>NC_044383.1:123997382-124622382 GCF_006542625.1 Nomascus leucogenys
CCGAAATGGGGAAAAAAGGGTGATCATTTGAATCATGGTTTCATGAAAGGGGAAAAATAAGCTGAGTTATATAAATGAATACTTGTAGAGTGATGTCAGAATGACTTTTTAGTACAGGGAGTACAGGGTACATTCAAGCTTTTTTTTCACCCCCCTCCCCTTAGAACTGGAATGATGAATGGGACAACCTTATCAAAATGGCTGCCACAGACACACCCATGGCCCGAAGTGGACTTCAGTACAACTCACTGGAAGAAATACACATATTTGTCCTTTGCAACATCCTCAGAAGGCCAATCATTGTCATTTCAGGTGAGATGCCTGCAGATCACGGATCTGTACTTAAATTCTTTCAGCCTTATGCCCTGGCTCTTGGAGAAAACCACACTGCCAAAGTTCAGGTAACAGAGTTCAATGGAATTTGATGAAAGTCACCTAAGGGCCTCATTTTTCTCTTTCTTTGAACAGACAAAATGCTAAGAAGTTTGGAATCAGGTTCCAATTTCGCCCCTTTGAAAGTGGGTGGAATTTACTTGCCTCTCCATTGGCCTGCCCAGGAATGCTACAGATACCCCATTGTTCTCGGCTATGACAGCCATCATTTTGTACCCTTGGTGACCCTGAAGGACAGTGGGCCTGGTGAGAAAACTGTATTAATTCACATTTATAACTAGACACTGAAACATCAGGGCTTTCTTTTTTGCTTCTTCTTGAAACAGTCTTATTTAAGTATATTATTTTTATTTAAATATATTGTTCTGTGACTTGCTTGGTTAGTAAGAGTAATGCAGTAGCAGTAATCATAATACCCTCATATCTTTTTGAATATGACTTGGAAAGTACTTTCATACATGGTAAATTAAGGCGCACAGTGCCCTTAATACAGTGCCTGGTATGGAGCAAGTAAATACCTGTCAGGTTAGCTTTTTTATTTCTTTTTGAGACAGGGTTTCCCCCTGTTGTCCAGGCTGGAGTGCAGTGGCACAATCATGGCTCATTGCAGCCTCAACCCCCTGGGCTCAAGCAGTCTCCTGCTTTGGCCTCTCAGAGTTACAGGCATGAGCCACCATGCCTGGCCTGTTAGCTGTTATTTTAATAGCTTCATGTGGAATAAGCACTGTGCTTTGGATATATTATTTTATTGCATTTTTATCCTTTTAGCATTCTTGTGAGATGTAGGCCTTGGTAGCCTTATTTTACAGATTAGACAGTTAAAGCTCAGAAAGGTCAACTAACCTGCCTAATGCCACACAGCTTGATAGTGACAAAGCCAGGATTCAAACTCAGGTCAGTCTGATTCTAGAGCCTGGGACTTTAACCAATAAGATCCACCACCTCCAGGCTGGTTAATATTATGTGAGTTTCCTGGAAACAGTGCATTTTTACATTAGATTGTAGCACATTTTGTTTTCCCATTTGGGTTTAACTGTGGCTGAGAATACTTTCCTATTCTGTAAATTATATCTTTTATACATTTTCAAAATGAGATCTACTTACCTATGGACTTGTTTAGTAGAATACTGTTTTACTTATGTGTTATTTTTTTTCCTCAGAAATCCGAGCTGTTCCACTTGTTAACAGAGACCGAGGAAGATTTGAAGACTTAAAAGTTCACTTTTTGACAGATCCTGAAAATGAGATGAAGGAGAAGCTCTTAAAAGAGTACTTAATGGTGATAGAAATCCCCGTCCAAGGCTGGGACCATGGCACAACTCATCTCATCAATGCTGCAAAGTAAGCAGTTTATGTTCAGCTCTCTCCTGTGTCATCTGTAACTGTCTTTAACCTCAGCCACCTGAGTTGCTGCCACCCTGAAGCTCAACAGTAGAGTGATTTGCGGCCAGTTTCTGCCAATGGGAAACAAATTCAGAGTCTTGTGCATGGTTAGAGAGGATTATGTAAGGCAGTACTAACTTGGGTTTCAAATCAAAACAAGTCATTTATCCATAATGATTTTCCTGGATATCTGGATCCCAAAAGTCAGAATTGCAGAATTATGGGTTTTCAAAGTGCATTTACATCAAGGATAGTTGTTGTTTCTTGTTTTTGTCTTTTAATTACTCTGGTACATTTTAAAAAGACTAGTAAAAACACTTGGAAACGAAAGCCTTTCTCTCTTGGCTTCTTGGTAAGAACAGGCACATCAGACATAGATGAGGCTGTAGAATTGTTTATGTTGCAGCTCATGATTCTGCCACACGGAAATGGGAGGAAAGCCCCAGAATACCCTTTGTGCAGGTATCCGGTCTTTAAACATTGGCTTTATGTTAAAGAGATGCCTGTTTCTGAGCACTTGAAATGCACAAGAGATGACAAGGAGGCCATAAGAGAATCTGTCTCTCAATGTGGAGATTAGCAAATTACAGAGTCAACAGTAAATAGACAAGTGCCTTTGAGTGTGTCTGCGTCTTAGTTACTCATGGCTGCTAATGCTGGTGGAGACCAGACACAAGTTTAAAGTTAGTAACAGCAAAATACCCAACCTGAGGTTCCAAAGTAGTTTGTACTATAAAGTAGACTAGTCCCAAACGAATAGCCTGAGTAATATTTTACTCAGAATTTGATCTCTGAGAAATTGGAAAGTCAACTGATTTTTTTTAGCCCTTGTTTTAGAACTATCTGTAATTTTTGGCTGGACCAAGATTGATTAAATGAAACTGTGATTTTAAAAATAAGGAAGTCTTAGCAAACTAACTGACATCATTCTTGACTCGAACCTGTTGGGAAATGTGTCAGATCATGTTGCATGAAAAGTGTGAGCCCTTCATCACAGGCCTGCATTTCAGTAAATGGTTCTACAATTCTTGCTATAATCCACATTCTAAAACTTTGTTCTATGGGCTAATGATGTAAAATCTTGTGTGTGATTTTGTGTAGCCTCATACATATTTTTTCCTTTTGGTCTTCAGGTTGGATGAAGCTAACTTACCAAAAGAAATCAATCTGGTAGATGATTACTTTGAACTTGTTCAGCATGAGTACAAGAAATGGCAGGAAAACAGCGAGCAGGGGAGGAGAGAGGGGCATGCCCAGAATCCCATGGAACCTTCCCTGCCCCAGCTTTCTCTCATGGATGTAAAATGTGAAACGCCCAACTGCCCCTTCTTCATGTCCGTGAACACCCAGCCTTTATGCCATGAGTGCTCAGAGAGGCGGCAAAAGAATCAAAACAAACTCCCAAAGCTGAACTCCAAGCCAGGCCTTGAGGGGCTCCCTGGCATGGCGCTCGGGGCCTCTCGGGGAGAAGCCTATGAGCCCTTAGCATGGAACCCCGAGGAGCCCGCTGGGGGGCCTCATTCGGCCCCACCGACAGCACCCAGCCCTTTTCTGTTCAGTGAGACCACTGCCATGAAGTGCAGGAGCCCTGGCTGCCCCTTCACACTGAATGTGCAGCACAACGGATTTTGTGAACGTTGCCACAACGCCCGGCAACTTCACGCCAGCCACGCCCCAGACCACACAAGGCACTTGGATCCCGGGAAGTGCCAAGCCTGCCTCCAGGATGTCACCAGGACATTTAATGGGATCTGCAGTACTTGTTTCAAAAGGACTACAGCAGAGGCCTCCTCCAGCCTCAGCACCAGCCTCCCTCCCTCCTGTCACCAGCGTTCCAAGTCAGATCCCTCGCAGCTCGTCCGGAGCCCCTCCCCGCATTCTTGCCACAGAGCTGGAAACGACGCCCCCGCTGGCTGCCTGTCTCAAGCTGCACGGACTCCGGGGGACAGGACGGGGACCAGCAAGTGCAGAAAAGCCGGCTGCGTGTATTTTGGGACTCCAGAAAACAAGGGCTTTTGCACACTGTGTTTCATCGAGTACAGAGAAAACAAACGTGAGTGAAATGGTTGACTTCCTAACACAGCAGCTACTGTCCAGAAGGGGTTTTGTTCCTGACCTTTAAGAAAAAAAGCCTGTGTGGGCAGTCAGGCAGAATGGTCAGGACCTACCGTGCTTTTCTACCGGCTTGTGCAGGGGACAGTCACGGCGGCCCTGCCAGCCGCCCATGGAGGCAAAAGGCACTGCGTGATTACGGCAGCTCTTAATATCACATTCCAAAAACCAGTGTGCCCTGTAGACAGAGCTCATGGGATTTGCTTTTACTAGACCATTCAGGTCTGGCATATCTAAGAGAGTCTAAGTTTAAACTAGACTTACTTTGCAACTTAGATATAATAGAACAATCTTAAAATCTGAAGAGTAGTAACTGAAAAGACGGAAGTCTCTATTGACACTGTAAGGAAACAGATGTGGTTTTGAGAAGGGTGACCAGGTAATGCCTGCTCTTTGCCTGTTCCTGTGACCAATCAGTGCTTCAAGTTCAAAATGAGAGATTGGTAAAGCCAAAGATGTTTCCATAATAGGGATGTTATTTCTTTTGCTGAGTTTATATACTTAAATATATACATATATATATTTCTATACATTTAAGGCTGGCCTAATCTGTATTTGGAACCCATTTATTTCTCTAATGTCAGCATCTCTGTATCTGTGGGGTGACCCCTATGTGGTACTAACTAGCATCCATTCTCGTGTAGATTTTGCCGCTGCCTCAGGGAAAGTCAGTCCCACAGCCTCCAGGTTCCAGAACACCATTCCGTGCCTGGGGAGGGAATGCGGCACCCTTGGAAGCACCATGTTTGAAGGATACTGCCAGAAGTGTTTCATTGAAGCTCAGAATCAGAGATTTCACGAGGCCAAAAGGACAGAAGAGCAACTGGTGAGACATTTTGAGGAGCTTTCCCTCCCTCCCGTGTGTCCGATGCTTTTTGCTGGAGCATTTTCTTCCGACAATGACAAGCAGGCTTTCCTCTCTGCCAGGTTCTGTCTCCTCATGATAAAGGATTACTTCAGAACCTGAAGGGGAATGTCCATGTCACTGTGGCTCCCCAGGTCCGAAATGCTACCTCCGATTTTCATGCTCCAAGTATACTTTCAAATTTATTTTAAAAACAAAGAAACACAGCCATTGCATAAAACTTCTTCAAGCCTCCAAAAAGCCAGATGGTGATCAGAGGCTTCTTTGATTTGTAAGAGAAGCACAGACATCTAAAAAGCAGCCCTTCTTAAATAATCCTTTATCGTAAGGAGCGAACAGACAGAGCTTCCCAGGGGCCTCCCTCCGCACATCAGAAAAGCCAGCTTTGACAGATAGGTGTGTCGCCTGTTGTTTGACCAATAGGTGTGTCGCCTGTTGTTCACAGAATGGTAGGGAAGCTATCTAAGAACGGTGGTTTTTGGTCCCAACAGAAGAGAGCCAGGGAAAGTTTGCAGGCCAACTTAGGCTTGGCGGTTTTCCTCAGCCTCCCTGGGGGCCAAGTCAGCTTTCCTTGAGGTTGGAAAGAAACATCCTTCGAGAGCTCTGGCTCATAGACTGCAGTGCTCCCCTGTTCCCTTGCTCAGGCAGGTAAAGCTCTTTGTAGACTCCACACTATCCAGTGAGATTTCATTGTGCTCTCCCTAAGAAATGTCAGCAATAGTTTCCTGACTTTTTAATGATCTGCCTGTTCTTTCCACTCAGAGATCGAGCCAGCGCAGAGATGTGCCTCGAACCACTCAAAGCACCTCAAGGCCCAAGTGCGCCCGGGCCTCCTGCAAGAACATCCTGGCCTGCCGCAGCGAAGAGCTCTGCATGGAGTGCCAGCATCCCAACCAGAGGATGGGCCCCGGGGCCCACCGGGGTGAGCCTGCTCCCGAAGACCCCCCCAAGCAGCGCTGCCGGGCCCCCGCCTGTGATCATTTTGGCAATGCCAAGTGCAACGGCTACTGCAACGAGTGCTTTCAGTTCAAGCAGATGTATGGCTAACCCGAAACAGGCGGGTCACCTCCTGCAAGAAGTGGGGCCTCGAGCTGTCCGTCATCATGGTGCTATCCTCTGAACCCTCAGCTGCCACTGCAACAGTGGGCTTAAGGGTGTCTGAGCAGGAGAGGAAAGATAAGCTCTTCGTGGTGCCCACGATGCTCAGGTTTGGTAACCAGGGAGTGTTCCCAGGTGGCCTTAGAAAGCAAAGCTTGTAACTGGCAAAGGATGATGTCGGTTTCAGCCCAAGGTTCCTCCTCTCCTACCAAGCAGGAGGCCAGGAACTTCTTTGGACTTGGAAGGTGTGCGGGGACTGGCCGAGGCCCCTGCACCCTGCGTATCAGGACTGCTTCATCGTCTTGGCTGAGAAGGGAAAAGACACAGTCGGGCGGGTTGGAGAAGCCAGAGCCATTCCACCTCCCCTCCCCCAGCATCTCTCAGAGATGTGAAGCCAGATCCTCATGGCAGCGAGGCCCTCTGCAAGAAGCTCAAGGAAGCTCAGGGAAAATGGACGTATTCAGAGAGTGTTTGTAGTTCATGGTTTTTCCCTACCTGCCCGGTTCCTTTCCTGAGGACCCGGCAGAAATGCAGAACCATCCATGGACTGTGATTCTGAGGCTGCTGAGACTGAACATGTTCACGTTGACAGAAAAACAAGCTGCTCTTTACAATATGCACCTTTTAAAAAATTAGAATATTTTAGTGGGAAGACATGTAACTCTTTGGGTTATTACTCTCTTAACTTCTAAAGAAGTTAGCTTGAACTGAGGAGTAGAAGTGTGTACATATATAATATACCCTTACATTACGTATGAGGGATTTTTTTTAAATTATATTGAAATGCTGCCCTAGAAGTATAATAGGAAGGCTAAATAATAATAACCTGTTTTCTGGTTGTTGTTGGGGCGTGAGCTTGTATATATACTGCTTGCATAAACTCAACCAGCTGCCTTTTTAAAGGGCGCTCTAGTCCTGTTTGTGTAATTCACTTTATTTATTTTATTACAAACTTCAAGATTATTTAAGTAAAGATATTTCTTCAGCTCTGGGGAAAATGCCACAGTGTCCTCTTGAGAGAACATACTTGCTTTGAGTCAGGTTGTGGGCAAGTTCCTGACCACAGGGGATAAATTGGCCTCTTTGATACACTTTGCTTGCCTCCCCAGGAAAGAAGGAATTGCATCCAAGGTATATATATTCATCAAAGTTTCATGCTTCTCCTTATGAAACTCCAACTATGTAATAAAAAACCATACTTTGTGTTCTGTTAATGACTCTGCATGTCCTACCTCCTTGGAGATGAGATAGGGAAGGAGCAGGGATGAGACGGGGGATGGTCACAGGGAAAGATGTGGACTTCTGTGATGGTTTTATTTTCTGTGTTAACACTGTGTCCTGGGGGGCTGGGAAGTCCCCTGCATCCCATGGTACCCTGGTATTGGGACAGCAAAAGCCAGTAACCATGAGTATGAGGAAATCTTTTTCTGTTGCTGGCTTACAGTTTCTCTGTGTGCTTTGTGGTTGCTGTCATATTTGCTCTAGAAAAAAAAACAAAGGAGGGGAAATGCATTTTCCCCAGAGATAAAGGCTGCCATTTTGGGGGTCTGTGCTTATGGCCTGAAAATATTTGTGATCCATAACTCTACACAGCCTTTACTCATATTATTAGGCACACTTTCCCCTTAGAGCTCCCTAAGTTTTTCCCAGACAAATCTTTATAATTTCTTTCCAAAGATATCAAATAAACTTCAGTGTTTTCATCTAATTCTCTTAAAGTTGATATCTTAATATTTTGTGTTTATAATTATTTCCATTCTTAATGTGAAAAAAATGGAATTATTTATACTTATTATAAAAAGTATTTGAAATTTGCACATTTAATTGTCCCTAATAGAAAGCCACCTATTCTTTGTTGGATTTCTTCAAGTTTTTCTAAATAAATGTAACTTTTCACAAGAGTCAACATTAAAAAATAAATTATTTAAGAACAGATTGTGATGTTTTCAATTGATGAATGCTGAAAGAAAAAGAAAGGCTCGGATATTAAGACTATGCTTCGTAAACAGCTTTATTTTGAGGTGCACCTGAGCAATGCACACATCTCTCATCCATGGTGGCAAGGCAGCTTTTCATAAATAATACCTGTATGAGGTCCAGGCCCAGTCCTCAAGCACAAGCCCCCACTTGACAACGAGGACACTTTTCCTCTGATGGGAAGAGGAAAGGGATGCTAGGACCCTGGGGCCCTTTTAAGTTTCCTGCCCTAAACTTTCATAAAGTGAAGAAAGAGAAAACAAGAGAGAGGAGGAGGGAAAGACAGGAAAGAGAGAAGTAGGCAGGAAGGAAGGAAGACTGATGTAAGATCTCCTGGGTCACACAAAGCAGAGGAGGCAGCGTGGCTGTGCTGGCTGCCAGAACTAGGAAATTAAAAAAATAACACATCCCTCCGTGTGCAAGCCTTCATCCCCACCTCCCATGCAGTACAAATGGACTCACAGACGAATGATTCAGCAGGACTGTGCAGCTCCCAGAATCTACTTTTTTAAGCTCCTCAGGTGATTCGGATGATCAGTCAGATTTTAGAATCACACTTTAAAAAATATATTTATAATCTTTTTTTAACTTTCTAACTTTTAAGGTAGAAAACTTTAATTAAAAAGTGACAAGTACTATAAAGAGCCACTCTATAGCCATCCTCCAGTTTCAATAATTACCAACGTTCTGCCCAATTTGTTTCATCTATCACATCCTCTTTTTTGTTTTTCCTGGACTACTTGAAAGCAAATCCCAGATATTGTGTCTTCATACCCGTAAATATTTCAGTGTGCATCTCTAATTGAATAGAATATGTCCTTTTAACATAACCACCATTATCAGAGCCAGCTAAATTATTTTATTCTTTAATATCCAAATTTCAAGTATGTATTCTAATTTCTGTTTATCCACCATACAAGACAAAGCCTTATTGCTTTCATTTATTAAGGCTCTTTTCTTTTTTTTAATGTTTGGCAATATTTATTAGGACATATACCTACCTTATGATCCAAAAATTCCAATCCTAGGTATACATTCAATGGTATACACTCTACTCCTAGCTCTACACCCATAAAACAGATGCATGCATATGTTCACCAAAAAATGGTACTAAAATATTCATCTCAGCAGTCTTCATAACAGCTCCAAACTGCAAATGATCCGAATGTTCATTAACCAGAGAAAAGAGAAATGCATTGTGGTATATTCATACAATGGATTATTATCTAGCAATAAGAGTGAACAGGCACCTGTAGTTCCAGCTACTCAGGAGGCTGAGGTGGGAGAACTGCTTAAGGCTGCAGCGAGTTATAAGGCTCTGTTTATTTATTTATTTATTTTTGAGACAGAGTCTTTTAAAAATTTTTTTTTTTATTATACTTTAAGTTCTGGGATACATGTGTAGAATGTGCAGGTTTGTTACATAGGTATACACGTGCCATAGTGGTTTGCTGCGCCCATCAACCCTTCATCTACATTAGGTATTTCTCCTAATGCTATCCCTCTCCTAGCCCCTACCCCGTGACAGGCCCCAGTGTGTGATGTTCCCTTCCCTGTGTCCATGTGTTCTCATTGTTCAACTCCCACTTATAAGTGAGAACATGCAGTGCTTGGTTTTCTGTTCCCGTGTTAGTTTGCTGAGAATGATGGTTCCCAGCTTCATCCATGTCTTTGCAAAGGACATGAACTCATCCTTTTATGGCTACATAGTATTCCATGGGTATATGTGTCACATTTTCTTTATCCAGTCTATCACTGATGGGTATCTAGGTTGGTTCCAAGCCTTTGCTATTGTGAATAGTGCTGCAATAAACATACATCATACATGTGCCCGTGTCTTTATAGTAGAATGATGTATAATCCTTTGAGTATATACCCAGTAATGGGATTACTGGGTCAAGTCGTATTTCTGGTTCTAGATCCTTGAGGAATTGCCATACTGTCTTCCACAATGACTGAACTAATTTACACTCCCACCAACAGTGTAAAAGCGTTCCTATTTCTCCACATCCTCTCCAGCTTGTGTTGTTTCCGGATTTTTTTCTTTTTTTTAGACGGAGTCTCACTCTGTCACCCAGGCTGGAGTGCAGTGGTGTGATCTCAGCTCATTGAAACCTCCATCCCCCGGGGTCCAAGCGATTCTCCTGCTTCAACCTCCTGAGTAGCTGGCACTACAGGCACCAGCCACCATGCCTGGCTAATTTTTGTATTTTTAGTAGAAATGGGGTTTCACCATATTAGCCAGGCTGGTCTCGAACTCCTGACCTTATGATCCACCTGCCTAGGCCTCCAAAAGTGCTGGGATTACAGGCATGAACCACCATGCCCGGCGTTTCCTGACTTTTTAATGATGGCCATTGTAATTGGCATGAGATGGTATCTCATTGTGGTTTTGATTTGCATTTCTCTAGTGACCAGTGATGATGAGCTTTTTCTCATATGTTTGTTGGCCGCATAAATGTCTTCTTTTGAGAAATGTCTGTTCATATCTTTCACCCACTTTTTGATGTTTTTTTTTCTTGTAAATTTGTTTAAGTTCTTTGTAGATTCTGGTTATTAGCCCATTGTCAGATGAGTAGATTGCAAAAATATTCTCCCATTCTGTAGGTTACCTGTTCACTCTGATGATAGTTTCTTTTGCTGTGCAGAAGCTCTTTAGTTTAATTAGATTCCGTTTGTCAATTTTGGCTTTTGTTGCCATTGCTTTTGGTGTTTTAGTCATGAAGTCTTTGCCCATGCCTATGTCCTGAATGGTATTGCCTAGGTTTTCTTCTAGGGTTTTTATGGTTTTAGGTCTTACAGTTAAGTCTTTAATCCATCTTGAGTTAATTTTTGTATAAGGCGTAAGGAAGGGGTTCAGTTTCAGTTTTCTGCATATGGCTAGCCAGTTTTCCCAGCACCATTTATTAAATAGGGAATCGTTTCCCCATTGCTTGTTTTTGTCAGGTTTGTCAAAGATCAGATGGTTGTAGATGTGTGGCGTTATTTCTGAGGCCTCTATTCTGTTCCATTGGTCCATATATCTGTTTTGGTAACAGTGCCATGCTGTTTTGGTTACTGTAGCCTTGTAGTATAGTTTGAAGCCAGGTAGCATGATGCCTCCAGCTTTGCTCTTTTTGCTTAGGTTGTCTTGGCTATATAGGTTCTTTTTTGGTTCCATATGAAATTTAAAGTAGAACTACCATGCCCGGCATTTCCTGACTTTTTAATGATCGCCATTGTAACTGGCATGAGTTGGTATCTCATTGTGGTTTTGATTTGCATTTCTCTAGTGACCAGTGATGATGAACTTTTTCTCATATGTTTGTTGCCTGCATAAATGTCTTCTTTTGAGAAATGTCTGTTCATATCCTTCACCCACTTTTTGATGGGTTTTTTTTTTCTTGTAAATTTGTTTAAGTTCTTTGTAGATTCTGGATATTAGCCCATTGTCAGATGAGTAGGTTGAAAAAGTTTTCTCCCAGTCTGTAGGTTACCTGTTCACTCTGAAGATAGTTTCTTTTGCTGTGCAGAAGCTCAGAATTTTTCTAATTCTGTGAAGTAAGTCAATGGTAGCTTAATAGGGACAGCATTGAATCTATAAATTACTTTGGGCAGTATGGCTATTTTCACAATATTGATTCTTCCTATCCATGAACATGAAATGTTTTTCCATTTGTTTGTGTCCTCTCTGATTTCCTTGAGCAGTGTTTGTAGTTCTCCTTGAAGAGGTCCTTCACATCCCTTGTAAGTTGTATTCCTAGGTATTTTATTCTCTTTGTAGCAATTGTGAATAGGAGTTCACTTATGATTTGGCTCTCTGTTTATCTATTACTGGTGTTAGGAATGCTTGTGATTTTTGCACATTGATTTTGTATCATGAGACTTTGCTGAAGTTGCTTATCAGCTTAAGGAGATTTTGGGCTGAGATGATGGGGTATTCTACATACACAATCGTGCCATCTGCAAACAGGCAATTTGACTTCTTCTCTTCCTATTTGAATACCCTTTATTTCTTTCTCTTGTTTGATTGCCCTGGCCAGAACTTTCAACACTATGGTGAATAGGAGTGATGAGAGAGGGCATCCTTGTCTTGTGCTCGTTTTCAGAGGAAATGCTTCCAGCTTTTGCCCATTCAGTATGATATTAGCTGTGGATTTGTTATAAATAGCTCTCATTATTTTGAGATATGTTCCATCAATACTTAGTTTATTGAGAGTTTTTAGCACAAAGCGGTGTTGAATTTTATTGAAGGCCTTTTCTGCATCTGTGGAGATAATCATGTGGTTTTTGTCTTTGGTTCTGTTTATGTGATGGATTACATTTATTGATTTGCATATGTTGAAGCAGCCTTGCATCCCAGGGATGAAGCCAACCTGATCGTGGTGGATAAGCTTTTTGATGTGCTGCTGGATTCAGTTTGCCAGTATTTTATTGAGGGTTTTTGCATTGATGTTCATCAGGGATATTAGCCTGAAATTTTCTTTTTTGGTTATGTCTCTGCCAGCTTTTGGTATCAGGATGATGCTGGCCTTAAAATAAGTTAGGGAGGAGTCCCTCTTTTTCTATTGATTGGAATAGTTTCAGAAGGAATGGTTCCAGCTCCTCTTTGTACCTCTGGTAGAATTCGGCTGTGAATCCTCCTGGTCCTGGGCTTTTTTTGGTTGGTAGGCTACTAATTACTCCCTCAATTTCAGAACTCATTATTGGTCTATTCAGGGATTCCACGTCTTCCTGGTTTAGTCTTGGGTGAGTGTATGTGTCCAAGAATTTATCCATTTCTTCTAGATTTCCTAGTTTATTTGCATAGAGGTGTTTATAGTATTCTCTGATGGTAGTTT
Organism: Nomascus leucogenys; assembly: GCF_006542625.1. Lineage (NCBI taxonomy): Eukaryota > Metazoa > Chordata > Mammalia > Primates > Hylobatidae > Nomascus > Nomascus leucogenys. The sequence continues at coordinate 124,010,031 of NC_044383.1, forward strand.
GTATTTCTGTGGAACCAGTGGTGATATCCCCTTTATCCTGTTTTATTGTGTCTATTTGATTCTTCTATCTTTTTTTCTTTAATAGTCTGGCTAGCAGTCTATCTATTTTGTTAATATTTTTAAAAAATCAGTGCCAGGATTTATTGATTTTTTTGAAGGGTTTTTCATGTCTCTATCTCCTTCAGTTCTGCTCTAATCTTAGTTATTTCTTGCCTTCTGCTAGCTTTTGAATTTGTTTGCTCTTGCTTCTCTAGTTCTTTTAATTGTGATGTTAGGGTGTCAATTTTAGATCTTTCCTGCTTTCTCCTGTGAGCATTTAGTCCTATAAATTTCCCTCTAAATGCTGCTTTAGCTGTGTCCCAGAGATTCTCTTACATTGTGTCTTTGTTCTCACTGATTTCAAATAACATTTATTTCTTCCTTAATTTTGTTATTTACCCAGTAGTCATTCAGGAGCAGGTTGTTCTGTTTCCATGTAGTTGTGCAGTTTTGAGTGAGTTTCTTAATCCTGAGTTCTAATTTGATTGCACTGTTGTCTGAGAGACTGTTTGCTATGATTTCTGTTCTTTTGCATTTACTGAGGAGTGTTTTACTTCCAATTATGTGGTCAATTTCAGAATAACTGTGATGTGGTGCTGAGAAGAATGTATAGTCTGTTGATTTGGGGTGGAGAGTTCTGTAGAGTCTGTTAGGTCTGCTTGTTCCAGAGCTGAGTTCAAGTTTTGAATATACTTGTTAATTTTCTGTCTCATTGTTCTGTCTAATATTGACAGTTGGGGTGTTAAAGTCTCCCACTATTATTGTGTAGGAGTCTAAGTCTCTTTGTGGGTCTCTAAGAACTTGCTTTATGAATCCGGGTGCTCCTGTATTGGGTACATATATATTTAGGGTAGTAAGCTCTTGTTGCATTAATCCCTTTACTATTATGTAATGCCCTTCTTTGTCTTTTATGATCTTTGTTTGTGTAAAGTCTGTTTTATCAGAGACTAGGATTGCAACCCTTGCTTTTTTTTTTTTTTTTCCATTTGCTTGGTAAATCTTCCTCTATCCCTTTATTTTGAGCCTATGTGTGCCTTTGCACATGAGATGGGTCTCCTGAATACAGCACACCGATGGGTCTTGACCCTATCCAATTTGCCAGTTCGTGTCCTTTAATTGGAACATTTAGCCCGTTTACATTTAAGGTTAATATTGTTATCTGTGAATTTGATCCTGTCATTATGATGCCAGCTGGTTATTTTGCTTGTTAGTTGATGCAGTTTCTTCATAGTGTCGATGGTCTTTACAATTTGGTATGTTTTTGCAGTGGCTGGTCCTGGTTTTTCCTTTCCATATTTAGTGCTTCCTTCAGGAGCTCTTGTAAGGCAGGCTTGGTGGTGACAAAATCTCTCAGCATTTGCCTGTCTGTAAAGGATTTTATTTCTCCTTTGCTTAAGAAGCTTAGTTTGGCTGGATATGAAATTCGGGGTTGAAAATTTTTTTCTTTAAGAATGTGGAATATTGGCCCCTACTCTCTTCTGGCTTGTAGGGTTTCTTCAGAGAGATCCACTGTTAGTCTGATGGGCTTCCTTTTGTGGGCAACCTGACCTTTCTCTCTGGCTTCCCTTAACATTTTTTCCTTCATTTCAACCTTGGTGAATCTGAGGATTATGTGTCTTGGGGTTGCTCTTCTCGAGGAGTATCTTTGTGGTGTTCTCTGAATTTCCTAAATTTGAATATTGGCTTGTCTTGCTAGGTTAGGGAAATTCTCCTGGATAATATCCTGAAGAATGTTTTCCAACTTGGTTCCATTCTCCCCGTCACTTTCAGGTACACCAATCAAACATTGGTTTGGTCTATTCACATAGTCCCATATTTCTTGGAGGCTTTGTTCATTCCTTTTCATTCTTTTTTCTCTAATCTTGTCTTCGTGCTTTATTTCATTAAGTTAATCTTCAATCTCTGATATCGTTTCTTCTGCTTGATCGATTCAGCTATTGATACTTGTGTATGCTTCACAAAGTTCTCATGCTGTGTTCTTCAGCTCCATCAGATCATTTATGTTCTTCTCTAAATTGGTTATTCTAGTTAGCAATTCCTCTAACCTTGTTTCAAGGTTCTTAGCTTTCTTGCATTGGGTTAGAACATGCTCCTTTAGCTTGGAGGAGTTTATTACCCACCTTCTGAAGCCTACTTATGTTAATTCGTCAAACTCATTCTCCATCCAGTTTTGCTCTCTTGCTGACAAGGAGCTGTGATCCTTTGGAGGAGAAGAGGTGTTCTGGTTTTTGGAATTTTCAGCCTTTTCGTGCTGGTTTTTCCTCATCTTCTTGAATTTATCTACCTTTCCTCTTTGATGTTGGTGACCTTTGGATGGGGTTTTTGTGTGGATGTCCTTTTTGTTGATGTTGATGCTATTCCATTCGGTTTGTTAGTTTTCCTTCTAACAGTCAGGCCTCTCTGCTGCAGGTCTGCTGGAGTTTGCTGGAGGTCCACTCCCAACCCTGTTTGCTTTATGGGTATCACCAGCAAAGGCTGCAGAACAGCAAAGATTGCTGCCTGTTCCTTCCCCTGGAAGCTTCGTCCCAGAGGGTCACCCACCAGATGCCAGCCAGAGTTTTCCTGTATGGGGTGTCTGTTGACCCCTGCTGGGAGGTGTCTCCCAGGAGGAGGCATGGGGATCAGGGACCCACTTGAGGAGCCAGTCTGTCCCTTAGCAGAGTTCGAGTGCTGTGCTGGGAGATCTGCTGCTCTCTTCAGAGCCTGCAGGCAGGAACGTTTAAGTATGCTGAAGCTGTGCCCGTAGCTGCCCTTTCCCCCAGGTGTTCTGTCCCAGGGAAATGGGAGTTTTATCTATAAGCCCCTGACTGGGGTTGCTGCCTCTCTTTCAGAGATGTCTTGCCCAGAGAGGAGGAATCTGGAGAGGCAGTCTGGCTATAGCAGCTTTGCTGAGCTGTGGTGGGTTCCACCCACTTTGAACTTCCTGGCAGCTTTGTTTACACTGTGAGGGGAAAACTGCCTACTCAAGCCTCAGTAATGGCAGACACCCCTCCCCGCCACCAAGCTCGAGCATCCCAGGTTGACTTCAGACTGCTGGGCTGGCAGTGAGAATTTCAAGCCGGTGGATCTTAGCTTACCGGGCTCCATGGTGTTGGGATCCGCTGAGCTAGACGACTTGGCTCCTTGGCTTCATCCCCCTTTCCAGGGGAGCGAATGGTTCTGTCTCACTGGCATTCCAGGCACCAATGGGGTATAAAAAACAAACAAACAAAAACTCCTGCAGCTAGCTCAGTGTCTGCCTAAATGGCTGCCCAGTTTTGTGCCCAGGGCCCTGGTGGTATAGGCACTCAAGGGAATCTCCTGGTCTGTGGGTTGCAAAGACCATGGAAAATGTAGTATCTGGGCCAGAATGCACCCTTCCTCACAGCACAGTCCTTCACGACTTCACTTGGCTAGGGGAAGGAGTTCCTCAACCCCTTGCACTTCCTGGGTGAGGTGATGCCCCACCCTGCTTTGGCCCACCATCTATGGGCTGCACCCACTGTCTAACCAGTCCCAGTGAGATGAGCTGGTTACCTCAGTTGGAAATGCAGAAATCACCCACCTTCTGTGCTGATCTCGCTGGGAGCTGCAGACCGGAGATGTTCCTATTCGGCTTCTTGCCAGCCACCAAGACAGAGTCTTGCTCCATCACCCAGGCTGGAGTGCAGTAGCATAATCTTGGCTCTCTGAGGTCTCCGCCACCTGGGTTCAAGCAATTCTCGTGCCTCAACCTCCCAAGTAGCTGGGACTACAAGCACGTGCCCGCACGCCTGGCTAATTTTTGTATTTTTAGTAGAGATGGGGTTTCACCATGTTGGCCAGGCTGGTCTCGAACTTCTGACCTCAGGTAATCTGCCTGCCTCAACCTCCCAAAGTGCTGGGATTACAGGCATGAGCCACACACCCAGCCAAGGCTCTTTTTTTTTCTGGAATATTCTTTTTTAATTTTTCATGCCATTCATTTGTTAGAGCAATGAGGTCATCTGTTAGATAGAGTATCCCACATTCTGGATTGGCTGGTTGCTTTCTTGTGGTGTCATTTAACTCATTCTTTTGTACTTCTTACTAGATTCTGGTTCAGTGAGGCAAGAATCATTCACAGATGGTGCTGTGTGTTTCCTACTGCATTCCATCCTGGATGAGCCATATGAATGCTGGCCCAGAGGAATCAAAGTCTCAGAGTGAACCTCCTCTTGTCTCCATTTTCTCTGCCATCTCACACCTGGCATTAGAAATTACAATTCATCAATCAGCATGATGAACATTAGCATTTGACCATAAGTCATGAGGATTTCTAAAATAGGAGGTGACTTATAATTAGCAAATTATCTCTGACTCAGAAGATTGGCACATAGTGAAACAGAGCAGGTTTTGAGGTCATTGAAAGAGCCAGTTAGAGCAGGGCTCCCATCTGGACATGGACAGATCTCTGGGGCTGAGTGTCCTATAAAGTACAAGTACAAATTTATGCTGTGGTGTGTATATTCACTTTCTTCTGAACTGGAGCCCATGGCTTTCTTCAGAGTCTCAAAGAAATAAATAACTTTCCAAAAAGACAAAGAGCCTAGGGATTAGAAGGCTGAAAAATAAAGCTTGGAAGGAACTGGCTTTGCTTCAGCTTGCCCAGATATTCACTCCCAGTGCTGCAGGAAGCCTCCCATGTACCACACGGGGGGAGGGAAGGGGACCTCATATCATCCGAAACTGAACTCATTACATTTCATGCCCCACCCTCTTCTTCCCATGCTCAGGGAGGAAAGGGCATTATCATTTTCCCAGGCTGGAGTGCAATGGCGCCATCTCGGCTGACTACAACCTCTGTCTCCCAGGTTCAAATGATTCTCCTGCCTCAGCCTCCCAAGTAGCTGGGATTACAGGCATGTGCCACCACATCCAGCTAATTTTGTATTTTTAATAGAGAAATGGTTTCACCATGTTGGTCAGGCTACTCTCGAACTCCGGACCTCAAGTGATCCACCCTCCTCGGCCTCCCAAATTGCTGGGATTACAGGCGTGAACCACTGTGCCTGGCCTCACATCCAAACTTTTAAGTGTGTCTCCAAAATGTCTCTCAAATCCACCCCTCCCCCTCCCCTTCTGCTGCTCTAGCTTGGGCTGGAAACTCCTTCATCCCTTTTTCCAGCCCACTTTTTGCTGTATCTTTATTAGTGACCTATGCCTGTGAATCATGGGCCTGGACATGCTTTTCCTCTAATTAAGACTTCCTGGGGGCTTTGTGTTGCTCCCAAAGCCCAAAGCAGGGTGCATGCCACCAGGAGATGCAGGAACAAAATAGAAGACCTCTGAGTTTATTTTTTCATCTTAAAAATTATGATATAAACCACATGTTGCTAATATTTGATATATGAGTTGACAGTGTCTATGGGTCACTGTCACTGCATGCTTTACTTAGCTCAGAGGGGGGTCCCAGAGGCACGTTCTCTCATTCATTCATTCATTCAGAAATGATGCAGATGTGCCACCTACAAACTCTATTATCTGCACACTTAAACTTGAAAACCAAATTTTCTAATCACCTTAAAAATTACCCAAATGAAGGGTTTCAAGAGATTTTGAACACATTTGTTGAGAATTTCATCTTGTCTTTATAACTTCCCAAATAATTGATATCAAACAAGATAGGAATTTACTAGCTGAGTTTCAACAAAAACTTCATACTTCATAACTGACAATGAAATGTGATTCACTATGAATTAGCAGGCACACCCAGTGATTTCTTTCTACATATCTTCTATTTTTTTTTCCATTTTCTTGAGGTGTCTTTTTCAGCCCTGATAGTCGTTATCATCAAGGATTACAATAAAATGAACTTAGAATCATTTTGGAGTGGCTTTCTCACAAAGTGATAGACATGTTTTTTTTTCAATAAAGCATATTAACTAATTTTTTACCATTTCTTATTGAGGTCAAAATATACTTTTACCATTAATAAAAATAATTTTTTAAAAATATTACCTACTTCATCTGTATCTCGTTTTAAAATTCCTCTATTTTGTGATTTTTAATGTTTTTTTTGTTTTTTTGTTTTTTTTTTTTTGAGACGGAGTCTCGCTCTGTCACCCAGGCTGGAGTGCAGTGGTGCGATCACTGCTCTCTGCTCACTGCAAGCTCCGCCTTCCGGATTCACGCCATTCTCCTGCCTCAGCCTCTCCGAGTAGCTGGGACTACAGGCGCCCGCCACCACACCTGGCTAATTTTTTGTATTTTTAGTAGAGACGGGGTTTCACCGTGGTCTCGATCTCCTGACCTCGTGATCTGCCCGCCTCGGCCTCCCAAAGTGCTGGGATTACAAGCGTGAGCCACCGCGCCCAGCCAGATTTTTAATGTTTTAAATAATAGTGCATTATAGTTGATTCAAAATAACTCATATTTTGTAAATTTATGCTCAAAAAAATGTTTTTAAAGATGGTATGAGATCAAAATGATATTTGGGGCTGGGCGTGGTGGTTCACGCCTGTAATTCCAGCACTTTGGGAGGCTGAGGTGGGCAGATCACTTAAGGCCAAGAGTTAAAAACCAACCTGGCCACCATGACAAAACCCTGTCTCTACTAAAAATACAATAATTAGCCAGGTTTGGTGCTGGGCACCTGTAATTCCAGCTACTCAGGAGGCTGAGGCAGGAGAATCACTTCAACCTGAGAAGCAGAGGCTGCAGTGAGCCAAGATGGCGCCACTGCACTCAAGCCTGGGTGACAGAGACTCTGCCTCAAAAAAAACAAACAAAAAAAGGATTTGGAGTCCAATTTCCAACCTGATATGCAATGCTTTTTAGAATAGACCGAGTTGAGTATTCATTCTTGCCTTCTGTCACTACATGTATACATATACATATTATGGCTTCCTAGTCTCTCTAGAATGGGACACCTTTCCGGTCTTAGGACTCCTTCACAGCGTTAAAAATTATTCAAGACCCCAGAGAGCTTCTGTTTATATGTGTTTTCATTTGTTTATGTTTACCATCTTAGAAATTAAAACAGAGAAAAATGTCACAGCCAGAATTCACAAGCAAACACACCATCAGCTTCCAGAACGCTGACGTCATGACATGTCATGGAGCCTCCGGAAAACTCCATTGTATACTCCCTATGCCCTTTTTGCCATCCTCTCTTCTCTCCCTTCATCAGAACCTGGTAGAGTTTGTGCCTTCTGCCCTGCATTCTCCCAGATATCATGGAAAGAACATGACATTTTGTAAAAGAAATATTTAGGTTCAAACGCCAGCTCCATTACCCATGAGTTATTCAGCCTTGATTGCCTCATGTCTCTGAGTCGCAGTTTCCTCTTCTGTAAAATGCTCATTAAATGCTTTCAAAAATATATCAGGGAACTTTTCCCCCTCACCCTATCAGATAATGCTCTTTTTATCGATAACCCAGCTAAGGTTCTCAACCCTGGGGACATAGTAGAATCACCCAGAGGTCTTTTAAGTGATGCCAATGCACAGAGATTCCCAGCTTTAATTGGCTTGTGATGGCTGTCTTGGGTGTTTTATTTTTTTAAGTACCAGTGAATCTAATATGCAGCCAGGGTTTGGAATTGCTAGTAGCCAAAAGAGTGCTGTTTTCAAAGAGCAATTGAGGGAAAGCGAATAAAATTACAATGTATACCTGGGGCATTACAAGAGGGCAGGCACCTTCTTCTGCAGGTGACCAGCTTGTCATGTGCACATGCACTAGGTGGTATTTATTACCATTGTGAATCCATTTTAGTATAGAAGTGCCATAAAAGCTCAGTGTCCCAGAGACAATATCAGATCAGATCAGATATTGATCAGAGATATGCTGCTACCAGTATTGATTATTTTCATAAGATCTGCTAATTACCAAAAAGGTACAAACACTGTACTCTCCAGTCAGTGACACCCTTCCTTAGAGGCACACTCCATAGCAATGCTTATTATCAGGGTGCCTGATAAGCCTGGAGTCAGATTGAGGAGAGCTAGTGACTGTGTGATTGAAGCATCCTTCTGCATATTTGGATATATCCGTCTCCATGTCCCAATAGAGTGAGTCTTCTCTCCTTAAGTCTCTCCTTACTCAGCAACAGTCCTTCAGGATACTGTCTCCGCATACATGGCTTGATGAGTCCCACCAATGTCTCTGCCTTTGAAACCCTGCCTGTTCTCTGTGTCACCACCCCCACCTTCTGATTGGCCTACTTTCCTCTAATCCTGGTCAACACTTTCAATTTTAAGCCATAGTCTGTCTCTTCTGGTGACTTCATACATATCTGAACTGGTTTATTACTTAACTCCCAGAGGAAAATCTATTTCCAAGGTATTACCTCCAGTTACTATCTAAAACCTTGAGTTAAAAGTCAGGAATCTGGGAAATCCTTAGAGTTTGTTGGAGTAAGATTTGACATGTAGAGTTTCAATTATTATTGGAATACTTTATTATAGTAAGAAGGATATCCAGCTGCTGCCAGACTACACAGGAATCAAAACAAGAGAAGATATGATTTACAGCCTGAAGAAGCACAGCAAACAAGCAGGAATTTTCTAATATTAAGAAACTTGATGGCTGGGCGCGGTGGCTCATTCCTGTAATCCCAGCACCAAGGCCAAGGCGGGCGGATCATTTGCAGTCAGGAGTTCGAGACCAGCCTGGCCAACATGGTGAAACCCAGTCTCTACTAAAAATACAAAAATTAGCTGGGCATGGTGGCAGGCACCTGTAATCCCAGCTACTAGGGAGGCTGAGGCAGGCAAAAAGCTTGAACCCAGGAGGCAGAGGTTGCAATGAGTCATGATCACGCCCCTCCCCTGCACTCCAGCTTGGGCAACAAGAACGAGACCCTGTCTCAAAAAAAAAAAGCTTGGATTCCTAATATGAAATGACTAAGGAAAGAAGTAGAATAAATCTCTCTTGCACTGTCCTATCCACTCACCCCCGCCTTTAAAACAGCACTTATGAGTGCTCTATCATCTTCCTAGTCCTATGATTCAGTGAACTTCTGCTCTGGTTTTAGGGACCTGGACTTCATTCAAAGACTTGCTGGTGAAATCCTCCAGGTCCTGGTTGTTCCATGCCCCTTCACACCAACAGTTTCATGAAGATGAAATTAATTAACATATTGGTTGAAGACTGAACTAGTTTACCGAATATGCTTCTCTGTGAATTCCAGTTGTATAGATTTTCCAGTAGAATGATGAGTCAGAATATAGGAAGTAGCTAGTACTCAACATTTTTCATGATCATCTTTAGAAAACATAAATGTTTAAATGACTTAAATTTAAGTTTAGAAAACTGAAAAGTCTGGTGGTAGTTTTATCTATTCTTGAGGGTTTAAAGACATCAACAAGTTTGTGGCTCTTAAAGTAGATACTTTAAAGTAAGAACAGTTATCACAGGTATTAAAAAGGAGCAGTTTTATTTATTTATTTATTTATTTATTTATTTATTTTGAGGCGGAATTTCACTCTTGTTACCCAGGCTGGAATGCAGTAGCACAATCTCAGCACAATCTCAGCTCACGGCAACCTCCGCCTCCTGGGTTCAAGCAATTCTCCTGCCTCAGCCTCCTGAGTAGCTGGGATTACAGGCATGTGCCACCACGCCTGGCTAATTTTTGTATTTTTAGTAGAGACAGGGTTTCTCCATGTTGGTCAGGCTGGTCTCGAACTCCCGACCTCAGGTGATCCACCCACCTTGGCCTCCCAAAGTGCTGGGATTACAGGTGTGAGCCACCGTGCCCAGCCCATTTTATATATTTATTTATTTTTTTTTTTAGCAGTGAAAAAAAAAAAACAAAAACAAAAAAACAGGAGTAGTTTCAAAGAGTGGAGAGGAAATTGTTGACACAGAGGCCTCTGGCTCCACAAGAGTCTCGACCCCATTGGCCCAGCACAAGCTACACACGTCCTCAGAGGCAGCAAAATGGTTTGTGGGTCTGTGAAAAATGTACTGTAATTATTTAACCACTGAGTTTAGAAACATATTGCTTAAACCAACTTTATGCTTCTTTTGTTATCTATGTAGGATTTTGTATTTTTAAGAAAAGAACAGCTTGATATTTCATGTCTGAACAAAACACACGAATGTCTCTTCCAATCTAAAAGTAAATGAAAGATAATACCTGATTGGAAGAAAATTTGTTACCAATGTTATAATAACATAGCATGCATATATTCCAAGCCATCAGTAAAAGTTAGAAGATTATTCATTATTTAATATAAATGAAAATGAAATGAAATGTGCAGAAAAAGATTTTTATGAAAAAATTTTAATTAACCAAAAAAAGAGAAGGGTAGAGAGTGTTCATTTGGAACCCCTTAAATCTGTCTAGTACACCATTGCCCATGCACCAGTTTACTCCTCACCTGGCCCACCCCAAAAGCTCCGTAACTAGTCCTCTTACTTTCAGTCATAAGCCCTCCAAACCACCCACCAAAGTGCAGCCGTGGGATCTTTCTAAATATCCATCTAATTATGTTCTCCTCCTGGGGCCCATGGAACACCCTAGATCTGAAGGATTTCAGGGACAAAGACTTGAATGAAGTCCAGATCTCTAAACTCTGAGCAGAATTCCACTGACCATAGGACTTTTTTTAATGGCCCACAGTAGATTTCCAAAGTCCAAGTTCCTTAATGTGGCTCACAAGGCCCTTTGGTGATATGTGGCCCATGTCTCTCTGCCTCCATTCATACCCACAGAGAATCCAGGAATGCCCTGAGTCTTCAATCCAGAGCCTGCTTCTGCCATTCCCACCACTTGCACCACCTTTATTCCCTAGCCAAGCCCTATGCATCCTTCATGACTCAACTCTAGAGTCCTTAAATTCAAGAGGCACGTGGTCTCACACTCTCCAATATGATTTAGCTGCTTTTCCTAGGTACTTCCTTGAAACCTGTGTACTTTCTGTCACGATTTTATAATTATTGATTAATGCTTATCATACATGTGAATTTCTCAAAGTAGAGGAACTTGATTTTTCTGTGTCTCAGATGCTTAACCCTATGTCTGACACAGTATGGATTTTCTCTAAAAGTAAATGTTGAGATGATGTTTGAGATGTAAGATTTTTTCAGGGATCAGAATTTGTGTTTTGCCCAGTGTCTGCCCTCTGTACCTCCAACCATGGGCTGAAAAATGTTTAAATATGAGTAGTTTCTCTTGTGGTGATCACCACTAATATACCTCAATTAGAAGGCATGTCACCATTGAATCAAACATTAATGAAGCATGTCAATCTGAATTTGCATGATGTACAAATATTTTTGTGATTTTTTTTAGAAGTCCAACTTTGTTATAAAGAGGAGGTTTTTGCGTAGGATTTCTTCATCAAGGTAGTGCCTTAAATGCTAATTGCTAGTTGACCCATACGAAACAACTCTAGAATTAAAGAGTGATATTTTGAAGATTTCCTTTTTTCCCTTGCTCAGGATATTCAGTTCTACGTTTGTTCCAAAATATCTCACCCTCCTCCCACCCAAATTTATTTTTTGTGTTCCCTTTTAACAACATTTATTGAGTGCCTCATATATTGCAAGCATTGGAGATGCAAAAGTAAATAGGACACATCCATGCCTTGAAGAACTCCCATTCAGAGAAACAAAAGTAAATGCAGCTGGGCGCAGTGGTTCACACCTGTAATATTAGCACTTTGGGAGGCCGAGGCGGGAGGATCACGTGAAATTAGAAGTTCGAGACCAGCCTGACCAACATGGTGAAATCCAGTCTCTACTAAAAATACAAAACTTAGCCAGTTGTGGTGGTGCAGGCCTGTAATCCCAGCTACTCAGGAGGCTGAGGCACCAGAATCTCTTGAACCCAAGAGGCAGAGTCTGCAGTGAACTGAGATTGTGCCACCGCACTCCACCCTGGGCAACACAGCCAGACTCTGTCTCAAAAAAAAAATAATAACAATAAAATAAATGTAAAAAAGATAAAATCATGGGGAAAATATGATAATCAGTTGAAACTGGACTGGGAGAAAACAATACCATGTTAGAAATTCTAAGCAGGAAAGGATTTTTTATAGGAAATGTGATGCTAAGATAACCGATAAACTTGCTGGGCAAGAGAAGCTCAGGATAAATTGCTGATGATTTTCGAAAGTATGAAAACTCAGGAATTACATTTGATGACATTTTCTTCCTGCCTACATCCACTACCTACAGCTGTCATGAGAAGATAATGGTTTCTCCTCCTTTGCTTTCCAAATCTCTGGTGATTTTTTCTTGGAGGTGAGCTGTGAACAAGAACTCTGCTAGAAACACAGATCAGGCAATGCTGTTTCCAGGCTTTCAGCCCTAACAGAGGAAGGGAAGCTGGGAAGGGCTCTTGAAGGTGGTGGCAACTAACACTGCCATGTACTATGTATATTGGGGTGGGTGACTTCTCTACTCTGAAGTAGCCAAGCCAACTGTCAGTCTGCAGAAAGGCTATAGGATGCATATTCCAAAATAGCTAGAAGATATTTGAAATGTTCCTAGCACAAAGAAATGATAACTATATGAGGTCACAGATATCTTAATTATTCTGACTGGATCACTACACGTCGTACACATGTATCAAAATATCACACATATCACATATATATGTGCAATTATGTTTCAATATAACAATTAAATTCTTTTAAAAAAGAGATCCTATACAGAGCTTTCCCTTCGATAGGTATATGCCTAGCTAAGAAACATATTCTCACATTGCTCAAAGGTCCTTTACATCTACTGATTTTTTTTTTTTTTTTTTTGAGACAAAGTCCCACTCTGCCCCCCCAGGCTGGAGTGTGGTGGTGTGATCTCAGCCCACTGCAACCTCTGCCTCCTGGGTTCAAGCAATTCTCCTGTCTCAGCCTCCCAAGTAGCTGGGATTACAGGCATGTGCTACCATGGCTAGCTAACTTTTTGGATTTTGGGTACAGACAGGGTTTCACCATGTGGCCAGCGTGGTCTCAAACTCCTGACCTCAAGTAATCTGTCTGCCTTGGCCTCCCAAAGTGCTGGGATTATAGACATGAGCCACCATGCTTGGCCCTACATCTACTGATTTTTATCCTTCTAACTACATAGGATGTAATATTTATGTGTTTTGAGTAATTATTTGGGGGTTAAAGTGTCATCCTAGGAGGTCTAACACATAATCCTTCATGCCAAAGAGTTGACTGCTTCCTGAAATGAATTATAACGTCTCTTCAAAGTGAGGGTTAGCCACCCCACCCCCCAGGGTAAAGAACACTAAAATAAGAGATAAGGTCTGAGTTCACATCCTAAAGAGACCATTTATTAAACATAAATACATCATTAGGCTTCTTAAAGACAGTTTCCTCTTTAGTGAAACAGAAATTTAACAAGCCTCCCCTCCTATCTCAAAGAGTATTTTGAGATTCAAAACTAGAATGGGAAAATATATATAAAGATATTTTTGTAAATCATAAATGTTGTAAAGGTCAGAACCCAAGAAGGCTTACCTGGAAAGTTTGCAGGATCTTGGCGAGGGAGACACGAGGACAGGAAAAGAAGCCAGAATTACTGGGGACTAACCTACCTGTAGAACTGGGACCTGAGGTGGATAGCTAGATTTTCAAGTTATAGTGTCAAAAGGGATATAGTAAGCTTGACATGGTATCAGTATCTAAGAGGTCCAATCTGGGGCAAAACAGACTCTCCAGCCAATGGTGAATTTTGGAATCAGGCATTTGGCAGGGTTGACTGAGATCTAGTTGTTTGGATTGATATCTCAACAGCAGATCAAAGTCCAGACAGTAATATCCCCCACATAGTAGCTTGGCATGGAGTAGGCAATCAATATATTTTTATTGACTTGACCTACTGATAAACAGAATAAATGGACACATATCTGGCAATAAGATACCATGTTGTCAAGACCCCAGAGAAGCTGAGTGCAGTTCATGACCTGGCTCCAGGCCCAGATAGGGATTTCAGTGTTAACCAGGGCAAGCTGCCCAGTGACATGGACAGAGCAAGCTCAGTGAAGGCCAGGAAGAAGAGAAAGGATACAGCTCAAGGGGTTCAAAGACATTGAAGCTCACCCCAGACACAATGGCCTTGGATCCAGCACAAATTCAAGATTGTATCTATGAGTAGGGTTAGAGCACCTGATGTACTTCAAGGCTAGGTCAGGCTAGCTGTGTCAGGACCAGGATGGAGCTAAGAATGAAGATGGCCGGTGCCCAAAGCTTAACAGGAAGTGAAAATATGTATTAATATATTATTCACTGAGTTTTTAAACATTAACTATTCACCCAAAAAATTAAAATTTTTATTTGGGATGCAAAGGAGTTTAATTTGCATTTGTTTTAATAATCAGCTTAATAGGTACTAAAATTTCTGTTTTTAAAGAATATTTAATGGCATGGGAAATTCTAATGAAGTAATCAAAGAGTTGGTAAATAGTATATGCTACTATGGTCAGAATTCTTTGTGTGCATATTACTTGTATACAGATATAGATAAAGAGGAAATTGGACATATCTTGCAGAGACTGATAAAAAGTTGTAGAAGGAAATATACCAAAATATATTTAACAATACTTTCTGGATGGTAACGCCTATAAATTATTTCTGCTTTGTTCTTTGTAATATTGGGTGTTTTTACAATTCCTGACAATAAGTTTACATTACTTTTATAAAGTTTTTTAAAAGATTTTCTGAAAACCTATCTCTTATAGTATCTTTACAATTCACAGAGAAAGAAGGAATACTCCACAGCTCATTCTATGAATTCAATATGACCTCGCTGACAAAATTAGACAAGAATGGAATGAGAAAGGAAAATTACAAGCCAAACTCTGCCATCGATGTATATATACAGGCCCAAATCAGCCATCAAGTTTTTCTTTTTTTTTCAACATAAAAGCAACAAACTCTTGGAAAACCAAATCTAACTGTGTTTAGAAAGATAGTACACTAAGAGCTAGCTGTCTTCATCCTACAAGAACAATTTATCATAAATAATAGTTTCGTACTGGCGTAAGAACAGACAAATTTTCAGTGAGATAGAATGGAGAGGCCAGTTAACAGGGTGTAGATGACATCTCAACAGTCTTGACTTGGATTTCCTTGCTCACCAGTGAGACTATCACTTCATATGACACACTTATACATGGACATTTGTCACATGTTGGGGGTGACATAGCTGAGCAGTAGAGAAAGGAAGGAATCTTTAAAAAGTACAGTTGGAAAACTGATTATAAATATAGATAAAATTGAATTTGGATTCCTAGCTCCTAGTATGCTTAAAAATCAATTACAGACACAGTAAGGAATACATATGTCAAAAAAAAACTTTATGAGAGGAATATATATGGGTGAATAGTTTTCTGACTTGAGGATAGAAAAGAATTCCTTAAACAAGACCAAATATGATATCCTAAAAGAACATATTGACAAATGTGTTAAACAACTACACTACGCTCCAGGTCCTCCTTCCAAAATCCTAAACCCAAATCTCATCACATTTTTCAGTGAAATAAAAATACCTTCTGTTTCCAGCAAACATCCTCCATAAAAGGCTTTGAAGTTATTAATATAATTAGCAAAAAATTCAGTACAGTATCTATTTTTAAAAAGCAGTATTAAATTATAAGAACTATTTGTCCATTTACCCTAGTTCCTTGGAAGGCCGTGTGGAAGAATCAAATGGGCAAAAGTTAAAGCCCACGATTTTCTTCTTGAAGTAAATGTTAGCACTCTTAAGAAATGACTGAGGCCAATTTTCTTTTTTAACAGTGAGAACAACTTGTAACTAGAAGTCAGAATCTCTATTCAAGTATTTTACACAGTGCTTCTGTGAATTGCATATAGTGGATAGGATCATATTGATCTGTGATGTCAAAATCCAGGGCAGAGGCTTCACAGAGGAAGTAAAAGGAGATAAGATGACTACTCACCACTGCTCTGGGCACCAAGGCCCAACCTCTCCTTCTCAGAGGAAAGTAGCTGTCCGGGTACCTTTTAGCCCCAGCTCACATCTGAGGCTCCTTATTCCTAGGTGAGAAAGCAGCTTTGGCGCACTTTCTAGAACGCTCTATCATGTGTTAGAGAATGATAATGGTGAATTTCACAGAGAGTTGTGCTTGGAGGATTCCTTCATTCTCTGCTGGGAGAGACAAGCACCCCCGGTAGTTGGCTTTAAAATTTTTAAACATCTATCTATCATCTATCTATCTATCTATCTATCTATCTATCTATCTATCTATCTATCATCTATCTATCTATCATCTATCTATATCTATCTATCATCTATCTACCTATCTATCTATCATCTATCTATCTACCTATCTATCTATCTATCGATCAATCGATATTTTCACCATGTAGCCCAGGCTGGTCTTGGACTCCTGAGTTCAAGAAATTGTCCCACCTCGGCCTCCCAAATTGTTGGCATGAGCCACTGTACCTGGCCCCAGGTAGTACTTTTTACACTTGTATTGTCCAAGTTTTAGCATGAAGTGTTGCTTTTTCTCTGGTGGTCTGGAAGAGTTTACCCTGCCTGTTAGTGTGAATTTTACCTACTAGAAGTGTGTCTCCAACAGACATCATCCTGAGAATGTCAGTGGGGGACTCAGAAACGAGGGGGCATCTCCTTGTCAATGGGGCATCTCATAGTCATCAATGCCACTAGCGGTTAACAGGAGTACCTCTGGATGTGCATGCTGTTTTAGGTAGGCCTTTTCAGGTTTTGAAAACGCACAAAGCAAGTGAGGGGACTGGAAATTGAATTTATTCTTAGATCCTTGTCTCAGAAATGTAAGCACAGGGCAAGAAAGTCAGCACAGTGCCCTGGAGTCCTATCTGATCTCCGGGTTTTGGGGACACCTCCCAGAAGGTACAGGTGCCACAGATACCCCTGCAAGACTCAGTGGAAAAACTCTCACCACTATTCTTATGCCCAAGGGGCCACGCTGTGAGTGTCTCCATCTCCTCAATCACACAGGTCTTCTCATCGCATGCCTAGAGAAGGCAGTTACATTGAAACTATTGCATCACCTTGATGCAGTCATGTATGATTAACTAGATATGCTGGAAAGAGAGAGGAAGGAGGCTGGTTACCGAGTTTAAGGAGTGTCATTTATGGTAAAACACATTTTTCCTACAATAAAATCAATCATAGGTGGTGGCAATTGCTACAACATGCTGCTTTAGTATTGGTTTGATTTCTCCATTTCTAGATAGTGTTTCCCATTAGGTTGTTTTTTTTTTTTAATCAGCCTCAAAGAAACCTTAAAATAAAGTTTTGACTGAGGGCGGGTGAAGGGGACATGGAGTATGATAGTCACTTTTGTTCCAGTGTTAATTTTCAAAAACTCCGGATGTCTAATATTGAAAGCCAGTCCAGAGCGCTCAGTGTTAAAGAACTCGCTCCCTACCCGCCCCCCCGCCACCCCAACTGTGGGGCTGAATCACACGAGGAAGGAAAGTCTGGCTCACTGCTTTATTAATTCACTACTGTGATTTCTTTCTCTGTTACTAAAGGGGACTGGGCGGGGGGTGGTAAATTGAGTGGGCAGCCAGGAAATGTGATACTTTTCTTGGTTCCTTGTGATTGGAGGAAATTCTGTCTTCTCCTTTTGGTTCAAAAGTTTTAGCAACATAACCTTTGGTTTTGTTTTGTTTTTCTGTGAAGTAATTTGACTTTTCAGTGGAAGCTACCCCAAGCCCACCTCTCTGGGGTTGTAACACCCGCTCGCTTTGATATAATTTCATTAAATGAAGTCATCCAGATGGTGTGCCCGTATAAAACCCTGACCTTCAAAGGTCTCTGCCTGTCTCTAGGTCCTTGGGTAATTTGAAGTGTCACTTCTTGGCCATGTCTGCTCAGACCTGTCACCTTAAATCTCCTCTTTGAACTTTATCTTACTTTTCTCCTTAATCTTCTTTTGATGGGAGGTGAACATTAATAGGAACGATCTTCAATGTCAGTTCTCTGAAGACCCATAGTAATTCTTAGTAATCAAGCCTGATGTGATGGACAAAATACACATTATGTGTAAATGTCCGATGCAAAATGTGAGAAAGTTTAGATGATGTACAGCAGTTATTTTTAGTCCTTCGAATAAAACATACTCCTCACATACAAACTCTTCACATTTGAGAGCAATATTATAAATAATGCAGCATTCATTTAATATAACCTCAGTATATTTCATTTCAAAAGACCAACTGTAATTTCTATTTCTGTTTATTTTTAAAGAACTCTTCACTGTTGTAATATTATATTTTAATAATAATAACAATGACCCATATATATTACATACTTAATATATGACAGTCCATAAGCTAGGGTTTATAAAAAACATATATGATCAAATTTCATCCTAATAATACATTATGAGTTAAGTATTATCCCCATTTGACAAACAAGAAAACTGGGTCTCAGAAATGTGCACAGTCATGTTTAAAAATCCTAACTCTCTATCTCAAAAACCCATCCTATGCTGTCTCTCAGAGAAATGTGTAGACTGCTCAAACTGGTTCTAATAAAGTTTTCCCTCATTTTGAATGTTTCTGTTCTGTAATGAAAAACTGTAAATAAATAATACAAAAAGCATATTTATAACCTAAGTATAAGGTCTAAGAATAATTATAAAATGAATACTTGCATACCCACCACTGAGCTTAAGAAATCAGACATTAGCAACACCTTTGAAGCTTCGTGTACCTTTCTCCCAATCTATCCATCTTCCCCAGTCCAGAGACATGATTTAATGCATGTGAGTGAGCCACCTGCCCAGTTAGAAAGTTGGCTTCTTGAGAAAAAAACTGGGTTTATCATTTCTTCATTTTTCTTTTTAGTTTTACCACATAGGCATTTATCCCTAAATACTGTACTATTTGATTTTGCTTGGCTTTGAACTTTATATACTCTTTTGTAACTTGCTCTTTTCATTTGGTACCACCTACGTTGATGACTATAGTGTATAGTTCTTAATCTTCACTGCTATACAGTAGTCAACTGTATGCATATACCACACTTATTTACCTATTATCCCATTTGCCTGGATCTGTGTCACTTCAGGTTTTTGCTGTTACAAATCAAATAGATATTCTCATCCAAGTCTCCTGGTACACACATGCTAAAATTTCTTTTGGGTGTATATCCAGGAATAAAATTGGCAGATTGAAGGGTGTGTGAAGGTCAGTCTTACATAACCGTGTCAATTATTTTTTTATATTTTGAAAAAAATTTTTCCCATCGGTTTTCTACTGTTCTGTTTGCTGCTCATTTTCTTACTAATTTGTAGGCTGCCTTTATATATTTTTATTACTGTTTTTATTGACATACATGTTGCAAATATCTTCTCCAAATTTTCAGCTGACTTTTCAGAGAAAGTCTTAAGTTTAACATTGTCAAATTTTAATTTTTTTTCCTTTATGAGTAAAAACCTTATTTAAGAAATCTTTTTATTTCCAGAGGTGTTATTCACCTAAAATGTTTTATTTTGGTTTACATATTTAAATGTTTAATATCTCTGAAATTGATTTGGGGATATGGTAAGAATAGGCAGGAATTTGATTTTATTTTTTCCGTGAATTCAGGGGAGCCACAGTCTGAAGCCAGACCATGTGGGCTCTATAATTAAAATATTACAATCTTCTCCATAACACTCTTGCTCCTCTCTTGAAAAAGGTTTTTCTATGTATCTTATGTTTTTAATTGCTTTTGTGACTATTGTCTTTTTTTTCTTCAATTTGGTTTCTTTTTCTAACTTGTTTGCTTTTGTGACTGCTGCCTTTAAAAAATATTTTTTTATTTCTTTTTCTTTCCTTTTTTTTTTTTTTTAAAGAGATAGAGTCTCGCCACATTGAGCAGGTCAAACCTCTGACCTCAAGGCATCCTTTTGCCTCAGCCTCCCAAGTAGCTGAGATTATAGGCTGGTTTCTTTTTTAACTTGTTTGCTGTTGCATAAAAATGCAATTGACTTTTATGTAAATATTTGTGTTTTAATATGTATAGATTCTTTTGGGTTCTTCATAAACACAATTATTTCATCTGAAGGGTGACCGTCAAGATGTGTGTGTGTGTGTGTGTGTGTGTGTGTGTGTGTGTGTTTAAAGATACATTAAAGACCCAAACAGTATTCATTATTCTGTTATTTTACCACTTAAAAATCAATTTTATTTTATAGATTTATTTCATTTCTCTGTCAATATATATAAATTTTGATCTGTTTTCTCATTTAAGTAATATTTATTTGTTCAGAAAACTTAGAGAATAGACATAAGAAAATCAAAATGCCCATAATCCCATCACACAATTAATTAGAATTCAATAACATAGTTTTAAATTACTTACCATGTGATCTAAATGCATACTTATTTCCTATTTTCAAAGATTTTGCTTTCTGGTGAATAACTACTGTAAATGTTTTGATATTTTACTCATTTGGGCTTTTTAAAATAATACATATTTTTAACACGAACAGGTCATATTGTACATGCGGTTATGCAACCTAATATTTTTCACAAACGATATATGTAACCATTTCTTTGACATTACTGAAAATTCTCCTGCCACATTATTTTTGATGAATGCATTGTATATTTCATTGTATGTATTATAATTAATTAGTTTTATTGCATATGTGCTGTATTCAATATTTTGCTATTATAAATAGTTATGACTTTCTATCATCCTATGATGATTCCCTCAGAATAAGTTTCTGGAAGTAGAATGCAAAATTTTACGTTTTTTAAATAGCATTGCCAAATTATCTTCCAGAGATTTTGTTCCAATCTAAACTCCCACCAACTGTGTATCTGATCCATTCTGTAATCATTTTCTCTCTTTCTCTCTGTCTCTCTCTCTCTCTCTCTATCACACACACAGACACACAGACACACACACACACACACACACACACACACACATAAACCCCAGGACTCTAAACTTGAATCATTAAATGGAACCAAAAACTTCCTAAAAGTTTCACTAAAACTACCTAGGAAAACTTTGCAAAATTACCCACCCTAGAAATTGCAGTGCTAGCTCCTACTGAGTTTTTTTTTTTTTTTTTAAGTTTATTTATTTTCTAGGTACTTCTCAACAAGATGACTGGTGTATAATGCTTTATTTTCGTTTCTTTATAGGGTAGAGATAAGCTATTTCTTTTAATTTTACTATGTCTGATAGAATTCCTTCATGTATGTATTGCTTTGTTTCTAAATATAAGCATGACAGGCTCAGAGCTGTCCGTGGTCACGTAGGGGTTTTTGGAAATAATTTTAGCTTCGGGCATACCCCTGAACGTGGGCAGCGCCTACGCATTGTCATCTCAGCCCCCTCTTACCCTTTTGGGAAGTCCTGATACCCTCATGAGGAGGTTTTTTTTCTGCTTCATTCTCAAATCAACGTGGGGTTTCCTTATATCTTTGGCCCAACTTTAACTTACACAATTTTAATGGGCAGCATTACACTGAGAATGCATGTTGTAGAATATTGGTTCTCACCTCTGGCTACAAATTTATTCACTTAGGGAATTAAAAAAAAAATATCCATGTCTGAGCCTTGTCCCTGAGATTCAGATTTAATTTGCCTAAGACATCACCTCTGATCGTGGATGGGTGTCTTAATGTGGATTCCACGGTCTGCCACTCTAGATGATCAAAATGACCTCTCCAAAGAAAAACGAGGCTGGATAAAGACAGGAACTGAGTGCAAGAGAGGAGACCCATGAAGCAGGAGTGAAAGTCTCTCTCCTTTTGTGGTTTTAAAGTAGAAGAAGGTTAAATCGTGTCAGTTTATGAAAAGTAGAGGATGTGAGAATTTCATCATTTCATCACCATCTTTGGTATCTCCAATTCTACTCAGTAATCTGCTTAACAAATCATGAGTATTTTCAATAAAAGGTATAAATTCATGGTTTACTACCTGTCCTTTTCCTTTAAAGAAAGGAGGGACGGAGTAGAGGGGGAGAGGAGAGGGAGGGACAACACAAGAAAATGAAAAGGACAAAAAGGAGGGAAAGGAGAGAAAGTGCGAGAGAAGCCAGGCGAGGGAACAGGCAGGCACACGAGGAGGTGAGCAGTGCCATGGCAGAGAGGAGCCCTGTGAGGGGCAGGTAGGGATGCCAGTTAGGCACTTGTTGAGTGGGAAATTGATGGGATAGAAAGAGGTCAAAGCAGAGGAAGGCAGACCGAAGAGGAAGAAGAGGCACACGGAACACCAATATCCGGGGCTCACTTCCTACAGAAAAATTAAGCAAAATGTAGGAAATCAAGAATACAGCCTTCCCATTTGCTCAGATGCTCCTGCTCTGACAGTGCAAGTTGATCTCGAGGATCGGGTAATTCAATCCCAACTCTCAACAAGACGGCAACTACTGAAGACATCATAGGCAGACATGCTATAACTCTCCCCAGTGATCTATTTATCTACAATTCAGTTCCTTCCTCAATTCTTTTCTTCTTCAATAAAAGCTATTAGGGGCGGGGTTGAGATCAGAAAATCCTGCTTCTACCAGTTGGCATTTTTCTTAATCCTTCTATATGAATTAAGAATGTTTTTATTGGCATATACAGAAAAATTCATGTTTTCAGTGGTAATGTTCACAAGAAGTCTGGAGGTAGTCCCTTCCAGGGTCCTTTAGAGGATTGCATAACCTCTAAGTGTTGCTTTTTGTCCTTGTGATTTTGCTTCATGGTTGTAAGATTTTGTCCTCAATTCAGTATCTCAAGCTGGAATCAAGGGCAAGGGAAAGGTTCTATCCTTTTAATCAGAAAGCAAAATAACTTTCCCAAATGTCCTCCTGCAAATCTACTTAATGCCTCATTCAGCAGAAATGGGTGAAATGGCCATCCTCAGCTCCAGGGGAGGGTGGGAAAGAGACTGCGTGACTGTTCTGCTTGCCTCCTGGGAGGAGGGGAAGGAGGAAGGGACTGAGGATGGCTTGGGGGAAGCCAAACCACAGTGACTTGCAAACCCTCGTCCCAGTTTTGGCTGAGGTCCCGTTCTGTGCTCTTCTGTGCTCCTCTTCCCTTTAGGACTTCAAGCACAATTTCCAAAGTATAATCCATTTATAGAAACACAAATGCAGGGAATTTCTACCTTCTAAAATAAGGCCAACACATCCATACATATTTATATTATTTTTTCTTACAATACTATACCATGTTTTTCCAGAGGTATTACTTAGCTTATAGGGTTCTAGGTTCCTTGTCTCTGCCTTAGCATCTACCACTTTAAAACTTCTAGTTTCAAGTATAATGTAGCCATAGCTGTTGTTGCGGCACCTATAAATGAATCATTTGGGGATTATTCATTGTTTTCACCAGTTGAACTATGTAGCTACAAATACTATAACTTTTTCAAAGTCTCCCCCCAACCCAATCATCTTATTCTTTTGTTTTGTTGGAGACAAAGTCTTGCTCTATCACCCAGGCTGGACTACAGTAGAGCTATCATCGCTCACTGCAGCCTCAAACTTCTGGGCTCAGGAGATCCTCTTGTCTCACACTTGAGTAGCTGGGACTACAGGCATGCGTCACCACCCCCAGCTAATTTTTACTTATGTATTTTGTAGACAGGACCTCACTATGTTGCCCAGGCTGGTCTTGAACTGCTGGCCTTAAGCAATCCTCCCATCTCAGCCTCCGAAAATGCTAGGATTGCAAATGTGAACTACCACACCCAGCCAATTGTCCTTTTAGCAATAGGATATTTTCTATTCCCATTTTATTTTCCTATAAGTAAACAAAGGCTTAGTTGTTTTCATTCTTAAAAAGTGCTCTTTACCGGCACTCAATGCTTATTGCCCACTCACAAGTCTCCCATGACCCTCATGGGGGGCTGTGAGCCCCTAACTGTGTTCCCCTGATTTCCTACCTCCATTGTTCAGACACTTCTGTTAGAGACTCCACCGTGAACCCCACAGTGCAAGCATGCTGCATTCACCTCTTAATCCTCAATGCCCAGCACAGCCTCCACATTAGAGGGCAATCTCTGTGTAGGCACTGGACAATGCTGATTGAACCGAAATGAAGTTAAAGGATGTGAAATGCCCCGTCTGGCCATATGACTTTCAGCTGGCTGCAGCTGAAACACTCAGACCAGGTGCTATCTGCAGTGCGAGTCCCCCCACTACACTTCAGACAGCCACAGTCTCTCACCAGGCTGTTCTTCAGAAAAAAACCCTTCTCCCTTCAAGCCAAGCAGAAAAACAAGCAGATTTAGGAAATGAATGAAAGTGAAGACTGATGGCTAAAGCTTCGTTCCTTTTTGGCATCTTCACCATTCGTTCGTGCTGGGGAAACACCTTCATGCTACAAAGCAGGTCCATTGGCAGAAGGACAGTCAGAGAATGTGTTAGGGAAACAACAGAATCCTGGGGCCAAATTGTCTCCATCCTGCCCCTTGAGCTCTTCTTCTCTGGTGGCCATGCTTTTCATTTTAATTCATTTCCTGTTTAGGGATTCTTCCTGGGCAGGCCCTGAGGGTGTACTGATGAATTTATCCAACAGGCACGATTGCTTCCTTTTTTGTCTGTCTACTATATCCTCCATCATGTTTAACTCTCTTAATTAAGCTCTTTGAAATCAAATTGAACTACATCCAAAAGCAGTCTTGCATTTATCAGTATAATTGAAAATTTTACCTCTTGCTAAAAGACTTGATTAATCCCATTCAAGTTTATGATCACCCCTCGGTGCATCTCTTTAGCATTTATATTCCCAATGCCCCCCTTCAACTTGTCAGTGTGAGTGAGTGATCTCCCCAGTTAAAAGGTAGGCTTCCTGAGAAAAGGAATGTATTGTGTTCTGTACTTATAAAAAATCATTCTGCTTCACAATATTGTGCCCCCACTAACGTGCTCACACTTACATTGATATATCCAAGCAGTGGTCTAGCACTGGATTTTAAATGCCTCTGGCATAGACCAGTCTTGACCTAGAAAGACATTCTTGGTTCAGTATAAGGTCACTTGTAGTCTTAGTGCTGAACTCATATAATGGTCCACATGCTGTAAGTACTAACTGCCTGTGAGAACATAAAAAGATATGTGTATACATCAGGTCAGATGATGAAATACATTAGTTTTTTGTTTTTAAATTTTAGATTAAGCTGGTACATGTGCAGGTTTGTTATATGGATGTATTGTGTGATGCTGAGATTTGGGCTTTTAATGATCCTGTCACCCAAGTAGCCAAAACAGTATGCAATGGGTAATTTTTAAACCCTTGCCACCTTCCAATCTCCCTGCTTTTGGAGTCCCCAGTGTCTGTTGTTCCCATCTTTGTGCCCATGTGTACCCAATGTTTAACTCTTACTTATAAGTGAGAACATGTGGTATTTGATTTTCTGTTTCTGCATTAATTCGCCTAGGATAATGGCCTCTAGCTGCATCCATGTTGCTGCAAAGGACATGATTTCATTCTTTTTTTGTGGCTATGTAGTATTCCATGATGTATATGTACCACATTTTCTTCATCCAATCCACTTTTGATAAGCACATGCATTAATTCCATGTCTTTGATGTTGTGAATAGTGCTGTGATAAACATACAAGTGCAGTTGTTTCTTTGGTAGAACAATTGATTTTCCTTTGGGTGTATAGCCAGTAATGGGATTGTTGGGTCAAATGGTAATTCTATTTTTGGTTCTTTGAGAAATCTCCAAACTGCCTTCCATGAGGGCTGAACTAATTTGCCTTCCAAACAACATTGTATAAGCATTCCTTTATCTCTGCAACCTCATCAACATCTGTTATATTTTGACTTCTTAATAGTAGCCGTTCTGACTGGTATGAGATGGCATCTCATGTGATGTTGATTTGCATCTTTCTGATTATAAGTGATGTTGAGCTTTTCTTCGTGTTTCTTGGTCACTTGTATTTCTTCATCTGAGAAGTGTCTGTTCATGTCCTTTGCCCACTTTTTAATGGGGTTATTTGGGCTTTTTTTGTTGATTTATTTGTGTTCCTTAGATTCTGGATATTAGCTCTTTATTGGATACATAGTGTGCAAATATTTTATCTCATTCTGTAGATTGTCTGTTTACTCTGTTCATAGTTTCTTTTGCTGTGCAGAAATTTTTTAGTTTAATTAAGTCCCATTTGTCTATTTTTTTATTGTGTTGTACTGGGATCTTCATCATAAATCCTTTGCCTAGGCCAATGTCTGGAAGAGTATTACCTAAGTTTTCTTCTAGGATTTTTATAGTGTGAGGTCTTACATTTAAGTCTTTAATCCATCTTGAGTTAATTTTTGTATATAGTGTGAGGTTGGGGTCCATTTTCATTCTTCTGCATATGGCTAGCCAATTGTCCAAGCACCATTTATTGGATAGGGTATTCTTTAGCTGTGCAGCTTTATTTCAAGAGTCTCTGTTCTATTCCATTGGTCTATAGGTCTATTTTTGTACCAGTACCATGCTGTTTCGGTTACTGTGGCCTTGTAGTGTAGTTTAAAGTTGGGTAATGTGATGCCTCCAGCTTTGTTCTTTTTGCTTAGGATTACCCTGGCTATTCAGGCTCTTTTTTGGTTACATATGAATTTAGGAATAGGTTTTTCTGATTCTGTGAAAAATGATGTTGGTAATTCGATGGAAATAACATTGAATATGTAGATTACTTTATCTTAACAATGTTGAATCTTACAAACCATGAGCATGGAATGCTTTTTTATTATTATTATACTTTAAGTTTTAGGGTACATGTACACAATGTACAGGTTTGTTACATATGTATACATGTGTAGGGACTGTTGTGGGGTGGGGGGAGGGGGGAGGGATAGCATTAGGAGATATACCTAATGCTAAATGATGAGTTAATGGGTGCAGTACACCAACATGGAATGCTTTTTTATTTGTTTGTGTCATCTATGATTTCTTTCAGCAGTGATGGAATCTTTCAGCAGTTCTCCTCATAGAGATGTTTCATCTCCTTGGTTAGATGTATTCTTAGCTGTGTGTTTGTGTGTGTGTGTGTGTGCGTGTGTGTGTGTGTATTGTAAATGGGACTGCATTCTTGATTTGATTCTCAGTTTGAACATTATTGGCATATAGAAATGCTACTGATTTTTGTATGTTGATTTTGTATCCTGAGACTTTGCTGAAGTCATTTATCATGTCTAAAAGTCCTTTGGCAGAATCTTTAGGGTTTTCAAGGTATTGAATCATATTGTCAGTGAAGAGAGATAATTTAACTTCCTCTTTTTTTATCTGGATGTCTTTTCTTTTCTTTCTCTTCTCTGATTACTCTGGGTAGGACTTCCGAAATTCATCTGAATGTGTACTCTACTGGGTATTGAAGATGACCACAGAGAAAAGGAAAGCTTTTTTGAGATTTAATGTAACAATTGGATCCTTTTTCCCTTAGTATATATTTCTCTTCTTTGTTTTTGATGTGTTCCCTGGCACTAATGTGGTGCTTATGAATTCATTGAACTGAGTGACTTCTA
Source organism: Nomascus leucogenys (assembly GCF_006542625.1). NCBI lineage: Eukaryota > Metazoa > Chordata > Mammalia > Primates > Hylobatidae > Nomascus > Nomascus leucogenys. The sequence continues at coordinate 124,037,435 of NC_044383.1, forward strand.
AGTGACAATGCCAGGATTTGAGACAGCCAATAGAGGGCCTTTTTCTCTAAAGTAGCAGTTCCCATTTCACCAATCTAGCTTCTTTACTGAGGTTCTGTGGGCAGTTCCAGTGGTTCTCTAAGTAAATATATGTAGTCTGAGAAAACTGTACTTAATGATTAGAGAAGCCAGAATTGGAGGGGAAGTTTAAGCAGTCATTGTGCTGGGGGTCCCTTTATACACAGTAACAGGCTGGGCAAGAGATAGGATGAAAGAGAAGGACTCTTTTATGATAAGAGGTTCCCAAGGCAATTTTTTTTTTTTTGTTTTGAGACAGAGTCTCACTGTCACACAGGCTGGAGTGCAGTGGCATGATGTCAGCTCACTACAACCTCCACCTCCAAGGTTCAAGGGATTCTCATGCCTCAGCCTCCTGTGTAGCTGGGATTGCAGGCATGTGCCATCATGTCCGGCCAATTTTCGTGTTTTTTAGTAGACGCAGGGTTTCACCACGTTGGCCAGGCTGGTCTCGAACTCCTGGCCTCAAGTGATCCACACCCCTCGGCCTCCCAACGTGATTGGATTACAGGCATGAGCCATCACGCCCAGTCCCAGATATTTTTAAGTGGATACATTCAACACCTTTTTTCAGCCCCCTAGTTTCTTCCCAGCCTCTATTATAGAGTCTAGAACACCAGAAAGCAGCCATGTAACACGATGAGATGTAAAGGAAAGTTTGTGAGAGGGTGTATTAGTCCATTTTCACACTGCTAACAAAGTCATACCTGAGACTGGGTAATTTATAAAGGAAAGAGGTTTAATTGACACAGTTCAGCGTGGCTGGAGGGGCCTCAGGAAACTTATAATCACGGTGGAAGGGGAGGCAAACATGTCCTTCTTCACATGGTGGCAGAAAGGAGGAGTGCTGAGTAAAAGGGGGAAAAATCCCTTATAAAATCATCAAATCTTGAGAGAATTCACTCACTATCACAAGAACAGCATGAGGGTAATTGCCCCATGATTCAATCACCTCCCACTGGGTTCTTCCCACGACGTGTGGGGATTATGGGAACTACAATTCAAGATGAGATTTGGGTGGAGACACAGCCAACCGTGTCAGAGGGTCTCTGTCTCTTTCCAGATAAAATAAATAGAAGGTGGCATATGCCACTCTCTTCCCCTTCTTTCTGTGTAGAGTATAGCTGTGATGAATGGACCAACCATCTTTTCCAGCATGAACCAACAAGCATGAGGACAGAAGGGTAGCCCACTAAGAATTATAGAACTCAACGTGAGAGAGAGCAAGTATCTCTGATGATGTTGCTGGACTGGATTCCCTACCTCCAGGTACTTGTTAGGTAACATACTTGAATGCATCTTTGTTATTGAAACAGCATCTCATTCACAACATTTTGAGGGTCTGCACTAGTGTTTGTGGTCTCTTCTTGAATTACTTAATTGCATACATTGTAGCTTATTGGATAAATCAAGCCCTGTATTTCTGTTATACAGTGTGGGTCTCAATATTCTAGTATCCCTTAAAATAGCTATTTAATTTCAAAATAAATTTTGCCCAGAAATGGACATGGATTTTTAGAGTGAAAGATTAGACTTTACAAATCCATTCCAAAAAGCATCTTTGTTTTAACTTGAAAGAGTGCATAGTGTTGTAGAAAGATTATGGTTTTGGGAGTCAGACTCAAGACACACCTAACTTCAATCTCACCTCTGTCACTTAGTACATAATTAAATTAGGTAGGATATTTAATCCTCTAAGCCTCTACTTCCTCAAGTTTAAAATGATGCAAGTACCAATCTTGAAAACAAGTATGAGGATTAAAAATAATGTACATCAGCTGGGCACAATGGTTCACGCCTGTAATCCCAGCACTTTGGGAGGCCAAAGTGACTTGAGGTCAGGAGTTCAAGCCCAGGCTGGCCAACATAGCGAAACCCTGTCTCTACTAAAAAAAAAACAAAAATTAGCCAGGAATGGTGGCATACACCTGTAATCCCAGCTACTTAGGAGGCTGAGGCAGGAGAATCCTTTGAACCCAGGAGGTGAAGGTTGCAGTGAGCCAAGATCACACCGCTGCATTCCAGTCTTGGCAACAGAGCGAGACTCTGTCTCAAAAATATATATATATATACATAAAATGTTCTGGTACACAAGGAACATTCAAGAAATCAGTGTAGACACAGATCTTAGACTTTTCACAAAAATTAACTCAAAATGGATCATCGACCTAAATGCAAAACACAAAACTATAAAACTCCTAGAAGAAAACATAAGAGAAAATCTAACAGACCTTCAAATTGACAATTACTTTTTAGACACAACACCAATAGCATGACCTTTAAAAGAAAACATTGATAAGTTAAATGTTATAAAAATTAAAAACTCCTGCTCTGTGAAAGATACTATTAAGAACAGGAAAAGAAAATCCACAGATTGAGAGAAAATCTTTGCAAAACACCTATCTGATAAAGGACTGGTGTCCAAAATATACAAAGAATTCTTAAAACTACACTAAGAAAATAAACAATATAAATTTTTTAATAGGCAAAATGTCTGGACACCTCACCAAAGAAGATATACGGATGACAAAGAAACATATAAAAAGATGCTCAGTATCTTATGTCATCAAGGAATTGCAAATTAAAACCACACTGAGATACCACTACACACCTGTTAGCACGGCCAAAATCCAGAACACTGACAATACCAAATACTAGCAATGATGTGGAGCAACAGAACCCTCATTCATTGCTGATGAGAATGCAAAATGGCAAGGCTCCTTTGGAAGAGAGTGTTCAGTTTCTTAGAAAACTAAACTACTCTTACCATACAATCTAGCAATTGCGCTTCTTGATATTTACCCAAATAAGCTGAAATTTTATTTCCACACAAGCCCTGCACACAAATGTTTATAGAAGTTGTATTCATCATAATTGCCAAAATTTTGAGGCAACCAAGATGTCCTTCAATAGTGAATGGATTCTTCCTTCCTTCCTTCCTTCCTTCCTTCCTTCCTTCCTTCCTTCCTTCCTTCTTTTCTTCCCTCTGTGGCCCACGCTGGCGTACACTCGGCTCGCTGCAGACTCCCTGCCTCCGCCTCCCGTTATTCTCCTGCCCTGGCCTGCGGGCTCCCTGGGATTACCGGCGCGCGCCAACACCCCTCCCTGGTTTTTCTCCTTTGGCTGGAGGCGCGGTTTCGCCATGTCGGCCAGGCTGGTCTCCAGCTCTTGACCTTGAGTGGTCTGCCCGCCTCGGCCTCCCAAGGTGCTGGGACTGCGGACAGAGTCTCGCTCACTCGGTGCTCGGTGTTGCCCGGGCTGGAGTGCGGTGGCGTGGTCTTGGCTCGCTGCAGCCTCCGCCTCCCAGCCGCCTGCCTTGGCCTCCCAGGGTGCTGGGATTGCAGCCTCTGCCCGGCCGCCGCCCCGTCTGGGAGGTGGCGAGCGTCTCTGCCTGGCCGCCCATCGTCTGGGTTGTGAGGAGCTCCTCTGCCCGGCCGCCCAGTCTGGGAGGTGAGGAGTGCCTCTGCCCAGCCGCCACCCCGTCTAGGAAGTGAGGAACATCTCTGCCTGGCCGCCCATCGTCTGGGATGTGAGGAGCGACTCTGCCCGGCCGCCACCCCGTCTGGGAAGTGAAGAGCACCTCTGCCCGGCCGCCCCGTCTGGGAAGTGAGGAGCGCCTCTGCCCGGCCACCCATTGTCTGGGATGTGAGGAGCGCCTCTGCCCGGCCACCACCCCGTCTAGGAAGTGAGGAGCGTCTCTGCCCAGCTGCCCCGTCTGGGAAGTAAGGAGCACCTTTGCCTGGCCGCCCCGTCTGGGATGTGGGGAGCGCCTCTGCCCGGCCGCCCCGTCTGGGAGGTCTACCACAGAGGCCAGAAGCAATGTGGGGGCTGGACGTGGTGGCTCACGCCTGTAGTCCCAGTACTCTGGGAGGCCGAGGCGGGTTGATCACTTGAGGCTAGGAGTTCGAGACCAGCCTGGCCAACATGGCGAAACATATGAAAAATACAACAGACAAACCAACCAACCAACCAAGCGACAACAAAACAGGTCTACCCTGGAGTCATACTCTAATTTTTTCTATTTTCCTCCCTTTCTGATCCTTTATCCCACTTTCTTTTTCTTCCTCTTCCTTCTTCTTCTTTGTCAAATAGAGGATTGAGTTATTATCATTGATCCATACAAAGTCCCTCTCTCATTTATTTTCTTTAATTCCCACCCCTCATTTCTATTCCCCATCTTCCCATGTGCAACCTTCCTAATATGTTTGATATGCATCTTTTTGTTTGTATGTACTTTTAGAAAATGTTTATTGTTTTGTGTGCAAAAAAAAAATTAATAATAAAAAAATCAATTCCAAATAAATAAACTGTGGTACATCCAGACAATGGAATATTATTCAGTACTAAGAAGAAATGAACCACCAAGCCATGAAAAAACAGAAGACCTTAAATGCATATTAAAAGAGAAAGAAGACAATCTGAAAAGGCTACATACTGTATGATTCCAACCCGATACTCTGGAAAATTCACAACTATAAGGACATAAAAAGGTCAATCGTTGTTAGGAGTTGGGGGGAGGGAGAAAGCAACTGGCAGAGCACAGGAGATTTTTAAGGAAGTGAAAGTATTCTGTATGATATTATAATGAAGGATGCATGTCATTATACATTTATCAAAATCCATAGAATGTACAACATGAAGAATCAACTCTAATGTAATCTATGGACTTTTGGTGGCAATGATGTGTCTGTGTAGGTTCACTGATTGTAACAAACTTACCACTCTGGTGTGGGATATTGATATTGGGGGAGACTGTGTATGTGCTGGGGTAGAGGGTATATGCTAACTCTCTGTACTTGCTGTTCAACTTTGCTGTAAACCTAAAACTATATTTAAAAAAAAATTGTGAGTGGATAAACAAAATGTGGTATATCCATATAATGAAATATTATTTAATGCTAAGATTAAATGAACTACCAAGTCACAAAGACTTGGAAGAAGCTCAAGTGCATACTGCTAAGTGAAAGAAGCCAATTTGAAAAGACTACATGCTATATGATTCCAACTAAATGACATTCTGGAAAAGGCAAAACTATGGAGACAGTAAAAAGATTAGTAGTTGCCAAGGATTTGGGGGGAGGAAGGGAGGGAAGAATATGAGAAGCTCAAAGGATTTTAGGGACAAGAAACTACTTTTTATGATACTATAATGGTGGAGACATGACATTATAAATTTGTCACAACCCATAGAATTTACAACACAAACAGTGAACTCTCATGTAAACTACGGACTTTAGTTAATAATAATAATATAGCAGTAGTAACTTCCGTAGTCAGCTAAGGGGGCCCATTATGTCAGGGTTTCTCATTCTTGGCATTATTGACATTTTGGGCCAGATATTTTTTGGTTGGGGGAGTTGTCCTGAGCATTGTAGGATGTTTAGCAGTATGTCTGATTTCTCCAGACTAGAAAATGCTCACTCCCTATCCCCACCCACTCCCATCTCCATTCTGTGACAACCAAAAATGTCTCCAGACATTGTCAAATGCACCTAGGAGGAGCAAAACCACCCCCACCATGAGAATCACCGCATTATGTGCTTTTGAAGAAAAGCAAAAGGGCCCGAAAGATCTTAAAATCTGTACCTCTGTCACATTAGACCAGAGTTTCTAAACTCAAAATGGGAAATGTATGCCACTAGAAATAAGTTATGTCTGCTGGGATTCTTCATTATGTGATTTTGGCCTTGGGCCTTGAGACCAAAATATGCTGGGTATATATCCTGGTTTGGCATTATTTGAAAGCCAGAAATCTGATCAATCGCTGCTTTTCATTCCTTTTCTTTGTTTTATTTTCTTTCTTTCTTCCTTTTTCTTTTTCTCTTTCTTTCTTTCTGTCTGTCTGCCTGTCTCTACTTTTCAAAGTTGCTGTTCAAACTGATCCAAATAAAACTAAAACCATATGGCCAGAGTGGGGGTATAATGCCCATCTATTTTCCCTCATTCCTTTCGAAATAAGCACAGGAGCCAAGCATGGCAAATCCCTTTGCTGGAAGATCATTTTTAGCCTGGTTGTTTTGTGTTGTGTTGTTTGAATAATTGCTTAGGACATTTTGATACTTCATGGCATTTTCCTCCCAAGAAAAAAGTTTTCAGATTGGTAATATTTTTCTTCACTAATCTCAGTCTTAGCCACTAAACCACAATCAAAGGGTCTAGAATAAAGAAAAAGACCCTGTTATTTGTTATTTTTTAAGCGAAAAGGGGATTTTGTGTATATGCCTTAATTGGGCTGGATACCCTATGAGTGACTATCTTATTGAAGTTTGAAAGCTGGGAGTTTCCAGGATATATGTGCTAAACTTGATTTGCCTGTGTGTGTTTTTTGTTAGGTACCAGCCAAAATATTTTATTTATTTGTTTATTTATGTAAAGAATGAGAGATTTCTGCTTAGGCCTCTGTCCAGGGGAATTCATGGTTCAATAAAGACTAACAGCCCCAACAAGGCTACAGCTTTGACCAGTTCGTTTCTCCCTGGGTTCTTTATCAAAAGAAAACAGACCTTCTGAGAATGAACTTCCAGTGAATCATTCCATTTTTTACCAAAACATCTTAGCAGAGCTAAAAGATAGTCTAGCTGGTTTGGGAGGCAGAAAAAAGGATAGGCTAAGGGTAAAAAGGAACATGTGTGATGTGGGGCCTAGTGGGACTTATCCTCAGAAAAGACCTGGATTTCTGTGCTGTCGTGCAGGCCCACCCCTAACACTGCAGAGCTTCCCTGGGGCTTGAAGAGCGTTGCTTGTTGAGTGGATGTCTAGGTTTATGGGTTATATACTAGGCCTGCACTGGGCAGCAAATTCCAAGCAACAAAGGCAACCGTGTGTTCGTCAATAGATTCCTATTTTTTTGTGTGTTTGTGAAACACTGGACTCTCTAAAGTGCAGGGCCTAGATGACTCTGACACTAAAAAAATACATACCATCAGTAACCTAAATCACCAAAGGCCTCCTGCTCAGAGATGTCTATGAAGGTGGCAAATGCCCAATGCTGGCAGAGCATCAGATTCACCTGGGAGCTTTTTGATGCTACAGACATTCAACTTCTCCAGTTCCTCTTCATCAGATCTCTAGGGATAGGGGCTCAAGCATAAAAATCAGTGTGAGGTTGGAAGCCAAAGTTACACAGGCTACTTGAAAGCAGTAGTTAAAGAAGGCCACCCAACCGTGTGTCCTATTTGGACACCTGTGAGTGACAGAAGTGCATGTCATGTGCTGTCCTTGGTGGGACACCACGCAGACAACAAACGGGACCTTTCTTCTCTAGTTCTCTTTGGATGGTCAATTGTCCCAAACTTTCCAACTTATTCATCTTGTTACTCTCTATAAAACTCTGAGCACGGTCAGCCTCCCGTTTGTGTTTAATCAATTAACCAATTAAGGCAGTAGATACTAATACCTTATTTCACTCTCCAGGTCCCTAGCTCAGCCTTCTGCTTCAGAACCTAAATAAATATTCAAAGAAGTAACACATGTTTGAGATTTCTGAGGGATCTCAAATAACCTATAGGGAAAAAAGTTTTCATAATGACTCATATAAAAGCTGGAGGGCCCAGTCTGAAAGTGACCTTTTCAAGAGCAGGTGAGGACATTCAGGAATTAAAAGGTCCTTCTATGTAAACAAACATTTTATGTGAAGAAAGGTTTAAAATTGCATTGTAGAGGACCCACTTACTACTGAATTAGAGAAATGACATATTAAGCAAGGCATCTTTGGCCTAGACTAGGAAAGAATTAAAGGTGCTATCTAGGGCTGACAGCAGAGCCAGAGGCATAGCTTCTTAAAACGTGTAACTCTCAGCCCTGCTGCAATGCATTCTGGCCTCTTGGATTCATAACTCATCCCCATGGACAATTTCTTGATGCTATCATGTAGAACACATGGGGTTCTAGGATTCATTACTGGGCAAACTCTACCTCTGGCAGAGTCCAGTCAACAGGGCCTATGCAAGTGAGCATCTGAGGGGGCTCAACTGCAAAATTTAATTGTAAAAATCATCTCAAAGGTCAAACTGTAGTCAAATGGGTAAGTTATGGTTCTGCCACTCAATAACCCTGAGTGACTTTGAGTGAATAAATTCATTCATTCATTCATTTATGTACTTACAAAGTAGCTGTTATGTGCCAGAAGAGTGTCAATCACTGGGGATATAGCAGTAATCAAAACAGAGAATCCCAAGCCCATGCCTGGTAGGGAAAGAGATGTTAAACCAAACACCAACATACATGTAGAAATACAACTTATGATAATAACTGAGAAGGAATGGTGTAACACGGGGGTCCCTCCTTCAGACCGAAGGGTCAGGGAGGACCTGTCGAAGTAATTAAACTGAAACTTAAAGGATGATTAGGAATTAGACAAAATGGTATGGGAAGAGGGCTTCAGACGTTAATAACAGCAGGTGTGTGAGCTGGTGTTCGAGGGAAAGAGTGTTTAGAGAAGTGGGTATGGGAGTTACGAATATGGTACTTGCCCCATAATGATGAAAATGATGGCCCAAGGGATGCAAACCAGGCATGAAAGGAAATGAAAGAGGGAGGTGCTGAAAAAGAAAAAAAGCGAGTGAGTACATTGGTGGTCTGACCAAGGCTGCTGAGATTGGAGAACAGTTTCAGCGAGGGACCTCAAGCCTGTGCACTTTCTCATTGGAGAAGTTCTTATTTGAAGCAGCAGTAGCAGTGATGTCCAGCGGGTGGCCGCTGGAGTGGATGGCTGAGGTGGAGTGCAGAAAACATGTACTGGCAATGAGGGGGTCCCAGGAAAGAGCTCATTCAGTGGGCTCTATGTTGAATGTGCCCCTGAATATTCACATTTCTAAGAAAAATGAAGACTGGTCCAGGTGCTAAGGTTTTTAATGAATGACAGGAAGTGACCAGGAGGCTTGCAGACAATCTCCTCTCTTCCCTGGGGAACCCCTCAGATTTTTGCTATAGGCAATAACAATATTCAGTTTTCTTAACTCTTTCAACGTGATGAAAAACACACTAGCCTTAAAATCAGAAGACCTAGTTTCAAGTTCTGGCCTGGTGACCCTCTCGATGTGCCCCCTTTTTTTGGACGTGTCACTCTGAGCCTTTAGGTCTGGGTTTCCTCATCTGTGAATTATATAAATGACTCTCAAAGGGTGGTGGGAAGTGGGACGGGGAAGACATGCCTCCTTAGGGAAGTCCACCAGAATTTCGAGGGCAGTGGTTTTCAACCCACCTTGCACGTGAGAATCACCTGGGGAACTTAAAAAAATTATAAGCCACCCATGAGATTCTGAATTTGGCCTGGGTTGGCCAGGTTTGGGAATTTTTTGAAAGGTCCCCCGGTGATTCTGATGGGCAGCTTGGGAACCACTGCTCAAGGGAAACATATGTCATTTGAGATGATCTCCAACTTACACCACTAGAATATAAGCCTCGTTTTTCTGTTTTGTTCGCAGAAATTACCAGAGTGCCCAGACTAGCTGAGATAGCGTAGGCATTCAACAAATTGTGTTTGCATTTTACTCTGATTATAAAGCAGATCAGAGCACCATGCCCCAGGGACACGATGAAGTCAAAATTGTCACTGAATGTCTTATTCAACTACTTAATTCTTTGGTCAATCCTGGCCATAGAAATGTGGGTGACCCTGTAGCCCCAAGCAAAATTCTAAAAGATTAAGTAAGATTCATTTCTATATAATGAACCTCCTTCAGAATGTTCCACACGTGTACATACACATGGCCTCAACCTCGCAAGGGGTCTGCATCCAGGGGATTTATTCATTAGACCCCCAGGGAGATTGTGGCCCCTTTTCCTCTCTGTTCCCATTGCACCTTGACTCAGTTTTGCCCCTCAGCAATCACAGAGTGTAGAGATTGTCTGTTTAAAAATCTCCCTATGATGCCCCTGTTTACAAGAAATTCCCTGAAGACAGAGAGTCTTCTATTTTCCTTCTAATTCCAGCACTTATTGATAACGACAATGATAATGATGATGATGTCCCTGGCTTTGAACCAATATTTTATCACTTAATGAATACATTTGAATACTGTCTGGGACACACTGGGGATTTTCCTCTGCTGTATTTCCCTTCCAGTAGAGAAAGAACCAGGATTAGACCACAGAGCCCCGTCAGAAATTTACTTGGTGGCTGGTGGTGGGGTCACTTAGATGCTGATATTTCCCTGGGATGAAGGTAAGAAGGAAGGGGTGAAAGGCAGCTTGGTGGACTCTGGCCCATGAAGACTGGCTGATGGGCTCAGGTTATTGCCCTTTTCCCAGCCTGCTTCGGGGAGGTCAGGGAACAAAAAGCACCATGATGACTTTGGAAAGAAGGAGAGGTCTTACAGGGTCAGAGGGGTACATTAGCTGCAAATTTTTCCACTATTTGGCCTCCTAGAAATAACTGGAGTATGGGAATTAAAAACTCAGTCCTCAGCCTTCTTCTTAACCAGGTGAGTGACACTGGGCAAGCCACTTAACCACTCAATGGCTAAAAGTTGTCGCTCTAATCACGGTGCCATAGTGCAAATCAAAACTAGGTAATACATGTAAAATCTCTTCACAATAAAACCCTTTCCATGCTCTGTGAAGTGATATAGATAGCAAAGCACTGTTCCCATTGTGTTCTGGTCACTTAGGTGTCCTGGAGTTTGCTGCGTCAGCTATTTGGGCAGGGCCCTTGTGAGCAGCCCCAGGTCTAGCATAGAGCCTGGAAGTGAGCATTGTTGCGTGGGTTTGCAGCTGATGTTGCCTATCATTTTAGCTGTGAATGGTGCTTTTGTCTCTCTTGAAATCAGATAAGAGCCTAAGGGAAACAAGAACTTTCCAAGATACCGTCATCTATCCTTTCCCTCCACCAGCTGTAAGGTAATAATCAGAGGTTCCTTGAAAATGTTGATTTTCCTGCTGGACATCTGCTAAAACACTCCCGCCCATGAATGCCCAGGACAGATCTGAGAGGGGCCCTGAAGGGTTGTGCATCATCCACAGTGGCTTTTGCCTGTCCTATCCTTTGCAACTATTTCTCCACACCTCCTTTTGCGCAAGACCGTAGCCTCTGTTTCTCTTCATTCATCATGATAAAATCCAAATTGCCCAATAGCTGCTACCGTGTAAGAACAGCTCTTCCTTCTTCAGAGAAACTTCCTGGACCACCTAGCTTTGGAGCTAGCTGAACTTTGACCTACCCCTTCTTACTCAAATCCTGTAAAGCATTTCATGTTCCTTCCCTAAATTAGAAAACTTCCTTAGAGTTTTCTCATGCCTGGCATTCTGGAGCAAACTATGTTAATGATGCTCTAGTAATTTTCCTAGAATCTGGGTCTAAGAGGCCCAGATTCTTTTTTTATGGCAGTGGGTGCTGGGATGGGGTATTTCGTATTTTCAGACTTCACTTCCATTTTCTGTAGAAAAAAAGACGTATTTCCTTCTGTCCTTGCTGTTGTAATCATTTAGATGGCTCTGGGTCGTCTATACCAAATTACTATAGCTTTGTTATAGAATCGACTTTGATGACTGATCAAGTCTTCAGCCTGGTTTTAGACAAGGCCGGGACTAGGATGAGGTTAGTGAAGCACTTGCCTTGAGCACAATATTTAAGGATATGGCCAAAAACTCAGTAACCAAGATAACTAGTATTTTAATGTGTCTTTTAAAAATAGACACTAATGCAAAAAAAATCCATGATGAGCAAAATATGATAATTTTAAATAAACCTGAGGTCAATATTATTGAGTTTTCTTTTTGCTCCAGGCTGCAATGTAACCTGGCATAGCGCTGGCCTGGGGTATCTATTTCTGATAGGTTTCCTTCGTCAGGGTCTTTTCTGATTTGCCCAGACTGCTTCATTGTCTCTGTGGATCACGTACCTCCAGTGGGAGTTTCCCTAAGCCACAGCCCCCTCAAAAGCCTTCAATGTGCTCTTCTCCTTCCTTTACCTGTGACTTCATCCTCATGTGTGTAGCAGCAGCAACCAACATTTCTCACCCACGTGCCAGGCTCTGAGCTAAGATCTTCACATTCATCGGCAGGTAACCTCACAATTTGCACAGGTACCAATTCAACAGGTCCTGGTATTATCCGGGTTTTATGTTTTATAGCTGAGAAAGCTTCAGAGCGATGCTATCACAGCCATAGGTGCCACAGCTAGTGCACAGCAGAGCCACCCTCACCCACCCCTCTGTATTGCTCCTCACAGTTTTAGTCCTCAGTCTTTTCTTTCTTCTCGCCATTCACGAATCCCATCAGTATTCACTTTCTAGGACCTCTCGACGTTTCTGTTTAAGAGCTTTCTGTTGGATTAGAAGCTCCACTGAAATTCATCTTGCTGAAATGCAAAGCTAGATGAAGGAAACTCAGAGAGAAAGCATTGATCCAAAGCAATTAATTCCCTCAATTTGCCAAATAAGAAACGGAGTCCTGGAAGGGTGATATAATTTGCCAGCCTTCCCTGTTGGTGACACGGCAGGATCACCTGCTCTGCCACTCTGCCTTTCCCCTCCCTTTCCACCAGACTCCAGCTCCTCTCCAAACGTAGGAGCTGCCTGTGCACCAGATGTTTTCCTCTCAGGCCCCCAGCTGTGTGCTTTGTTCCCAAAACTGCTCCAATTTCCTCCCCTCCAAGCCCACTTCCTCCTATCCCCCAGACACAGGCATTGCTGTCTTCTTTTGTGCTAGGGGTTTTGCTGATATTTGTAGGTGGCCCTCTGAAAAACATAAACAAAACTGGACCTGGCTCAGAATAAAGTGGTAAAGCTGGAGGGGAAGAGGGGATGGGGCCCAGCTTCGGAGAGAAAATTACCTCCAAACTTTAGACTGCTGGTTGGCTTCCAAGTACAGTTTTGGGTGCCGATCACCATCATTAAACCAAGCCCACCTCTTAGGGGAAGGGGTAATATTCAAAACACCTCTTTATCCTGACCTGCCAGGACCAGTTACCCTCCCCTGTGCCAGCTGTAGTTACAGCCCTCTGAGTCAAAAAAGGGGTTGGGCTTATAAGACTTCATTTATAAGCACCTAAATTCCCTTTCACTTATGCCCAGAAGCTCATTAATAGATCAGTTGGTCAACATCTTGGAATGTGCCTTGGAAAAGGATAGGATAGATGAAAGGAAAGTTTCCATGAGAGGAGAGGAATTTAAGGCCAAAGAGTAGCCTGAAATGGCCCAAGCTCTCATTAGAGATTGGCAGCCTCAGTTGTTGCATTGCTACACAAGGTTCCTAAATTCCACCAGCAGAGAAAGGTAGTCAGAGGTTTACCAAAAAAGGCTGTCTGCTAGTCATGTTACTGCTTATTCTGGCAAATGATTAATAAGTTGGGAAGAAAAAAACCCAAAAGATTTGTTATAAAACATTCTGCAGAAACTTGGGGCAGAGATTGCACCCAAAAAATCCGTGATTTCAAGTTAATGTTGATCAGGTAAAGGAGATATTTTGAAATCTGTGATGCAAAGCTACTACGACTGATTACAGAGTTTGACATCACTGCTCCAAGGGAGGAAACAGGAGATCAGTAGGAATTCTTTACCTTCCTTCCACTTTTCAAATGGAGGCGAAGAATTAGCTTCTATGAATCCTTTAGCAATTCATAGCAAGAAAGAGCTTTTCTCCTTGTCCTGGTCCAAATTAGCCACAGGCTGGAGTTACTGAGAGGAACAGCACATTGAAGTTGCACAGAAAGTTGTTTTCAGGGAGGATACAAAAAAACGGAAACTGAATTGGGCAGGCCATGTGCCTCCCTAAATCCGAAATTAAATCCACGATACATAATCTGCCTGCCCTCTCACATTGCACTGTGCTGGGTGGCCAGACATACCAAAGGGTTCCTGCTGAACTGGAAGTGGGTTGTCATCTTAGCCTCCGTGAAAAGCTCATCTTTGAAAACTCATCTTTCCTTATGGGACTACTACATTTTAAAAGGATTTTTTTTCTTCTAAATGCATTACGTTGATTTTTACTTTTTAAACAAAAATGTTCATTATTGAATTTTTTTAGTTGATTCTATTTTTGCAGTTTGTGTAATTGATATCCTAGGTGACATGGAGATTCCTGTGGCTGCCTGGCTCCAGGCAGTGGCTCTCAGAAGCTAGCGAGCAGAGCACACTGCCCAGAGCTGGGATATCAATACCCTTAGTGAAAACCACAAAATAGGCAATTTGAAAAGTAGAGAGAAACCCGAAGAGGAAAAAAGGTCCCTTGCCATTTTACTACTTTCAGCATTTTAATTAAAATGTATTTTTGTCAATGCAATGGTTGTTTCAGACGTTTTAAGAAAACATCTTGATTCCAAACCCCAGGGTAAATTAAGTCAATAAACTTTTGAAGACTTGTGCCATGCTGCAGATGGACTTTAAAAGCCATTGGGGGGTGGGGGCAATGGGGGTTTCTAAATATAATAAACTTCCCAAAAAGGCAATCTCAAGCCTAACTGAAGTCATACTATTTTTGAAAGTGGAAATCCCCCTTTTCACCACACAACCCCGTGGTCGAGCCATCTAAGAATTCAACTTCTGTGCCAGTGATAGGACAAAGCTCATCCTCTGCCGAATGCCACAGTCACTCCTCTTCCTTCCTGCCACCCACAGGGTCAGCAACAAGCACTATCAGTTAAACGTGACACCTGGTATCTGCGGGCTGCCTCCGGTGGGAGCCAAATCCCACGTGTTGGTATGGTTCCCACTAAAATAGATGTTTTCCTTTGAATCGTTTCTTTTCAACCTTCATTTCAGTTCTGTGCTAGTTTCTGGACTTTTGCCAACACCTCTTCATAAAACAGCTTATATTTGCTTTGAAAAACAAGAAAGGTTTGCATTTTGGAAAATATACTTCATACTTCATACTTCTAACCTTTACCATGGCCTGAAGGAAAAATGTAGCAGTTTCTTTTGTAAATTTTAAGTATAGGAAAGATAACGGTCACTTTATAAAGAAAGCCAAACTTGTCCACATCCTTACACTCTTCCTCAAAGCTCATTTCCACATTCAATTTGGGTCGGGCTTTGTTTAGAGTGCCAATGAGCCTGCCTGGGCCACTTCTGCATTCTTGATGTTTGCAGCATTCACTGTAGAAACTGGCATTAGGACAGGCCTCTGCCACCCACAGCAATGCTCCTGCCACCTCCCTCCACTGTGCAGCCCCAAAGTGACAGAGGCTGAGGATCCCCAGCAAAGCAAACTGCTTCTGTCGTCTGCTTTCAGGCAATTTTGAGACACCTTTCCTTGGCTTATTTCCACTGCTAAGCCCTGACACAATATAATATTTCAAAAGCCCCTAAGTGCTGAGAGAATACTCAAAATCACGTTTTACAAAACCAAAGACAGAGGCCTCCCGCTGCTTATTAATGCTCATCATGATAATTCCTTACTTTGTCATAGTCTATGTATTTCTGTTGTTAGTTTGTGTTGTTGATTTGTTCAGCCAAGGATCAAGCAACGGAGTGCAAGTGAGGCCACCCAGCGAGGGGGAGAAGGTGCAGCCTTTCAATCTACAGTGTACTTCTAAACATTCACTCTTTTTCTGATTATATAGTTAATTCACGTTTACGTGAGAAATTTTGGGAAAATTTGCAGAACATTAAGAAGAAAAAATTATTGCTCTAGATCATCTCCCCAAAATTGCACCTCAATATTTCGGGAAATATTCTTCTAGCATTTTTTTCTATGCCTTTAAATATTCATCACCAGCACCCCCCCGCCCCTCTCCCGCCCCACTCCTCCATTTGGGATCATGTTAAATATACTGTTTTATAACAGTATGTCTAGCACACTATTATGGTGTAGTGTAATTAGTTTTCTATCATTTAATTTGATCCATCTTTTGTTTCATTTGTTATTGTAAAAACCCAGAGTAATAGCCAGAGCAGATGTTGTTAGCCCCATTTCACAGATTAAGAAAATGATCACATCTGTAATCTCAGCACTTTGGGAGGCCAAGGCAGGCAGATGAAGAGGTCAAGAGATCGAGATCATCCTGGCCAACATGGTGAAACCCCATCTCTATCAAAAATACAAAAATTAGCTGGGCATGGTGGTGCATGCCTGTAGTCCCAGCTACTCGGGAGGCTGAGAGAGGAGAATTGCTTGAACTCGGGACGCAGAGGTTGCAGTGACCCGAGATTGTGCCACTGCGCTCCAGCCTGGTGACAGACCGTGACTCCATCTCAAAAAAAAAAAAAAAGAAAAAGAAAGAAAATGAGACACAGAAGTGCCTATACTAAAGTCATAGCGTGGTTAAGCTTAGGTCTCCCAACTGCCGATAAAGTGCTCTTTGTCTACATCAAATTAAAGGGGCAGAAAAGCACAATGTAGGGGTCCTCAATATTCCTTTGCAAGAATAAGAGTCATTAATGATAGGTCATTGACATAATGACTCCTTAGAGAAGAAAAAAATAATATTTTACTATTATAGCAATAATGGCACTGATTTACAAATGACAGAAAATACAATGTTTTCAGGAATTTAAAAATATTTGGGAAATGTTGGTGAATATATGAAATTTTCATTCATTGCTGGTGGGAGTGTAAATTGATACAACCACTTTAGAAAACTGGTAAAACATAATGAACATCCTAACACACAGCATTACCATTCCTTGGTATATAACACACAGCATTACTCAACACACAGCATTATCAATCCTTGGTATACACCTAAGAGCAGAGCAAGGTTCAACAAACTGTGGTGTACAGGTCAAATCTGGTCTTTGTAAATAGCACTTTATTGAAACACAGCTACATCCATTTGTTATGTCTTCTCTAGAGCTACTTTGGCACTACAATGGAATAATTACGACAGACAGAAACCATATGACCTGTAGATCCTAAAGGATTTGCTCTTTGACCTTTTACAGCAGAAATGTGCCACTCTCTCTGCCTGGGAGGATAAATGCATATATTCACAAAGCAGTATGTTAAAGAATGTTTATAACAGTTTTACACACAATTGCCAAAAACTGAAACCCACCCAAATGTCTGTCAACAGTAGAACAAATAAATCTTGGTATAGTTACACAATGGAATACTATACAATGATGACAAGGAACAAACTATTGCTTTTTTTTTTTTGAGATGGAGTTTCGCTCTTGTCCCCCAGGCTGGAGTGCAGTGGCGCAATCTCAGCTCACTGCAACCTCCATCTCCTAAGATCAAGCGATCCCAAAGTGCTGTGATTATAGGCATGAGCCACCATGCCCAGCCCTTTTTTTTTTTTTTTTTTTTTTTTTGGGATGGAGTCTCACTCTGTTGCCCAGGCTGGAGTGCAGTGGCGCAATCTTGGCTCACTGCAACCTCCACCACCTGGGTTCAAGTGATTCTCCTGCCTCAGCCTCCCGAGTAGCTGGGATTACAGGCACCTGCCACTACACCCATCTAATTTTTTGTATTGTTAGGAGAGGTGGGGCTTCCACCATGTTGGCCAGGCTGGTCTCAAACTTCTCACCTCGTGATTCGCCTGCCTCAGCCTCCCAAAGTGCTTGGATTACAGGATGAGCCATCGTGCCCGGCCAAACTATGGCTGTCTACAGAAGTGATATATTTCACAAACATAATGTTATACAAAGAGTACCTACAAAATGATTCCATTTATATAAAGTCTAAAGACCAGTCAAAAATTAACATATGGTGATCCAAATTAGAATATTGGCTACCTTGGGGTGGTTATTGACTGAAAGGAGGCATGAGAGAGAGGCTTCTGGGGTGCTGGCAGTGGAAATCTGGGTGGTAAATAGGGCATGTTTATTTTAAAATCCAACAAACTCTATACTAAAAAGTACGTTATACCTCAAAAGAAATCTAGAAAACTTGTGAAGTATGAGAAATGGTCAGAAGAGATGGTAAAGGAATACAGAAAAATCTAACATAATGTTGTCAGGTGTAATTATTACCGCTATATGATTACAGACGTCTCTGATTGGACAGAATAATGTAATAGCATTTTTGTTAGCAAAATTAATGCCACAATATTAATGCAATAACAGAAGTTCACACTAACAAGAGATAAGTCTGTTGCCCTCACAAGGGTTCCTCACTGAACAATATGAAGGACCTAAAGGAGTTGGCAAAATCTTTAGGCTCTGAAGCTGCCAGAAGATTCTGAGGGTAGGCAGAAGAGTAGAAAAAAGCTCCAAGGAGACAAGACAGGGGACCAGATAAGGAGATTCAGTGATTCCACTCAAGCTACTCTTATTGCAGGTAGACTCTGTATGGATTGCTGACCGATTTCATGGGGAAAAAAAAGGAAGTAGTTTGCCAAAAGTCTCTGGACTCTATGAGCGTGACTAATTGACCAAAAGTAAAACAATCTTTTTGATAATTGACAGATCAACACACGCTCCTAGATGTTACAGACACAGATCCCATTAACTGAATAAATAAATGAAGAAAATATGCAGAAAGGAAACTGCTAACCTTGGAAGGGAAAGGAGCCGTCTCCATCCACTCTTCTTTCACTGACATCTTTATATTTGTATTCAACCACTTTGTTATTTTTCCTTATTTATGTTTATACCAGCCGTTTCCTCTGCCTGGAACCTTATTCCTCTGTGCATCCTCATAGCCACTCCCTATTTTCTTCAAGTCTTAGCTCAGATTTCACTTTTTCAGTCCAGACCTATACAGACTCCCTATCTGAAGTTGCTGCCCACACTCTCATATCAATATTACAGGTTTTCCCTGGCCTGCTGTACTTTTTCCATCATACATATCACTTCCTTATACTCTATGCGCTGTACTTATTTATTATGGCTATTGTCTATCTGTCCCGCAATAAACTGTGAACTCCACAGGAGCAGAGACTTATTTTACAGATGTAAGTCTGTATCCCTGGCACAAGGTAGGCGTGCAGTAAATATTTGTTTTGTGAATAAGTGAATGAAGATGGTAGTCACCATCCTCTCTGGCACTATTTAGAATTACTGTGGTCCGCAGAGTCTTTCCAAAAAGATTGCAATTATTTGTACTCCCAACTACCAGTATATGAGCCTGCTTTATTTTCCCATATTCTTAGTAGCATTACATATTATCAGTCTTTTTCATCGTGTGCTATTTTTTGGGTGCAAATATACCTCATTGTTTTTTTAAATTTCATATGTTTATTAATCATTTGCATGTTCACTTCTAGGAATTGCCTGTTTATGTCATTTGGCCACTTTTATTTTGGATTGTCTTTTGTTTATCTTGAGGGGCTGTTTTATAAACTGCCAATACTTTGTCTATCAGATGTAATCTAAATACTTTATTCCACTGTCTTTTAAACATTTGACTTGAAGCATTTAGACATGTTTCTGTTCAAAGAAATGTAAGAATATGAATTTTCCCTTTTATTATTCAGAAGACATAAAAGATGTTTTTTTGTGATGCTTTTTTGCAGTAAAGGACTATTTTCAAGGGTTAAGGCTCCTAATCAAATTGCAGCTGTACTTAGTAGCAAGTTGTGTACAGAATCCTACCTTTCAGGAACAAGGAAAAAGAAAGATAATTGCTAGGCTAGGTTTAAATAATGTGACTTACAGCAGAATTCTTTATAAGTCAGTGATAAGTAACAAAGTTTATTTTTCTTTTTCTTTGGTTTTAGTAAAACAAAAAACCCAATTGGTCCCCAGGGTAATCAAGCCATGATTCTGTGAGCAAAGAATAATGATTTCATAAAATAATACATTCCATTTATATAACAATTTACAGTTTTCCAAGTGCTTTCATAAATATTATCATATTTGATCCTCAAAAACAAAACCATTTTTCAGGAAGGTAAACCAGAAGTTCATAAAAGTTAACTCTGGTGACTGGGATTCCATGTTGATTCTGTGACAGGGCCAGGCCCCCTGCCTTCTATGGAGGATTTCTATTACTTAACTAAATTATTTAGACTTTCAATAAACAAAAATGTTAAAGTAAGAAAATGATATTAGAGTATTAAGTTGAACGGGTTAGGCCTTAAAATGTGTTTATTCTTTTTGTTCTAATAAAAATGTTAAGATCATATCTATCTCCTCCTGTCTTACAAAAACAGACAGACATCTATCTACCTGTAGTTTATTCTTGCCCCAGGTCAGTGCTGACAATTCATAGAATACAAGTCAGCAGGGTCAAGAGAAAGGCTCCTCGCAAATATTTCTCTGTGATTTTAGTGTCTGTGATCTGTATGTGGGCTACAGTACAAATTTTTAAGGTAGGGGTCATTTATACAATCTGAAACACTTTGGGCTCACCTATCTTTATTAACCAAGCTTAATTCCAGATCTGCCCATGTGTTCCTGACTCAGCTGGCCCCTGCCATTCTTAATTAATCCCGTTCAAGCCTGGTATATTTAATCTTTAATGCCACCTGTTTCCAAATACTCTGTCAAGGCCTGGCTGGGTTACTGCTCCATTCAAGCCTTCCTATTTTTGCGTCTCAATTCTGGATTGCTGTGTTTCAGAGTTTGGTTTCACTGAGTCATGAACTGGGCAGCACCTCCAACTTTCCTCTTATTTCAAATAATTCTGGCCTTGGGCACTTCCTTGCTATTTAGCCTGAGGCATAAGAAGACCTTGGTCTGCCAAATAAGAGAGCTGGCCAGCAAGGCTGAGTATCAACCTCAGTCTGGAAACCAACTTGCATCAGCATTGCCTCGTTCCAATGAGCAAAGAGCCTCAGGAAGTCTGGGGAAAAGTTTCAGAGAACTGTGGTGTTTTTGTCGTGCCAGATGTGATGATAGGACTTTGGCTTGGGACCACATGTGGAGCTTATTCACTCAAACTTGTTATAGAATATCTATTTTTCTACCAGTAATGCCCTGCCAACAAAATAAAAATAAACACATGCAGAGGTAGTCTTCAGGTGCCTACAGTTACTTTCTATTAAAACAGGCTCTTCTTGCATAACCTGTTTTTCTTCTGGAGGAAATTTTTTAAGCCATATATTTCTTTTCTTAATTTTAATTTTATTTTTATTTTTAAATAGAGATGGGGTCTCGTTATATTGCCCAAGCTGGTCTCAAACTCCTGGCCTCAAGTCATCCCCCCACCTAGACCTCCCAAAGAGCTGGGATTACAAGCATAAGCCACCACCTCTGTTCATAACCCATATATTTCTGAATTGTAGCTTAACTCAATACAACCACAGCAGAAATGTTGGGGGGGTAGCAAGAATGTTGAAAATAATATTGTAGTCTAAACATCAACTTCATAGTTTATACCATTACAGCTTTCTTCAAACTAGATCACTGTCATCTGTAAACAGTAAACAAGACTGTTTACTCAGAACTTATTGTCAAAAGCGGGAGCCCTATCTGTTTAATTTTTTTCACCTTATATTTGCCTAGGACTTAGAGATATTATGTGATGATATTATTCAAATATTCAGTCCTAGGACCTTAGACTTTGTCAATTTGATGAACAGACTTCTTATATTAGGAAAAAAAAACGAAGTTTATATTTTTTTCTCTCCTTACAAAATAATTTCCTCCCAATGTCCTTTTTTTCTCAGCTTTATTGAGATGCAATTGACAAATAAAAATTGCATATGTTTACAGTGTACATGATGTTTTGATATATGTATACATTGTGAAGTGGTTATCACTATCAAGCTAATTAACATATCCATCACCTTGCGTAGTTAACTATTTGTGTATGTGACAAGCATGTATAAGATCTACTCTCTAAGCAAATGTCAAGTATACATTACATTATTATCACCTATAGCTGTCATGCTGTATAGCAGATCCCCAGAATTTATTTATCCTGCCAGAGACTTTGTAGCCTTTGAACAATACCTCCCCCTTCCACCACCCCCTGGCAACCACCATTCTACTCTCCAAGTTTGACTTTTTTTAGATAAATACATGAAATTATACAGTATTTGTCTTTCTGTGCCTGACCTATTTCTTTCAGCATAACGTCCTCCAGGTTCATCCATGTTACCACAAATAACAGGATTCCCTTTGTTTGATGGGCTAAATAATATTACTGTGTGTGTGTGTGTGTGTGTCACATTTTCTTTATCCATTCATGCACCAATGGACGTTTACATTAATTCCGTATCTTGGCTATTGTGAATAATGATGCAATGAATATGGGAGAGCAAACACCTCTTCAACACACTGATTTCATTTCCTTTGGATGTGTACTCAGAAGTGGGATTGCTGGCTCACATGATACTTCTATATTTAATTTTTCTAGGGACCTCCATAATGGCTATACCAATTTATGATTTATGTTCCCATCAACAGTGTACTAGAGTTCTTTTTCTCCACAGCCTCACCAACACTTGTTACATTTTGTCTTTTTGATAATGGTCATTTTAACATATGTAAGGTGAGATCTCCTTGGAATTTTGGTTTGCATTTCCCTGATGATTAGTAATGTTGAGCTTTTTTTAATTACATATGTTGGACGTTTGTATGTCTTCTTTTGAGAAATGTCTATTAAGGTCCTTTGCCTATGTTTTAATTGGGTTATTTGTGTTCTTGTTATCGAGTTGATTGAGTTCATTTTATATTTTGGATATTAACCCAAAACCATATAAATCATTTGCAAATATTTTCTCCCATTTTTGTGGGTTTTCTTTTCTCTCTGTTGATTATGTTCTTCATTGTGCAGAAGCTTTTTAGTCTGGTCCAATTGCATTTGTCTGTTTTTGCTTTTGTTGCCTATACTTTTGGGGTCATATTCAAATAATCATAGCCCAGCCCACCAATGTCAAGAAGCCTTTTTCCTGTGTTTTATTCTAGTGGTTTTACAATTTCAGCTCTCATGTTTAAATCTTTAATCCATTTTGAGATAAATGCCTAATTTCATTCTTCTCCATGTGGACATCTAGTTTTCCCAACACCATTTATTGAAGAGACTGTCATTTGCCTATTGTGTGTTTTTGGACCTTTGTTGAAGATCATTGACCATAAATGTGTGGATTTTTTTCTTGGCTTTATTCTGTTCCACTAACCTATATTCCTGTTTTTGTGCCAATACTATACTCTTTTGATTACAATAGCTTTGTAGTATATTTTGAAATGAGGTAATGTGATGCCTCTAGATTTGCTCTTTTTGCTCAAGACTGTTTTGGCTATTTGTGGTCTTTCGTGGTTCCATATGAAATTTAGGATTGTTTTTTCTATTTCTGTGATAAACATCATTGGAATTTTAATAGAGATTACATTAAATCTATAGATCACTTTGGGTAGTATGGACATTTAAACAATATTCATTCTTTCAATCCACGAACACAGGAAATCTCCAATTTTTTTCTTCAATTTCTTTCATAGAAGTTTTGTTGTTTTCAATGTACAAATCTTTTATCTCTTTGGTTAAATTCATTCTCAAATATTTTTGTGCTATTGTAAATGGGATTGTTGTCTAGATTTTTTTGGATGTTCATTGTTAGTAGCAGAAATGCTACTAATTTTTGCATGTTGATTTTGTGTCCTACAACCTTACCAAATTTATTTATTTTAACAGTTTTTGGGATTTTTTTTTTTTGGTGTAGTCACTGAGGTTTTCTATATATAAGATCATGTGATCTGTTTTCTATATATAAGATCATGTGATCATGTGATTTTACTTTTTCCTTTATGATTTGAAGTTTTCTATTTCTTTTTCTTGCCTAATAGCTCTGGCTAGTACTTCTAACGCTACCTTGAATAGAAGTGTTGAGAATGAGTATCCTTATCTTATTCCTAATCTTAGAGGAAAAGCTTTCAAATTTTCACCAATGAGTGTGATGTTATCTGTGGACTTGTCATGTGGACTTGTCATGTATGGCATTTATTATGTTGAAGTACATTCCTTCCATATCTACATTGTTAAGAGTTTTAATCATAAAAGGATGTTGAATTCAGTCAAATGTGGGTTTTTCACATCTATAGAGATGACTATATTATTTTTATTATAAAAATGGTATTTTTATTATTCAATCTGTTAATGTGGTGTATCACATATATTGATTTGTGTATGTTGAGCCATCCTTGTATCTTAGGAATAAATCACACTTGATCATGGTGTATGATCTTTTAATATGCTGTTGAATATGGCTTGCTAGTATTTTATTGAGGATTTTTACATCATTATTCATCTTGGCTTATAATTTTTTTCTTGTGATGTCTTTTTCCAGCTTTAGTATCAGGGTAATGCTGACTTTGTAAAGTAAGTTTGAAGGTGTTCCCTCCTCTTTAATTTTTTGGAAGAGTTTGAGAAGGATTGGCATTAATTCTTCTTTAAGAAAAATTCTTTGATAGATTTCACCAGTGAAGACATCAGGTCCTGGATTGTTCTTCACTAAAAGGTTTTCTAATACAGATTCAATCTCCTTACTTGTTTTTTGTCTGTACAGATTTTCTATTTCTTCATCATTTAGTGTTGGTAAATTGTATGTTTCTAGGAATATATCCATTTTTTCTAGATTATCCAATTGTTGGTATATAATTATTAATAGTAATCTCTTATGACTCTTTGTATTTCTGTGATATTGTAATATCTCCTTTTTATGTAAAATTTAATTTACTTGAATTTTCTCTTTTCAGTTAATTTAACTAGTTTCTTAATTTTGTTTATTATTTCCAAAAACCAACTCTAAGTATCTTTGAATTTTTCTCTTGATTTTCTAGCTGCTATTTCACTTACTTCTGCTCTGGTATTTATTATTTCCTTCTTTCTGCTGACTTTGGACTTAGTTTGTTCTCCTTTTTCTAGTTCCTTGAAGTGTAAGTTTAGATTATTTATTTGAGATCTTTTTTCTTCCTTTATGTAGGCATTTATTACTATAAACTTCTCTCTTCAGCTCTTTCTGTTCCTATTGCTATGTTGTGTTTCAATTTTCATTTGTCTCAAGATTTTAAAAAATATTTTCTTGGACCCATTTGTTGCTCAGGAGTATGCTGTTCAATTTTCATATATTTGTGGATTTTCCAATTTTCCTCCTATAATTGACTTCCAGTTTCATACTATTGTAGTTTAAAAATATATCTGATAAGATTTTAATTTTCTTAGATTTGTTTTGTGGCCTAATATATAATTTATCCTAGAGACTATTCCATGTGCACTTGAAAAGAACTTGTATTCTATTGCTGTTGGGTGGAATGTTCTGCACATGTATATTAGGTTTATTTGGCCTATAACATTCTTCAAGTCTGCTGTTTTCTTTTTGATTTTCTGCCTGGATGATCTATCCATTGTTGAAAGTCAGGTACTGAAGTCCCATACTATTATTTTGTTGTTGTCTATTTTTCCTTTCAGTTCTTTCAGTACTTGCTTAATATATGAATATTTAGGTGCTCCAATGTTGGGTGCATATATATGTACAATTGTTATATCCTCTTGATGAATCTGTCTCTTTATTATTATATAGTAACCTTCTTTGACTCTTGTGACGGTTTTTGACTTAAAGTAGATTGTATCTCATGTAAGTATAGACACTCCTGCTCTTTTTTTGGTTGCCATTTTCATGCAATATTTTTTTCCCATCTCCATACTTTCAGCCTGTGTGTGTTTTTAAAGCTAAAGTGAGTCTCTTGTATGCAGCATATAGTGAGGTTTTTTTAAAAAAATCCATCAGCCACTTTATGGCTTTATATTTGAGAATTTGACCCATTTACATTTAAAGTAATTATTGATAGGCAAGAACTTATTATGGCCACTTTAATTGTTTTCTCACTGTTTTGTAGTTCCTTTGTTCCATTCTACCTCTATTGTCCTCTTTTATAATGTAATGATTTTTGGTGGTAGTTTGCTTCCTTTCTCTTTATCTTTTGTGTATCTATTACAGCTTTTTGGGGGAATGCTTACCATGAAGCTTACATAAAGCATCTTGTAGTTACAACAGTCTATTTTAAGCAGAAAACAACTCAACTTCAGCTGCATGTGGGAGTTCATTGCCACTGGACCTGCTTTACAAGAAATGCTAAAGGGAGTTCTGCAAGTTGAAATGAAAAGATGCTAAATAACAACATGAAAACATACGAAAGTATAAAGCTCACTAGAAAAGTAAGTAGTCAAATTTAGAAAAATTCTACACTTTAACTTTCCTTCCACATATTTTACGTTATTGATGTCACAATTTACCTCTATTGTATATCGTGTATCATTAATAAATTATTATAGCTATAGTTATTTTTAATACTTTTGTCTTTTAACTTTTATATTGGAGTTAAAAGTTATTTATGCACCTACATTACAATATCAGAGTATCCTGAATTTGACTATATTCTTATTTTACAGTGAGTTTTATACTTTCATATGTTTTCACGTTGTTAGCTTTTTCGTTTGTTTGTTTCCACTTGAAGAACTCCCTACAGCATTTCTTTTTCTTTTTCTTTTTCTTTTTTTTTTTTTTTTGAGACAGTCTCACTCTGTTGCCCAGGCTGGAGTGCAGTCGAGCAATCTCGGCTCACTGCAAACTCTGCTCCCGGGGTTCATGCCATTCTCCTGCCTCAGCCTCCCGGGTAGCTGGGACTACAGGCACCCCCCACCACACCCAGCTAATTTTTTTGTATTTTTAGTAGAGACGGGGTTACACTGTGTTAGTCAGGATGGTCTCAATCTCCTGACCTCGTGATCTGCCTGCCTCGGCCTCCCAAAGTGCTGGGATTATAGGTGTGAGCCACCGCACCCGGCCCCCTATAGCATTTCTTATAAGAAAGGATATAGCTAATATCCCCAGGTGGTCTCCTTGCCTCCTCCATCCCACCTTGCCCCCTAAACTCTAGCATCCATTATATGAGGCTGACCCCTTGTGTTCTGCTATGGGATATGTAAAGTGAAGACAAAGAATTCAAGAGGCTACATGCAATTCCTGATCCTACCTGAAACTAACTCTGCTTCAAACTCTGTAATAAGTTTTCTGGTATTTGCTTAGTACTTCCTAGTTCTGCATCGTGCAATAGCCTGTTCAATCATCCACAGAAATTGGGTAAATGCCCTTTAACTTTTTCTGTCTTCATCAAAATGGACTATAGAACTTGAAGCTGTTGGCTTTGTGTGCTCACCAAAGAGTCATCAGTTTTACAACTGAGACATTTTAGTGGTTTAGGGAGACTCCTCCCACATCTTCTCTAAACCCTATTTTAGAAAAGGCAACTATAGGGGAATTCTGGTTATAACACCTCCCCCACACACATGCTTCCCCCTGTACCCCTCTTCAGGAAGCTGCCCATGTACTAGATCTAAAAACCTCAGACAAGTCTGAGAAACTCCTGATCCAACATGCTGCCCAGGTTTCAAAGTATTCTTATAAATCAGATTATGGCAGAAATTTCCAGGCACTTTTTGGAGTGTTTTGGCATAAACAAAATCACTAATAAATATTAGATCATCCTATAGTGTCTTTACTTTCCCAGTTGTACCTATCCTGCACTTGAAAGAAATGACCCAAGGTTTCTGGACCCAGTAAAGATACTCCTAAGACAATATGAGAAGCCAGAATCCCTTGGCAGACTTTTCGTTGAAGAGAGTTCAGAAAGCAAGGAAATGACAAGTCCTAACGAGTTGTTGGGAGAAAATGGACCATAATATGAATACCAAAATAAATGATATAGTTCCACATGGAGAATTCTTGCATACATTCATATTCAGGAGATTTAGGTGGGGAATGGAGTGTTCTGTTTAATCATTAGTTAGAATATAGTTTATTCGTTAGAATATTGGTTTGGCTGCAGTTACAATGAGACTCAAAATAACAGCGGCTTTAAAAACCCACACTTTATTTGCCTGTAATACAAAAACACAGGTTGGCAATTCAGGCTGGTAAACTAGCCCCACAATCTTGAGGGTCTTCTTTTTGTTGCTCTCTCATCCTCAACAACTGGTTTCCACCTGAATGGCTGGCTTAACTCTTATCATCCTGCCAGCTTCCCAGCCAACAAGGAGAGCACAGGGGATGAGATGGCACATCCCTTAGCTTTAAGAGCACAGCCAACAGTATAAATAGTACCTTTATTCAGAGTCCACTGGCCAGAACTGAATCCATACCTATACCTATCTGCAATGAGTGCTGCAAAATAGAAGCTTTAGCTGGGCAACCATAAATTCTCTTATGAGAAGAAGAGAATGGGTCCTTGAGGGCAATTATTAGTTCTTCCACAGCCTACTTTCCAAGGATTAGAATATAATCTCTAGAATTAATATAGAAAGTGGTTCTATAATTAACTACCAATCCCTTCTCACCAAAGAATTGGCAAAAAGCATAGTCTGGAGTAACTCCACTTTTATTATTATGATTGCGTATATTTTTTTCTTAATCTTCCTCTGTGGCCCACATGTTTTACATGCCACGTTGGTCTACAAAGGTATCATCATTTCTTTGCAAACATTTTACATACTTTTATACTAATTTCACATACTTTTTAGTCTCTGGGCCTAAAGTTTCTAAATATTGTAATTTAAAAGAAGACTTTTCATTAACATTTCTATAGGTATTGATAATTTTGATGTGTGTTGAAGAGACCAAACAATGTGTAAACTTTAAGGAGGCAATTTGGGGAAGCAGAAATATTGTCAAGTTTAGATCAGATTTTTCTTTATATCAAGTCCCAGCTCAACTTTTTACTAATTACTTGCTCTTAGACAAGTTAATTTACTTTTCTGAGCCACATATTTATTGGTTTTAAGTAGGGGGTGGGCTAAAATATATCCTTGCAAGTTTATTATAAGGATTAAATGATTCATTCCATAACAAATGTCTAGCAAAGTGCCTGCTACATAGCAGATGCTTAGTAAATGGCTTAGTAGCAGTGCCTGCTACATAAGCAGATGCTTAGTAAAAGTAAATAAATGGCTTTATACACTTGCTAACTTCTTTATACACTTCACAAAACTCCTGCCACACTCCATCCACAAGTGATCTTCCTCCTTCTCTGCTCTGTGTTGTGAAAAGTTGAAGACAGCCCTGATGTTTTGGTGAGTCAAGCACCATTTTAAAGTGGTGTACTGCCTGAAGAATTCTTTCCCAGAGTGCAGAAATCATTTGCTCTACGAAATCTTTGTCATCCTTTACAGTTCCTCCTCCAGTGTTCCGGGAGAGTTGGAGTTTACTATTTATTTTTTGCTGTTTAATTTGTTTCATAAATTAATATTTTGCTACTTAGTTGTTTCACCCGAACCATGTGTGCTATATGTGCTTAAGGTCTGATAATCTTTATTTACCAATTTAAATCATTTGTAAACCTAAGAAGAATTTCAGGCAGCTTAAAAAGTTACATCTAGTACAGTAAACTTTTTTAAAAATAGAAGATAAAATTAGAAAAATGAAACAAATGGAAAACAAAGAATAGGACATAAATGAAGCCAGTGGTGAAATGAGTGCCCAAATGCACACACTCTCAGAGATTGTAGATGCCTCCCTTTGTCATCAGATTAGAAACTGGGTGTCACAGTGTATTTTGCTAGGATTGTTGTAACAAAAGATCACAAATTTGTTGTCTCACAGTTCTGGAGACCAGAAGTCCAAGATCAAGATGCTGGCAGGGTTGGTTCCTTCTGAGGCCTGTGAAGGATCTGTCCCAGGCCTCTCCCCTTTGGCCTGTAGATGACCACCTTTACGTTCACATGGTGTTCTGCCGGAATGTGTCTGTGTCCAAATTACCAGTTGTGTCAGATTAGGGCCCATCCCAATGACCTCACTTTAACTTGATTACTTCTGTAATGTCTGCATCTCCAAATAAGGTCACACCCTAAGGTACTAGAGGTTAGGACTTCAATATACATATTATGGGGAGACACAGTTCAACCCATTGCTTTCAACAGAGCAAACTCAGAGCTCGTTGTTTTGTTCCATTTTGTGTTTTATGAGTTTTTTTATTTTTCAAAATCTTGCTTCAGGACTTGACAGGGGTTTAGCGAGATCATTTAAATATTAATTACTGTATAAAGGACCAGAGAGAGGCCCCGGTCATGTGGGCTTTGGGATCACAAGGATTCTGCTAGAAGGCAGCTTGCTGCCCCTTGGACTAATTACACTCTAAGAGCCACTGGAAGTGGAGGCTTTTTCAGTTCTCCTATTCTACATCTCTTTAGTCCTCTATAATTAACATAAACTATACCCTCTTCCATAATGTTTTCTAGCACTCTCTGGAGTTCACAATTGCTTTTGTATTCTGGTAGTTTCATTGTAGGTTTGTTGAGTGCATAACCAAAATATCTATAGAATCTGGGTAAATGTCCTTTCACACCACTGACAGAAATGTCAGCCAAGAATCTGTCTGGAAACCTATGAGAAAGAAAAAGATTTTCACCTTTCTAAATTTTTAATACAAATAACAATACACAACAATCTCATCTTTATGGCAGTAATGTCTGAACATTTCTTAAGAAAGCAAGAAGGTGTGGAAATCAAAATTTTAGAGACAGAAGACTTTAAATGCCTTCTCCTTCTCAGGGTAGAGAATTGAAGCCAGAAAGATGAAGTCTTCTGGCTCCCAAACCAACATTCCTTTTATTAGGCTTTTTTTTTTTTAAATCAGACCCAAATACCACCTATAGACTGCACATGAGGATTTAGTACAGGTGCCCTTTACCTGAACCCCCTAACGCCAAGTGTGTTTCTGAATTCAAGAATTCTTTGGGCCGGGCACAGTGGCTCACGCCCATAATCCCAGCACTTTGGGAGGCCGAGGCGGGCAGATCATGAGGTCAGGAGATTGAGACTATCCTTGCTAACATGGTGAAGCCCCGTCTCTACAAAAAAAAATACAAAAAATTAGCCAGGCGTGGTGGCATGCGCCTGTAGTCCCAGCTACTCAGGAGGCTGATGCAGGAGAATCGCTTGAATCCAGGGTGTCGGAGGTTGCAGTGAACCGAGATCGCGCCACTGCGCTCCAGCCTGGGCTACAGAGCGAGACTCCGTCTCAAAAAAAAAAAAGAATTCTTTGGATTTTGGAAAGACAGTTCAGCACAGTGTACATACCATACATCCCTTAACATTCCCAGTAGGGTCAGGGAGAGCTACTTCTAATCAAGCACACTAATATTTCTGCAGCAAAGTGTGTGAATGTTCACATTATGTGCAAAAAATAAGGATCATTTATAGTGTGATGTCACATCATGGATCAGATTTTGCCACCAAAATGAGTTATGAAAACCTAGCAGTTTTCAGTTTTCAGTACTCTTTAGATTTCAGGATTAAGGATAAAAGATTGTTCACTCTCCTTAAGCTACAAGTGAGATGCTCAAGCTGTGTTTTGCAGAACTACTTAAGAGTGCCCCAGCCCAGAGGCACTGAATCAGATTCTTTGGGGTGTGGCCTGGGAATTGGAATTTTTGACGAACAACCCAGCTGATACTGATGCAGACGCTGGGGAAACACTTGGAGAAACACTGCCTAGGGCGTAGTGCTACGGCATGGGAAACAGACGGGAACCTCAGCTGGGCTATTTTCATCACATGCCTCTCCCCAAACCTCCCTTTGACATCACTTTGACCCTGCAAGTCAAGTTTCACAGAATTTTTCTATGACATTTTGATGGAGGTGGGTGTCCAAAGGACAGGAATATACACAGATCAAAGGGACAGGAGAGAAAAACAAAACAGAAAAAGGCAGATAGAATTACTATTCTAAACTCAAGCTACAGTCTGGTCATCAGATTATGTCACATGTATTCATTCACTATCTACTGAGTATGCGTTATCAGTCAGACACTGGTGCAGGTAGTTGGACAATCACAAAATAATTTTAGACCAAGTAATTTTCCCTTTTGGTAATTCTTGTTTCTCTCTATACCACTTGTTGTTTTGGGTTTTGTTTTGTTTTTTGAGGAGTGGGCATCAGCCACCGAAGCACATTGAGTCCTTCCAGGCGGTAGCTCCATCTGCTGGAATAGAAGGAAACTAATCAGTGTCCCATTGTTTCATATAGATGAGCTTTCGCATGTACTAAATCACAATTCACTATTTGACCAGGTCACTTGTGCTAATGGAAGTTGTTTGTCAGCTATAGGTAAGCGGAGGAGAGAATTAGCCACATAACCCCATCAGAGAGCATTAGACTAATCTACATGGTTGAGAAGGCTTTAGTGTTAAATAGGTTAACACCCAGTGAAATTTCCCTAATATAGCCTGTGCTGGATGCAGATGCACTGACCTTCCTCGCAAGAGCCTTTCCCTGAACTTGGGCTCCTGAGAGAAGCTCTGAACATGGCTATCCCTGCCTTTCCATCTTGGCAGTAGGTAATGAGCTAGGCATGGGAGCTCAGAACACCACCAAAAGCCCTTTAGGGGCTATCCAGGCTTAGCATTCTGTCTGAATGTCCTAAAGTTGCTTTGTTGACCATTTATTTACCCTCTCCTCTATCTCCTCTAGCCCTGTTCATTTTCTCTACAGTACCCATTTCCCCCTAAATTCACTCTTTGGTTTTACTCACCAAAGCTTATACTCACACCCCTCTTCATCTGGGCGTCTGTTTCTCTAGGTTTCTTTTTACATGGGTTTGCATATGGAGATCTGGTTATCTCTGCGGAGGTTTCTATGTTGATGTCTGTTTGGAGGTCTCTCTATAGGTAGGTGTACATCCCTGTGGGAGGGAGTAGAGGTGATAAGGTAGTGTTTATGTTTAGATATATCAGTGCTCACATGTGGGAACATAACATGCTATTTTCAGCCTGGCTGGCTTCTATGGAAAATGGAGGATTTGGATAAGTGGAGGGGAGGAAAGAAGCTGAGAAGGAAGGAGGGAACATTTGTAGAGGTGGAAATGAGTGTGACCAATAAGGGATCTATGAAAAAAACAGACTAGAGAAGCCTTCTCACCAGTGTCAATCCACAAGAGCAGAGACTTTGTTCTCTGGAGTCTCCTTGGAGGCTTGAAGGGGGCTTGAGACACAGCAAGCACTCAATATGTGTTGGATGAACAAATGTTATCATTGCGATGGTTACTGTTACATAAAAGTGCATCCTATAGGCATCTAGAGTTTTGTAAGTTGCAGGGTGTTTAGGAATATTTGTGGTGTCAGAAGTAGGTTGGAGAAGGAGGGAGGAATCAAAGCTGGCCCTGAAAGTCAGACTGAGGAGCTTGAGGTGGAAGGGACTGTTGCATAACTGAGGTTGCAGGGGGCAGGGCACTCTGTAGGACTCCTCACAAACGTTGCATCGGCAGTCACAGCTCAGTTCCTTACTAACTGGGTGCTGTGGGACAAGCTTCCCTTCTCATGTCCCTGGATTCTTCTCTTCTGCCTGTCTCAGAAATGT
Source organism: Nomascus leucogenys (assembly GCF_006542625.1). Classification (NCBI taxonomy): domain Eukaryota; kingdom Metazoa; phylum Chordata; class Mammalia; order Primates; family Hylobatidae; genus Nomascus; species Nomascus leucogenys. The sequence goes on from NC_044383.1 coordinate 124,070,604, forward strand.
CTGGGCTCCACAGGGCTCAGAACAGAGGCAACTTCTCTTCTCTATGTATATTTTCTCCTGCAGGCCAATGGTTCTAAACACCGTGTATATGCAGATAATCCCATATTTTTACCTCTAGCCAGATCCCTCATCAAGATTCAAGTATTCAACTGTCTAATTGACCTTTTGATTTGGATCATCTTTTTTTAACATGGCCAAAATAGAACTCTTGATTGAATGTCCCATTTCTCTTTCTCAACACCTGTTTCTACTACTCTGGTCCTCCTAAATCTGTTATTGGCACTGTCATTCACCCAGTTGCTTAAGCTAGAAACATCTTTCTGGCTCCTCCCTTCTCCTCGCTTTCCTCTACAGCTCTCAGCTAAAAAATAGGCCCCACCTGTCCCCTTGTATCCATCTCCACTTGCTCCTTTGGTCCAAGCTCTGTCATCTCCTGCTTCGACTACTGCAATAGGTGCCTATTTAGTATCCCAGGTTTATCTCATACACCCTTATAAGCCTTTCACCACAATAAAGCCAGAGGGATATTTAAATTTTTAATTTAGATCAGTCACTCGCTGCTCAGCTTTCACTGTATTCAGCTTTGCCATTGCATGAGAATAAAACTCCAAACTGCTGGCCATGGTGCATGGGGACCTCCACGTTCTAGGCCACACCCCTCCTCCCCATCCTCATCCTCCCCAGTGTCCCTGCCCCCACTTTTCTTCAGCCCCTGCCTGTCTTTAAGTCTCTTAAGTATGCCAGCTCCTTCCTGCTCAGAGGCCTTCGCACTCCCCTCAGGACTTTTCAGGGTTGAATCCTCCTCATCCCTGCGTCTCAGCTTAAAGGTCACCTTGCTCCAGATGCCCTCATGAATTACTCTACCTAAAGCAGGCCAAGCCACCTATTACTCCCGCTCACAAGAGTTTACTGTTTACTTTGCAGGAGTCTTCACGGTTTGTAATCCTTTCATTTGTTGACTTGGTTTTCCCCACTAGGTTGTAAGTTTCGTAAGAGTGAGGACTTTATCTTCAGTACCGGTGAATCTCAAGCTTCTAGAAGAGTTCCTGGCACAGACTAGACACTCAGTAAACATTTACTGAACATATGAATGAGCCTCCATAAGCCTCATTTTCTTATTCTATGACCTAAGGATAAAAATACAACCTGCCTTATAGAGTGGTTATGAGGATTAAATGAGAAAATGGAACTTAATAAATGCTAGCCATTATTATTATTACATTATTAGTAGTAGTATTGTATTAGTAAGACTAAGTATACCTAGTCTTACTAATATTAATACAATTTACCACATTACTACTAATACTATAGTAATAGTTTTTAGTGGTTAACTTCCACTACCTTATACGGATTGTTGAAAAGAATAATACAACTACTGCAGTAGTAGTATTATATGGTAGTTAAAATTAACTATAATTTACAAATAAGTAAACAAAGATCAGAAATATAAATAGCCTACTCATGATCACTTACCTAGCATACATTACAGCTTAAATTTTAAGAATAAAGGGTTGCAAATAAATACAGATCTTAAGCCTGAATGATTGGAGGGAAGGTGTTACCGATGGCATAAATAGGGTTTTCGAATGGAGGTGACTCTAAAAAAAATGAACTCATGTTGTGCTGAGTGAATAGCTGGATATTCCTGGGAAGATGCCTCACAGACTGTCGGAGATACAGAACTTTTACTCAGATGAGAGGTGGGCGGTTGGAGATTTGAGCATTAGATGAATATAATATCTCAGTTGTGATCATAGTACCATACCTGGAACACACACACACACACGCACTCTCTCTCTCTGGGACCAAAACAGTTGCTGCCCTTTGCTCCTCAAATAGGCCTTTCCCTCTCTGTAATCTCTCACCTTCTTATTCACCCAACCCCCTAGCTGACATTTCCTTCCATCTTTTCCATCCTAGACCTTCCCCTGCAACACCCCATGTGCATTTTGGAGGCTCACTGTGCAGTCCTTAAGAATGGAATTAACTTCAGGACCTTCAAGCAAGTCTTTACCAGCTCAGGTAGGATCAGATTCAGGTGTCATGAACTTTTCAGAATAGGACAAATAAACAAAGTACCACAAAAACTCTTTCTCTTATATTTGTCTCTAAAAATAGCTAAAATTTATATAGCATTGATATGCCAAGTGCTAAGTATTATGCATATGTTAACCAATTTGTTCTTTATAACAACCCTATGAGGTAGGTGGTATTGTTTTCTCTATATTATAGTGGAAATTGAGACACAAAATAGTTAAGAAATACGCCGAATGTTACAAAACTGTTATGCTATGATTGGTTTGAAAACAACTAGGGTAGACTGGGTATGATGGCTCATGCCTGTCATCTTAGCACTTTTGGAGGCCAAGGCACATAGATCACTTGAGGCCAGGAGTTCAAGTGCCCAAGTTCACCAGCCTGGCCAACATGGCGAAACCCCGTCTCTACTAAAAATACAGAAATTAGCTGGGAGTGGTGATGTGCACCTGTATTCCCAGCTACTCAGGAGGCTGAGGCACGAGAATTGCTTGAACCCAGGAGGCAGAGGTTGCAGTGAGCTGAGATCTCTGCGCTCTAGCCTGGGCAACTTCATCTCAAAAAAAAAGAAAAAAAAAGAGAGAAAAGGAAAGAAAAAGAAAAGAAACTGGAGTAGATTTGGAGGAAAGAGAGAGGAAACCTATACGGAGGTTGCAATTAGAGAAAAGAACACTTATAACTAAGATCCCAAAGGAAAAATAATCCCCTGGGATCTGCAACTCTTAGATCACCTCAAAATATAAAGCGTTAAATATTAAAAATGAGAATGTCATGTCACCTCTAAAGTTCAGTGACATTTGGTGAAAAGAATAGTAGCCAAAACTTTTTAGTCTGGTCACTAGACATAGCTCTGCCAACAACCAGGTAAGAGATTTTAGGCAAGTTCCTCTCTAATCTCTGGGGCTCAGTTTCCTCCTTTGTACTAGAAAGGGACTTGACTAGTTAACTTCTGAGGGCTTTTATTTATACTTGAATTACTACATCGGTTTATTAGGCTGCAGAGCTGTGTACATCACCAGCCTGCAAACATAGTCTTCTTTAAGCACAGTTTCTTCATGTTACTTCCCGACCCCAAAACACTTTTTGATGCTTTCTCTGGCCTTTGTGCTCCCATCCCCCAAATGGCTGTGACAATCTTGATATTAGAAATAGCCATCTTGTGGGGAAAAACCTCAAGCTTCCCATTTGTTTTCTAGTATTAACTAACAGAAGAATTTACTGGTAATCCACTTAAAGAGATGAAGCCTTATTAAAACCAAAAACAAGTGGCTCATGGGAAAGCTTTTGTGCACTTGAGCATAACTCCTCATTTGTGTCAGCCAAACGTTGTCCTGACTTATATTGTCATGCATTTTAACCAAATTAAGGTATCACATCATCATTACAAGTTTCACAATTTGTATCCCGGAGTTGTCTTGTTCTTTTTTCTCTTACCAAAAAAATTGAGTTTAAGGAAAAACTTTAATCTGAAAAGTAAGCGGACTCACTTAGCACAATGTCAGCTGACCTACTTGTTTCAGTTTAAATGAAACTAACTTTTGCTCTTAATTCTCCCTTCTTCTTTCCTCTCCCCTACTCTCACCTACTTCCTGGAAAATGTCATTCAGGTCAGAGTTCTTAGATGCAATGTGAGATGGTTTCTATCTTCCCAACCAGGTGATTTAGCACCTGGGCCTGCATGTTGCTATAGCTGCAATGTTTAGACATGGGTTTGCAAGTGAGTAGAGTCTAAAAACAGAGTCTTGTTGATAGTGTATATGCCACAGAATTTTTGAATTGCTTAGTTACCATTGAGCTTGGTTATAAGTAGAAACCACTTATTTAAAAAAGAAAAAAAGAACCACCATTTGCAAATGAGATCTACTGAAAGGCAAATAAAGCCTCATTTAAAAGTGTGGCTATTATCAGTAACAGCAATTATGATGATTTATGCTGCTTGGTACATTTCCACATAGGCTTTATATGCATTTTTAATAATAATTCTCAAAACCATGGAGTGGGGGACAGGCATTCTTTCATTCACTCATTCATTCAATCAGTTGTCCTAGCTTGTGAGAAGGACAAATGGCCAGACGGCTTTTTGAGACAATGAACAGGTAGTTAGAGAAAAGGTCGGGTATTTGCAGGGCTGATTTCATCCTGGGACTCAGAAGGTCAAGAAGTGATACACCAGGAGCTCAAGAATTGCAACCATAATTTATGCAAATGATTCACACTAGAGTTAATAGTACAAGTTACAGAAACCCGACAGCTGGACAGGAAGAGGCTATTTCAGAGTCAAGCCAACAGCAGGGCGTCACCTGGGATTCATCATTGCAATCTTACTATGGCAGCATATTCCCACCTTGTCAAGAAGAAGGACCCACGTTTAACATTAAAATGTCTTGTGGACTCCCCACACGCTAATTGTCATCTTCTTTGTATCTGTTAATTGAGAAACATATAACAATAAAAATCTGTTCATTAAAAATATATAACGACAAAAATCAACTAGGAATCAGCAGAGATTTAACATAAATTTATATTTCACTAATTCTACCAGTGCTATGCCAGTTTTCAATTTATTACCTCTTTGTTCCAGATTTCTTCAGCAGCTGCTCTGCAAACATGCATTGGATCCTTTAAGCATTTCTCCTTTACAGTGAGCACAATGCTAAGCTTTGTCAGCAGATGCCACTGGAGCAGCATTGCAGAAGAAAGCAAGTGTCTCTTCCAGATTCGGGTGTGCTACTTTTCTTCTTCTTGCTCCAGCTGCATCATCCATCAGTGGTACTATGTATAAGACCATCCCACTGTGCCCTGCCCTACCACCTGCCTAGAGGCACAGTCCCTCACTGACTATTTGGCCTGATCCTGAGCCTGTGGCCACCTTCTCACAGCCCTGCAACACAGGCACTGTGTGCTCCAGGCCTCATGTCCCCAGCAGTGGCCTGACTGTGCACTTAGCCACAGCCACAGTTTGCCTGTGCTCCAAGAAATTGCATCCTATTTGCCCAGCAGCTATGGACCAGCTCTAGTCCTGGAAAATAGCAGGCTTCTCTGACATCTAGTGGACTGCAAACACACCTTCTCCAACAAGGCCTGAACCCCAGCCTTAGGGAGAGAACCCTCTTTCCAAGTTGTCTTTCCTTGGGTACTCTCCCTCAATCCTCGGATACTCTTGAAAGTTCTCTTTACATTGTTATAGTTATTCTTCTATCACTGTCGAATAATTTTTTATATTAAACTTCTCTTGCTTTACATTACTATGTGGTTTCTGTTTCTTGCTTGAACTCAGACTGATAGAAATTCATTTGGAAAAACAGCAACACTTATGTGTATGAGATATTCAATCTACAGATAATATTTGGTATAAGAAAGCATTCTCAAATCCCTTGCTACTGATACCTGCAACCTTCTAGTGTCCATAGTCAGCAAGTCAGGAAACCCTGGACTACAAATGGACAGATTGGCAGGAAGAAAGAATCCTTGACATGAAAATGAAGCTATTTGGGGGATGAGGTGAACAGTGTAGGATGCAGGAAGCTTTGATTGCTAGGTGTTGAGTGGTCAGCCCTGCTTCCTCTTCATCCAGAATCTATGAAAGTCACAAAGATAAAGTCTGTCTTGGATTGAAGAGATGGGGAAGAGTAGACTGGGGCTATATGCAGTCAGAATTGGCTCAAACACTAGACTGGGATGTAGCCTATGTATGGATAATGGGCTCTATCCCAGCCTATGGAGCCTATGGATGTAGCTAGGCTCCATCCCATTCCAGTGTCTGAGCCAATTCTGACTACATATAGCCCCAGTCTATATGTACTCCGAAGGGGGAGGGGAGGCAACAGCAAACCCAATAGTGAAGATCAGAGAACAGCTGGGAGATGAAGGGCAGAGCTGACATCAGCATTTATTAAGCACCTGTTTGACAGAAGAGTATATAAGGCAGGGGGACATTAGGTTAACTGCTCAAGAGCATCCAGTTTACAAGTGGAATGTTCATGCTTAGAAAACAGGTCACCTGCTTCTTAAATAGGAATTCCTCTTTATCACACTGCTAATCTTCCCTGGGCTTACTATTAGGGGTAGGACAGAAGGTTTTTGTCATTTTCTACATTCCAGAACAGATTAAGGACTCACCTATTTATTGAAGATATTGATGAAATTGGGTTTTTTTGAAATATCTGGATCTGGCTTTTGGAGGATTAGATTTGGGAGAACATTTTAACCTCTGATTTTCCACCAGACTGGGGCTTTTTAAGCTATTCCTTGGATCAATTTTGGTAATTTACAATTCTCCCCAAAAAAGATTTATTTCATCTAAATATTCAATTTATGTGCTTAATGTTGTAAGTAGTATTTAATTTCTAAGTATCTTCTAGATCTGTGGCCAAACTGATTTTTTACAACAAATGATAATGTTACTGTGTTTTCTTCCCTTTCTTTCTTTCTTTCTTCCCTTTCCCTTTCTTCTGCGGTCACAGAAGCCAGGGGTTTACCTAAATTTTTCCATAGAACCAGCTCTGTGTTTTTCATGTCAATTCTATTCCATTGTTTTCCTTCTTTGTTTTCAATTTGATAGAAGGAGTGTTATGGGAGATCTCAGATGCAGAGATGTGTTAATTATACTCTCTTCTTTATGGCTCATATCACAATAATTCTGGACGAGACAGTCTAATTATTTTGATTATTTTGTCTTTTCACTCTACCATCATCTTCACTCCCATTCCCTTCTCCTGAATATACTTCTTACCGTCCTTGGGTCTGTGTGTATCTTAGGAAAAATATAATATGTTTTTAAATTTATTTTACTCAACTGCTTGATTTTAACATCTACGCACATTGTATGCTTATGTTAGTTTCCTATTGCTGCTACAATAACTTATTACAAACTTAGTGGCTTCAAAGAACAAAAAAAATTCTCTAAAACATAGCACATTTCTTTTATAACCCGTAAGTGGGAAAGTCTATTACCTAAAATCCAGAATCCATAACAATGATTGTTACAGTGACTATACAAAAACCTACAAATCCTCCATGCCAACAGACACACACACAAACACAGACACATACACACACCCCTGTAGGCAAAGCAAAGAAACAAATGATAACTTGGGTTAGAAGTCACGAATATTTTGCTAAAATTCACAATTCCTATTACAAAGGGCTAATCTCTTACATAAAGAGCTCCTACAAATCAATAAGACCATCAACCCTGTAGAAAAATGAGCAAAGAATATGAACAGATTGTTCACACTAAAATAACTGCAAATGATTTTTAAACATGTGAAAAGATGATCAATGTTGACTTACAAGAGGAATGCAAATTAAAAATACATGGAAATACTACTTTTCTTTCATTAGAAGGGCAAAAATCCAGAAGTTTGGTGACTATCTTGGCAAGACTGTGGGAAAAAAGGTAGGAATGTAAATAGTTACAAACCCTCTGGAGGGCAATGTGGCAAAATAATCTATCAAAAATGTAAGACTATATATGCTTTAACCAGGCACTTCTAGAAATTTATCCTAAAGATAAACTAACACATACACAAGGACATATGTATATTTTGTGATCTATTTGGGAGAGTAAGATTAAAAACAATGTAAATGTCCATCAATAAAGATTCTTAGTTATGCCTCCACCAAAAAAACATAAATTATTCTCTTACATTTCTGGAGGTCAGAAGTCCAAAATCAGTCTCACTGGGCTAAAGTCAAGGTGTCAGTGGAACTGGTCCTGTCTGGAGGTTCTGAGGCCACCCGCATTCCTTGGCTCATGGCTGATTCCTTGCTTCACTCCCACCTTTTACTTCCTTCATCACATCTTCCACTCCTGACTGTTGATCCTACTGCCTCCCTCTGATAAGGAGCCTTGTTATCACATTGGCCCACCCTAGGAACCCAGGATCACCACCCCCATCACCAACCTAATCAAAGCTGCAAAGGTTGTGGACGTGTGGATGTAGCCATTTTTGGAGCACTGTTATCCAGCCTACCACAATGCTCATCCAGTCCATCTCTTCTAACAGCTGTGTGGCGTTCTGTGGCATACCTGCCCCATATTTTATTTATCCATGCCCTACAAATAAACGGCTGCTACCATGCGCATCTCTTCTATAAATATCCTCTAACATGGTCCCTTAAGCATCTATGTGAGACTGGGGAAAGAGGACACAAATTCCCAAGCCCCATCATCTGGAAGGGTGTCAACTACCTAGACTGCATAACAAAACAAATCCCGTGTAAAGATTGTTGCCAAGTTCACCCTTGTTTGGGGACTTGATAGCAATTTTCCCTTAAAAACCAAAATTCTACCCACTAGCCATGGGTTATACTGGGAAGAACTGCTGCCAGCTTGTTGTGTGCACACACATGCCATTTCTCCAATTATTCCCAGGTTGCTCTCCAGACTGGCTGTATCATTTTACATTTTCACCTGCGGTGCAAGAAGATTGTAATTTTCTTCAAAACCCTGCTAATATATGGTAATATCAGATTTTCTCATTATTTACTATGACGGGGATAAAAAGGTTTCCCATTTTAATTGAGGCACTATTTGTTTTTGTTTTTGTTTTTGGTGGTGGTTTTAAAGAGCAGAGAGTTTAACAGGCAAGAAAGAAGGAAGAAGCTCCCCCATACAGAGACCGAGGGAGAGGCAGTTCCAAAGCCAAGTGAGGAAACCCTGTGTGCCTCGGAAAAGTGGCTGCTTATACGAGGTGGCTGGAGGAGGTGGTGTCTGATTTGCATAGGGCTCAGGGGATTGGTTTGACCGGGCATGTCACTCACATAGCCCGTGGAAAAAACTGGACCTCCCACCTAGTCTTTTAATATGCAAATGTAGGGCGCCACGCTGTTCTACACAGGGAGATACATGGGGGCGGCCATGTTGCCAGGCACGTGTGAGTCCAAGGGCAAGAAGAAGAGGGCGGGAATCGCCATGTTTGGGTGGACCCAGTTTCTAATGGCTTTCATTTGCATATCAATGCTTGCCAGCCAGCTCTAAGAGCCAGGGCTTTCCTGTGAAGCACTGATTATTATGTGGTTGACCATCTATTGATGTGCTTGCCTGCTATCCATGCCACTTCCTACTTTTTGGAATCTGCTCCTCATTTTCTCATTTTCTTCCAGAGTGTTTCACTTGGTGTGGTGATAGTTGATATTGTTGTTCATTTGAAGAAGTTCCTTGTATTTTCTTTTTCTTTTTTATTTTTTTTGAGACGGAGTCTTGCTCTTTCGCCCAGGCTGGAGTGCAGTGGCGCGATCTCAGCTCACTGCAAGCTCTGCCTCCCGGGTTCACGCCATTCTCGTGCCTCAGCCTCCCGAGTAGCTGGGACTACAGGCGCCGACCACCACGCCTGGCTAATTTTTTTGTGTTTTTAGTAGAGACGGGGTTTCACCGTGTTAGTCAGGATGGTCTCGATTTCCTGACCTCGTGATCCGCCTGCCTCAGCCTCCCAAAGTGCTTGGATTACAGGCGTGAGCCACCGAGAAGTTCCTTCTATTTTCTAGATATTACTTGTTAGTTATAAATATTGCAAATATCTTAATATATTGTGTATGCCTTAACTTTTTTGAGAATCTTTTACTTAACAGACATCTTTCATTTTGATGTATTCAAACTTATTAACTTTTACCTTCAAGTTTGTGTACTTGCTTTTAAATTCATTAATTTTCACATTTATTTTTATTTATTTCTTCTTCCTATTGTTTGTTGCTTTTTTTCCTCTAGAATCTTCAGTTAAATGCCTGGTTGTTTTATGCTCATCTTTTAGTTTTTAAAATTTATGCAGTAAATGTGGGCTACATTAATATTATTGCTTTGGTGACAAATATTTTCGAACCTAACAAAATTTTATTTTAAAATTTAATATTTTTAACTCCAAATCTTTGACCAAGGTATTTTTCTTTCCCTCTTTGTAAAATTTTTTTATTTTTAATTTTTATGGGTACATCAGTATGTATGTTTATGGGGTACATGAGATATTTTGATACAGGCAGACAATCTATAATAATCACCTCCTGGTAAATGGGGCATCCATCACCTCAACCATTCATCATTCCTTTGTGTTACGAACATTCCAATTGTACTCCTTCAGTTATTCTAAAATGTACACGAATTATTGCTGACTGTAGTCACCCTATTGTGTTATCAAATACTAGATTCCTATTCTTTGTATCTATTTTTGTACTCATTAACAAAAAATGTTTCTGCTTTGAACTGTTTTCCATCTACTACTTTGCAGATGTTGTTTGCTTTTAAAAATAGATTTTATAACTGGGCTAAAATAAATAATATTGCTAGAAATCACAGTCTACATCATATAAAGAAGAAAAGTAGGTCCTTCATAGCAACCAAAAAAACCAAAATACCCTCAAGTACAAACCAACCCCACCCATTCTTTCCTACCCTAATTTTTCCTTTCTTTTCCACCCAATTTTTCCTTTCTTTCTCTGTACTGCTAAATGTTTAACATCTGGAATTGTTTGAGGTTTTTGGCTTTATTTTTTATGTATTTTTTATCATTATCATTATTCTGTGAGAACACAAGGTTATTTAATATTAAAGAGCTATGAGTAGAGAGGAAACTCGAAAGTCATTTTCTTAATTCATTACTGTCAAACATTTCTTAATTATTGCAATGAGGATGAACCCATTTATACTGAACCTATACTTCAGCCAATGCCATAGATACAAATTGCAACTTAAGAGAGCAAAAGAAATATAAAGGCTTAACCACATCTTGTTAATTTGTTCATTCAACAAATATTTATTAAGGGCTTATCATGTGCACTATTCTGACCACCAGGAATATAGCAGTTAACAAAGTAGACAAGATCCACGTTCATCTCTCCACCAAAGCTTTTTAGGAAGAAAAGCTGCAATAAAGAAATAAACAAAAATAAAAGTAATTTTAGATATGGGTACATCCCAGAAAGAAGCTAAGACATGGTGACCTGAGAGCCAAGCACTTACCCAACAAGAAGCCAGCAATGTGGAGGTCATCTGGAGGAGCAAGAGTGGAGGCCACAGCAAATGCAAATGACCTCAGCAAGGCCCTTCTCTTTATCCAAAATGCAACAAGAATCAGGCTTATTAGAGTCAATTGCTGGAAATGGAAGAGAAACTATGTTTCTAAAATGGTTCCTCACAAAATTTCACAAATAGGAATTGACTGTAACACTATGCAGTCAGGAGGGGAGTCATGATGGTAGAAGTAACCCAATTCTGGAAAAATAACAATGTTTATGGATTGCTTTTTTAAAAAAAAAATAGGTGCAAATATTCGTAAGGATTGATTTCTCAACCTGTAAGGACCATTTCTCCTGAGAAAAGGTTGACATGGCCCTGCTCTCAACACACGAATTAAAGTATCACAGGGCAGCATTTTCTTCCACTCCCAAACTTTCCATCCAGCTAGAGGGCTTGCTTCTCACTCCTTTACCCTTCAATGTCCAGCCCAGTTCATTCCAGGCTTTCACAGTCCAGGATCTTTCCCTAGAAGTCTGGGCCTCTCTTCTCTTTCTTATCCAAACTATTTATTCCCACTCAACCCAACATCCTCTTAATTTGTATTCTCACAGCTAGACCATCAGCAAAGCAGAGGGCCCTCCAGAGACTAAGGTCACCCATTAGAAGACAGGAGTTATAAATGAGAACAAACTGTATCCTTTACAACTGTATCTCCAATTGTGCTTTGCTATTTTATTATTTCCAATAACAGCCATCTCTCTTTGTGGTTAAGATTTCAGAAACTACATAAGTAGCATGTATTACAGTAACTTAATGGTAGGAACAAATGTCTGTACAAATTTTGTTTACTGAAATGGTTCTGAAGCTCATTCATTCTGCATTTCCTGGACTGACCTTACAAGTTACTTATTGCAATATATGGTTTGTTTCATGGTGCTTCTTAATGTTTTGTATTTTAAATGACTGCTAGTCTGAAGAAATATGGGATAGAAGCTCACATTTACAGTAGCCTCTAAAAACAGAAAATACCCAGATAAAAAAGTTAATAATAAGAAATGTGCAAATGATATAAGGAAAATGTAAAAGTGCTCCTGAAGAATACAATTACAAAGCTGAATGAATATGAAGATATTTGTTCAATATCAAGGACAGAAAACTCAATCATAAAAAGGTGTCAATTCTCCCTAGGTGATCTTTCCCTTGTGATAAAATACATACAGCATAACATTTACTATATTAACCATTTTAAGTGGACAGTTCAGTGGGATCAAATACATTGTCAGTGTTGTGCAGCCATCAGCACTCTCCATCTCTGGCCTTCTTCCATCTTGTAAAACTGAAACTCCATCCCCATTGAACAATAATTTCCTGTTCCCCTCCCCCTAGCTCCTGGCAGCCGCCATTCTACATTGTGTCTCTGTGAATCTGACCACTCTGGGCACCTCATCTAAGTGGAATCCTACAGTATTTGTCCTTTTGCAACTGGCTTATTTCACTTAGCATAGTGACCTCAACATTCATCCGTGTTGTAACATATGTCATAATTTCCTTCCTCTTTAAGTCTCAATGACTTTTAAGTGTAGCATGATCCTAATAAAAACATACATATGTTAGGCTGATGTGGAAAAATAAACAACTAATAAAAAGAGCTCCAAAGTGTTGGAGTCCCACCTAAGGTAGCTGTTATTTATCATGTACTCATTTATCCTCACCTTACCCTATTCCAGATACCACTTTACAAAACAGGCAGGTATTGCTTTCCACTTTTTTTTTTTTTTTTTTAAGATGGAGTCTCACTCTGTCACCAGGCTGGAGTACAGTGTCCCAATCTAGGCTCACTGCAACATCCGCCTCCCGGGTTCAAGCACTTCTCCTACCTCAGCCTTCTGAGTAGCTGGGACTACAGGAGCCCTTCACCACGCCTGGCTAATTTTTGTACTTTTAGTAGAGACAGGGTTTCACCATATTGGCCAGGATGGTCTCAATCTCTTGATCTAATGATCCGCCCACCTCGGCCTCCCAAAGCGTGGGGATTACAGGGGTGAGCCACCATGCTTGGCCTCCACTTTTTTATGTAAAAAGAAACTGAGGCCAAGAGAATTATGTAAATTCCCAAGTTAATATCCCAAGTACTGCAAGTAATAAAATCAGATTTGAAATCCAGGTATATGTCATGCCTAAGCCCTCCTCTACTCCTCAGTTCACAATTATACTATCTTCAGTTCCCCCTCACAGATCAAGAAAGATTTCTCTCTCTTGCCTGTCCAATATTCTTAGGGAACTATTACTGTGGAAATCAATCTGATTAACTAAATGCACTCTAGTGATAGTGGCTAACAAAGACTTACTAATAGCTATCATAATAGCTAAGGTTTATTGAGTGCTCACATACTAGGCACTGAGCAAAAGGCTATATTTATGCAATATTTTTACCTTTAACACATTTTTAAGAAATAGACATTATTATTATCCTCATTTTAAGAGGTCAGTTAGTCTTAAAGAGTTGGATGTTCTCAGGCAAGTTAGGAAGGTGGTAGATGCTGGATGGAGCCAGGCAGCTCACGCAAGCCTGGTACGTAGCCATAATACAACCCTGCATCTCTCATTTGTACCTCCAAAGGCACTTGTAACTAAAGATTATAGTTTCAGAAAGCACAGCTTTAATCACAAGAAATAAATCTGTACTAGAGACCTTCTAGCCTCCAGCTGGGAGATATTATGACGCACAAAGGGGTCTTCTTAGTACTTCTTTGGGTATTTCAGATATGCATACTTTCTGTTGGGCTAGTCTTGGTTTCCCCAAAATCAGACCTAAGTCGTGTTCCTACAGTGAACCAAAATAAAACTTTCTTTCCTTTTAGGTCTCAAGAGGTTCATTGTTAAATGTCTCCAAAGAAATCGTATCCACAATCCAGATAAGTTACCCCTCCATAGTACCTGGTTAGTAGGTAACTTCCAGAGCTAGCTATTCATCTTTTTCAGCCTCAAACTATTTCTTCCAGCTCTAACTTTCTGAAGGTAGTTTTCCTTGTCAGTCAGGAAGGGGATGTTGAAATAATCCCAAGCAAACATTTTGTCAAGAATTTTACATAATTCTTTAAGTTCATAAAATGTTCTGCTCCCTCCCCAAAGCAGGAGGGAGTTAAATCATTTGAGAAAGAATATTTAGTGGAATGGCCACCAGGGTGCATTTTTATTTTACTAGAATTCAACTATACTTATCCCGCAAAAAGAAAGGAGGTGGTGGGGGAATAATTTATGTTCTTTTATATGGTCTGGATTTGCATCCCCACTCAAATCTTATGTCAAATTTTAATCCCCAATATTGGAGGTGGGGCCTGGTGTGAGGTGACTGGATCATGGAGGTGGATTCCCCTCTTTGGTGCAGTTCTCATGAGAGTTCTCATGAGATCTAGTTGTTTGAAAGTGTGTGGCACCTCCTCCCCACCTTCCTCCTGCTCCAGCCATGTAAGACATGCCTGCTTCCCCTTAACCTCTGCCATGATTGTAAATTTCTCGAGGCCTCCCCAGCCATGCTTCCTGTAGAGGCTGTGGAACTGTGAGCCAATTAAACCTTTTTTCTTTATAGATTGCCCAGTCTCAGGTATTTCTTTATAGCAGTACAAGAACAGGCTAATATATCCTCTATTTCTCTTCTCTCATTTCAAACTAAGCTTGTTCTCCGTCATCAGAGAAAACCCTGAAATTCAAAGAGACACAAAAACATTAGTTTTTGCTGTTGTGCTTTGATAGGCCCAGCTATATTGCTAACGGTAGTTCTTGTAAGCAACTACTGTTACTTGAAGGGTCATTTTGACTATCTACTATTTTTGCCTTTTTAGTGTATTTAGAACAGGCCATTCTTTTTTTTTTGTTTTTTCTTTTTGTATGTGTAGTTTTATGGGAACATAGCCACAACCAACTTTGTCTACGTATCACCCATGGCTGCTTTCACGCTACAACAACAGTGTTAGTGGTTAGGACAGATACCATATGGCCTACAAAGCCAAAACTATTTCTGTTTGGCCCTTTACCAAAAAACTTTGCCAACCTCTGCTTTAGAACTTTATTCCCTAAAAGACATGACCCTACTCTAGTAGTTAAGAATTTTAATGGTGAAGTCAGAGCAAAAATTCCAACTAGAATGCAGTGCCATAACTTCGTTGGCTGTGCCCTTATCCAAGTTTCTTAACCTCTTCTAAATCTTTGGGTTTTTTTTTTTGTTTTTTTGTTTTGTTTTGTTTTTAATCTGTAAAACATTAACTGTAACAATAGCACTTACTTGTAAGGTTGTGAGAATTCGGTAACTATAACATAGAAAGCACAAACTGTGTAGTACTTGAAAAGAAGCAAGTCTTAACAGGTATTAGTTATTATCAATATTATTATTGATATTATGGGTGTTTTTATTAAGATTTACAGGCATGTTGGCATAATTAAGAATCTGAGAATTTTTAGAATCGAAATTTTGCTTTGTTCAATCCACCTTTGCCCAAATTTCTGTGACCAGAGAATGCCTTTTCAGTACTTCTTAGAACCCTTCAAAGACACCACCTTCTCTTAAATCAAAAATAAGAAGAGTCTGTCTCCCTCCAGGCCACTGCCTCTCCTTCTTTCTCTGCCCTTCCCTTCCATCTCTTGGCCCTCACATTTTTCCTTCTGTGATCTAGCCTTTCTTGTGAAGTACTCAGTGTTTCAAGCCTCAATGTTGTCTCGCCCCTAATTTCAAATAAATTGTACTTGTCTTGAGACTAGTTCTCAGTGGATCCAACTCATAGCTAATTGAATGCCAGCCTGTATGATAGATGAGCTAGTCCTTGATAACATATTTGTAACTGTGGATGTTACTTCTTAGCATTCTAATGGGGCCTTCAGGACACATATTGCCTTACCCATAGCAATCATTCTAATCAACCTGGAAACTTCAGGTATCAGAGCAGTGAGTTAAGAAAAAGATGCTAGGGCAAGGGGCCATTTGACACTCTTCAAATGCACGTGAACATCTGTGTATAAATAAGACTAGCCTAGAATAATTGCTAAAGGACTACCTGGGCATTTGTTGTGGCTTAAGACAGGGGGAAGACACCTGGAAACAAAGGTCCATCCCCACATGGATGGTAATGATGCTTCATCAGCCTTCCTGAATTGGATCCTAGCTTCATCATGATCTATTCTGTGCCTTTTCCCCAGCATCATACTGTCTTCTTCAACTGGACACTCCATCCCCCCACTTTCATTTCATTACATTTTAACAAATTATTTTTCTGTGTCTGTGTACCTCTGCTAGGAAGTCACTTCCTTTAGAGAAAGGATCATGTGGTGTGTTTCTTAGTGCTCCCTAGGGGCTGCTGCATAATAGACACCAAAGAGATCTTCGTGGTAGGATGGAAGGTACGGAGGATGGAAAGGAGGATGGAAGGGAGGGAAGGAAGGAGGGGCTTTCTGCTACCTTTAGGACTTGCTCTTCAGTGAGTTTTTCTTTTTTCTTTTTCTTTTTTTTTTTTTTAGACAGAGTCTCACTCTGTTACCTAGGCTGGAGTGCAGTGGCACAATCTCAGCTCACTGTAACCTCTGCGTCCCGGGTTCAAGCAATTCTTCTGCCTCAGCCTCCCGAGTAGCTGGGATTACAGGTGTGTGCCACCACACCCAGTTAATTTTTGTATTTTTAATAGAGACAAGGTTTTGCCATGTAGGCCAGGCTGGTTCCAAACTTCTGACCTCAAGTGATCCACCTGCCTCAGCCTCCCAAAGTGCTGGGATTACAGGCATGAGCCCCCACACCTGGCCAGTTGTTCTTTGCTTGAGGCTTCCCTTGACTTGCTTTCAATTTATGGCTGGGTGGGAGGGAATTAGATGTGAGATGACACCTGACACAGATGGCATAAATAGGTGGCAGCTTAAAGTTCTCATGCTTGGCCAGAAGCTGGTAAGGAGGCATGCCTAGAAGGGTCCCAGGATCTGTGATGTGGAGCAACTATTGATTCCCTCTGCAATCTTGGTGCTCTAGCTACAATAATGGCACCTGATACAAGTTGGGCTTTCTTCTGGGAGTTTGAACTTCTGGAGGTAATCCCAGTAATGGATAAATTTGGAGCTGCAGGTCTGATGGTGGTGCCTAGAGCAAGGCTCCCGCATTGCAGGTGCTGGAGCTCCCCTGCTTCCATGCTCCCGAGGGCTGCTTGTTCAGTTCTCCTATAAGACTGCTGAGGCCGGGCGCAGTGGCTCACACCTGTAATCCCAGGACTTTGGGAGGCCAAGGTGGGTGAATCACATGAGGCCAGGAGTTCAAGACCAGCTTGGCCAACATGGCAAAACCCTGTTTTGACTAAAAATAAAAAAATTAGCTGGGTGTGCTGGTGCATGCCTGTAGTCCCTGCTACTCTGGAGGCTGAGACAGGAGAATCACTTGAACCCGGGAGGCTGAGGTTGCAGTGAGCCAAGATTGCACCACTGCACT
Organism: Nomascus leucogenys; assembly: GCF_006542625.1. Lineage (NCBI taxonomy): Eukaryota > Metazoa > Chordata > Mammalia > Primates > Hylobatidae > Nomascus > Nomascus leucogenys. Next base: position 124,088,048 of record NC_044383.1, read on the forward strand.
CCAGCCTGGGTGACAGATCAAGACATCATCTCAAAAAAATTTTTTTAAAGACTGTTAAAGAGCCCTTCCTATAAGTCCTTTTTAGCTTAAGTTAACCAGTTAACCAGAGTCTATTTCTATTGCATTGCCCAAAGAACAGTAAACAAAGAGAATTTCAAAGCCAAGATCAAGATTTGGGGCTGGAAAAGGATGTTCTTTTTCCTATCTATGATAGATGTTCTTCACCTATTTAATTGAATTTAACATTCCTGATCACTCTTCTTGGAGAAGGCACTGTGACATGTTCAGTGAAACAAAGATGGATTAAATGGGACCTCTGAAGACTCTAGGAAGGGAGAGAAAAAGAAATTCACAATAAATCAAACTAGTGAGAAATAACATCAAAGTATGTGCAAAGTATTATGAGCCACACAGGAGGAAAAGAAAGAAATTAATATTTATTGGATATCTGCCAGATGTCAGGCACTCTACACATATAATCACATTATGTCTTTACTCAACACATTGAGGCACATACATTATTCTCATTCTATAGATGAGGAAACCAAAACTCAGAAAGATTCAGCACCTCAAGTTAAGTGGTAGATCTCGAACTCAAATCTGTCAGACTCCAAAGCCCCTCTCCCGTCTGTTGCCTCTTGAAAAGGATAGTTTTAGCCACATCCAAGAAGTAGCTGGGCTCTTTCTCCACCTCAGATACTTAATAACACATGCACTTCTTCTATGTCTATGATAAGGGACCAAAGCACGGCGTGCTTGTCTAATGAATACAATATTTTATTACAATCTTGCCCAATTCTGTAGCAGGCCCCGCTCTAGAATAAAAATGGCAATGGCTGCTCCTGCCTTTCCTGACCCATAACGCTTTATTAGCATATGTTTTCCATGTCTGTGCACCCTGTGCTAACTGATTAGCTCCTTTGGAGCAAGGATCACATCCTGGGCAGCTGGAGCTTCTAGGCTTCGAAGGCATGGTCTGGGCTATGTTGTTAATATATTTCTTTCTCTTCTATAAGTGAGGAAGTGAACTCTTTGTACCCACCTGCTAAAAATTCCCCTTATGTTTTACTGCTAAATGGACCTCACTTGGAGTGCTCAAAATAACACAGTCTGAAAAAGAAACTATGGCTGGGTGCAGTGGCTCATGCCTGTAATCGCAGCACTTTGGGAGGCCGAGGTGGGAGAATCACTTGAGCCCAGGGGTTCGAGACCAGCCTGGGCAACAAAGTGTGGCCCCATCTTGAAAGAAAAGAAAAAAGAAAGAAAAGAAAGAGAGAAAGGGAGAAGAGAGAGGAAGGAAGGAAGGAAGGAAGGAAGGAAGGAAGGAAGGAAGGAGGGAAGGAGAGGGAGGGAGGGAGGGAAGGAGCGAGGGAGGGAAGGAGTGAGGGAGGGAGGGGAGGGGAGGGAGGGAGAGAGAGAGAGAGAAAGAAAAAGAAAGAGAGAAAGAAAAGAAAGAAAGAAAGAAAGAAAGAAAGAAAGAAAGAAAGAAAGAAGAAAGAAAGAGAAAGAAAGAAAGGGAAAGGAAGGAAGGGAGGGAGGGAGAAAGGAAAGAGGAAAGGAAGGAGGCAGTAAGGGAGGAAAGGAGGGAGGGAGGGAAGAAAAAGAGAGAAAAAGAAAGAAACTACAATAAGAAATAAAAGAACAGGACAGAACACTAACTAGCTCATTGGATCAGCAAACCAGTGTGAAATGTCTGCTTTGTGCTAGAGATAGAGAGAGAAACAAAATTTTGCACACTTGAGTTGTCCAAGGGATACGAAGACAGGTAAAGTAATAATTGTGAATTAATGAGACAAAATGTTGTTGAAAAGCAGAAAAAGCAACACAGAATGAAGCAGCAGTCTTTACATTTGAGTGTGTATGTCCCAGAGGTGGAGCAAGACTTTCTAAGGGTATGTGGGTATGGACAGTCCAGATCCTCAGCATTAGTAGTCCTCCTTCCTAGAGGTGATCTGCTTGAGAACTTGCATTTGGCAGAAGTATCATATTGTATTTCTTTTCAAAAACAAAAAATATCTCACATCGTGAAAAAAGTCTGTGCAGATACCAAAATGGGAATACAATGTAAAGGAAGAAAAGAAGTGGTATGAAATTCCCAATTGTCAAAAAGAGCTTGCCTGTATACCTTTTCTCCAAGAACAATTATGGATATCAAATGATATGGTATTTAATTTCTGAAGATATTTTAGAAAGTGATGTAACGTTTTACTAAAAGTCTATTGTACCTGTAATTCTAGTGCTTTGGGAGGTCAAGGTGGGAGGATCACTTGAAGCCAGGAGTTTGAGACCAACCTGGGCAATATTGTGAGGCCCTAACTATACAAAAAAAAAAAATTAAAAATTAGCCAAGTGTGATGGCACACACCTGTAGTCCTAGATACTTGGGAGGCTAAGGCAGAAGAATTGCTTGAGCCCAGGGAGTCAAGACCACAGTGAGCTATGATCATACCACTGCACTCCAGCCTGAGTGACAGAATGAGACCGTTTTTCCAAAAATTGAAAATAAATAAATAGAAAGTCTATTGTTTACATCAGAAATGATATCTTTTGTGACTATTTAAGCTATCATAAAAAAAAGTTTTTAAATATCTGAATATAATTAAAAATGCATGACACATCACATGGTCTTAAAAATGCTTTTAGTGGATTGGGAACAGTGGCTCATACCTGTAATTCCAGCACTTTTGGAGGCCAAGGCAGGTGGATCATCTGAGGTCAGGAGTTGGAGACCAGCCTGGCCAACATGGTGAAATCCCGTCTCCACTAAAAATACAAAAATTAGCTGGGCTTGGTGGTTCACGCCTGTAATCCCAGCTACTCAGGAGGCTGAGGCACGAGAATGGCTTGAACCTGGGAGGTGGAGGTTGCAATGAGCCAAGATTGCACCACTGCACTCCAGCCTGGGTGACAGAGCAAGACTCAGTCTCAAAAAAAGTGCTTTTAGTGGCTATAAAGTTTGTTTGAAGATCAGTGCTGAAAGATGATGGTTGCGTACATTAAGCACCAGGATTGGACGAGGGAATGGGAAGGAGAAAGCAGAGGGTGGACTGGAGATGGTGGTGACAGAACAGTCTTGAAGGACTGGGGACGGCCACCATGGTGGAGAGGAGAACTTTCCTGAGGGGAACCAGCATGTGCCCAGGGGCAGCAGAGAGGCTGATGTGTTTGGAGATCATTGTCGTACAGCTTAAACACAGGGAAATGATGAACAATAAGCCAAGGAGGGATGGTAGAGACTCATATGGGGGAAAAAAAAAAAACAGCTTACCCTGGCAATGACATTTTATTAACCTCCTTTGTAGTGATTCTGGGCTCAATGTGGTGGCTCACTATGAACTTGAGTCTAACAAATCTGGGATTGAAACCCAGCTGCACTTCTATTAACTGTGAGAAGTTGGACAGATTCTCTCTCTAAGCCTTGACTTCACCATCTATAAAAAGAAGAAAATGAAGAGTACTTCCTCAGAGAGCTGTTTTAAAATTTAAATAAGATAGTCCATGCAAAGGGCCTAGCATATACTAGGTACAAATAATTTTGTTATCATTTCTAATACTTAAACCTGATCCTATCATCCCCCAGATTAAAATTCTTAGTGTTCTCTTTTGCCCTCAATATAAGAATCCAAACTTGCTAAGGTTATCTGAAGCCCTCCTCAGCTATGTTTTAGGGGCACCATCCACAATTTTGTTCTCCAAAATTAAAATGAAATAATTAATAAAGGATTATCACCATGAGCGAGTTAACTGCCATGGAGAATGTTACACTGAAAGGCCTAGTGGCCTCCTCTAAGTTCAGCAGAAACCAAGAAAATCATCCCTGCACCCAACTGTCCCTCACCATCACTCTGCCATCCCAGCCCCACCATCATTCTGATGCCCCACCCCTAGCCTGTCCCACCATCACTCTGATGCCACACCCCCAGCCTGCCCCACCATCACTCTGCTGTCCCAGCCCCAGCCTGTCCCCATCATCACTGATGCTCCAGTCCCAGCCTGTCCCCACCATCACTCTGCTGTCCCAGCCTGTCCCCATCATCACTCTGATGCTCCAGCCCCAGCCTGTCCCACCATTAATCTGCTGTCCCAGCCCCAGCCTGTCCCCACGATCACTCTGCTTTCCCAGCCTGTCCCCACCATCGCTGTGATGATCCAGTCTCAGCTTGTCCCCCACCATCACTTTGATGTCCCAGCCTCACTCTGATGTCCCAGTCCAATATCCCTGCAGTGCAGCTTGTGCCTTATATTGCCAGACACTTGACGACTTGTTTTAAAATGATACAGAAGAGAATCAGCACTCTCCAATTCTGTAATGACAATTGTTTTTGAGACAAAATCAGTGTAGTAAATGAAATGCAGACAGGGAAGTTAACACATGATTGTGAAATATGTGGTTGGAATTGCTTCAGTCAAAATATAATTTGGTTTCTTTTTATTGCTTTCTTTTCTATGGTATTGTACAATACAATTTAAGGGAGAAATTTTTGGTGAGGATGGGAGACTGGAGGCGCAGCCATTGCCATTAGCTTCATCCTATTTCTCAATTCTGCCTCCTGATCTCCCCTCTCTCATGGAAGGGGGCTGACTGCTTCCCTCAAATGTGGCCAGAAGGCCTAGAACCTAGTATTTGCAATGGCCTGACTGTGAGTGCAGCTTTCTGTGTGTGTGCTCAGACATAGGTGTTCGTGTCTCTGTGTGAGTGTAGGGAGAGGGGGAAAGAGGGAGATGCGCAGAACTCATCATCCCTCCCGCAGCAAACTGAATTCTCTCACTCATGACACCCAGATGATGAAAAGCCAGTGGAGCAGGAAAGAGCACGTTTCAAATATGTCGCAGGAGTTTGATCTAAAGGAATCAATAACTGATTAAATAACAGATAGAGGAAAAGGATATCCAGGAAAATGCCCATATTTCTAGCTTTGGCAACTAAATAGATTGCTATGGCATTCACTGTGACAGAAGTTATGAGTTCAGTTCTTTAACTTTTGTACTTGAAGGCCCTATGAGATAGTTAAATGAAGATGTTTAGCAGGTAGCTAGATATACAATCAGAGGGGAGCAGGAGAAAGATCAGAGCTGGAGTTATAGATAAAGCTGTCCTTAAAGCTGTGGCCACAGATGAGCTTGCCCAGGTAGAGTAGATAGTGTTGAGAAAAGAACAAAAAAAGACCCTTAGGAAATTGCATCATTTAGAGATAAGAAACCACAAAAGAACCGACAGAGGGTTAGAATGAAAACCAGAGACACTGCTGTCTGAGTAACTAATGGAAGAATTTTTTTTTTTTTTTAAAAAGAGGACATAGTTAACTGAGTCAAATGTAAAAGAGGTCATAAATAGGATCTGTTCATTCAGCCAGTCACGCTTTCATTCACTGAACAGACATAGATTGTCTACTATGTGCCAGAGACTGTTCTAGATGCTGGGGACAGAGGTAAATACAAAAGAATCTTGTTCTCGGTGAATTTAGTTTATTGAGTGAGACAGAAAATAGGCAATTACAATAGAAAATGTAATAAGTAAATTGAGGGTGTTATGAGCTGACATGGGAGTGTGACCAGGCCTTAGGGACAGCAGTTTTGGGGGGTGTGAAGAGGGCAGATACAAACTTGTGCAAATGTTACATTCAAGGAACTTTGCTTTGAGCAAATAAGTGACCTAGGATGATAAATACAGACAGACAGGGAGGTGGGGAGAGATGTTATTTTTAAAGACGGAAACAACTTGGGTTTATCCAGGAAAGAATGGGAGTGAAGATCAGAGATAAACAGGGATTCACTGGGCTGGGTGCAGTGGCTCATGCCTGTAATCCCAGCACTTTGGGAGGCTGAGGTGGGTGTATCGCCTGAGGTCAGCAGTTCGAGAGCAGCCTGGCTAACATGGTGAAACCCCATCTTTACTAAAAATACAAAAAATTAGCTGGGCATGGTGGTGGGGGCCTGTAATCCCATCTCAAAGAAAAAAGTAGGGGGGATTCACTGATCTTCAGGCTCCCCAGGAGGAGCAAGAAAAGAGAAAAGGGAATAGTGGAGTAGGGGGTAGAAGGTGGAATTTAAAGGACAGATGGACAAATTAGCCTTGGAGATAAGGAAAGCTTGTCTGTCATAGAGATAACCATCAAGAAGATGATGGATGGAGGGATAGGTGGATGGATGAATGGATAGATGGTGGATAAATTGATGGAGGAATAGATGGAGAGATGAATGGATGGAAGGATGGATGGAGGGAGGGATAGATGGAGGGATGGAAAAATGAAGGAATGGATTGAGGGATGAATGGATAAATGGACAGATAGATGGATGGATGCATGGATAGATAGATGGAAATGCAGATAATCTTTGGAACCAGAATGATAGGAACTGTACAAGAAAGTGTCATTAGCAAATTGAATTATTAGTCTCATCTTTCCCTCCACTCATACAACAAAAGAAAAAAAAACAGTGAGTAAAAGTATTCACTTGAATGAGCAACCTCAAAGGCCTTTCAAAGAATCTGGTAGACTTTGCTGGAAACACTTTAATCAGCAGCCTGAGACATGGGAACGGGGTGTGTGGGGCTCTGCTGGGAAGTGCTTGACAGCATGTGCTGCAGTCCTCCAGGGGAGGAGGCATTCTCATATCAGCAGCCATGAGGCACAGTGATCTGTGAAAGGTCACCCGGGCCTGAGGAAGCAATACATCCATTTCCTCCCCACAGGCTTCCTCTGTAACCTAGCACTCAGCCCTCTGCCCCAGCTGCTTTGTCAAAACTTGTCCCTTGAAGGTCACTGATGACATATTTATTGCTAATTCAAAGGGCCTTTTCTTCCACCTTGTTCTCATCATCTCCCATAAGCTCTTCTTTACCAAGGTCATTTCAGAGACACAGTTGACCTCTTTTTGAAAGTCTCTCTCTTCCCCGAGCTTCCATGACACTGCATCACTGTGATTTTCCTCCTACGCATGAGTAAAGGGTAATTCCTAGAGGACGGAAAAATAAAATTGGTAGTACATTGACCCTTGAGCAACTTGGGGGTTAGAAGCGCTAACCCACTACATAGTTGAAAATTGGAGTATAACTTTTGGCTCCCCCAAAACTTAATTATTAATAGCCTGCTATAGACTGGAAACCTTACCAATAACATTCATAGTTGATTAACACATATTTTGTGTGTTATATGTGTTCTATACTGCATTCTTACCATAAAGTAAGCTACAGAAAAGAAAATGTTATTAAGAAAATCATACAGAAGGGGTAATATATTCACTATTCATTAAGTGGAAATGGGTCATCATAAAGGTCTTCATTTTCATCTTCACATTGAGGAGGCTGGGGGGTGGGGGAGGAAAAGGAGGTGTCGGTCTTGCTGTCTCAGGGGTGGCAGAAGTGGAAGAAAATCTGCATATAAGTGGATTCACGCAGTCCAACTCGTATTGTTCAAAGGTCAACTATATAACTCAGTGAAGGATAAATTTGTTATTACACAGTTCTTACAATGGCCATAAGGTCCAGAAAAATCTGACCATCTCTCTTACTAATCTCCACTCACCCACTGACTCCACTCCAGCCATATTGCCTTTCTTGCTGTCCTGGAGATGCACCAGGTATACCCTTGCCTTTGCTAATTCTTCTGGCTGGTGTGCTCTTAGCTTTGATATTCTCATAGCTGATTCTTTCCCCTCTGTAAAGTGTGTTTACTATTATTCACTACTTGAGAATATTGAATTCTGCTCTAAAAGATGAGAAAAACAATGGGGTGGATGAAATTTCTAAGATATGTTAAATATACTATGTACCTTATAAGACATGTTAAAGAGAGATATAATGAATGAGATATAGGATTTGTAAACCATGAAATAATCAAGAGTGCTATCTCTATAAAGAAGGGGATAGAAGAACTAATAGTAAGGTATGGGTCATACCACCTCCAGGCTGACAGCTGTGTCATCCCAAACTGCTTGCCCGTGGATGACATGTATTGTGGTCCTTCCTCTGACTCCACATGTGTTCCGCCCAAGAGAATCAGAAAAAGCTCCCAGCTGCTCAACAGCCTAATAATATGAGCCACAGCTATTGACCAGGAGTGCTTGGTGCTGAGTCTCTCTAATAAAGCAAGTGTGCATTGGCCATAGGCACCTCTGCCTGCTGAGCTCCAAGTCTGGTCCTTATATCCTCACCATCAGGGGGGAAGACTAGGGGAGAGAAGGGAACACAGGAGGGGGACAAAAAGAAATAGGAAGAGTATATTAACAGTGTGTAAGCCAGCATTCATATACTGTGGGTTCTACCTGCTTCTACCTCATTGCAAGTATTTCATATGTTAACTTACAGCATTTCTTTCCTCTTGCTTCTCATCACGTGTTTTAGGTTGAGTTGATAATCTGCATGATTTGAACATCCTAATTTGGTCTGTGAGCCTCTGTTCCATGACAGAACAGCTTGCCTGGTACTTGGAGATTCCCATCACATCGAGGTAATTTCCCACGACAACCTCTTTCAAGTCTTTGCTTAAATGTCATCTTCTCAATAAGGCTGATGCTGAATGCCCTGCTTAAAAATGGCAGTTTCCCACTGCCAGCCCTCTTAGCCCAGTGTGTTATTTTTCCTTTTTCAAATTATTTTCCAACATATATAATTTACTTGTGTATTACAGTCATTGCTTATTGTCTGCTGATGTTGATGTTGGAGCTGATGTTGATTTTCCCCTTTGTAAACTGTGAACACCTCAGCACCATACCATTTCCTTCACTCAGGCCTGGTGTGGGGTAACACCACAACAAATATTTTTGAGCACCCACAGTGTTCCAGGCACTGTTCTGGGAATGTGGGTTATCACCGAATAAAACTCCCAGCGCTTATCCTGAGATAAGCTCTTCAGGTTTGTCTGTTTTAGTCGATGATAGCCGACGTTTTTTGAACAGTGCCTGGAACACAGTAGGCGCTCAAAAATATTTGTTGTGGTGGTGTCACACACCAGGCCTGCATGAAGGAAATGGCATAGTGATGACATGTTCACAGTTTAGGAAGACAGGAAAATCAACATCAATTCCAACACCAGGCAACAACAGTGATGAAAAGTTTACATTGCATAGCCCCAGGAAAGGCGGAACAAACCATGGGTAATTTCAGTAGAAAAGACAGGAATAAAAGGAAACCCTAATAACAATCTTTGGACATATGGTAAAAATGTTTAATGTTTCTTGTCTCTCATTTCTAGCAGACTGTTATAAAAAATAGATTTTTAATTGGTGTTATCAGATTAATTTCTAATAAACATTCTTTTCTAAATTGAAAATTGCAAATTCCACTGCTTAGAGGGGCTAAGCAAATGATTAAGTGAAGAAAGAAGAGGGTAAAAGAATAGGGCATGATGTGGATACTGGTGAACTGGAAAATCCAGACCCCATTCATGACAATAACTCCTCCTTGGCTTCAGCCAAGAGTCAAGACTCAGGAATGTAGGCCTGATGTTGCCACATCTTTTTGTTCAAGAATGTTCAGAAATCCAAATTCTTCTCCCCGCAAACTTTCCAATTTTTAAAACTTGAGCCAAACAAAATCCATTATTTTGGCCTTCCAGTTGATGACTGCTGGGTTGTATTCAAAGCCCCTGCCCTCTGTTATCAGCTTCCTTTTTTAGCCTGTATCACTCTCCTTTCTCAACACAGGTCTTCCTCTCCTTGTAGCCATCTTTATCTGATTAGTCAGTTCAGGCTTCTATAACAAATGATTGCAGACTGGTGGCTTCAAAACAAACATTTATTTATTGCAGTTCTAGAGGGTGGGAAGTCCAAGATCAATATGCTGGAAGATCTGGTGTCAGGTGAGGGCCTGCATCCTGGTTTGCAGATGGCAGTCTTCTCACTGTATCCTCATATGGCAGAGAGTTGGAGTGGGGGGTGGAGGGTGGTGCTAGCTCTTCTTATAAGAACACTAATCCCATAATGAAAGCTCCAACCTCCTGACATAATTACCTCGCAAATGCTCCCTCTCCCGATATCATTACATTAGGGCTATGGTTTCAAATATAAATTTTGGGGGGAACAAACATGCAGTCCATAATACAACCCTATTCTGGCAACACCCTTGTACAGCCAGTGTTCCATTGAAGATTGCCACTTTATGCAAGAGAACCCATCTCATCCCATCTCTCCAATCCTCGGTTCTTTAAATACACACAGATCAAGATCCATCACATCCTCATAATTTCTCAGACCACTCTTATCTACAGCAATGCATCTTACAATTTTTATGGCTTTTGGATTAAATCATCTATTGCCTTATGACATTAGACAACTTTCCTATGTACGTGTATTGTTTCCCCAACTAGATTGTAAGATTTTCAAGGGTTAGTGGCCAGTACTGGAAGCACATACAGTTGTTGGTGTTAGAAAGATTGGGTTTTAATCTGGCTTTTGCTATCTATTAATGTAACATTGAGTTAGTGATTAAACTTCTCTCAGCCTCAGTTTTTTTCTTTATGAAATGCAAATAATATTTCTCCATAAAGATGTTGCAAACTTTAAATGAAATGACTAGAACATGGACATCTCGATGAATAGGAAAAGTACCTGGGAATTAACAACGTAATTGTTTTTATTTTTGTAAAAATTCTTACTGCTTTGCATCCCCTGTGATGCTTTGTATACGTTTTTGCCCAACAGAATATTTATAATAAACATATGTTGTTTTCTTATTCATATAAGAGAACGTTATCTTTGCTACAATAAGGGCATTTTATGCCTGTATTTAATGTTTGGAAATCTCCAACATAGATTTGAAGAGCACACATTTCTCTGATGATTCAATAACAGTTTTGCCCATAAACGGGACAGTAAGACAGAGAAAACTTTCAGAATTTCCTTCATTCTTGTAATTAGAGTTTATCTAAACTGGTTCTCAAATGGAGGAAGAGGGGAGTTTGCTCCCCAGAGGACATTCAGCAATGTCTGGACACATTTTTGGATGTCACAACTGAAGGATGTTACTAGCACTGAGCGGATAGAGAGAGGCCAGGGATTCTGCTAAATATCCTACCATAAGAAGAACAGCTCCCTGCCCCCTAAAAAAAACAATTATTTGGCCCCAGATGTCATTATAGCCAAGGCTGAAAAATCGATCACTATTCCTAAGATCTCTCCCATCCCAGAACTCGCTGCTAAGTCAAATTAATTAGACTGAGGAGACAGCAAGTTGCTGACGGGCCTAAAGAGTAGCCCACGTAAGTGGTGGCTGGTCAGTGCAGAGTCAAGCAGCCAGCTCTGGAAGATCTCTTCCCAGCTTGCAGACTTCTGGAAGCACTGAACTGGAGGCAGCCTTCTCATTTCCATCACAGGAAGCCATTGCTGTCAATGCGTATCTGAATACCGTTTATTCCCTTCTTGAGTAATTTCACTTATTTCCCTACACAATGTAAACATGGAAACCGACATTAATGACCTCTTTGAAGGATATTGAATAAAATCAGTTCTGAATACAAGCTGGGAATTATGCTAATGTAAGACTTACTTAAAGGGACTAGAAAACTTTGTAAATGTAAATTCATTCTCATAGTTTCCCAAAGAGACAACTGCTTTCATAAGAAGGTCAAATGTCTGTCTTGCACTCACACATCGAGGCTGTGAATAAATGTGGTTATAGCACTGGTTTCCTCCCTCGGAAACTTCCTACATCAGCAGCTTGGTTCTTTTCTTTAGTTAAATATGATCTAGTTGGAGGTGAAGTGTTTTTCTTTTTGCTTTTACTTTCTTTTTAAATTGCTTTCCCTCCCTCAATTTCTCCAGCCCATTTTTTCATCTTTTACTTCACTGCTTTCTCTCATGCTTTATTCCTTCCTTTATTTACAGTTGTAGGAACAAGAAGAAAAATTCTCAGTTACGTTTGCTTTCCAGGCCTCTATTCATTAATACCTGGGCTTTGAAAAAAGTTTTTTTTTCTCTTCTCTTTTATAACATTATGGTGCCATCTTGTGGCAAATTTAAATATTCAGCTAGTCAAAGAAATGCAGCATTCAAAAATCACTTAAATACCTGAAAAAACACAACCATGCAGCTGGGGCCTCAGTTGACCAAGAGTGGATGCCATCTCACATTGTGATTTAAATCCCAAGACCCAAAGCTATATTTCTTCTTTCCCTGAAGGCTGTGATTTCTCCCAGGAAGGAGGCAAACTTTATTTCCAAACTGAGTATAGAAAAATTCAAGTATAGAACAAATTTGGTACATAGGCCTGTGGCATGTTTGAGGTCCCGAGAAGGAACTTCTGAGGTTTTGACTGTTTAGAACGATTTTCTCTCAAGTCACCACTGCAGATTCAAGATCCGCTGTATTAACATGAGTGAACTGCCCAGGTCAGTCGTGGCGCTGATGTCAACCTAGATGAGCACTCAAAAGTCAAATACTTTGGGAAAGACACAACACAAAAAAGTTAGGGTGATTATTTTTAAAGATCAAAATAGTATTTGCTCAATGAACAAAGCAAATGTCTATTCCATTCTTGTAGCAGGGGTGCGTATCCTCACAAAATACGCAGTTGATATTTAATGAAAGTTCTCAACCATCTGGATTCCTCAACCCAGCAAGTCCAAGATGGAATTCATTCATCCACTTGCTCATCACCAGCCCCCACACATCACCACACTCACAAGTGTGCACTCACACTCACACACACACCCTGTGTCAGGAAATGGCATTACCACCTCCCAGCTCCTCAAAGCAAAACTCTAGGTGGCCTCCCTGAAACCGCCCCCCACCCAGCCCACAATCCAGCACCAAGTCCCTTTAAGTTCGCCTCTTAATCTCCTCCCTCCTGTCCCCTTCATCCCAGCCTCATTGCTGTAACCCTAGTCCAAGTGACCAACATCTCTGGCCTAGTTTAGAAGCCTCCTTTCCCATCCTGCCTCCCTACACACAGAGACACAAACATATGCACACACATACACAAACATAGTCTCCACACAGCAGCCAGATGATCTCTTGAAAATACAGATCTGACCACCTTACTGTCTTTAAGTCCTTCAATGGCCTCCTTTGTCCTCAGATTAAAGTCCAAAACCCCTCCCCTGGCCCTGAATCCCTGTCTGCCTCCCCAGCCCCTTTTGCCCCATCTATATTTGGTTCTTTAAAGCAATCTCTATTTTCCCCGTTACGAGAAGGTAGACATTATGGACATTGTGTTTGCTGCATAGTTAATGCATTGGCTTAACCTACCTCTACACATAGCTTTGAGCAAGAGTGAGATAGAACAGAATATTAGCATGAGGAAGACCATTGGCTCACTGCCCCAGGTTCCAGGTAAGCACTAGACCCAGTGAGCCTGGGGCACTTGCTGAAGGTCCCTTAGCTGGTCTAATGGCAGACCTGGAATTAAAGTCCAGTTATTCCAACAGCCAACTCTGAGCACTCTCTGTGGTATAAGGAGGGATGGGACGGTGCTTCCTTTGGCGCACATGTTGAAGTGAATAAGGGTTGGGGAATTGGGTGCAAGTCTGGTTCTCAGTGCTTTCATTAGCCTGAGTCACCTGCTATTTCCCTCTGCTTGCTTTTTTTTTTTTTTTTTTTTTTTTTTTTGACAGAGTCTCACTCTGTTGCCAGACTGGAGTGCAGGCTCACTGCAACCTCCGCCTCCTCGGTTCAAGCGATTCCCCTGCCTCAGCCTCCCAAGTAGCTGGGATTGCAGGCGCCCACCACCATGCCCAGCTAATTTTTGTATTTTTAGTAGAGATGGGGTTTCACCCATGTTGGCCAGGCTGATCTCAAATTCCTGACCTCAGGCGATCCACCCTCCCAAAGTGCTGGGATTACCGGTGTGAGCCACCGCACCCGGCCTGCTTGGCTTTTTAACTCTGAGTTCTGTGGCACTCTTTGTTTAGAAACCCTAAACAGTTCGATTCTATGATTGTGTCGTTTTAGGGTGGCCATTACAGAGTGGTTTTGATATGCTCCAGAGAAAGGAAAGAGAAAGAAAACTAATGTTGATATTCCCAGAGTTCACAGCCATTCTAAAACATTCGTTACTCTCCCCAGTCCAAAGATGAGGAAATTTCTTACTTCTCTGTCCCAAAATATCCTTATCTTGGACTGGGGAGAGCAACAGATGTTTTTAGATATCAATCTTGATCTCCCGGGAGTGTGTGTCAGACCTCAGAGATGGAATGAGGGGCTCTTAGGAGACACTGCGGGGAGTGGGAGACTATCTGATTTTTGCTGTTGAATTTGGTCTTGGGAATTAGCTAAAGGCAGAATTTTCCATTCCCCATCACAGGCAGAAGCACAAACCATAAGTTGGACCAAAATCATACAAACTTTTGTTAGGATTCTAGAAACTCTGTACTATGCTAATTTTTGTTATCTGTATTATATTCATTACTTGTCTTACATATTTGTGATAAGCAATAATTCCTTTAAAATCAAAAGGACCTAATGACTTATCTTCTGAGATGACTAGGAAGGGAGGGAATGTGGGGAAGGAGGGGACCTGGCCCTCAGGGGACAGTAAAGATAAGGACGGCTGAGTCACAGGAGCCTGCTGTAAAGGAAGAATGAAAGAGCCTAGAGGTATGTGCTTGAAAAGAGGCCCTGGGCTGAGTAAGAAGCAGAGAAGCTGTATGAAGTTCTCTGACAGCTGCAGGGCTGATGAAGGAGTCACTGTGGTTCACACCTGGGTGGGAACAACTAATAAACCTCTCAAAACCTTCTTCCCATAAAGGCAGAGTTGGTGGATGCCAAGTTTCCTATGTGAATGGCATGCTGACTAAAAAGGGCCAGGGTCAGCTAAGAGCATGACTGTTCCTGTTCAGGGCCACCTGGACAGTGGTCCGAGGCATCCGATAAATGTACAGGAACATGTCACTTATTCTTCACTCGTCTTCTCCTCTAAAACCGAGGACTGGTAGCCACCAGTCTGAGCAACTGGTACAAAGGTGAGTCACAGTCACCAAAAGCCGTAGGCTGTATTCCACACATTAATCTTTTACCCCCTGTGTTGTGTTCATTTGTGTTGCATTTATCATGCACCATACATTTAAGGGAAGTAATTTTTGAGGCACTCCAGTATTAAAGTATTAACCTTTCTTTTTCTTTTTTCTTTTCTTTTTTTTGAGACGAAATCTCACTCTGTGGCCCAGGCTGGAATGCGGTGGCACAATCTCAGCTCACTGCAACCTCCACCTCCCGGGTTCAAGCAATTCTCTACCTCAGCCTCCTGCGTAGCTGAGATTACAGGTATGTGCTACCACGCCTGGTTAATTTTTGTTTTTGTTTTGTTTTGTTTTGAGATGGCGTCTCGCTCTGTCACCCAGGCTGGAGTGCAGTGGCACAATCTTGGCTCATTGCAACCTCCACCTCCCCGGTTCAAGTGATTCTTCTGCCTCAGCCTCCTGAGTAGCTGGGACTACAGGTGTGCACCACCACACCCAGCTAATTTTTGTATTTGTAGTAGAGACAGGGTTTCACCATCTTAGCCAGGCTGGTGTTGAACTCCTGACCTCATGATCCACACACTTTGGCCTCCCAAAGTGTTGGGATTACAGGCGTGAGCCACCACACCCGGCCCAGTATCAACCTTTCTACCACACCACCTTCCAAGAAAAATCAAAGCTTTGGCCCACACCACTCTGTTTCTCTGCTTTAGATAAATTCCCTTGCATCCATCCTCAATGTCTACACCGCTTTCTCCCTTCCTCATGCTTGCCTGGCAAAACCCAATCCTGGTTAAATCAACCCTCTGTCACTCTGTGCCTGCATCTCTGCAGCTGCACATGACTAGAAAAACCACCCAACCATAGGCAACTGGACTTATTTTAAATTCTTCGGAGCCAATGCCTAAGGTTCTCTTAGGCCCCTGGAGGAGCTCAGGCAGTTCTAACTTATGTCCCTGGACAGCTCACTTTTCTGCCCTTTTAAATGACGCTCCTACAGCTCCTCCTCTCTCTCCAGTCTTCCATCACGTTCTCCCCTTCCTCACCCTCAGCTGAGCATATTGCTTCTCGTTTCGCTAAGAAACAAGTTGCCAGAAATTTCACACACTGCCCCCTCCACCTGCATCTGTGCCCAAATAACTTGCCTTTCCTCCATTACTCTGGATGAATAGTGCATGAGCTAATAATTTGTTTTTTGAGACAAAGTCTCACTATGTTGCCCAGCCTGAGCTCAAGTGATCCCCCTACCTGAGCCTCCCAAGTAGCTGGGATTACAGGCACAACACTGTTCCCGGCATGAGCCAATGAATCTAAAGCCAACTCGTACCTGTCCCTCCCTTTTCACCTGCTGGAGAATACCATGATCTTTTTATCGCATCTATTATTAATGCCCCCACATCCTGGATCAGTCCCATCAGCATACACAC
Organism: Nomascus leucogenys; assembly: GCF_006542625.1. Classification (NCBI taxonomy): domain Eukaryota; kingdom Metazoa; phylum Chordata; class Mammalia; order Primates; family Hylobatidae; genus Nomascus; species Nomascus leucogenys. The sequence goes on from NC_044383.1 coordinate 124,104,366, forward strand.
ACGTTGTGCAATCTCCCAAGTCACACACACACACATACCCCCTTCTGAAACCCACTTTTGCCTCCAGCTGTTACCCCATTTCCCTTCTTCCTTTTACAGCAAAACTCCCCAAATGGGTTTTTAACACTGTGATCTCCACTTCCCCTCTTGAACCCACTACAGTTGAGTTTTTTCCAGACCAATCCACTGAAACAGTTCTTGTGAAAGTCAGCAATCTGCACGTTGCTATGCTCAGTGGCCAGTTTACGGTTTCCTTCATGAACAGCATCTGCTGTTCATCTCTGCCTGTGTGAAACACTTACTTCACTTGGCTTATAGGTTATAACTTCCTTTTAGCTCTTCTCTGAACTTACCGGCCTCTCCTTCTTGGTATTCATTGGGATTCATCCTCATAGAGCTGACTTCTGGAGGTGGCGGGGGGAGCCCAGGGCACCATCCTCTGACCTCTGTCATTCTCAGCCTACATTCACTTCCTATGTGAACTTAGCAGATCTCACAGTTTTCAATGTCACTATAGGCCTGCAACTCCCACAACGCTGTCTCTAACCTGCACCTCTCCACTGAATTCCTGACTCTGCCTGCTGGACATCTCTGATGGGCCATATATCACAAGTTGTTCTGTGTTTGGCCTCCAAAAGCTATCTGTGAGTGAAGCCCAGCTCTTCCACTCAGCAGACAAATGCACCTCAGAAGCACGTGCCTGGTTTCTCCTGAACTTCTCCCCCTGCCCCTTTTCCCTTTGCTTATTTTGCTTTGTATCTGTCACCGTAATAAATCATAGCCATAAGTATAACTGTGTGCTGAGTCCTGCAAGTCCTCCTAGCAAATCGTGAATCTGGGGGTGGCCTCAGGGATGCCAAACACAGCTGAGCAGGTCACTGCAGCTTTCTGTGCCTTGGTTTCTTCATCTGTAAAGTCGGAATAATAATCGCACCCAACTAAGCTATTGTGAGGATTAAATGAGTTAATATACGTAAAGAATTTAGAACTGTGCCTGGCTCGTAGTAAACACCCAATAAATATTACATTATCTCAAACACGAATGTTCAAGAACATATAGTTAGATAATACAGGAGCTTGGGTAAGAACCTGAATTTCCCTGTCTTACTATGGAAGTTACACTTTTGTCATCTGTCAACCATTTAAGCTACTTGGGGTTCACATTTAAACACTATTTTTTAGATGTCTGTCCCCTCCAAATCTCATGTTGAATTGTGATTCCCAGTGTTGGAGGTGGAGCCTGGTGGGAGATGATTGAATCATGTGGGTGGATCCTTCATGAATGGCTAAGCACTGTCTTTTTGGTGATAAATGAGTTTATGCTCAGTTAGTTCACACGAAGTCTTGTTGTTTAAAAGACTGGGACCTGCTCCCACTCCTGCCATCTCACATTCCTACTCCCGCTTCACCTTCTGCCATGATTGTAAGCTTCCTGAGGCCCCAACAGAAGCAGATGCTTTCACCATGCTGCCTGTACACCCTGCAGAACCATGAGCCAATTAAATCTCTTTTATTAAAATAAATTATCCAGTCTCAGGTATTTCTTTGTAGTAATGCAAATGGACTAACACGAATACATTCATCTACATGGGATGATTCAACTCTGTAAGCCACGTGTTGGTTTATCTATAGAAAAAAGTGATTAGAAGTACATCAGTCAGTTTGTTTTCCTGAATAGTCACATAAATACCTGACAAAAATCAGCTAGAATATAATTACAGGGCATTTTATTGACTATTATCTATAACATTTTTATTCCACAAGGGCTTGATGAAGGGTAGAGACAGTTGTTTGAAAGGTACACCTTTCACAGCCTGCGTCTTCACTTAGCAAGCTTTTGTGAAGGCTGCTTTGTGCAACGCTCTATAAAGGCACAATGTTGCTGAGAAAAATCAGTATCTCAGACAGCGACTATCATGGGTTTTGCCACTTTGCCACAGAAGCCACCTGCCAGACACCACTTATAGATACCAGACAGCTTCTTCCAGACTTCAGGAAATTCTAGACTAGACTTCTAGGTCATTTCTCAGACACACACATTCACAACAAGGAAGTGAGGCTCATTAATCATCATGAAGTTCGCATCGTTGTGCCCTACTTATCTCTGTAAGGTCTTTCTCCAGGTCTGTCTTGTCTTCTTGGCCAAGGACAGGCCTGTCACAATCTACACGACCCATCTTCTCCCTTCTCTGTGTAAACATTTGTAACTCCACCCCTCCTTGATGCCCATCTGTGATTGGGGGAGCGGGTTAGTACTGCCCAAGCAGATTCAAAAACTTATTTTCCAGGGAAATTGTGAATATGTCATTTGTTCCTGCCTCTCAAATAAGGAAAATCAATTCATGAAGTTCCCTTTACCCTGACTTCCCTCTTCCCTGTCCGTGGTAGCTCAGTGCGCAGAATCTGGGCTCTGAAATCAGTCTTTGTGGGAGCCCTTCAGCCCTTTGTGATCAGCAAGGGAAGACTGGGAAACGGGGAAAGGAGGACAGGGGCCAACACCTGTGGATCTCCTTGTTTACAGAACATCAGGGTGATCTCATCTGAAGAAGGAAACCGCTACTGAGGTGTACGTTTACAATATAGCATTTTGAGTAATAAATCGAGACAATTTTGTACCAGCCCTGGCGGGTCTCCCTGATTCTTACTGTCCCTCCTCCCCACTCCGATGTATGCTCAACATAGCAGCCAATGATCCTTTTAAACCATAAGTCAGAACATGTCACTCCTTGCTTGAAACCATGCGAAGGCTCCCCACCTTATTCTGAGGGAAAGCCAGAGGTGTTAGAGGCCCACACGCCCCTGCACAGCCCGGCTTCCACCTGACTGCATCTCCAGCTACCTTCCCTCTTGCTCTCTCTGCTGTAGCCCAGGCTGGTCCTCACACATACCAGATCTGTGGCTGCCTCTGTTCCCTGTTCTGGCTGTACACTCCGCCTGGTCTTCCTCAGTACCCACACGCTGGCTCCCTTGCTTCTTAGAGTCTGTGCTCAACCCTTCTGATTCGTTTCACTCTGCTTTATTTTTCTCCACAGCACTTACCACATCTGATATGCTACATATTTACTTGTTTATGTGTTTGTTGTCACTTTTCCTTACTAGGATGTCAGCCCCAGGAGAAGAGGAACTTGGTCTGCTTTGTTTGTTTCATCTGCAGTACTCAGAAGAGGTCTAGGTCTGTTACAGGTGCTCATTTTTTATTTTTATACTTTTAGTTCTAGGGTACATGTGCACAACACGCAGGTTTGTTACATATGTATACACGTGCCATGTTGGTGTGCTGCACCCATTAACTTGTCATTTGCATTAGGTATATCTCCTAATGCTATCCCTCCTCACTCCCCCCAACCTCACGACAGGCCTCGGTGTGTGACGTTCCCCACCCTGTGTCAAAGTGTTCTCATTGTTCAATTCCCACCTATGAGTGAGAACATGTGGTGTTTGGTTTTCTGTCCTTGTGATAGTTTGCCCAGAATGATGGTTCCCAGCTTCATCCATGTCCCTACAAAGGACATAAACTCATCCTTTTTTATGGCTGCATAGTATTCCATGGTTAAATGTGCCACATTTTTTTTTATCATACTTTAAGTTTTAGGGTACATGTGCACAATGTGCAGGTTAGTTACATATGTATACATGTGCCATGTTGGTGTGCTGCACCCATTAACTCGTCATTTACATTAGGCATATCTCCTAATGCTATCCCTCCCCACTCCCCTCACCCCACAACAGGCCCTGGTGTGTGATGTTCCCCTTCCTGTGTCAATGTGTTCTCATTGTTCAATTCCCACCTGTGAGTGAGAACATGCGGTGTTTGGTTTACTGTCCTTGTGATAGTTTGCTGAGAATGATGGTTTCCAGCTTCATCGATGTCCCTACAAAGGACATGAACTCATCCTTTTTTATGGCTGCATAGTATTCCATGGTGTATATGTGCCACAATTTCTTAATCCAGTCTATCATTGTTGGACATTTGGGTTGGTTCCAAGTCTTTGCTATTGTGAATAGTGCTGCAATAAACATTCATGTGCATGTGTCTTTATAGCAGCATGATTTATAATCCTCTGGGTATATACCCAGTAATGGGATGGCTGGGTCAAATGGTATTTCTAGTTCGAGATCCCTGAGGAATCGCCACACTGTCTTCCACAATGGTTGAACTAGTTTACAGTCCCACCAACAGTGTAAAAGTGTTCCTATTTCTCCACATCCTCTCCAGCATCTGTTGTTTCCTGACTTTTTAATGATTGCTATTCTAACTGGTGTGAGATGGTATCTCATGGTGGTTTTGATTTGCATTTCTCTGATGGCCAGTGATGATGAGCATTTTTTCATGTGTCTTTGGCTGCATAAATGTCTTCCTTTGAGAAGTATCTGTTCATATCCTTTGCCCACTTTTTGATGGGGTTGTTTGTTTTTTTCTTCTAAATTTGTTTGAGTTCATTGTAGATTCTGCATATTAGCCCTTTGTCAGATGAGTAGATTGCAAAAATTTTCTCCCATTCTGTAGGTTGCCTATTCACTCTGATGGCAGTTTCTTTTGCTGTGCAGAAGCTCTTTAGTTTAATTAGATCCCATTTGTCAATTTTGGCTTTTGTTGCCATTGCTTTTGGTGTTTTAGACATGAAGTCCTTGCCCACGCCTATGTCCTGAATGGTAATGCCTAGGTTTTCTTCTAGGGTTTTTATGGTTTTAGGTCTAAAATGTAAGTCTTTAATCCATCTTGAATTAATTTTTGTATAAGGTGTAAGGAAGGGATCCAGTTTCAGCTTTCTACATATGGCTAGCCAGTTTTCCCAGCACGATTTATTAAAGAGGGAATCCTTTCCCCATTTCTTATTTTTGTCAGGTTTGTCAAAGATCAGATAGTTGTAGATATGCGGCATTATTTCCGAGGGCTCTGTTCTGTTCTATTGGTCTATATCTCTATTTTGGTACCTGTACCATGCTGTTTTGGTTACTGTAGCCTTGTAGTATAGTTTGAAGTCAGGTAGCATGATGCCTCCAGCTTTGTTCTTTTGGCTTAGGACTGACTTGGCAATGCAGGCTCTTTTTTGGTTCCATATGAACTTTAAAGTAGTTTTTTCCAATTCTGTGAAGAAAGTCATTGGTACCTTCATGGGGATGGTATTGAATCTATAAACTACCTTGGGCAGTATGGCCATTTTCATGATATTGATTCTTCCTATCCATGAGCATGGAATGTTCTTCCATTTGTTTGTGTTCTCTTTTATTTCGTTGAGCAGTGGTTTGTAGTTCTCCTTGAAGAAGTCCTTCACATCCCTTGTAGGTTGGATTCCTAGGTATTTTATTCTCTTTGAAGCAATTGTGAATGGGAGTTCACTCATGATTTGGCTCTCTGTCTGTCTGTTATTGGTGTATGGGAATGCTTGTGATTTTTGCACATTGATTTTGTATCCTGAGACTTTGCTGAAGTTGCTTATCAGCTTAAGTAGATTTTGGGCTGAGACGATGGGTTTTCTAAATATACAGTCATGTCATCTGCAAACAGGGACAATTTGACTTCCTCTTTTTCTAATTGAATACCCTTTATTTCTTTCTCCTGCATGATTGCCCTGGCCAGAACTTCCAACACTGTGTTGAATAGGAGTGGTGAGAGAGGGCATCCCTGTCTTGTGCCACTTTTCAAAGGGAATGCTTCCAGTTTTTGCCCATTCAGGATGATATTGGCTGTGGGTTTGTCATAAATAGCTCTTATTATTTTGAGATATGTCCCATCAATACCTAATTTACTGAGAGCTTTTAGCATGAAGGGCTGTTTAATTTTGTCGAAGGCCTTTTCTGCGTCTATTGAGATAATCACGTGGTTTTTGTCTTTGGTTCTGTTTATATGATGAATTACATTTATTGATTTGCATATGTTGAACCAGCCTTGCATCCCAGGGATGAAGCCGACTTGATCGTGGTTAATAAGCTTTTTGATGTGCTGCTGGATTTGGTTTGCCAGTATTTTATTGAGGATTTCTGCATCGATGTTCATCAAGGATATTGGTCTAAAATTCTCTTTTTTTGTTGTGTCTCTGCCAGGCTTTGGTATCAGGATGATTCTAGTCTCATAAAATGAGTTAGGGAGGATTCCCTCTTTTTCTATTGATTGGAATAGTTTCAGAAGGAATGGTACCAATTCCTCTTTGTACCTCTGGTAGAATTCAGCTGTGAATCCGTCTGGTCCTGGACTTTTTTTGGTTGGTAGGCTATTAATTATTGTCTCAATTTCAGAGCCTGTTATTGGTCTATTCAGGGATTCAACTTCTTAACTTGTTTAGTCTTGGGAGGGTATATGTGTCAAGGAATTTATCCATTTCTTCTAGATTTTCTAGTTTATTTGCATAGAGGTGTTTATAGTATTCTCTGATGGTAGTTTGTATTTCTGTGGGATTGGTGGTGATATCCCTTTTATCATGTTTTATTGTGTCTATTTGATTCTTATCTCTTTTCTTCTTTGTTAGTCTTGCTAGCGGTGTATCAATTTTGTTGATCTTTTCAAAAAACCAGCTCCTGGATTCATTGATTTTTTGAAGGGTTTTTTGTGTCTCTGTTTCCTTCAGTTCTGCTCTGATCTTAGTTATTTGTTGCCTTCTGCTAGCTTTTGAATGTGTTTGCTCTTGCTTCTCTAGTTCTTTTCATTGTGATGTTAGGGTGTCAATTTTAGATCTTCCCTGCTTTCTCTTGTGGGCATTTAGTGCTATAAATTTCCCTCTACACACTGCTTTAAATGTGTCCCAGAGATTCTGGTATGTTGTGTCTTTGTTCTCATTGGTTTCAAAGAACATTTTTATTTCTGCCTTCATTTCGTTATGTACCCAGTAGTTATTCAGGAGCAGTTTGTTCAGTTTCCACATAGTTGAGTGGTTTTGAGTGAGTTTCTTAATCCTGAGTTCTAGTTTCATTGCACTGTGGTCTGAGAGACAGTTTGTTATAATTTCTCTTCTTTTACATTTGCTAAGGAGTGCTTTACTTCCAACTATGTGGTCAATTTTGGAATAAGTGTGATGTGGTGTTGAGAAGAATGTATATTCTGTTGATTTGGGGTGGAGAGTTCTGTAGATATCTATTAGGTCCGCTTGGTGCAGAGCTGAGTTCAATTCCTGGATATTCTTGTTAACTTTCTGTCTCATTGATCTGTCTAATGTTGACAGTGGGGTGTTAAAGTCTCCCATTTTTATTGTGTGGGAGTCTCAGTCTCTTTGTAGGTCTCTAAGGACTTGGTTTATCAATCTGGGTGCTCCTGTATTGGGTGCATATATATTTAGGACAGTTAGTTCTTCTTGTTGAATTGATCCCTTTACCATTATGTAATGGCCTTCTTTGTCTCTTTTGATCTTTGTTGGTTTAAAGTCTGTTTTATCAGAGACTAGGATTGCAACCCCTGCTTTTTTTTGTTTTCCATTTGCTTGGTAGATCTTCCTCCATCCCTTTATTTTGAGCCTATATGTGTCTCTGCATGTGAGATGGGTCTCCTGAATACAGCACACTGATGGGTCTTGACTCTTTACCCCAATTTGCCAGTCTGTGTCTTTTAATTGGAGCATTTAGCCCATTTACATTTAAGGTTAATATTGTTATGTGTGAATTTGATCCTGTCATTATGATGTTAGCTGGTTATTTTGCTCGTTAGTTGATGCAGTTTCTTCCTAGCATCAATGGTCTTTACAATTTGGCATGTTTTTGCAGTGGTGGTACTGGTTGTTCCTTTCCATGTTTAGTGCTTCCTTCAGGAGCTCTTGTAAGGCAGGCCTAGTGGTGACAAACTCTCTCTGCAGGTGCTCTCTGTGCCTATACAGCCACCGCGCCCAGCCTCTATCCCTCTTTTTAAAGAAAAAAAAAATGTCCTTCCTCTTCCCAGGGTTAGACATTTACCATCAAAATTTAGATACAGCTTTAAACGAATACACACACACACATACAAACACAGTAGGGAGCAATGAAAAATATCTTATTTTAAGGATTTCTTAGGTATAGCTTTATAGTAGTAATTATGGCTAATATAACAACTCTCATAAATACCTTTATTTATAATTTTTCCCTTTCTAGAATAGCTGAGTTCAATTGCTAAATCTCATATCGCCATAACTCCCAACTGAGCCTTCAGTACAACCTCCTAGACTTGTATTTTAATGTTCACCATGATTACCAAGGCAATAAAAGATGCTGAAGTGAATTCTACAGTCATCAAAAAAAATTAATTATACTTAATATACTACCGATTTTATTTGTTGTGTACTGATTCTTTGAAAATAATTGGTAAACCATATATGTTTAATAACTTTCTACTAATCAGAATATTTAATAAGCCAAACACTGATTTTCCCACCATCTTGGAAAACCAAGTTTGATGTCTTCAATATATAACAAAGTTGAAGTTGATGACATTATTGTGCCATAGGTATTTGTTAAGTTCCACTTTCTCTTCAGAAAGAAGCCTGAGGGGTTTTCTTGATTTAAAGCAGAGTACATCTGGGATCCTGAAATTTCAAACCAGCTAATGAATTTGAGGCTCTTTATTTATTCCAGAAAATAAAATCACTTTGTTTAAAATTAATGTGAGCATTATGTATTATTCCATTAAAGGAAGCCTCTGAGGGCAAGAGTAGCTTTCAACCAGATTTACAAGTTAATAGTCGTTTGCAAAGGACTATACACATTTTCCTAGAGAAAAATTATACCGCAATCCTGTTTCCTCTCTATCCCTCTATGAACATTGACTAAGTTCAACAACTGCATTAAAAGTTTCTGTGATGGAAGGGCATCCGAGAAGGGAATAAAAAAAAAGAGAGGGAAAGTAAGATCAATTTATCTAATTGAACACCAAAGCATGACAATTCATTCATTCATTTATTCACTTAACAAGTAAATTTCGCTATATTTTAGAATGTATCATAAATATTTCAGTTTCATAAATTATATACAATTACCAAAAATTATATTGTGTGTGAAACTATTTAAACATATAGTATCTGCCCAAGTGCATTTAGAATATTCTTTAATGCCGAGTATGTTCTCTTCTGCTCAACTCTACTCTCTTAGAAAATATGTACTTTAGACAAATTCTAGTTTAACAAACCCAGATCAGAATTCCATATTGAAAAAAAAAAAGGGATTTGTTGAACAAAAGTATAGTTGCTCCAGTTGTAGCTGAAAGGCTTTCTCTGGATTTTTTCTCCTCGGCCTAGCGGTAGACTGCCTCCAGGGGGCACCAGAGTACAGCAGATTTCTATCAATGTGTAAAGCTAGTTGAATCAAAGTAAGTTTCTCGAACATAAAATAGGCTGTGGGTAGAGTGCAGTTGCTAAAGAGAAAAGTGCATTGTAATTTGTTCACCTATGCATTATTTTCATCGTCTTTTAAAAGTGCCTTTTTTATATTCCATAATCTGGTTCTTTTATTCAAATTTGAAGCAATTGTCAATGGTGATCTCTTCCTGACAATAACGTCCTGTGACAGCTAGCTACTCACCTGCAAATGTCTTATAGTCCAAGCTAAACTATAGCTCCTTGATGGTAGATTCCATTCCTCTTTGTATATTTCTTCAGCTCATAGCTAAATATAGTAATGCCCAATAATTTTTTTTTTTTTTTTTGGGACAGGGTCTCACTCTGCCTCCCAGACTGGAGTGCAGTGGTGAGATCTCGGCTCACTGCAACCTCCGCCCCTGGGGTTCAAGCGATTCTCCTGCCTCAGCCTCCCAAGTAGCTGAGATTACAGGCACACACCACCACGCTTGGGCACTTTTTTATTTTTAGTAGAGACGAGGTTTCACCATGTGAACTCCTGACCTCATGTGACCTTCCTGCCCAGGCCTCCCAAAGTGCTGGGATTTATAGGTGTGAGCCGCCGCGCCCGGCCCCACGCCCAGTAAATTTTTAATTTAAAAATGGTGCAGAGAAGAGCAGCACAGTGTAAAACTGAAGAGCCAAGGGGCTCTGGTGACTGTTGAGAGTACAGCAGAGTGAAATACAGATGGGAAGTTGCTTAGTGGATCTGAAACATGTAAATGGCATTGGCTATCTCAAAATGTCCTCGATGTGATGGTAATTGTTCCTTTTCTTTGGTTTTTTATTTTTATCTTTTTATTTATTTTGAGACAGAGTCTTGCTCTGTTGCCCATGCTGGAGTACAGCAGCACAATCACCCTTGACACCTCAAGAGTCTCAAATAATCCACCAGCCTAGGCCTCCCCAGTAGCTGGGACTACAGGTGCCCACCCCTATAGCCAGCTAATTCTTTTTTTTTGCTATGTTGCCCAGGCTGGTCTGGAACACCAGGGCTCCAGGTATCTTCCCACCTCAGCATCCTAAAGTGCTGAGATTATAGGCATGAGCCACCAATCCCAACCTCATTTCATTTTAAAATGCTATTTTAGGAGGCAGGAGGATCACTTGAGCCCAGGAGTTCAAGGCTACAGTGAGCCATGATCATGCCATTGCTACTCTAGCCTGAGCTACAGAGTGGGACCCTGTCTCAAAAATTAAAAAGAAAAAAATTTTTTTAAGCTACTTTATAGCAATAGTGTTCTCCAGCACTTCTGGGAGCCTACTTTCCTACAGAGAGCACAAAATTGAGATACAATGTGCCACGCAGTGCTACACGATGCCATTTTACATCAGGGACTTGAGCATCTGAGGATTTTGGTATGGAGGAGGTAGCCTGGATGCAAAGTTGGCCTGGATTGGCCCAGAACCAATCCCCCGTGGATACCGAAGGAAAGCCATACCAACCTATTTATATTTCCAAAAGATTTTCAGACATTACATAATGTAGCTCTCTCAATAGATCACATTTACACAAAAGTTACTCTCTGCTCCCAGGTGGTTCATATCTTCTCAAAGGTTCATATAATTAATGAGACTTTGGAAGAATTCAGATCTACTTTTTACAATGATTTTTACTGTCTATTAGAGTGTATTAGCAAAATTCCAGAGTTTTACAAATCATGCAAACGTATAAATCAGACTGCATTTAAAACCGTATTTAAACACATTATATCTCACCAAGGGCATTTAGATGAATCTATGACATATTCCTTAATATGAAGCATGTTCCCTTAAATTATACCTCCCTAAGGGATGGTTTGCTCCCGGCCAGCTAGGGCAGGGAAGGGTGTGGGGTTAATAACTTTAAAAACTATGAATCAGATTCTGGGCTCACCATTAGCTGAGCTGTTCTTTCTATGACTTCATATTTATGCTGTATTCAGCAAATATGGACCCAGATACCTTCAAATATTAAGTATTTATCCTTCAGAACCTTAAAGAAACACGGGTGACCAACCATGCCTCATCGTCACAAGGGTTCAAAAATGAATGAGTGAATTTGTTCTGAAATTTGGGGTGGGAATGTAAGAATGAAATCCTTTCTACATAAAGTTCCATTGAATGGGGCCACTGGGAAGGCATTGATTGCCCCTGGAGAGCAATGCATCAAAAATGAGAGAAAGGAAGAGATTTTTTGAGCCATTTTGCCTTTAAATTTAGCAATGATACTCTGACTTTTTTCAGCAAATTACTTAATAATGGACTCCAATTAGATAGAATCATATAAAAGAATCTGTAAAATATATTCTCCAACCAAACTTTCTTCCTGTTTAAATTGATATTTTAATATTAATCATAGTTTTCATTTATACATAAAAATAGTTATCACATTATATACATATGTATCAGATACACAGCCTTGACTTTGAAGGAAAAAAAAATCCGGGTGTTACTAAGTCCTGCTCAAAATGAAGACAGCTTCGCAGGATTTTCCCAAAGACACATCTTCCACAAATTATCTTGGTCCTGCCTAAGCAAGGATATTACAAACAATATAAGAATATAGTCCAGAAAATGTTAGCTAAAGACTGACGCCCAGTGGCGGAGGTGATTTAGTTGGTGAATTATAGCACAGCTTCTTGCATAGGAGTGAGGGTTGCACGTTGTGGGTGTTTCTCTGTAATACATGGTTTTCATTTAAGACTCGGGGTCACTGAAGGCCAGATTACTTCAAAAATCTAAACATACATTCTTGACCTGAGTAATTTTTTAAATTGATCATTTGAATTCAATTGTAAATGTAGACATTCCCAGAGTGCACAGGAACTAACCACATTTTCTGCACCCTGTAGCCTCATGTGTTGCTTTGAACGTCCTTTCCACCCTCCAGCTGCAGTTCCGTCCCATCCTTCTTCCTTCTTTGTCAAGAAGTAGGCACAGACCGTGGATCTCAAACTTGCAGGCATCCCGGCCATTGAGGGAAGCTGTTAAAGAAGCTGATTACTGAGCCCACCTTACGCCTATAGAACGGGACGCTGTAGGCGCAAAGCTGAGAAGTCCTGTTTGAAACCAGCCGCAGGCTCACTTCTGTTGTGCGAGTCCTACAGCAGTGACTGACTTCTGTGTACTCTCCCTTCCTCTGGCAACTCCCTTAGGAAATTATTTAAGGTCAGTTATTGACAGAGGGCTTCTCAAATTTTGTTGTGAATCACATCATTGATTTTGATGCGATGAGTCTGGGGTGGGGTCCCACCTTCTACATTTCTAACGAGCTCGCAGGTGATACTGCTGCTGCTGCCGGTCCTGCATCACATTTGGAGTAGCAAGGGCAGGAAATCTACGCCCTCTTAGAATGTAACGCTGGAAAGTGGTCTCCCTCTTACGGTTTTTAAAGTTGTGAGTGTGCTGGTTTGAGCAATAAACTCTGAAGGTTAAGCATGCATATGCAGTACACGATTCTAATGAAATAAACTGTACAGCAAAATTAGCTGTCATTAACAATGTATCATTAATAATGCATATGACATGGTAATTAGGTATAACTGCTTAGCCGGCCGCATAATTGTCATAATTAATATTGCTTTTACAGAAATCACATCTTTAGATTTTCTCTTCTCATGCAACCGTCTCCCTCCCGATATAAAAGAGCTTTTAACCATCATGTTCTCGCTCATCCAATGATATGGGTAAGTTTAAAACCAGAGTGTAAATGATTTTGTCACAACATTTTATTTTTGACAAGGGGAATAATTTAGGAAAATAGAAAGTTGTTTGAAAGATAAATCATTAAAGAAAAAAGAAAACAGAGTTTGAAAATGTTAAAATCAAAATTTCCCAGATTCACAGTTTTGTTTAGGTCTACTTCATCGCTGTGAGCACCATTGAAAGACACAGGTGTGGTTCACTCGAAAGTCTTCGGAAGGAGTAAACAGATTTTAACACCTGCCACTGATAGAGTAAGGAGGGGCCTAGGGATTGGTAAAAAGGATATTGACGGTGAAACACCCATATGAAAAGAAACTTCACAAACGTAATTTAAGTCTTTCACGATTGTCTGTGACCGAGTGGTTGGGGAGGGGGAAAGTGTTCTCAGAAACAAGGCTTTCCTACAGTAGGCAGAGGCATGAAAAGATTCAGGCACATCACTTCTTGCCAGGGATACTGTCAAGCGAACCCCAACAAAAGCAAGAAGATGATCATATTCCTTTTTTTGTAGTATTGCCTTCTCCAAGAGTCTATTTCAGCAATCCACTCTAACCACCAGGTTGGAGCAAAAGAAATGAATACTTTATCCAGCTGACTCTGCAGAGAAAATTAGCTCACGATATTTAACCAACGTAAGATACCCTCTTAAAGAAATTCAGCGGAGACAGTAACACTATAAAAAGATTTGCCAAAAAAAAAAAAAACACCAAGAGTTAATAACCTGAGTGGTATTTTCATTTTATTATGAAGAACAGAAAAGCTAGAAAAAAAGAAATAGAAACAATAGTCAAGAAACAATAAAGAAATACAATCATAAACTCCTGATCCTTTGATGGCAGGTAAGACAGAAGAGAAGGGACCCTTTCCCTGAGGGCCAATCTTGCAGCAGACCTGAATTACCGAGGTGAGTTCTCCACCCTCTGCCTGGGAGCTGATGAGAGGGGTGTAATACTGTTTATAAAGTGCTGGCTAGTATTATAAATTTCCCTCACTTCTATAATCTAGTCAATGTCTACATCTATTTCATTTATTGATACTAAGACATTCTTTAGAAGTTTCTACTTTAATTTTTTCCCTGCACAGTACACCTTAATTCTTAAGTTTATAATTTCCCATTCTTCCTAATCACAAAAAAGTGTTCAGATAAGAAAAGCACTTTAAGAACAATTTCCTGTTAAGTTATTCAGGATGGTGTTTGAGCAACAAAGCTATTACAGAAATCAAGTTTTAAAGCATTTGAAATCAGCTGCCCTTGGCAGCCCATCTTTCCCAAGGAGCCGCACGGTATGTACACCCAACTGTGACCATTCATTTGCCCTTGTCCTCTCCCTGGAATAAATCCCAACTGGACTCCCACCTCCAATGTGAGTCAGAACAGCCCTTCCAGCTTCCCTCTGCCCCCTCGTGGCAGAGATCAAAGTTGCCCTCTAGCTTTGAGTGTTCTCTAGGGCCCAGCACGACTTTTAAAAAGAGCAGTTCCTGGCTTTTCAAGGGTCCTCTCTGTCCCTGGGATTTCTAGGTGTCCCATGGGGCATTGCAAATTTGCTGAGTCAAAGTTTGTGCAGCCAGATTTGCACAGCACGTGGTGGTGGCGGTAGCTTGCTTTGAGCTAATGCTGCGGTCTGCTTCACCAAGCAAAAGATGACTAACCTGGCCTATGAGAGAGGAATGAAGCTGGGCATTGTATAGTGTGATTTTTTGATGCAGGAAAGTAAGTTTGATGTGTGGTAGCCATTGTGAGACTACCCTCGGATAGGGCGGTGCCCACTTCACTCAAATCAGATCCAGCCAGGGGAGTCAGACCTAGCAAATTACACCATAGAAAATTATGCCTCCGAATGAGAAACTGCAATCTCAAGAGTGAGTAATTAGGGTTCCTAATTGCACAACATTATTGAAAGTTTCTCCCACCTCCTTCAATGAAATAGCATGCCTCCCATAGATCCAACCCTAAAGGTATACTGAAAGAGATTTGGCTAGCTCTAAAAGAAAATCAAGTTGTATTCAGAGAAACTCAATAACAGCTACAAATGAAGCCGCAGTTGTACTCTCTCTTCTATATTGCACTTGGGCTCCCTAGAGGCAAGCTCAGTTAGCCCATGCAATGATGCTAACCCAAAGGCAGGACTGGGGGAAAGGAACAACCCAAGATACCATTTGGCGGGACACTACAGGCCAAATGAGGAGCTGTCTTTGACCCGGAGCTCTCAAAGTTGGCTGTCCATTGGAAACATCTGGGGAGTGTCTAAGAATACCAAGAGCAGTGTGCTGTTGGCCTGGCTCTTAGGGGAGGAAGTGGGAGTGGGGGCTGATTTGTGATTTGTCTTATTTGTCAATTGCTATACTACAAACATCAAATTGTGGCCAATTTTTTTTTTTTTTGAGATGGAGTCTCGCTCTGTCACCAGCCTGGAGTGCAATGGTGAGATCTCTGCTCACTGCAACCTCTGCCTTCCGGTTTCAAGAGATTCTCCTGCCTCAGCCTCTTGAGTAGCTGGGATTACAAGCACCCGCCACCACACCAGGCTGATTTTTTATTTTTAGTAGAGACAGGGTTTCACCATGTTGGCCAGGCTGGTCTTGAACTCCTGACCTCATGATCTGCCCACCTCGACCTCCCAGAGTGCTGGGATTACAGGCGTGAGACACCACACCGTGCCCGGTCACACTGTGGCCAATTTTAAGCTACCAGAAGGATGTCACTGAACACAGAGTTGGAAAGAGAATTGCAACCAGAATGAGCCAGCTCCCGCACATCATTGAAAAGACTGGGCTTAAGGAGTGAGGCCCGAGCATGGGGATGTTTAAAACCTCCCCCAGGTGATTCCACTGTGCAGCCAAGTTTGAGAACCACTGACCTCTCTGTGTAGCTTTCTTCCAGGCTGCTGCTGCTGGCGCCCTTCGATCATCAACTCCACAACTCCCAGGTCAGTGTATTCCCTTTATGATACTGTTGCCACTTTTGGAAAATGTGCTTAGGGGAAGGTGCTTCTCCTCTTCCCCTGACAAGCTAAGTTGCTCATTGAGGGTGCAGTGTGGATGCTCTCTAAAGGTAGTTCATTTATTAAAAAATATGTCTTAAGTAATGCGTTTGAGGCACATGCTAGGTGCTCAGGAAACAGGACTGAAAAATACTCTTTGTAACTTCAAGCGGCTTATAGTCTGGAAAGAGAGAAAGAGTTAGCAGCAGTGTCAAGGGAGCACGGGGAAGGAGCCCAGAGAGCATGCATTGTTGCAGATACTGTTTATCAGCTAACCCAGTGCTTTCTCAAACCCTTTGTCGTCTCCAAGATAACAACTAGAAAATCAAGTGCTGTCTTCCCCAGCTCCCCTTAAAGCTAGGCCTGGCAAGAAGACAGTTTTACTCAAGGAGAGAGGGAAGCTAAAATCAGCTGGGAGCCTCCAAAGCAGTTTTTGCTTTTAATGTTTAACAAAGAAAAAAATGAAATCATATGCAAGGGTGGTAAAACCTCTGTCCCTGGAGCTCAAGGCAACTGCCTGGAGCTGATGCAGCCACCGTATAACCATGAGGTAAAAGCCAAAAGAATCACTGATACACTAGCACTAGCATCTTTTAGTCATTGAACCAATACCAGAAGCGGCCTCTGTTTGTCTGCAGGTGTGTAGGTCAGGATTTATCTGGCTTGCAGCTGAATGCAATCAAAACTGGCAAACTGGTACAGGTATGGAATGCAAACTGGTACAGGTATGGAATCCAAACTGGAAGGTAGGGATAGAATGCTTCCTCACTGGGAAAACGAACAAGCTGAATCTTAGAAGATGAGACAAGTTAGTAATGGAGAAACATGGGGAGGAAAGGGTTCTTAGCAGAAGAGTAATATAAGCCAACGTCTATAGACCGTGAAGCATCCTATTTTTGCTAACTACAGTAATTGAAACTTGATCCTAAAGGCAAAGGTTAAATTTTGAAAAATTTTAGATTGAGAAACTATATGACCAAATATGTGTTTTAAAAAAATATTACCCTCTAATGTGGTCTATTGCTTCTAAGAATTTTCTTTTGCTTTTTGTTTGTTCGTTTGTTTTGTTTTGTTTTTGAGACAGGAAGGATCTCTGTTGCTCAGGCTGAAGTGCAGTGACATGATCACAGCTCATTGCAGCCTCAACCTCCCGAGCTCAAGTGATCCTCCTGCCTCAGCTTCCCAAAGTAGTGGGATTACAGGCATGAGCCACTGCACCTGGCCACTTTTAAGAATTTTTCTATTGAACTACTTAGTTTATAAATGTGAAAAACCAGAAACAATCTAAACCTTACCAATAGGACATGGTGAAATAAATTATGGTACCACCCTATAATGGAATACTTTTATAACCATATTTTTAGGGAATATATTATTTTACTAGTGGCATAATAGCTAAAGAAAAAAATCAGCCCAGCACGGTGGCTCACGCCTGTAATCCCAGCACTTTGGGAGGCCAAGGCGGGTAGATCACGAGGTCAGGAGATCAAGACCATCCTGGCTAACACGGTGAAACCCCCGTCTCTACTAAATATACAAAAAAAAAAAAAAAAAAAATTAGCTGGGCGTGATGGCGGGCACCTTAGTCCCAGCTACTTGGGAGGCTAAGGCAGGAGAATGGCATGAACCTAGGATGTGGAGTTTGCAGTGAGCCAAGATCGCACCACTGCACTCCAGCCTGGGTGACAGAGCGAGACTCTGTCTCAAAAAAAAAAGAAAAAGAAAAAAAAATCACAATATAAAACCTCAACCTTTTAGGAAAAAAAATGCATAGAGAAAAAGACTACAAAATTTTATGAAATTGTGACTGTGGTTCTTGCTAGGTAGGGAAAATACCACTAATTTTTATTTTTTAATTAATTATTTTTCCAGATTTTTAAGTAAGCATTTTTATCATCAGGGAAAATGTTACTTAAAATCTAAAAATGGCAGCCACAGTGGGGGCTAGCCTGGAAGCAAAGAAATCAGCTCCCAAAAACTGTCTGTTTTGCTTCTGGGCCTTTGTGCTGTGTAACCTAGAGTTGGAAAATAATATTCTTAGGACATTCTCAAATCTTGCTCTTCCTTCCCACCAAAAGCATTGCTGTGGGCCTGGCATGGTGGCTCATGCCTGTAATCCCAGCACTTTGGGAGGCCGAGGCAGACAGATCACTTGAGGTCAGGAGTTCGAGACCAGCCTGGCCAACCCTGTGAAACTCTGTCTCTACTAAAAATACAAAAATTAGCCAGCATGGTAGTGGGTGTCTATAATCCCAGCTACTCAGGAGGCTGAGGCAGGAGAATTGCTTGAACCCAGGAGGCGAAAGTTAGAATGAGCAGAGATCGTACCACTGCACTCCAGCCTGGGCAACAGAGCAAGACTCCATCCCAAAAAAAAAAAAAAAAAGCATAGCTATGGTGCTATGTTCTCCCATAAAGCATGTGAGCATGTGTTGATTCTCTGGAGTCCCACCCTGGCATTCGAAGCCTTAACATTCCTCAGTGGGTTTTGACTCTGCTGGCTTCTTTAGCCCAGCATTTCCCACTACCTTGGGTGAGCCCCTTCCTACCCTCCTTCGGGGTAAGAATTCATTTATTTTCGATAACCCCAGGAGCAACATGATGAGTGTTTATGTTCCACATCTCTCACAATCCTTGCCACGACTACTGTTCCAGCCATGGTTTGGATCATGGGACTCTTCATTACCAAACATGGTGGACTGGGTTGGACAATTGCTCAAGAGCAGTTAATCAGTGGAGTGGCATTTTAAAACTGAGCCAGGTCCATCCATTTCTTGCCCCTGGGGACTTGAATTGGGAAGTACAGAGAGAACCAGACAGTAGGAGCTAAAGTTGGAGTGATGTTTAGATGAAGGTAGGAGGTTATGTTGTGATCATAGCAAGTCATGGCCAAACAGCAATGAAAAAGCAGAAACTATGAGTAGGCAGATTCAGTGATGTATGCAGGAAAAACATATGCTGAGTAAAGGAGTAAATGAGATGTACTGAGAGGCAAACAGAGCAGACCCCCCCACCCCCGGAAAATAGCAGACTCCTATAAATGGAGGAGAATTAGAGTGAAGTTTCAGAAACTCCAGGAGTTGAGGTTCTTAGAGACTGCTGCCTTGACAGAATACTTGCTGGCCTACTGTTTCTTATTTTGCGTTTTGGTTTATCTCCCTGTATGCTGTGTGTTTCCTTAAACTAAGATACCCTACCTCCCTTTGTACTTCAGTTAACCTAGGTTACAAACGTCTCTGTTTCTTAAAATCAGAAAGACTGAACTTGAATTGATTGGTCCATCTATTTATTTGTTTATTTCCTTATTCATTCTTTCGTATATTCTATAAAATATAGTGAAATCGTGCCAATATTCTTGCACTAGGAACAAGATGATATATGGTATAATACCTGCCCTTAATGATTATTCAGTATTAGCCCTTATGATGGTGATAGAGAGAAAAATATGAGTGACATTTAGAAGGATAGAATGGGTACAATTGAATATGGGGGATGGGTGAAGAGAATATAAGGAGGGAGCAGGAAGAGAAATTTAAGATTATGCTTCAGGTTTTGCCTGAGTCAGAGAATGACAATGTCATTCTCAGAAATAAAGAATTCTGGGGCTGGGTGCAGTGGCTCACGCTTGTAACCCCAGCACTTTGCAAGGCTGAGGCAGGCAGATTGCTTGGGTCCAGGAGTTCCAGACCAGCCTGGGAAACATAGCAAAACCCTATCTCTACAAAAAAAAAAAAAAAAAAAATACAAAAAATTAGATGTGGTGGCACACACCTGTAGTCTCAGCTACTTGGGAGGTTGAGGTGGGAGGATCACTTAAGCCCCTGGGAAGCAGAGGTTGCAGTGAGCTGAGATTGCACCACTGCACTTCAGCCTGGGTGACAGACTGACACCATATCTCAAAAAAAGAAAGAAAGAAGAAATTCTGGAATAAGGAATACTGAGTTTAAGGACATCCAGGCCTGGGTATCCATTATATGCAGCTGAGGAAAGAGATCATAAACATACATTTCAGAACAATAAATATCACTAGTACTGTTTGAATCTATGGCTTTTACAAAGAAAAGAAGGCTGAGAACAGAGTTCTGGGCAACATCAACATTTAAGTGGAGGCCAGAGAATGAGATTTCCAGGAAGGGGGCCAAGTAGGTGTGATCCAAGTAGCAAGAGAAGAACCAGGAAGTAAGTAATATGTCATAGAAGCCAAAGAGTACGAAGAGAAAAATATAGGCTGAAATGCCTGCTATGTTTATAGTATAGAAGGAAGGCATTGGTCATGTAAATGAGAAAGCTTAGTCAGAGAATGTCAGATGGTAATGAGCTGATGATCATGTGTGGATTATCCCTTCAGTAAGCCAGACTCCATAGGAAAGGACAGAGACAGAGGAGATGCACAGTCAAGAATTAATGGAACCCATTTATGGGGTCCATCTGCAGGTCTCCACCCTTTTGAGCATGACTTTAACTCTCAGATCTAACTGAGCATCCTCGTGGAACTGCTCCTCTATGTCCTGGGCTCCTCCCTATTCCTCCAGAGTCCGTCATGAGCCCCTGCCAGTAGCTCCTAGACACAGCCTCTTCTGCCCAGCTCCTCCTTCTGCAAGACTAGAGGGGAACCACAACTTCCACCCTGCCTCTTTGGTCTTCCCAAGGAGAATTAAGATCTCAGCCTTCTTTTCTTTGTAAAAGCCATAGATTCAAATAGTACCAGTCATATTTATTGTTCCGAAATGTATGCTTATGATCTCTTTCCCCAGCTGCATAACAGATCCCCAGGCATGAATAAGCCTGAACTCACCATTCCTTATTCCAGAATTTCCCCTCCCTCCCTTCCTTTCTTCCTTTCTTCCGGCAGCTCCACACCTGACGACGTGGATGTATATGCCATTCTATCAGGAAAAACTGGAGAAATAAAGTGGAAATTGTACTGTATAGAAGGAAACACAAAGCTGTGCTCAAGAGTGTGGTCTGGGAAAAGCAGGAGCAGGCATGGCCAGGATTGGGCCTGGGCCTTCTCCATGTCAGATCTCCTGATTAGCTTTCCCATATCTGTGGGCCCAGGTTCACACATCTCCCAAGGCAAACATTAATTCTCAAAGGTCAGACTTATAAGGAAGAATAAAAGATATTCTTAGCTTTTAGAGCTTTTAAGATTTCTTTCTGCATGGCTTCAATAAGGCACAGTATTATAATCTCTTAGTTACACCAGAGAAATTTTGAGACAAGATACTAAAAAAGAACTCAAACTTTGGCAAAGATTCTCCTTAGTTTCCATAAGGAGGAATGTTTAATGCCAGTCTTGGTTCCCCTGCCAGAAGGGGAAAGAATGGAAGATTAATGGAGCCAAGTTGTTGAATAGGTAGAAAGGGTGTGGCTCTGGGCACAGGCATGAACGGGTCACCTTCTGGGACAGAGGAGAAATGAAGGGATTAGGTGCAGGTGCAGACATGTTTGTAAATGGGACAAAATAAAGTTCTGTGTGATGGCTTTGTTTTCTCGGTAAATTGCAAACAGAATCTGCTAGCAGTAAAAGTTGAGGCCATTGTTACTACCGCTACTGCTAAACGCAGAACCACCTGCTATGCACTGAATACGTGGATGTGTCCTTTATGTGTGTTATCTTATTGAGCCCCTGACACAGCCTTCTGAAGTATTCTTAGTGAGATTTTACATATGAGGAAATAGAACTTAAGATATTTATTCATGTCACCCAACTAGTAAGTGCCAACAGGGGGAATGGAAGGAAATGACAACTAGAGCAGCAGAGAATGATTTCTTGGTGTTTGAGAAGGAAATAAACACCAAAAATTTGCAGAGACACCAGTCTAAGGACTGAGTGATTTTCTCCAACTGCGTGATGGAACTGGGGCAGAGGAACAAGGGAGGAAGAGGACTGGACTGATCCGGAGCTGATATTCCACAGTGTGTCATGGAAGGACAAAGGGGCAAAAAAGTTGAGAATTTGGGCAAAAGTATAATCAAGAGAGAGGCTATGGGATCCAGGCTGGAAAGGGGAGCATAAAGCCTATAGACAATAGGTCAAAATAAAATGAAAGGGT
Source organism: Nomascus leucogenys (assembly GCF_006542625.1). Classification (NCBI taxonomy): domain Eukaryota; kingdom Metazoa; phylum Chordata; class Mammalia; order Primates; family Hylobatidae; genus Nomascus; species Nomascus leucogenys. The sequence goes on from NC_044383.1 coordinate 124,126,380, forward strand.
CATAGAAGTGGAGTTTGAAATGATGTCGAAGAGGCAAGTATTCGGGAATGTGGGATTCAGAGAGTCAAAAAAACTGAAATAATATGAGACTGATTAAGTTATGGTCAAAGAATAGGAAATTATAGTTACAGATTTTAAATAGGGATCAATTCTGAAAAATCATGAGGTTCATCATTACCAAAATGAAGTCAAGGTTAATGTAATTAGACTTTAAAAGCACAAAGAATTGAACTAGTATATAAAATGAGATGAATACTTATACATTTATTTATTTATTTAAACCTTACTCTAGTCTTTAAAATATGAGGTATAGACTTTTTTTTAGTAGTTTTTTTTAATTTCCATAGGCTATTGGGGAACAGGTGGTATTTGGTTACATGAGTAATTTCTTTAGCAGTGATGTGTGAGATTTTGGTGCACCCATCACTTGAGCAGTATACACTGAACCCAATTTGTAGTCTTTTATCCCTCATCCCCTTATCACCTTTTTCCCCTCAAGTCTTCAAAGTCCATTGTATCATCCTTACCACCTTTTGCATCCTCAAAACTTAGCTCCCACTTATGAGTGAGAACATATGATGTTTTGTTTTCCATTCCTGAGTTACTTCACTTAGAATCATAGTCTCCAATACCATCCAGGTTGGTGCAAATGCCATTAATTTATTCCTTTTTATGGCTGAGCAGTATTCCTTGGTACATATGTACCACAATTTCTTTATCCACTTGTTGATTGATGGTGTTTGGGCTGGTTCCATATTTTTGCAATTGCGAATTGTGCTGCTATAAACATGTGTGTGCAAGTATCTTTTTCATATAACGACTTCTTTTCCTCTGGGTAGATTTGGTGAGACAAGCTCTCACCAAATCCTCTTTACCTCTGGGTAGATTTGGTGAGATAATGATGGTGAGACAAGCTAGAAAGAAATATGATAAATGAAGAAATATATTGTCAGTAACTGTGCTGGGAACTAATATATTTGGTACATGAAAATGACAAAGGGAAACTGGTTTTGTGTGAAGCAGGAACGGAAAACAAGAAAAATTCTGACTTGCCTAATGGTAAGAGGAGTAATGGTGCGTACACAGTCCACACCAGAGAGGACCACAAAGAAGCATCATATACTGGAAAGAAGGAGCAAGTTTTCTCTATGGCGAGGAGGTAGGATAATCATCATGTGATAAACTCAAGAGTTGTAGGAGACTGGGGACATGATCAAGGTACTGGAGGCAGCACTGGGTGAGAGCACAAGTCGGAAGGTGAGTGACACTGAGTGAGGCCAGGAGAGGAATTGCAAGGTGATATGCGAGTGGGAATGAAACTTGTAGTTGACTGATTTTTTTCATTTGTGTCTTCTGCATTTATTTCTTAATTCATGTATTTTATCAGTATGGTCATGGATTTTATACTTTATAATCCAGTATTTTGTTATTTATTTTGTTGATAAAATTGTTCGGCTTTGGCTATCGGGAGCTATTTTGGTTGGCTCCTGTGTCTCTTCGGCACATCCCCATTGTTTGACATAGACCCCACTGTTTTGTTTTTTGAGCACTGCCTTACACTCTGGCATGACAAGATGTTCCAGGCTTATCTTGTGTATTCTTTCCAGTAGCCCTAGGATCAGTCATTTCTCCCAAGAACTCTAGTTCCTTATATTGGAGAACGACATTAGAAACCAGAATTTGGATGATAGGTGTGCTTGCTGTTGCTGGGGTGTCATGGATAGGCCCTTTCAGCAGACAGAGCTAGAAAATACATACACACTAACCCACATATACATGCATATCTGTAATTAGTTCTGTATCTATTCATCTGCGTCTATGTTAAGCTAGGTATTAGTTCATTCTGGTGTCTCCAGATCTAATCCAACATGGTTCGTTGTGGCCTTTCTCCTCACTCAGCTGTAACCTTTCTCTCCAACAACGAAAAGCCCTGGCTCCCATAATCTGCCATCCATTTTTTGTTTGTTCAATTGCAGTACACATGTACGGAAGTTTCAGAATTAGCTTATACCCTCATGAGAAACAACCTTGCCAACTAGAATACAATGCTTATGTACAATTCCTTTTGTCCTTAGTCTTGTAGTTTCCCATCAAAGCACCACTTCCCAGTGTGACTTAGGTCAGCTATTTTTTCTCCCCCACTCCCACTGGTTGATTTTTAAACTGCCTTATTTATGTTTGGATATGTTATTATCAAACCATTTTCTACTCCATTTCTAAGTGTTGGCTTCTAGAATTTTAATCAGCCTAGCTTTTTTAAGCTTAATTTTTTAAAAAGCAATATGTTCCCTCATTTTCTCTCTTTTAAAGATGTACTACAGTCATATCAAGCAGGAAATTCTATCTTTCCTAGCTCATTAATAAATATAAGCAAAATATTATTGGAAAAAGACTCTGTTACAGGTAGATGTGATAGAAGATGGCTAGAGTGAGCAGGTTCACAAGAACCCTTGTGCAAGCAGAAAGTGTGACTCCCGGAGGCAGAGAAAAGGAGTGAAAGACTTGGAAGAGGTCTTTAATGATGGTTGAGGGTGAAACTAGCACACTGCCTTTCTTCAGTGCTATGTGCCTTAGCAGGAAATTAGGCAACAGGAAATGTGAGTGGTTCCTGACTTTCCAGAAGGTCAAATGTGACAATGGAGACTTTCCAGTACCATTGAGAGAGTAGTGGAACTATTTCCACCAACAAGGGGGCTCTAACTGAGGGGAATTTTGATCTAACTGAGGGGAATTCCTAGCCACTTTAAAGATTCAGCTCACAGCATGGATGCCTGCGGAACTGGGAAGGTAAACACATAAGTGCGTATGCACAATCATTTTGCACACTACTTTGAAATGGCAGGTGTGTGCAAAATAGATGTGCCATCCTACATTTGAAGTAATCTATTGAAAGGCAAATTTTGCTTTCCCAGTCATAAACCAACATTCCACAGAGACCTAGGCTCTAGGATTACAATAACTTTGATGTCCAAGAAATAGTCATAAAAATACCTTTAATAATAGAAACTTAAGGGATCTTTGTCATTGGACCTTCTGGTTCCTGATCATGAGACAAGCTAGAGCAGAACTTGCAAAAAAAAAAAAAGATTTCAGGAGGTACAAAATTGTTGGGATTGACCAGATTTTAAAAAAATGGAGAAATGTAAAGTCACATGTTTTAGGGTCATCTCATTAGACTACAAAGTCAGACCTGGAATTCCCTTCAACTGAGCATATATGATTAATGAGTGCTAACAACAAACAAACATTCTGCTAGGCTTCAGGGCTTTCTTTCTTTTGAGATGGATTCTCACTCTGTCACCAGACTGGAGTGCAGTGGCACGATCTCAACTCACTGCAACCTCTGCCTCCCGGATTCAAGCAATTCTCCTGCCTCAGCCTCCCAAGTAGCTGGGACTACAGGCACGTGCCACCACACCCAGCTAATTTTCGGGTTTTCAGTAGAGACAGGGTTTCAACATGTTGGCCAGGATGGTCTCCATCTCTTGACCTCGTGATCCACCTGCCTTGGCCTCCCAAAGTGCTGGGATTACAGGCATGAGCCACCGTGCCTGGCCAGGGCTCTCATATAAAAGTGATTCAAACACAGCAGTGCACATAAGAGCTTACAATTCAGTCAGGGGAACATGAACAATACACAAACAGATAATGGTTGCATAGACTTCATGGTGAAGGTAGCCTCGGGGATGGGCCTAAAAAATGAATAGGATGTCACAAGGTGGAGATGAGAAGGAAAGCACTTCAAGCCAACTGACCAACAAAGCACAGATGTAAAAAATGCATGGTATTTGAGGGCAGGGTCAGTAGTCCAGTTTGGGGATAGTAGTGGTTTTCAGAGTGTGATTCCCAGAGCATCTACTTCAGCATCACCTGAGAACTTGTTAGAAATTCAAATTCTCAGGTTTCAACATCTGACCCAGTAACTGTACCCCTAGGCATGGATTTCAAGAGAATTGAAAACCTATGCCCGTGTAAAAACTTGTGCATGAATCTTTATAATAGCATTATTCATAATAGTCAGAAAGTCGTAGCAACCCAACTGTCCATCAGCTGATGAATGGATAAATAAAATGTGATATATCCATACAGTGAAATATGATTCAACTATACAAAGGAATGAAATAATGATACATGTTACAACATGAATGAAATTTGAAAACATAGTAGTAAGTGAAAGAAGCCAGCCACAAAGGACCACGTATTATGTAATTCATTTCATATGAAATGTCAGAATAGGTTAATTTATAGAGAGAAACAGTAGATTAGTGGCTTCTGGGGGCTGGGGACAGAGAGATATGGGAAGTGGCTACTATGGGTGTCTTTTAGGGTGATGAAAATATTCTAGCATTAGATAGTGGTAATAGTTGCAGAACCTTGTAAATATACTACAAACTACTAAATTGTACTTTTTGAAAGGGTTACCATTATGGTATGTGAATTATATTACAATTAAATAAAAAAAGAAAGGAAAACTATCATGTCTCACCTGCGTCCTCATGAATTGGAAGCCCAGGGGCTGGGACCCTGCAGCCTGCATGTCTATACCCCTCCAGGGGATTCTGATGCACACTACAGTGTGTGACCACCTGGCTAGAGCAATGGGTCTCAGTCCTGGTCAGACATTATTATTAAATAGGGAATTTTTTTTAAGTATCAATTTCCTGGGCCCCACATCCAGAGATCTGATTCACTGGGCCAGGGAATCAGTGTTTTTCAAAAGCTACTCACATGAACCTCTTGTGTACCACAGTTGAGATCCACCGGTCTAAAGCCTAAGGCATGTGTAGGCAGATGCTGGAGAGAGAGATTAGGGACTCACTTTAGAAAGCCTTGATAAACAGCCTTGAGTGGAAGGAGATCATTAGTTCTGTATATTAAGATTTTTCTGGCAAAATGGGGAGAAAAGAATTGGCATGTGTAGACACCGAAGGCCATACAATCAGTTAAGAAATCTGGACAAGCGAAAGGAATCAAGGGTCGACAGCAGACCCTTGTGGTGATGGCAGGGGAAAGGAAGGAGTGAGAGAAATGGAGAAAGACACACAGGCTGTGAAAACGAATAGGACAGGGACCCCCGGTCCTATTCGTTTTCACAGCCTGTGTGTCTTTCTCCATTTTGCTCACTCCCTCTCAGAGTGAGGAGTCAAAGTTGCCTTCAGAGTTGAGTCTAGGTGACTGGATAAAGGTAACGTCGTCAAAACAAATAAGGAAACCAAGGCCGGGCGCAGTGGCTCACTCCTGTAATCCCAGCACTTTGGGAGGCGGAGGCGGGCGGATCAGGAGGTCAGGAGATCGAGACCATCCTGGCTAACACAGTGAAACTCCGTCTCCACTAAAAATACAAAAAAAAAAATTAGCCGGGCGTGGTGGCGGGCGCCTGTAGTCCCAGCTCCTCGGGAGGCTGAGGCAGGAGAATGGCGTGAACCCGGGAGGCGGAGCTTGCAGCCTGGGCGTCAGAGCGAGACTCCCTGTCAAAAAAAAAAAAAAGAAAGAAAGAAGGAAACCAAGCTGCTGGTGCTTTGGTGTGAAAGAATGAGAAATACAGGACAAAGGGGAAAGGTTGGAGAGTAAAGGTGAGAATAAAATAAGGAGCAGATCATCTAGGACACACCTACTTTTAAAACAGAACAACAGCTGCAACTATTCCATGAGCAAATCAGCTTCTGCCCAATTTCTCTGAAATTAGCATTAGCATTGCAAATATAAGATTAAGTCAATTATGGGAGCTTTTATTAGTTTCTGTTGTTGCCATAACAAATTATTTCAAACTTAGTGGCTTAAAATAGCATAACTTTATCTTAGGTCAGATGGCTGACATAGGTCTCCACTGGGCTAAAATCAAGCTCTGGGCAGGACTGCATGCCTGTTAAGAGGGTCTGGAAAAAAAATCCATTTCGTTGCCTTTTCCATCTTCAAAAGGCCACCTGTATTCCATGGCTGATGGACCCTTCCTCCATCTTTAAAGCCAGCAATAGTGAGTTGAGCTTTTTCATAGTTCAGCACTTCAACTTCCTCATCTGCCTACCTCCTCCACTTTTAAAGGACCCTGTAATTACACTGGAACCACCCACAATAATCTGGGTTAATCTCCCTGTTTTAAGGTCAGCTGATTAGCAACCTTAATTCCAACTCCAACCTTCATTCCTCTTTGCCATGTAATGTAATATAATCACAGATTCTGAGGTTTAGGCTGGGCATCTTTGGAGGTCATTATTCTGCCTACCACACAGCCATTTCATATTTTTAGACTCACTATACGAATTCAATTTCTGCCTTCCAGATCTGTTCTAGTATTCCATAGTGTGCATGAAACTATGTTCCTTTTTACAGCAGCTTTACTCTATGGTAGTGGAACTTACAACAAGCCAGATAACAGTAGGGTATCACCAATAGCTTATAGTTCAATACTAAGGAATAATATTAACTTAAGAGTGTGCATATAAGCAAATTGCAAAGGATTTCTTTCTTTTATCATAGAAATCAAGAAGTTTCTGAATCACTTTCAGTTTTACCTCTACTTTTGTCCAGTTTATGAGACTTATATTAGTTTGCTTGGCTGTAGTAACAAAGTGCCATGGATTGGGTGGCTTAAAAAACAGGAATTTATTTTCTCATAGCCTGGAGGCTTGGAAGCCTGAGATCAAGGTGTCTGAGGGCTATGGAGGAAAGGTCTGCTCTTCGCCTCCCTCCTTGGCTGATAGATGTCTGTCTTCTCCCTGTGTCTTCATAAAGCATTCCAACTTTATATGCCTGTATCCAGATTTCTTCTTATAAAGGACACCAATCATATGGGATTAGGGCCCACACTCTAATTTAATCACTCTTTAAATGCCCTATTTCCAGATACAGTTACATTCCAAAGTACTAGGGATTAGGACTTCAACACTTGAATTTTTGTGAGAGACACAATTCAGCCAATAACATAATAGGACAATGGGATATTATTCATAATAGGATAAACCTATTACAAAATGAGCATCATGTTCTGACACCAATGGCTGGTGGCTGCCTTACAGTATCTTTTGGGAAGGATTCTGATGGCATATATAGCTCAGTTAGAAAGAGCACTAAGATCAACTAGCAATGACCCCATGGACGCCAGCTGGTGGAGGTGGCAAGCGATGTGCCATGGATTTGCAAACCTTCTCATGAGTCAGTTGCCACACAGGCAATGAGACATTCTTTCGCTAAGTATAGAGTAGGCTACTATCAGGAAAGATAAAATTGGATGCTGATGGACTGAGCCATCAGCTACATTATAACCTGGAATTTATTGTCCCACCTCCTCTCTAAGTTTGGAATGTTGTTATTTGTACTATATGGTCCCAGACTGACCAGTGTCTAAATGCTTAAATGATAATTTGAAAACCTGCCTAAGAAATACAAGCTATTAATATGAATTATTTATCAATAAAGGATGCCTTTTATAGGAAAATGAAATCATTAGAGAAGGTAGTTATTACATTGTTTTGACTCTATACAGCATGGATTCATTTAACAATAATACACTCAGACATGGTCCATAAAAAAGAATTGGCTGTAAAACTGTCAGGAGACCTGATACTGTTTTCATTAAAAATGACAAACCATCATTATTGAAGGATGAATATGATTTTTATAAGAGTAACTGTGTGAAAATTTTGACTGAGCTATAGTCCCCAGAATGATTCAGGGTACCTTTATAGTATCAAAACTCTGACATTAACTACCACAGCTTCAAACCAGTCACTTAGCAGGCAGATTCCTGAGAGTGTATCAGCAGGAGAATTTTTTTTTTTTTTTGAGATGGAGTCTCACTCTGTCACCCAGGCTGGAGTGCAGTGGCAGGATCTCAGCTCACTGCAAGCTCCGGCCTCCCAGGTTCACGCCATTCTCCTGCCTCAGCCTACCAAATAGCTGGGACTACAGGTGCCATGCCTGACTAATTTTTTGTATTTTTAGTAGAGATGGGGTTTCACTGTGTTAGCCAGGATGGTCTCGATCTCCTGACCTCATGATCCACCCGCTTCAGCCTCCCAAAGTGCTAGGATTACAGGCATGAGCCACCGCGCCCGGCCATCAGCAGGAGACTTTAAGACAATTTGGGTTAGAGCCTTATCCAAATTATCCCAGTCATACATCTCTATTCTCATGCCACTGGTAACCCAAAGAGATGGCAAAAGGAGAAGGGCTGAGACTCAGCACCTTTCACTAGCAGGAGCCAGTTCTGTTGGCATTCCTGATGTTTCAAGACCCTCATCAACAGACTCAGAGAGTTTCCAAGATAAACTGGAATGTATGCTGGATGTGTTTTTAACCACAGAAGTTAGTCTTTGCTGAGAAGTATGTAGCAAGAGCAAGCTGACTTCTGCCCCTCTGTTCAAGGGGGGCAGTGTCATGTGAGGCTGGAGCACAAGAGAACTAGTGTTACTTTGCCAAGTGGGCCAACATTAAAGCGCCCTGTCAGGGTGACCTGACCACAGTGGAACCAGGACTGATGAGAGTTACCAAGAGAGCAGCATAAATGATCCCTCCTCTCCAGTCTCTCAAATGAAGGAAGAGAATCTCTTGGTAGTTCTCGTCATTTTAAGTTCACAAGTAATATATGAATATGCATCATTGTGAAGAATATGAATTACTTTTAAATGTCAACACATACATGTAAACAATTTAAACTATATAAAATGCCTTTTTCCTGACTTTTCTTAATCTTATTCTTTTTCATAGATTTAACCACTGTTTTCAGTTGTGTGGCTATTCCTCCAAACCTATATTTTTATACATTTACAGATAATATTTATATTATAATATTTTATATATATCGTACAATATATATGACATATATCATATAATGATATATAAATATATGAATACAAATATATAATATAGTAAATATATTACATAAATAAAAATATAAATGTCTATATAAATATATATGAAAAATTATAGATTTTTAAATATATGTGTATGCATACATATATGTATGTATGTATGTGTGTATATAAAACTTTTTTTTTTTTTTTTTTTGAGACAGAGTCTCACTCTGTCACCCAGGCTGGAGTGCAGTGGCGCGATCTCGGCTCACTGCAAGCTCCGCCTCCTGGGTTCACGCCATTCTCCTGCCTCAGCCTCTCTGAGTAGCTGGGACTACAGACGCCCGCCACCACGCCCGGCTAATTTTTTGTATTTTTAGTAGAGACGGGGTTTCACCGTGGTCTCGATCTCCTGACCTCGTGATCCACCCGCCTTGGCCTCCCAAAGTGCTGGGATTACAAGCGTGAGCCACCGTGCCCGGCAAAACATTTTACCTATTATCCAGCAACTTGCTTATTTTTCACTCAGCATTTTGTCTTGGAGACTTGCCATATTAATGCATTGATCTACCTCTTCTTTTTAATCATTACATAGTATGCTAATATCATATTTCAATACTCACTTTTCTATTGCTTGACATAGAGACACTTCCCCATTCTCTGAGACTGTGAGTACTGTTCTGCCCTTCACTGGGCACCTGGAAACCTTCTTTTCCATGTTTCATTCTGACAAATGAGAGTTTTCTCTATAATTGATTCATAAAAGAACAAATGTTACAGAAAAGGTTATTTTGTTTTTGCTTTAATGACTACCCAAAATTCTGTTTCTATTAGCACCAGTAGTATACCAGAGAGCCTTTTTCCCACACTTCCCCAACACTTGATATTGCCAATCTGTTTAATATTTTTCAATTTCATGGCCAAAAATAGTAAATAATTTGCACTTCTATCACCTAGTGTTTATGCACCTGCTAATGTAAGACAGAAACATCATGAAATGCTTAAACATGGTTTTAAAAATTGTTAAGTAAGGAGAGAAAGAGGTATCTCAACTTATCAAGGCAGTTTTTGTTAATAAAATGGTGTGAACAATATTGTCTTCCCCACAGGGTAGGTTTGAGAGAAAGGGGAAAGTCTTTGTACAAGTGTTTGAGCATTATGCAAATATTACTTATTTACCTATTGTTAATGTAACTTTTGAGTTACTATAGTTTGATGCATTTTGGGAGGAATGAAATGAGACCAAATAATTTTTTCTTCCAGTAGAGAGCTATACTCTGTTTCATTCCCTTCCTATTGACTACAGAAACAAATAGCAGCACAGCGAGGGCCATGGATGATAGCTTGAGAGTGACTGGAAGTCTGTATTGTTATAGAAAACATTATTAAGCTTTAAGACTTAGAAATAAGATAGTAGGAAAAAATGTGTCTTAAAACTACTCATTATTTACTAAAACATTTGAGAAAGCTACATTTCAGGACTGTGACTCCTTGAAAGCTAGTGGACTAAGCACACTGCGTGTGAACGTCTACATCATGCCAGTCAATGCACAAGGCACCAAGGATATAAAGATGTGAGAAACTGTTCCTAACAGAAGAAAGACACACAATTGTGATATGATATGCTGGGCCAGATTGTCTAGGTATAACAGTACCATTCCTGCTCCCTTCTAGACTTGCCCTGTCCACAAGATCCGGAAGCCTGAAAACTACACTTCCATTATGTCTTGTCAACAACATTCCAGTTTAGGTCCCACCACTGAGAGGCACTCACATGAGCTTTAAGAGGTAGGAGAGAAAGGGAGGTCATTATTGCTCCAACTGCAGTGGGCAGGCAGGCCTTTGAGAGATGGCAGATATGAAGTTTTGCAATTTATTCAGAGTCCTAGAAATCACCCCCTCTGTGTTACAGCCACCTGAGATAGTCAGTGGTGATTGCCCACAATTCCTGAAATTCCTGATTTCCTGAGAGCCAAGAGTGACTGGGCTCCCCTGCCCTTCCCACTGTTTTCTTGACATTGAACTTCCTATTTGAAATATCTTGAGTAGTTTTCTTTTCTTTGCTGATACAGATGGTAGGTGCTATGGGATTATAGCTTTCAATTATTAAAAAAACAGCCTAAGGTAAGGATACATATGACCTCCTGGACAGTGGAAAACTTGCTTGACTTTGAGGGTGTTAGCGTCGGCTGAGCCGAGAAAGAGCTGAGCTACTAGGTATTGGAGTAGCCAATTAAAGCAACAATCCAAAAAGACTCAAGAGAGGCAGAAAGGGCTAGGCCTTTAATCTCTTACTGCCATAGTACAAGAAGAGAAAGTGCTGACCACCCTGAGCAATCTTCTGCCAAGGAATGATGTGCAGGTCAAGGGTCAGGTGAATTAGCACAGATATGGGCATCATCTCAGTGCTAGGGAGCTCAGAACAAAAGGCTTCAGCAGTTTATAAACCCTGGGGTCAAGGGGAGTGTGAGGAGTAGAAAAGTACTGGGCGCTGAGTCAGTGGGGAAAGGTATGCATTTTCAAGGTTTTTTCCTTCTTCCCTCATAATAACGCATCTGAAGAGGATCTGTGCCCAAGGCCTCAGATAGAGAGACCTGGAATGAAGGACTGGTATAGGAATTCAAGCATGGGAAGAGGCTGATTCCTCTGCTGCATCTCCCTTCAGAGGCTGCCATGCAAGGGCTGTGGCTGTGCACCATGCATGGGCTGTGCTTCATATCTGGGATGGGGAGGGCAGCTTTGCCCCTGAGGCCTGCCAGCTAGATTCTTTGTCATTGCCTCTGGACAGGTCTGAAAGCTCACACATTGGTTTTTCACCAGGAGTAAACTTCTCCGAAGGAGCAAGATTGGCAGTTTGCTAAAAGGCATATAGATGGACCAATGTGAATGGACATAAACCACAAGGATCTTTGCCCCTCCCCTAAACACCCAACAGAGTATCCACTGCAGAGTGGCACTCAGCCAGCAGGAGGAGAAGACTTGTCCTATGGATGTCAGCCAGGCTCTCTCTTTGGCCACCATTATGCTTGCAAAATGGGCCCATGGATAGAGACTGCATTGCCTCAGTGTTTGGGCTCCCTCTTGCCAAGTCTGATCTAGTTATTGATACCAGTCATCGCCTGACCTTCCAGCAGCAGTAATGGATGCTGAACCCTCAACATGGAACCATTCCTCAGGGAGACTGTAAAGTCACCTGGTGGCAAGTTGATAACACTGGCCCCTTCTGCCCTGGAGGAAGCAAGGATTTGTCCTTGTTAGGAGAGGCAACTGCTGTGCACTCTAAGCCTCCCTGCATGTTCTTGCTGGGTATGACAAGAATGCAAGGCCCTCACAGCTCTTGCCAAGTCATTTATCAAGGTTGTGTTTGCAGTAATCAACCTTGAGAGATGAAGTAATATCTCCCTCCAAGACAAAGAGAAGATTTGTTTATTGCTTGCTATAAAATGATGGTTCCCCAAGCCGAATATTCCTCAGTTGTGATACAAACTTACTACATCTATCTGTGCCCTCTATCATACCCCCATGAGACTTGGAGACAGGGGAGCTGACATATATCATTCTGCTTGCTGTGCTGGGAGTAAAAAGTCTTTGTCTCTGATCTAAGAGTCTTGTATCTTCTGCCAGAATCCATAAAATAGTAACAGGTTAACTTATTACCTTCAAAAGTAAGGTAAAATCTAATTCCAAACCTAACAGTTTTTACCAGAATTGCTATCAATTCCTGATATAAACTTGCCTCCTCCACCTGTAGTACCGCTGTATAAGCATCACGAACCAAGGCCTCATAGAATGCCTGAACTATTGACTTGGTACCCTGTACAAAATTACCTTAGATTAAGGAACCTTTTTAACAGCAATGGAGGTACCAAAAAATGACATGACCAGAGCATCTGCAGTTCTTATCACACATCCCCTCATTCAGAGGCATTTGGTTTAACAGAATGATGGTCTGTTAGGTAAGGAGCCAGATTAGGCTCAAAACCCCATGGTTCTGGGATACTTGCCTCTAGAATGTGCTAGACACATTGGACCATGGATGGATATAGAGTACTACATCCCTCATAGCTTGAATGCCTGGGACCTGAAACCCAGTTGTGCAAGTAGAAATGGACCTTCTCCCCATCCCTCCCAGTGTCCTGTTTATAGAATCTATGCTTCCCTTCCTTGCAAACTTTGGCACTGCCAGGTTAGAAGTCTCAGTTCTCTGGGGAAAAACTTCAGCCAAAGGACACAATAAGGGTCCCATTGAACTTGGAGCTATAACTACTACCAAGTCATTTGTGGTGGACCAGCAAACATGGAAAGGAGTTATATTAGCATGGAAGTAATTCACCCTGATTCACATGAAGTTCTACGGTTTTTTTTTTTCTACACAATGGGGCAGGAAAGAGTATGTTTAGAATCCAGGAGATACATTGGGGCATCTCTTGGGAATTCCATGCCCAGTGAGAATGATAAATAGGCAATAGCAAGTACCAGAGCCCAGTAAAAGCAAGGCAACCTAGAAGCCTGGATACCTTAAGGATAAAAATTTGAGTCAACCATCAGGCAAATCCTCCAGGCCAGTTCAGTGATGGCTGAGTAAAAGGGAACTCTAGAATGAATGGTGTAGCAGGAAGAGGATGAAAATCAATTATGGTCACAGGACAAGCTACAACTTTAGGAACTGCAATTTACTTCACTGATCTTCTTGCTTTAGTCTTCTTAGAGATGTGACTGACTACACCTTGCAATAAACTCTATGACATTGAACTTACACTTTTTCTCTTAAGGAATAAGCAAGACTATCTTGTTCTAACAAAAACGGAGGCTTAAAAATTAACTGGGCATGGCGGTGCATACCCATAGTCCTAGCTACTCAAGAAGTGAGGCAGGAGTTTGAGGCTGCAGTGAACCATGATCGCACCATTGCACTCCAGCCAGGGCGACCGAATGAAACCCTGTCTCTAAGAAAATAAAAAATAAAAATAAATTTTTTAAAGGCAGCTCCATATTTTCACTGTGGTGCTAGAAACATTAGAGAGTGCAACTGAATCTGAGTGGCGCAAGGGGTGGACTGCATCAAATGCTCCTTAGGCACCACATCAGATCCTTTTGGCCTCACCCCTCTGAGGTCTTTGGCTTTTTCCACTTACTCTGAACAACTTCTTGCAGCCACGCCCAATAGCACCTGTCTCATGCCAGTGCCACATACTTTTTGCTACCTGCCCTGGCTTCCCTGTTGATGCTGAGGCGTAAATCACCTGAGAACTTCTCAGGGAACTCCTGTAATCACAACCCAGAAATTCTGGAGAATTAATGTCCTGAATCCCACAGGAGCAATATGCAACCAATGGGAAAAGGAGCTGAGTGAATAAATTCTTCTCCATTTGCCTCCTACCCTTACCCACTCCAAACAGTAGATATTGAGAATGCCACTCACTTAAGGGGAAGTCATATCACCCCCCACCACTACTACCCAGCTGCATTGGCTTCTCCTTGAGCCCAAATAATTATGGTAATTACATTAGAACACAATACCACTTAACAGACTCTGATATTCCCCACACACCAAAGCCTTCTAGGCAAGGCAGGGCCAAGCAAAAAACCTTTAGTGCTCAAGTCCTTTTATGTTGCAGAGAAAGTGTCCAAAAACTCTCCCCCAAGAGGAAACCTAAATCTCTCAGTCTCCCACACCATGGTAGAAAAGTAGTATTCCGATTCTTCCTGCCTTGGCTTTGCATGATCTTATTTCAGGTTTTTTCATAGCAGGCTTGGTGCCAATGGTTACACCCAGGTCCTTAGCAATTGCCCACGGCTCTCTGAGCCATCAGACAGGTAAAGCTTGTAGTGTGCAAGCAGTACTTCCCAGCACTGGGGCGAGTGAGCCAACCTCATTCAACCCGACTCGCCCATCAGATGATGCCGCAGGTTCCCACTCCCAAGGGGCCACTCCTTGTTTCATGTGGAATGAGTGCCAGACACTTCCAAGTCATGACTTATGTATTTTCTTTCTTTCTTTCTTTCTTTCTTTCTTTCTTTCTTTCTTTCTTTCTTTCTTTCTTTCTTTCTTTCTTTCCTTCCTTCCTTCCTTCCTTCCTTCCTTCCTTCTTTCTTTCTTTCTTTCTTTCTTTCTTTCCTTCTTTCTTTCCTTCTTTCTTTCTTTCTTTCTGAGTCTCACACTGTCGCCAGGGCTGGAGTACAATGCCACGTTGTCAGCTCACTGCAACCTCTGCCTCCCGGGTTCCAGCGATTCTCCTGTCTCAGCCTCTTGAGTAGCTGGGATTACAGGTACCCACCACCATTCCCGGCTAATTTTTTGTATTTTTAGTAGAGACGAGGTTTCACTATGTTGGCCAGGCTGGTCTCAAACTCTTGACCTTGTGATCCGCCTGCCTCAGCCTCCCAAAGTGCTGGGATTGCAGGCATGAGCCACTGCGCCTGGCCTAACTATGACTTATTTTATGTGGACCCTGAGAATGTGGTTCTGGACTGCAACACCACTTCAATTTTTTCTTGGCCTCTACTTTTCTCATCAGCTTAGCTCCCTACATAAGCCCACGCAGAGCCCCCTGCCTTTTTGTTTCCCAGGACGAAAAACATTAGAAATAATGTTTGGGGGACAAGAAGGAGATGTGATCATAACTCAATTATTATTTTTTTCTTTTTTCTTTTTTTTAACGAAGCATTAAAAGCCTTAGGAGGACTTGATAAAGTTGTCAGGGACCAGCAGTGCTTGGGGCCGGTAGGATGGTGAGCCTTAAGACTTATTTCCCAAAAGCCTGGTTGGCATCTGCCTCTACAATGATTCCCAGGCTAGTGGAAGTTAAACAAACAATAAAAACTTTAGAGAATGACAGGATTTCTTTTGTCAAGTATGGGCATTACAAACAAATGAACAACAGACCCTGTCATTTATTCTTACATTGTTTCTCTTTTTTTTTTTTTTTTTTTTTTTTGGACGGAGTCTTGCTGTCTCGCCAGGCTGGAGTGCAGTAACGCGACCTCAGCTCACTGCCACCTCCGCCTCCTGGGTTCAAGCAATTCTCCTGCCTCAGCCTCCCAAGTGGCTGGAACTACAGGCACGTGGCACCATGCCCAGCCAATTTTTGCATTTTTAGTAGAGACAGGGTTTCACCATGTTAGCCAGGATGGTCTCAATCTCTTGACCTCGTGATCTGCCCACCTTGGCCTCCCAGAGTGTTGGGATTACAGGCCTGAGCCACCAAGCCCAGCCTCTTACATTGTTTCTTAAATGAAATGGCAATGAACATCTAAAGATGGGAAGAACCCAATTGGAACAAATTAAATTAATTTTATAAAGTAATCAGACTCTAAGAAATAATATCACCGCCATTTTATCCCAGATGAATGTCAATGGGTTAGACTAGATCTGCCGGAGTCCATGATCATGCCTTGGAAACCATTTCTCTGCAGCATATATCTCAGCAGAGGATTTGCACAGAGCTTCCTGTGCAGTGGTAGGATCCATATGGTGGGCACCAGAATGTTCTTTACTTGTTCTCCATGGCCATTCCTAGAGAGCTGCACCAGCCCTCTGACAATGAGCAGGAAGAAGCCATCATTTTGCTCAGAACGGAGACTGCAACCACATGGAATCTAAAGAAAGCCGTGCTGTGTAAACCATGCCACCTACTTGGGATGGTTATTGTCAGTGTTGGTTGTGCCAGGCCAGTTTCTTGGCTGTCATTTTACTAACTTGCCTACATATTTGCTAGAAGTTATTCTAAATGAGAGAAATTTCTGTTGCTAGTCCCAAGAAAATTGATTGTTTTTAAATTCTGCCTTAAATCAATCCACATTTTAGATCTGTTATTTAAAATCTATTTGACAATGTTGTAAGAAAACACCCACATGTAATGGAAGTATTACCTTATGGTAATGTGTTTTTAATCACATGAATTATGAAATTACTAAGAAAATTCAATATCAAGGGATAACATTAGAAGAGACCCTGAAAATTGTCAAGGCCAATTCTCCACTCAGTTCCGGAATCCCTGACACACACCAAATCCTTCACTCTGTGACACATGGCTTACACGACCCCCAAGGCTGCTACGCTTATGCCTGGCTCCAACAAGGTTACCTCGATTCTGACCATTGCCTATTGCTAGAATCTTAAGTCTCACAAGAAAATAATACTGTCAGTTGTGCTTCATCTCAGAATTAGAGAAAATATAGAGCTTATTCCCATCTCTTCCAATCAACGGCTAATTCCAGAAAATCTCTTTCCTCTGCCTTAAGTTACAGAATGGAGTATCACAAGTATACCTGGCTGAAAACCGATATGGGGATAAGGAGAAGGAGTGGAGAAGGAAGAAGGGCCCTTGCTCACCCGCCAAAATATCCTGTGGCATATGGGATTTTATCTATTATTTTTCTATAAAGTATCTTCAGTAACTACCTCCATGGAAAAATTAATTTGAAAACACAAATAAAAGCAAAGAGCAATGAAGAGCAAAGTTAGGCCTTGGCTGGGTATTTAGAAGGCCAAAGCCAGCCTGGGTGAGGTGCTGCGAGGTGACATGTGACAGAGAGAAGCCATTCCAAGGAGGAGCCTGGGCAAGGAGGAGTGGGGCTGAGCTGCAAAGGGTGGAGTCACTACCACATGAAATTTGTCAGCTGAACACAGGGCTGATCTGGCCCTCATGCTGAGTTATTTGGAAACGTTGTCCATTTTCTATCTCTGTCATCATTAGCCAGTAGTATCCTTATTCTAGAGACAACTCTGAGACCCTGTTTTTATTCTGTCCTCAACTTCTTGAGACCGTATTTTCCTGAGCTCCACTGTTCATTTCATTCTGAATTTACTGGCTCCTTTTCAGGCTCAGTTGTTCTGCCATAACTTTGCTCATCAAGGCCCTACCCAGAAGTCTAATAAAACAGATTTTGAAAATAGCCCTTCTTGTGAATTTCAGGCTGAAGGAGTAAATATCAAGCTGCAGAGTGTGTCCCAGAACCCAATTCTGTGTTTGGTCTGATAATGTGAGGCAATGAGAATATAAGTCTTGCTTGGGGTGCACTATTTTTAAACCCCTGAGTGATGCAAACAGATACTGTGAAACGAGGCTGCACAGGTTTATACATGTCGTTTGAACAGAAAGTTCTCAGGAGAAGGAAGGTGCTATTGAGAAAGCATAGCCAAGAGCAGTGCTCTCTGGGGAAAGGGGGAGAACAGAGCCTCCGAACAACTGCTATCATTCCCATTCCCTAAGCTCTCCGGGCTTCGGGCTGGACCAATACTGGAGAACATATACGCTAAGTCAATAAGTGTTCGGAGAAGCGAGGAGGAAAATAGTTCTACCTGATTCTCTGTCAAGTTTACCAATGGCTGGAGAAGGAACTTGGCAAAGCAATGACAGGACTTCAGGACCCACTCAGGTGACTTGAAGAATGACATTTTCCAGGATAGAAAGCTTTTCAGTTATTCTGAGACACTGACTTGAGTAAACCTGAGCAAATCACCTTCACTGGGTTCCCATTTCAACTAGCTAAGCTGTATGATTCAGAGCAAACTAAAATGAGAGATAACTGAGGGAGGTTTTTAAGAGAAAATGAGTTTCAGTATGAAACTATTCCTCTAAGGCATCAACAGCTATGACCAAGTCAAGCAAGAATGCTACCACCATGCACCAAGCTGGCTTCAGAGCAAGCACTGGCACATAATTTACAAACTCCCCACTGTCTATCTCTCTATATATACACACACTCCTACTATGATATTGTGATAGGTCTGTTTAAAGGGGCTGAGTTACTAAAAGGAACCAGAAGCATTGGAAGCAGGATCAAGAGGTACAGATGTTAAGGACAGCACTAAGCAACGTACAGCTGAATTGGAAAACCATTTTAAAAATTTGCAAAAAATGAGTCCCTTGAGCTGTGCGTGCCCGCATCTTCCAAAGGGCAATTTACAAAGAAGTAAGATTTGATTAAAAAAATAAAAAGTACAGGTGTCCCCTCAAAATCAATGTCCTAATATAAATACCGGATTCAGTTTTGACTCTAAAGCAACTCAGTTATGTGGCCTTCACCTTAGAAGAATAGCCGCCATTCTAGAAATGCATATTGAACTAGGCTTTTATATGTAAGGTTCAGTAAATATCCATGGAGAGATAGTGGTGGACGAATGCAGGCACTCCGGGCCCTCAAAATCCAATTTGGCTTGGAGTCAGCAGCCACCACTGCTAAGTCCTGCCTTGTGACAGGGTTCCTGGGCATACTCCCTGTCTGCAATTAGTTTTAGGAACTTCAAGACCAGTTGTTAGGGCTCCTGAGCTAGATCGCACAGCCTCAGAACACACCCAGGTGAGTCAAATTCAGCGTAGGCAGTGTTGTAACATGGAGGACAGGGACAAATAGAATAAAGGAGAAAGGTGTCCCACCAATCATACCTGATTATCTCCCCAAGTGTAGTGAACTCAATTACCTATCTAAATAAGTGCTGGATGAGGTTCTTGCTGTAGTGAGAATGAACAGCTGCCTTTCCCTCTTCCTATCCCTAATCCACAAACCCACCCTCATGTCGTGAGTGAACGGGGGTCAGAGAGCTCTTGGAGTTACCCATTTGTGTGATAAGATTGCAGAAATCCTGAGCAGCATAGAATATCAAGAACCCAAGGCTCTTGGGTTCTGGGTGCCAGAGAAGCTCCACTGATGACAGAGACAGAACAGAGTGGTCACCGCAGTTGGTGTTAAGCAGCCTTGTGCACTGTGGCATTGGTCGGCCTCTGGAGCAGTGTTTCCAAACTGGGGACGGTTTTGTCCCCAGAGGAGAGTTGTCAATCTAGAGACATTTTGTGTTATCACAACTAGGGGAATGCTACTGACATCTAGTGAGTAACATCTAGCTAGCGGTGCTGCTAAACACCCTACAATACACAGGACAGCCCCTCAATAAAGAATCACCTGGTACAAAATGCCAGTAACACCAAGGTTGAGAAGCCCAGCTCTAGAGTATGTCACCAACCCTACTTTGAGTAAGAAGTTGGTTCAAAGGAGGCTTGTCAAGGGTATTAGTGTTTCCCAAAAGGAAGTAGTCATAATATGGTCTGGTCTGTCCTGGTTGAGGCCTTTGAATTGGGCTTGGTACTTGCTACTTCAGGTCTTATAAACAATTATACAGAAAAAATTTATATATAAAAGAATCCTTGGAACTCCCATAGATAAAATTTCTGAAAATTCTACTTTCTGCTTCACAGTCAACAGAAAAAGATGACATAGGGCAGGGTGTTTTATTTGTTTTGTAGACTGATACATCCCAAGTTCCTAGAACAATACCTGGTATATGGTAGACACTGAAAATATATTTTATCAAGTGAAGAATAGCCTTAGATCCACACAGAATCTTCCTCAGGCCTCCTCATCATTGGAGAAGTAATAGCTAATAATAACTGAATATTTATTGATTGCTTATTAAGTGCCAAGAACTGTTCTAAATGTTTATGTTATCTAAATTAACTGAATTGATCTTCAGTCACTTTTTATGAAGTGGGCACTATTATTAATCCCCACCTTGCCGATGAGAAAAATTAGGCAAAGAGAAGTCAAATAACTTATCCAAGATCACACAACCAGTACGTGCTAAAGCCAGGATTCAAACCCAAGCATTCTGGCTCCAGAACCCAGGTTCTTAACATTCCACAGGTGCCATCTTCTCCAGGGAAGACATCGTATGCACGGCCTTACCCTGCAGTGTCTCACTCAGCCCCAGCAGGAAATATCCCTAACATCAGAAAAAAAGAGAACTTCCTGGCCTAGAATCAAGCCCTGAAATTATGATAAAGATACTAGCCTAGAATAAGAAAGAGTTGAACCACCCCCAAGTTCTAGAAGGACTAGGGGAGTCTCTGAGGCTGGGAGGTGATGGCTGGGTGCATTTGGAGAAGACACTAGTGATTTGCCTGGCTCTCTACTCAGCTTCCTGAACTTTTGTCCTTGACCAGCAGCCAGAGTCTCCTCCCACTCAGCAGCCACCCCGCCGGCTCAGTGGTGCCCCTGAACTTCATCAGAAAGAACTGGAGGAGCTCGGCTTCTAGCACCTCAGCTTCCCTTTGATGTTGGCCTTAAGGTTAAGCATCTCCTGACCCTGTGCTCCAGATAACACCCCGCTTGCATCCTAGTTCCTCTAGGCCAACAACCTCCTTAGCTTCTGCCATCCCACTCCCTCCCTCCCAGTGGGGAGCTTTGCTCTTAAAACCCCTTCTTCAAGCCTGTAATCCCATCACTTCAGGAGGCCAAGGCGGGCAGATCACGAGGTCAAGAGATTGAGACTATCCTGGCCAACATGGTGAAACCCTGTCTCTACTAAAATACAAAAAATTAGCCGGGTGTTGTGGTGCACACCTGTAATCCCAGCTACTCGGGAGGCTGAGCCAGGGGAATCGCTTGAACCTGGGAGGCGGAGGTTGCAATGAGCCAAGATTGCACCACTGCACTCCAGCCTGGGTGACAGAGCAGACTCCATCTCAAAAAAAAAAGAAAACACACACACACACACACACACACACACACTTTTTCAGTTATGTCCTGTTCTGCCTGCCCACATCTTCTCAGATTGTCTTGGCTCTGCTGTGATATCCCTACACACTGCTCCCCGGCTCGTACCCTAACCTGCCTGGCCAGCCCTCCCTGATGCCACTGCCTGCCTGGTCTACCCCCTGGCATTAGTTCCCATTCTTTCCACATGCCATGCTTCACCTGCCCGGACTTGCCACTCCTTGCAGCTTCACTTGCCCTGGAGCATCCTCCCTGCCCCCTGGGATGGGTGTGCCTGTCTCTAGGTTCTGTCTTCTCAACTGTCTGGGGCAACCACCTCCTGAGAGCTGACACCTCAGCTATGACACTGCTGAGAAAGCAAACTAGACCCATGCTGAGGTCAGCAAAACTATACCTCCATTCTCTACCCCGCTTCCCAGAGCCTGACAGCTGTGCCACCACCTCCAGGAAGTTCTTCCTAAACTCCCAAGCCGAGTGGACCCGTCATCCTTGGTGAACCTCGAGTCCTTGGATATGTCTCTTTGAGGATACCTATTGCTGCCATGATATTTCTTTTTAATATATGTAACAGGAGAGAGAATATTCGTTTTGTAAGTATCAGGTGTGAGACTTCTCTTGGGGCAAAAATCATTTTTGTTGGGAAATATTTTCTTGAGATCACTTGGGTTTAGTGAGTCCTGCAAGCAATAACAGCTGGTACTCAAGCCTTGAAGAAAAGAGCAATACTGTATCACACAAGGAGAGGGATTTGTTTGATCCTCAGAGCAAATGGGGAGAGTAAAGGAAGATGAAACCTACAAGCATGGAGAGAAAGAGTAAAGCCATCAAAATACAAAAGGCCATATGCTCTGTCATGAGACCCTTCCCCTGGAAAAGCCCGCCAGCCTTATAAAACTAACGTTATGAGTAGATTGTTTTTGGAAAGCAATGATGAGTTTGACTTTGGCATCCAGATTTATTTGAAAGGAATCAGAAATAATGTGTGGATACAGATCCAGAGACAGCAGAATCATGAGACTGCAAGCCCTTGGGAATTATATGTATATATATATATATTATATACCACTAAGAGAATAGAAACTACTATGTGAATAATCCTCATGGTGTCTTATGAAAAATCATTTCAAGAGAGTTACCAAGCCAGTGAATTATACTCTGCTACCTTGCTTGTTTGGACAGAGGGCACAGAGGCAGGGCGTTGGGGCCATCATACTCCTAGGCCTCCAGAGAGCGCCAAAGCCAGCCTTCCTGAGTCATTGTGAGGGTGTGGCCCGTGTGGAGCGCCCCAGGTGAAGGATGGGGAGTGCTGTCAGAATCTGGGTGGGGTAAGATAGGGTGGGGTAGGGAGGAGCCATTTCAGCGTCTGTTTTTTGCATGTTTTTGGTCTCACAATTAACCTCCTAGATGAGAGGCTGGGTGTGAGAGCTGTGTGTGTACATACTGGAGACAGAGGGGACTCCAGGCAAGATATGAAAGCCATGAGAGCTTCAGGATGACCAACCCAACATAGAAACTTACACTTGGCTCTGCTTTGATGCATCCCATCCCTTTACCTGGCCCAATTTACCTAGCCAACTGATTTCACAGCATCAGTGAGAGGCCTGCAGTAGTTGACCTCACATGCTAATTTGAAGGCTATGTAGATTGGGCCCAAGTAATACAATTTCCACAGAAATCACAAAAGCAGGGACTCTAAGAGACAAAATAACGATCTTATAATTGAATGAGCCACCCATTTACTGCTTGGGATGTTAGCCATTTACTATGTGCTCTAATCAAAAGATGAGGTAGCCTCTACTGAAACCACCAGTTCAGGTGATTTCTGGTCAGCTCATTTCTACGTGTAATTCACACAAATGAGTATTTGTGTACTGTCTAGACCATGTCACCATCCCATCAGAAGCTCAAGCAATACTTATACACGATATGTACTAGAACACATTATTTTCCTGGAAACAATTATAATGCCATTTACTTCCTCTAATGAAAATATATCTGCCTATATATCATCCAGGAGGAATAAAAACAAGGAGGTCTTAAAATGCTCTGAATGAGGCTCTATGACTGGCCCCATTACCTCTTCACAATCAACTGAGTTCAAAGAAAGAATAAAGAATTGCTCACTCTGAGTCTTACTTTAACTAGAGGCTGATGTCACGGCCATTTAGGCTGCAGTGGGATAACATTCCAGTAATAATAACTGGAGTCATAGAAGGGATACTCGTACTCTCTAGCCTGAAGCAAACCTATGTTAATTAAGCACTTAGGATTCTCACAGTTGTGCTGTGAGTCTCTTGAGATTGAACACTGACTGCCACCCAGTCTCCCACAAATCACCACCAAATATCAATAACTTTGACCTTTGAGCACATATTCTTAGCAGGCTGTGCCCTTAGGGATCCCATGTATTGACTCATTTAATTATGATGTCAAAACACTTACTACCCTCTCTTGACAAAAAAGGAAACTGAGGCTTGGGCAGGTTAAGTCATGTTCCGGAGGGCCTACAGTTAATCCATTGCAGAACATGGATTTAAACTCAGGAATCCTGACTCCAAGACCCACATACCTAAACAATGTGCTACACCAAATTCAAAAAACAAGAAAACTCAATGAAAAGGAAAAATGACATGTGGATGGAACATTATAACCAGCATACATTAAATTACCTGAACAGGGAAAAACAGAACAAAAGAAAAATCGAAGAAGAAAAACTATCCCTTCATCAACTCTGTAGTTATCTCCATTTAAACCTAACGTTGGCCTGAACTACCGTAGGGAAATGAGGCCGTGGTTAAAACATAAGGGAAAACCAAAAAAGTTTGCCTCTGGGTTCAGTGTTAGGATAACATAAGGAACTTTCAAGGATAATCTGATTACCCAGTGTTTTTCCTTCCGTGCCAAGATTAGACCCTGAGCCCACAAATAAAATGTGACTCTACTCCGTTGATGTGACTGATTTGGGGCAAATCTTGTAACATTTCTTTCATCATTCAATCGTATTCAAGAGGCATCATGAGGACCACCAACTGTGCTCTGGATTGGCATTCAGAGCTGTACCTTCTTCCTATTGCTGTAGCAATACCCCTCCTGCTGAATATAGGTTTCTGGGCTCAGCAGGCACTGAGGCAGAGCTCACAAAATAATAGCAACTAAACAAAAGCAACACAGATTTGCAGTCATCTGTTGATCAAAACTCCATTAAGTGTGTCTCCATACATAAATCACACACATTAACTAGAACTACTTTGTACAGAACCTATGACTACGTTCGCTCAACTGTAAAGTGAAACATCTGCCCGTGTACAGCCAATACTAATTGCTCTTTCAAGTTGAAAGCCACTTCCATTGTGCAGTGTCCCTCAGTGTCACTTGATGAAGGCATTTTGCCAAAAGCATGTTGAGCCCTCTTTCTGATCATAACATTAGTCAATACCTTTGTAGCTGGTTTTAGAAGCATCTCATAAATAGTGCCACTCATACCAATTTTGCTCCAAGAAGCTCATTTGCATGAATCCTCAGGTAGAGAAGAGGGTCTCCAGATGCCAAGCAGAAACTGAGAAGGAGCCAGGCTTGGTGGCTCACACCTGTAATCGCATCACTTTGGGGGACTGAGGCAGGAGGATGGCTTGAGTCCACAAGTTCAAGACCAGCCTGGGCAACATAGTGAGACCCCATCTCTACAAAAAATAAAAATATTAGCCAGGCATGGTGGTGCACACCTGTAGCCCCAGCTACCTGGGAGGCTGAAATAGGAGGATCACTTAAGCCTGGGAGGTTGAGGATGCAGTGAGCTGTGATTGCACCACTCCACTCCAGCCTAGGTGACAGAGAGAGACTGTCTCCCAAAAAAATTAACTAAGGGCCAGGCACAGTGGCTCACATCTGTAATCCCAGCACTTTGGGAGGCTGAGGCAGGTGGATTACAAGGTCAGGAGTTCGAGACCAGCCTGGCCAACATGGTGAAATCCTGTCTCTACTAAAAATACAAAAAATTAGCCGGGCGTGATGGCACGCACCTGTAGTCCCAGCTACTTGGGAGGCTGAGGTACAAGAATCACTTGAACCTGGGAGGCATAGGTTACAGTGAGCCGAGATTGCACCACTGCACTTCAGCGTGGGCAACAGAGTGAGACTCCATCTCAAAAAAAAAAAAAAAAAAAACCCACAAAAACAAAAACTAAGAAGCCAAGTGTTCAGGAATTGAGGAAGAAAGTTCTGTCTCCCTTTTGGTTTAGACCAGTATTTGGTTTAGACCTTTTGGGTTAGACTGGAATTGCCATACTTCAGAGTCACTGGAAACACTTGAAAAAAAAAAAAAAAACATCCTGATCCCTACCCTTAGAGTTCTGATTCTCTAGGTCAGGGATGCCAGGACCAAGGATTTTTTTTTTTTTTTTTTTTTTGAGATGGAGTCTTGCTCTGTCACCCAGGCTGGAGTGCAATGGTGCCATCTCGGCTCACTGCAACCTCCGCCTCCCACGTTCACACAATTCTCCTGCCTCAGCCTTCTGAGTAGCTGGAATTACAGGCACAGGCCACCACGCTGGGCTAACTTTTCGTATCTTTAGTACACAGGATTTCACCAGGTTGGCCAGGCTGGTCTCGAACTCCTGACCTCGTAATCCACCTGCCTCAGCCTCCCAAAGTTCTAGGATTACAGATGTGAGCCACCACGCCTGGCCTTTTTTTTTTGAGACAGAGTCTCACTCTGTCTCCCAGGCTGGAGTGCAGTGGTGCGATGTCGGCTCACTGCAAGCTCCGCCTCCCAGGTTCATGCCATTCTCCTGCCTCAGCCTCCCGAGTAGCTAGGACTACAGGTGCCCGCCACCACACTCCACAAACAAGAAGCAGGTTTTCAAACCAGAATTAGGCTTATTTTATAAACCAATTTAAGCCCAGAGAGCTATTTGTGTTTATCTCCCACGTTATCCCCTAAAGCCTTATTTGCAAGTCTCAACCTGTTTCAGCAATATTTTCTTTTTTTTTAGTAGAGATGGGGTTTCACGGTGTTAGCCAGGATGGTCTCAATCTCCTGACTTCATGATCCACCTGCCTTGGCCTCCCAAAGTGCTGGGATTACAGGCATGAGCCACTGCGCCCGGGCCTGGCCTTTTTTAAAGTTTTACAGGTAATTCTGATGATCAGCATAGGCCAGAGCACCATTGAAAAAGTAACAGGTTCCAAAAAGCCATCTCTACTACAATTCTTTTCTGTTAGTTCTAGACCTATTATCAAAATTTAATTTTTTCAAGGTTTTATGTTTATAAAATAAGACCAACTATTATTTAGCCTCTCTTAATGAGTGTTTACAATTGCAACATTAGCTTTTTCATGTAATGCCAGTATTTTTTTCTAAATCAGAACAAGTGCCACATAGAAGGAACTCCACACATTGACAATGGCCTTGTAGCAACCACCTTCCTGGTTATCCATACTAGGAGAGAAACAGGCAAGTTTGACATGTGCTGTAATAAGAAAACAAACAAATGTTCTCGGCAGCATAATAAGATACTGTTCCCCATATCCTGCTTTCCCTTGGAAGTCAGGACATATTTTGGGGAATGGCAAGATAGAATACATTACAAACTAGCAACTATCAAATGCAGAATTTATTCTTCTCCTTTCTCTAGCCCACTATTTCCTCAGTAGTGTTGACTGTAAACACACTGGTATTACATCAGAAGCTGGGGATGTGGGACAGTGCCCAATATCTTCAAAATGAAAAATTTAACCAAAGTGTAATTTCTCTCTCTCTCTCTTTTTTCTTTTTCCAATGTGGAATCTCACTCTGTAGCCCAGCCTGGA
This sequence comes from Nomascus leucogenys, assembly GCF_006542625.1. Lineage (NCBI taxonomy): Eukaryota > Metazoa > Chordata > Mammalia > Primates > Hylobatidae > Nomascus > Nomascus leucogenys. Next base: position 124,153,475 of record NC_044383.1, read on the forward strand.
GTACAGAGGTGCGATCTCGGCTAGCTGCAACCTCCGCCTCTCAGGCTCAAGTGAGAGCCTCCCAAGTAGCTGAGACTACAGGTGCACGCCACCACGCCTGACTAATTTTTTTGTATTTTAGTAGAGACAAGGTTTCACCATGTTGCCTAAGGTGGTCTTGAACTCCTGAGCTCAAGCGATACACCCGCTTTGGCCTCCCAAAGTGCTGGGATTACAGGCATGAACCACCGCGCCCAGGCTAATTTGTCTTATTCTATGGGAAGATATTTTAAAATATGTATCTTATTAGTTGATTTAATTATTGGATGTTAGTAGTAGTGTGTGTTTTATTAATCTAGTTACTGACACCTGTTTTTAAACATTAGGTCCGATTAGTTTAGTTCCGAAAAACAGGTTTCTAGAATGGTGTTCTGCACCCCCTCTGGATGCCTATGAAGCTAAACCTATTGTAGACATGTCTTAATTGGATCTCAGTATCAAGGACTAATTCCTAAGGGATTGGATAAGAAGATGGTATCTGCCGTATGCACTCGGACTGGAGCTGGAAAGCAAAGGCCCTGTCTAGGATCTGTCTTTCCCCCTCACTCCACAAACAAGAAGCAGGTTTTCAAACCAGAATTAGGCTTATTTTATAAACCAATTTAGGCCCAGAGAGCTATCTGTGTTTATCTCCCACGTTATCCCCTAAAGCCTTATTTGCAAGTCTCAACCTGTCTCAGCAATATTTCAAAGACCCAAGGGAAGATTCGTATTCCATAGTTAGCCTGACACACCAGAGAGGAAGGACTCTTAGAGGCAAGCACCATAGTGAGTTGAAGCTTGGGGGAAAGAAGAAATCTTAGAAAAAGGTGATATTCTCCAACTGTACCTCTCCATCAGGAAATTCTTCTTTTAGGGAAAAATTAAGAAGTTTGACATTTTTTTCCTTATTAGGTAAAGTATGCATATCCCACAGAGATAATCTCCCTGTCTTACACAAAAAATAACTGAAACCAAGATGTCAATGTCTGTCTCCAAAACAACACAGCTGCAAGTGGTGGCATAAAAAGTCAGAATTGTGCCACTCAGAGTTTTACATCACTGGTTTTCAAATTTTGTAGCATTCTGGCATCCTTTTTGTTTATTAGTTTAAATTGTGTTAAAAAAATACATAACATAAAATTTACCATCTTAACCAAGTATATAGTTTAGTAGACTGGGATATATTCACATTGTTGCACAACAGATCTCCAGAACTTTTTCATCTTGCAAAACTAAAACTCTGCACCTGCTGAATAACTCCCCATTTCCCTCCCCCCAGCCCCTGGCAATCACCATTCTGCTTTCTGTTTCCATAAACTTGACTAGGCTAGATATGTCATATAAGTGAAATCATGCAGTGACTGGCTTATTTCACCTAGCATAATGTCTTCAAGGTTTATCCATGTCGTAGTGTGTACAGCCATTTTCTTCCTTTTTAAGGCTGAAATATATTCAGCTGTGTGTGCATATTACATTTTACTTATCCATAATCCATTGATGAATACTGGGTTCCTTCCACATCTTGACTGTTGTAAATAATGCTGCTGTGAACGTGAATGTGCAAATATCTCTTTAAGATCCTATTTCCAATTTTTTTGTATATATACCCAGAAATGATATTGCTGGATCACATGGCAATACTATTTTTAATGTTTCAAGGAACTAGTATACCATTTTCCATAGTGGTTGCACCATTTTACATTTGTACCAACAATACACAAGGGTTCCAATTTCTCCACATCCTCACCAACATTTATTATTTTCTGTTTTGTGTGGTTTTTATTAGTAGTAGCCATCCTAATGTGTGTGAGGTGACATCTCACTGGGGTTTTGATTTGCATTTCCCTAGTGGTTAGTGATGTTAAGCATCTTTTCATATGCTTGTTGGCCATTTGTATATCATTTTTAGGAAAATATCTATTCAGCTCCTTTGTCTATTTTTTAGAAGGGTTATTTGGTTTTGGTGCTTGAGTTTTAGGAGTTCTTTCTATATTCTGAATATCAATCCCTTATCAGGTATATAATTTGCAAATATTTTCTCCTTTCTGTAGGTTGCCCTTTAACCCTCTTGTGTCGTTTGATGCACAAAAGTTTTAAGTTTGATGTAATCTCATTTATCTGTTTTTGCATTTATTGCCTGTGCTTTGAGTGTCATATTCAAGAAATCAAGCAAACTAACACAGGAACATAAGAACACACAGATACATAGAGGGGAAAAATACACACTGGGGCCTATCAGAGGATAGAGGATAGGAGGAGGGAGGAGATCAGGAAAAATAACTGATGGGAACTAGGCATAATACATGGATGATGAAATGATCTGTACAACAAACCTCCATGACAGAAGTTTACCTATATAACAAACCTGCACATGTACCCGTAACTTAATATAAAAGTTAAATTTTTAAAAAAAATCATTGCCAATTCAACGCCATAGGATTTTATCCAGTGTTTTCTTTTAAGACTTTTATAGTTTTAGGTTTTACAGTCTTTAATCTATTTTGAGTTAATTTTTGTATATGGTATAAGCTGATAAACCAGCTTCATTCTTCTGCATGTGGATATCCAGTTTTCCTAGTACCATTTGTTGAAAAGACTGTCCTTTCCTCCATCGAGTGGTCTTAGTACCCCTGTTGAAGATCATTTGACCTTATGTGTAAGACTTTATTTCTCTGGTCTCTATTCTATTCCATTGGTTTATATGTCTGTCTTTGTGCCAGTATCACACTGTTTTGATTATCACCACTTTGTAATAAGTTTTGAAATCAGAAGTGTGACATCTCCAACTTTTTTTTTTTTCAAATTGTTTTGGTTATTCAGGGTCTCTTGAGATTCCACACAAACTTTAAAATAGGCTTTTCTATTTCTGCAAAACACATCATTGAGTTCTTGACAGGGATTGCATTGAATCTTTAGGGCTTTGGGTAATATCAAAATCTTTTTTTTTTGGAGATGGAGTCTTGCTCTGTCACCCAGGCTGGAGTGCAGTGGCATGATTTTGGCTCTCTACAAGCTCCACTTTCTGGGTTCATGCCATTCTCCTGCCTCAGCCTCCCAAGTAGGTGGGACCACATGTGCCTGCCACCACGCCTGGCTGATTTTTTTGTATTTTTAGTATAGATGGGGTTTCGCCGTTTTAGCCACGATGGTCTTAATCTCCTGACCTCGTGATCTGCCCATCTTGGCCTCCCAAAGTGCTGGGATTACAGGCGTGAACCATCACGCCTGGCTGGGTAATATCGGAATCTTAACAATATGAAAGCTTCCAATCTATGAACACAGGATGTCTTTCTACTTATTTGTATCTTCTTTAATTTCTTTTAGCAAAGTTTTGTAGTTTTCAGTGTATAAGTCTTTCTCTTATTTGCTTAAGTTTACTCCTAACTATTGTAATTTTTGATGCTATTATAAATGGACTTATTTTTATAATTCCTTTTCGAATTTTGTATTGTTAGTGTTTAGAAACACAAATAATTTTCTGTGCTGATTTTGTATCCTGCAACTTTGCTGACTTTATTTCTTAGTTCTAACAGTGTTTTGTGCATGTTTGAAACCTTTAGGGTCTTCTACATATAAGATTGTGTCATCTGCAAACAGAAATAATTTGACTTCTTCTTTTCCAATTTGGATGCCTTTGATTTATTTTTCTTGTGTAAGTTCTCTGGCCAGGACTTTCAGTACCACATTTAATGGAAGTGGCAAAAGCAAGCACCCTTGTCTTGTTCCTACTCTTAAAGGAAAAGTTTTCAGTCTTTTACCATTGAGTGTGATGTTAGCTGTGGGCTTTTTATCTATGGCCTTTATTATGCTGAGGTAGTTCTTTCTATTCCTAATTAAATGAGTGTTTTTGTCATAAAATAGTTTTGAATTTTGTCAAGTGCTTTTTCTACATTAATTAAGATGATCATATGGGGTTTTCCACCTTCATCCTATTAGTGTGGCATATTACATTAGATTGATTTTCACATGTTGAAACCTTGCGTCCCAGAAATAAATTCCCATTCTTATAAAGCTGAATAATTACATGAATTTAATCAAAGGATTCAGTTTTCTGACCTCTGTGGAAGGCATTAACTTCTTAGAGCAAAGTGCATAAGACAAAACAATGACTGCCATTCAACTCATGGATGAGTAAGAAGTATGTTGCTCAGAGTTTCTGAATAAAGTCAGCTGAAGCCTGAGCCATCCATCCTGGATTCTTCTGTGTTCCTCGGGAGAATGAACTTATAATGACTAGTTGGGAACTAAGAAGCTTAGTGTGATATTTTCGTCCAGGATGTGTTAGGAAAAAAAAAAAAGGATCAGGCTGGGTGGTGGCTCACGACTGTAATCCGAGCACTTTCTGTCTCTACTAAACCTGTCTCTACTAAACCCTGTCTCTACTAAAAATACAAAAATTAACCGGGCATGGTGGCAGGTGCCTGTAATCCCAGCTGCTTGGGAGACTGAGGCAGAGAATTGCTTGAACTGGGAGGCAGAGTTTGCAATGAGCCAAGATCACACCACTGCACTGCAGCCTGGGCAACAGAGCGAGACTCTGTTTCCAAAAAAAAAAAAAAAAGAAAAGAAAACAAAAAAAGAATCCTCAGCAACATCCCCAAGATGGACATGGACAGAGCTGTAAGCAGTAGAGGTGATGGGTGTGCCCTACTCTTGGCTTTGCTACTCTTCTTGTGCCCATACAAAGGCAGCCCAAAGATAATAGCAACTCTCTATTTATATACCAACCATTAGCTCATCCACATAGTCTCAGTGTTTATTAGCTCTAATTTTACAGAGGGATAAATTTAGGTCGAGAGAGATGAAATGCTTGACCAGAGGACATAAAATAAATGATAATGTGTGGCACCCCAAATCTAGATCCCTAGACTGGTAACTGGCTTTCTTTTCTATGCTGTTTCCTTGATTTAAAAAATATTATCTAAAAATTATTTATTAGCACTTGTTTCTTAGCCTTTAAGTACAAAATACACAAACATTACTTAAGCACTATTTTTCACATACTACTTTAATTTTTTTAATGTCTGTCATGACATCATGCTCATTTAAGTTTCTCCTTCCTCACTGATTGCTCCTTCTCAACATTCTTTACACATCTAGGTATTGCAGACTCCAAAGTCCCATCCTCATCCTCCTTTCCCTTTTTTTCTATGAAGTCTCGTTCACTACCATCACTTTAAATAAAATCATTCTGCTGATAAAACTTATCTTCAGAACTTCAGGCAGATATATCCAACTACTTACTTAACTTCTTCAGTGAGGTGACTAGTGGGATATTCAAGTAGAATATATCCAAAAGAAAAGTTAAGAGTTTTCTTCTCAATATCTGCTTCTGCCATACACTTCCATCTCACCAAAATTGGAGGAGTTATCTTTTACTATCCAGTCTCCCTCACCACTCAACATTTCCATTAACTACAACTATATCCAAGCAAATACATCAACTCTATGTCTAAAATATGTCTGGACTCCAACCACTCCTCTCCACCTCCACCACTACTGCCCTAGTCTACACCTCCATCTCTCTGGCCTGGACTACTGAAGCAGTCCATTAACTAGCCCACTCTGTTTCCAAATGATCCCAAGCATACCCATCTGATCCCAGGGCATTCTCCACTCAGTAGACAGAATGATATTCTAAAAATATGTTAGATAATATCACTCCCAAATACCCTCTAATTCTTCCCATTGCAAGTAGAATAAAATCTAAAATCTACATGATCCAGCCTCTGGTTTTCTCACTGAACTCATATCCTAGTATTTTCTCCTTATTCATCACCTCCTGGCTAACTGGCATTCTTCCTGTTCCTCAAGCATGCTGTATTAGTCCGTGTTCATGCTGCTGATAAAGACATACCTGAGACTGGACAATTTACAAAAGAAAGAGGTTTAATGGACTTACAGTTCCATGAGGCTGGGGAGTCCTCACAATTATAGCACAAGACAAGGAGAAGCAAGTCATGTCTTACATGAATGGCAGCAGGCAAAGAGAGAGCTTGTGCAGGGAAACTCCCTGTTATAAAACCAACAGATCTCATGAGATTTATTTACTATCATAAGAACAGCACAGGAAGGACCTGCCCCCATGATTCAATTACATCCCACCAGGTCCCTCCCACAACATGTGGGAATTCAAGATGAGATTTGGGTGGGGACATAGCCAAACCATATTATTCTGCCCTTGGCCCTTCTGAAATCTCATGTCCTCACATTTCAAAACCAATCATACCTTCCAAACAGTCCTCCAGAGTCTCAACTCATTTCAGCATTAACTCAAAAGCCCACAGTGCAAAGTTTCATCTGAGACAAGGCAAGTCCCTTCTGCCTATGAGCCTGTAAAATCAAAAGCTACTTAGTTATTTCCTAGATACAGTGTAGGTACAGGCATTGGATAAATACAGCCAACCCAACTGGAAGAAATTGGCCAAAATGAAGGTGCTATAGGCCCCATGAAAGTCTGAAATCCAATAGGGTAGTTATTAAACCTTGAAGTTCCAAATGATCTCTTTTGACTCTATGTCTCACATCCAGGTCACATTGATGCAAGATATGGTCTTGGGCAGCTCTGCCCCTGTGGCTTTGCAGGGTACAGCCTCTGTCCTGACTGCCTTCACAGGCTGGCATTGAGTGTCTGTGGCTTTTCCAGGTGCACGGTGCAAGCTGTCAGTGGATCTACCATTCTGGGGTCTGGAGGATGGTGGCCCTCTTCTCATAGCTCCATTAGGCAGTACCCCAGTTGGAACTCTGTGTAGGGGTTCACACCCCATGTTTCCCTTCTGCACCACCCTAGCAGAGGTTCTCCATGAGGGCCCCACCCTTGTAGCAAACTTCTGCCTGGGCATCCAGCCATTTCCATACACCCTCTGATATCTAAGCAAAGGTTCCCAAACCCCAGTTCTTGACTTCTCTGCACTCAAAGGCTCAACACCACATGGAAGCTGCCAAAGCTTGGGTCTTGCACCCTCTGAAGCCACAGCCTGAGCTCTACAGTGGCCCTTTCAGCCACAGCTGGAGTAGCTGGGACAAAGGGCACCAAGTCCCTAGGCAGCACACAGTACGGGGACCCTGGGGCTGGCCCATAAAACCATGTTTTCCTCCTAGGCCTCTGGGCCTGTGATGGGAGGGACTGCCATAAAGACCTCTGACATGCCCTGGAGACATGTTTCCCATTGTCTTGGGGGTTAACATTCAGTTCCTAGTTACTTATGCAAATTGCTGCAGCTGGCTTGGATTTTATCTCAGAAAATGGGTTTTTCTTTTCTGTTGCATTGTCAGGCTGCAAATTTTCCAAACTTTTATGTTCTGCTTCCCTTATAAAACTGAATGCCTTTAACAGCACCCAAGTCACAATTTGAATGCTTTGCTGCTTAGAAATTTCTTCCACCAAATACTTGAAATCATCTCTCTCAAGTTCAAATTTCCACAAATATCTAGGGCAGGGGCAAAATGCCACCAGTCTCTTTGCTAAAACCTACCAAGAGTCACCTTTGCTCCAGTTCCCAACAAATTCCTCATCTCCATCTGAGACCACCTCAGCCTAGATTTCATTGTCCATATCATTGTCAGCATTTTGGGCAAAGCCATTCAACAAGTCTCTAGGGAGTTCCAAACTTTTGCAGATTTTCCTGTCTTCTTCTGAGCCCTCCAAACTGTTCCAACCTCTGCATGTTACCTGTTTCCAAAGTTGCTTCCACATCTTCAGGTATCTGTTCAGCAGTGACACACTCTACTGGTATCAATTTACTATATTAGTCCATTTTCATGCTGCTGATAAAGACATACCTGAGACTGGGCAATTTACAAAAGAAAGAGGTTTAATGGACTTATAGTTCCATGTGGCTGGGGAGGCCTCACAATCATGGCAGAAGGCAAGGAGACCAAGTCATGTCTTATATGAATGGCAGCAGGCAAACAGAGAGCTTGTGCAGTGAAACTTCCCCTTATAAAACTATCAGATCTCATGAGACTTGTTCACTATCACAAGAACAGCATGGGAAACACCTGCCCCCATCATTCAATTACCTCCCACCAGGTCCCTCGCACAACACATGAGAATTCAAGGTGAGATTTGGCTGGGGACACAGCAAAACCATATTACATGCCAAGTTAATTTCAATCTTTCTCCCCCTTTGCTGGGAACATCTTTCCTGAAATTTTCTCATGGTTCTCACTTCCTCAACCCTAATGTCATCTTCTTAGAAAAAACTTCCTGGCCAGCTAAAAGATGTCACTATCACCCAATTATTCTCTCTCTCAATAACCCAGATTGTTTTTTAATATCATTTGCATCTGTTGGAAATCATTGTTTTTTTTTATTTGTTGGCTGATGATCTTCATCCACCAGAACATCAGTTCTATGAGGCTACAAACTTTTTCTTCTTCACCTCTAAATTTCCAATGATTAGAATAGCACCTGTGGCAAGATAAGTGTATAATACATACATGCTGAGGAAATGTATGACAAAACAAGGAAATATAGAAAACTAGTAAAATGCGAAAGAAGTTCTTTTTTTTTTTTCATTATTATACTTTAGGTTTTAGGGTACATGTGCACAATGTGCAGGTTTGTTACATATGTATCCATGTGCCATGTTGGTTTGCTGCACCCATTAACTCGTCATTTAGCATTAGGTATATCTCCTAATGCTGTCCCTCCCTCCTCCCACCACCCCACAACAGTCCCCAGAGTGTGATGTTCCCCTTCCTGTGTCCATGAGTTCTCATTGTTCAATTCCCACCTATGAGCGAGAACATGCGGTGTTTGGTTTTTTGTCCTTGCGATAGTTTACTGAGAATGATGGTTTCCAGTTTCATCCATGTCCCTACAAAGGACAAGAACTCATCATTTTTTATGACTGCATAGTATTCCATGGTGTACATGTGCCACATTTTCTTAATCCAGTCTATCGTTGGTGGACATTTGGGTTGGTTCCAAGTCTTTGCTATTGTGAATAGTGCTGCAATAAACATACGTGTGCATGTGTCTTTATAGCAGCATGATTTATAGTCCTTTGGGTATATACCCAGTAATAGGATGGCTGGGTCAAATGGTATTTCTAGTTCTAGATGCCTGAGGAATCGCCACACTGACTTCCACAATGGTTGAACTAGTTTACAGTCCCACCAACAGTGTAAAAGTGTTCCTATTTCTCCACATCCTCTCCAGCACCTGTTGTTTCCTGACTTTTGAATGATGGCCATTCTAACTGGTGTGAGATGGTATCTCATTGTGGTTTTGATTTGCATTTCTCTGATGGCCAGTGATGATGAGCATTTTTTCATGTGTTTTTTGGCTGCATAAATGTCTTCTTTTGAGAAGTGTCTGTTCATGTCCTTTGCCCACTTTCTGGTGGGGTTGTTTGTTTTTTTCTTCTAAATTTGTTTGAGTTCATTGTAGATTCTGGATATTAGCCCTTTGTCAGATGAGTAGGTTGCGAAAATTTTCTCCCATTTTGTAGGTTGCCTGTTCACTCTGATGGTAGTTTCTTTTGCTGTGCAGAAGCTCTTTAGTTTAATTAGATCCCATTTGTCAATTTTGGCTTTTGTTGCCATTGCTTTTGGTGTTTTAGACATGAAGTCCTTGCCCATGCCTATGTCCTGAATGGTATTGCCTAGGTTTTCTTCTAGGGTTTTTATGGTTTTAGGTCTAACATGTAAGTCTTTAATCCATCTTGAATTAATTTTTGTATAAGGTGTAAGGAAGGGATCCAGTTTCAGCTTTCTACATATGGCTAGCCAGTTTTCCCAGCACCATTTATTAAATAGGGAATCCTTTCCCCATTTCTTGTTTTTGTCAGGTTTGTCAACGATCAGATAGTTGTAGATATGCGGCATTATTTCTGAGGGCTCTGTTCTGTTCCATTGATCTATGTCTCTGTTGTGGTACCAGTACCATGCTGTTTTGGTTACTGTAGCCTTGTAGTATAGTTTGAAGTCAGGTAGCGTGATGCCTCCAGCTTTGTTCTTTTGGCTTAGGATTGACTTGGCGATGCGGGCTCTTTTTTGGTTCCATATGAACTTTAAAGTAGTTTTTTCCAATTCTGTGAAGAAAGTCATTGGTAGCTTGATGGGGATGGCATTGAATCTATAAATTACCTTGGGTAGTATGGCCATTTTCACGATATTGATTCTTCCAACCCATGAGCATGGAATGTTCTTCCATTTGTTTGTATCCTCTTTTATTTCATTGAACAGTGGTTTGTAGTTCTCCTTGAAGAAGTCCTTCACATCCCTTGTAAGTTGGATTCCTAGGTATTTTATTCTCTTTGAAGCAATTGTGAATGGGAGTTCACTCATGATTTGGCTCTCTGTTTGTCTGTGATTGGTGTACAAGAATGCTTGTGATTTTTGTACATTGATTTTGTATCCAGAGACTTTGCTGAAGTTGCTTATCAGTTTAAGGAGATTTTGGGCTCAGACAATGGGGTTTTCTAGATATACGATCATGTCATCTACAAAGAGGGACAATTTGACTTCCTCTTTTCCTAATTGAATACTCTTTATTCCCTTCTCCTGCCTGATTGCCCTGGCCAGAACTTCCAGCACTATGTTGAATAGGAGTGGTGAGAGAGGGCATCCCTGTCTTGTGCCAGTTTTCAAAGGGAATGCTTCCAGTTTTTGCCCATTCAGTATGATATTGGCTGTGGGTTTGTCATAGATAGCACTTATTATTTTGAGATACGTCCCATCAATACCTAATTTATTGAGAGTTTTCAGCATGAAGGGTTGTTGAATTTTGTCAAAGGCCTTTTCTGCATCTATTGAGATAATCATGTGGTTTTTGTCTTTGGTTCTGTTTATATGCTGGTTTACATTTATTGATTTGCGTATGTTGAACCAGGCTTGCATCCCAGGGATGAAGCCCACTTGATCATGGTGGATAAGCTTTTTGATGTGCTGCTGGATTTGGTTTGCCAGTATTTTATTGAGGATTTTTGCATCAATGTTCATCAAGGATATTGGTCTGAAATTCTCTTTTTTGGTTGTGTCTCTGCCAGGATTTGATATCAGGACGATGCTGGCCTCATAAAATGTGTTAGGGAGGATTCCCTCTTTTTCTATCGATTGGAATAGTTTCAGAAGGAATGGTACCAGTTCCTCCTTGTACCTCTGGTAGAATTCGGCTGTGAATCCATCAGGTCCTGGACTCTTTTTGGTTGGTAAGCTATTGATTATTGCCACAATTTCAGAGCCTGTTATTGGTCTATTCAGAGATTCAACTTCTTCCTGGTTTAGTCTTGGGAGGGTGTATTTGTCGAGGAATTTATCCATTTCTTCTAGATTTTCTAGTTTATTTGCATAGAGGTGTTTGTAGTATTCTCTGATGGTAGATTGTATTTCTGTGGGATTGGTGGTGCTATCCCTTTTTTCATTTTTTATTGCATCTATTTGATTCTTCTCTCTTCTTTATTAGTCTTGCTAGCAGTCTATCAATTTTGTTGATCTTTTCAAAAAACCAGCTCCTGGATTCATTAATTTTTTGAAGGGTTTTTTGTGTCTCTATTTCCTTCAGTTCTGCTCTGACTTTAGTTATTTCTAGCCTTCTGCTAGCTTTTGAATGTGTTTTCTCTTGCTTTTCTAGTTCTTTTAATTGTGATGTTAGGGTATCAATTTTGGATCTTTCCTGCTTTCTTTTGTGGGCATTTAGTGCTATAAATTTCCCTCTACACACTGCTTTGAACGTGTCCCAGAGATTCTGGTATGTTGTGTCTTTGTTCTCGTTGGTTTCAAAGAACATCTTTATTTCTGCCTTCATTTCATTATGTACCCAGTAGTCATTCAGGAGCAGGTTATTCAATTTCCATGTAGTTGAGCGGTTTTGAGTGAGTTTCTTAATCCTGAGTTCTAGTTTGATTGCACTGTGGTCTGAGGGATAGTTTGTTATAATTTCTGCTCTTTTACATTTGCTGAGGAGAGCTTTACTTCCAACTATGTGGTCAATTTTGGAATAGGTGTGGTGTGGTGTTGAAAAAAATGTATATTCTGTTGATTTGGGGTGGAGAGTTCTTTAGATGTCTATTAGGTCCACTTTGTGCAGAGCTGAGTTCAATTCCTGGATATCCTTGTTAACTTTCTGTCTCATTGATCTGTCTAATGTTGACAGTGGGGTGTTAAAATCTCCCATTATTATTGTGTGGGAGTTTAAGTCCCTTTGTAGGTCACTCAGGACTTGCTTTATGAATCTAGGTGCTCCTGTGTTGGGTGCATATATATTTAGGATAGTTAGCTCTTCTTGTTGAATTGATCCCTTTACCATTATGTAATGGCCTTCTTTGTCTCTTTTGATCTTTGTTGGTTTAAAGTCTATTTTATCAGAGACTAGGATTGCAACCCCTGCCTTTTTTTGTTTTCCATTTGCTTGATAGATCTTCCTCCATCCCTTTATTTTGAGTCTATGTGTGTCTCTGCACGTGAGATGGGTTTCCTGAATACAGCACACTGATGGGTCTTGACTCCTTATCCAATTTGCCAGTCTATGTCTTTTAATTGGAGCATTTAGCCCATTTACATTTAAAGTTTATATTGTTATGTGTGAATCTGATCCTGTCATTATGATGTTAGCTGGTTATTTTGCTCATTAGTTGATGCAATTTCTTCCTGGCCTCGATGGTCTTTACAATTTAGCATGTTTTTGCAGTGGCTGGTACCGGTTGTTCCTTTCCATGTTTAGTGCCTCCTTCAGGAGCTCTTTTAGGGCAGGCCTGGTGGTGACAAAATCACTCAGCATTTGCTTGTCTGTAAACTATTTTATTTCTCCTTCATTTATGAAGCTTAGTTTGGCTGGATATGAAATTCTGGGTTGAAAATTCTTTTCTTTAAGAATGTTGAATATTGGCCCCCACTCTCTTCTGGCTTGTAGAGTTTCTGCCGAGAGATCAGCTGTTAGTCTGATGGGCTTCCCTCTGTGGGTAACCTGACCTTTCTCTCTGGCCGCCCTTAACATTTTTTCCTTCATTTCAACTTTGGTGAATCTGACAATTATGTGTCTTGGAGTTGCTCTTCTCAAGGAGTATCTTTGTGGCATTCTCTGTATTTCCTGAATCTGAATGTTGGCCTGCCTTGCTAGATTGGGGAAGTTCTCCTGGATAATATCTTGCAGAATGTTTTCCAACTTGGTTCTATTCTCCCCGTCACTTTCAGGTACACCAATCAGACGTAGGTTTGGTGTTTTCACATAGTCCCATATTTCTTGGCGGCTTTGTTCGTTTCTTTTCATTCTTTTTTCTCTAAACTTCCCTTCTTGCTTCATTTCATTCATTTCATCTTCCATCACTGATACTCTTTCTTCCAGTTGATTGCATTAGCTACTGAGGCTTCTGCAATCTTCATGTAGTTCTCGAAACTTGGCTTTCAGCTCCATCAGCTCCTTTAAGCCCTTCTCTGCATTGGTTATTCTAGTTATCTATTTGTCTAATTTTTTTTCAAGTTTTTTAACTTCTCTGCCATTGTTTTGAATTTCCTCCCTTAGCTCAGAGTAGTTTGATCATCTGAAGCCTTCTTCTCTCAACTCATCAAAGTCATCCTCCATCCAGCTTTGTTCCATTGCTGGTGAGGAACTGCGTTCCTTTGGAGGAGGAGAGGTGCTCTGCTTTTTAGAGTTTCCAGTTTTTCTGCTCTGTTTTTTCCCCATCTTTGTGGTTTTATCTACTTTTGGTCTTTGATGATGGTGATGTACAGATGGGTTTTTGGTGTGGATGTCCTTTCTGTTTGTTAGTTTTCCTTCTACCAGACAGGACCCTCAGCTGCAGGTCTGTTGGAGTTTGCTAGAGGTCCACTCCAGACCCTGTTTGGCTGGGTGTCAGCAGCGGTGGCTGCAGAACAGTGGATTTTCATGAGACCACAAATTCAGCTGTCTGATAGTTCCTCTGGAAGTTTTGTCTCAGAGGAGTACCTGGCCGAGTGAGGTGTCAGTCTGTCCCTACTGGGGGGTGCCTCCCGGTTAGGCTGCTCGGGGGTCAGGGACCCACTTTAGGAGGCAGTCTGTCCGTTCTCAGATCTCTAGCTGCATGCTGGGAGAACCACTACTCTCTTCAAAGCTGTCAGACAGGGACATTTAAGTCTGCAAAGGTTCCTGCTGACTTTTTGTTTGTCTGTGTCCTGCCCCCAGAGGTGGAGCCTACAGAGGCAGGCAGGCCTCCTTGAGCTGTGGTGGGCTCCACCCAGTTCGAGCTTCCTGGCTGCTTTGTTTACCTAAGCAAGCCTAGGCAATGGCGGGCGCCCCTCCCCCAGCCTCGCTGCTGCCTTGCAGTTTGATCTCAGACTGCTGTGCTAGCAATCAGAGAGATTCTGTGGGCATAGGACCCTCCGAGCCAGGTGTGGGACACCATCTCCTGGTGTGCCGTTTCCCAAGCCCGTTGGAAAAGCACATTATTAGGTTGGGACTGACCCGGTTTTCCAGGTGCCATCTGTTACCCCTTTCTTTGACTAGGAAAGGGAACTCCCTGACCCCTTGCACTTCCCGAGTGAGGCAATGCCTCACCCTGCTTCAGCTTGCGCACAGTGCACTGCACCAACTGTCCTGCACCCACTGTTTGGCACTCCCTAGTGAGATGAACCCAGTACCTCAAATAGAAATGCAGAAATCACCTGTCTTCTGTGTCGCTCACGCTGGGAGCTGTAGACCAGAGCTGTTCCTATTCGGCCATCTTGGCTCCGCCCTCCGCGAAAGAAGTTCTTAATGAAAAAATTTAGCCTTATTATCCAGAGATAGCGACTCTTCATACATTTTCTTTCTCTCTCTCTCTCTTCCTCTCTCTTTGTCTCTATCTCTCTCATTGTGGCTATGCGTGTGCATAATAAATTGACATCCTGCTTTTATCACTTGTCAATGACTATTATGCATATACTCACAACAACAGTAATTATTATAAAGCTTAAATATGTCAGTTTAAAAAAATTAAAACGAGTAAACAGTAAATTATGAAAGTCATATCCTGTTCAATCCAGTTCCCAGAAGTAACTACTGTCAAGATTGGTAGTATTAGTCAATGGTTTTTCCTTTGTCTCTCTCTATATATGCACATACACAAACACATCACACACATATGTAAAATGTGATATAACATATATATATATATATATAGTACATATGTGTAACTTTGTGGAAAAATAAAATCACAGAAATCAAACTTTTCCTTTTTATTGTAGAATATATTGAGATCTTTTCATGTCAGAATACACTGAAATTTTTAAGTTATTTTTAATCTTTAAATTTGCTACATGGTAGGGAGAGAGGTAAGCCAACAAGGAGCAAATAGATTGCTGTTTCAGAGGGGTTCAGGAGTGAAGGACAAACTATATCTCTGAAGGCAAAGATTCAGGGTGGGGTTGAGCACAGAAGGATAGATTCAAAGTCTACAAGAAGCATCTAGATGGCCATTTCCTCTTCCCCACTACACAGTCAAGTGACTAGCTCTTCCCAGCCTTGGCAGAAGGCAGAATAAGGCATATGCTGAAAACATCACTGAAAAGGTAGAACAAAAAAATAAAGAAATGAAAAATGGGCTGGGCACAGTGACTCATGCCCACAATCCCAGAACTTTGGGAGGCTGAGGTGGGTGGATCATTTGAAGTCAGGAGTTTGAGACGAGCCTGGCTAATATGGTGAAACCCCATCTCTACCAAAAATACAAAAATTAGCTGAGTGTTGTGGTGTGTGCCAGTAGTCCCAGCTACTCGGGAAGTGAGGCAGGAGAATTGCTGGAACCTGGGAGGCAGAGGTTGAAGTGAGCCACAATTGTGCCACAGCACTTGAGCCTGGGCAACAAAGCAAGACTCCATCTCAAAAAAAAAAAAAAGAAAAAGAAATGAAAAATGGAAGAGAAGGTAAAACAAAAAGGAAATAGATGGAAAATGGAGGAAAGGGACAGAAAATTAGAAGAGTAACTAACAGGTCCAATATATGGCTAATAGGCAGTACAGAAAGAGAGAACAGAAAAATGAAGGCCTTGGATAAAAGTGGATTAAAAAGCAAATACAATCTTACACTAAGATACATCATAAATTTGAGAACACAGGAATGAAAAGAAAATATGAAAATCTTCACTTGATGAAAAGATGACTTACAAGCAAAAGATTGGAAATCAGAATGGCATCTGACCTCTCAAGTGCAGTACAAAAATTAGCAATGTAGCAGAGCCTTCAAATTCTGAGAAAAAATGATCTCCAACCTGAAATTCTGTATGTAGACAAACTATCAATCAAATATAAGGGTAGAATAAAGAAGTTACCAGAAATGGAAGATGTATTAGTTTCCTGTAGCTGCAGTAACAAAGTATCACAAACTGGGTAGCTTTAAATAACAAAAATACATTCTCTCACAGTTCTGGGAACTATAAGTCTTTAATTATGCTATTGTCAGGGCATGTTCTCTCTCTTAGCTTCTAGTGATTGCCAATAATACTGGACACTCCTTGACATGTAGCTGCATAATTAACAATCTCTGCCTCCTCCATCACACAGCTCTCTACCCTCTGTTTGTCTGTGTCTTCACATGGCATTCTCTCCTCTGATGTGTCTATGTGCTTTCTTTTCTCCTTCTTATAAGGATACCAGTGATGTTGAATTAAGGACCTGCCCTACTCCTTACATCTTAATTTACATCTTAATTATGTCTGCAAAGATCCTGTTTCCAAAGAAGGTCACATACATGTACCAGAAGTTAAGATGACAACATATCTTTTGGGCAGGAGGGACAAAAATTAACAGAGGATCTATTTACATCACATGTAACCATTCTTAGCTACTTGATAAAGTGCTTTACTCTAATGAGGGGAGAAAGCAAGAATATAAAATATAAAGGCTTGAAGAAACAGGAAATTCAATCAAGAGAGAAACAAAATAAACTCCTAGGATGATGGTGAACGGAATTCCCAGGACAGCTGCACAGCAGCAGAGAGCAGCCAGGTCAAACTAGAGCAGGCGTCTACATGTTCAATGCATTCAACAGGAAAAGAAGGAAAGAAAGGAAAAGAAAAAAGAAAGAGAGAGAAAGAGAGGAAGGAAGGAAGGAATGAATGAAGGAAGGAAGGAATGAAGGAAGGAAGGAAGGCAGGCAGGCAGGAAGGGAGGGAGAGAGGGAAGGAGGGAGGGAAGAAAGAAAAAGAAAAGAGAAAGAGAGAGAGAGAAAGAAAAAGAGAGAAAGAGAGAGAGAAAGAAAAAGAGAAAGAGAGAAAGACAGGAAGAAAGAAAGAAAAAAAAGAAAGAAAGAAAGAAGGAAAGAAAGAAAGAAAGAAAGAAAGAAAGAAAGAAAGAAAGAAAGAAAGAAAGAAAGAAGAAAAGAAAAGAAAGAGGCCGGGCACAATGGCTCACGCTTGTAATCCCAGCACTTTGGGAGGCCGAGGCGGGCGGATCACGAGATCAGGAGATCGAGTCCATCCTGGCTAACACGGTGAAACCCCGTCTCTACTAAAAATACAAAAAAAAATTAGCTGGGCTTGGTGGCAGGCGCCTGTAGTCCCAGCTACTCGGGAGGCTGAGGCAGAAGAATGGTGTGAACCTGGGAGGCGGAGCTTGCATGAGCAGAGATTGTGCCACTGTACTCCAGCCTGGGTGACAGAGCAAGACTCTGCCTCAAAAAAAAAAAGAAAGAAAGAAACATAGAGAGAGAGAAAGAAAGAGAGCAAGAAGGAAGCAAGGAAGAGAAATAAGAGCAAGAGGATGAGGCTTCTGAGAAGGATGTTTTCATGAGAAAAATAAACGCAGGGAAGACCTGATGCATTTTAATAAAACCACAGGAGACTCTCGGGTCTGTTGAAGGGCTTCCAAATGAATTATTGCTTAATACATAGACAAATAAGGAAATAAAAAGTGAGCCAAGAATTAATTCCAATAAAAACAAAAAGCTGTAAAAGAAAGAAAATGAAATCATTTACTATAAGACACAGGTGAGAACAATACAGAGAGTCATATTGTAAAATGTGAATATTGATATAGCCAGAAAGAGTGACATAACACCACTGGGAAGTTGAGAAGAAGAGAAGTGTCTGTATGTGTGCGTGTGTGCTTGGCCATGTGCACACGTGAGCATGTCATGCATGTGAGTGTTTGCCTAAGTATGGTGAGTGAGATGGATGTCAAAGTTACATCCTTACCTCCCATGGTATGAAGTCAATATAACATCAAAAACTTAAGAAAAAAAGACACATTACTTTGAATTATGGAGGTGAATATCAGAAGAAGCAACTAGAACAGTTGTCAGTAATTACTTCGGGAGCCTGGACACAAATGGTGAGGAGAGAATGGGTAGGGCTTCCTGTTTTCATGCTAAGCTCTTTGTAGCATTTGACTTTTTAAGTCAGCATATGTAATATTTTGACTTGTTTTTAAAAAGAACAGAAAAAGCTTGGGAAAATATTTGCCATGTTTCTGCAAATGAGTTAATAGTCATTAGGTTTAAAAAGAAATACTACTAATTATGTTTGTATTTACAATGCTGTTGTAGAAAGGGTTTTACAATTTTTTCAAGTGTGAATAGTTGCAAACACCTTAACAAAATTTTGATTTTGTCTATTATAGAAACACATTTTTTGTTTGGAAACATTTTAAACATTTAGAAAAGTATAAACGGTCCAATATATACATTTCTGTACCTACCAACCACAAGTAAAAAAAAAGTGATCATTTTATCATTTCCCTTCAGTTTTTTGTATCAAAGAAATAGAATGTTATGGACAAATTTGAAGTCTTTTTCATTCTCCTCTGGTCTCATTCCCTTTCACCTCCTCTGAAGGCAATTCTCATTATGAATTTGGTGAATACATTTCCAGTCCACAGTTTATGCTTTCATTACATATGGAAATATTCTCATAAACCATGTAATACATTCTTGCTGTGTTTTTAGTATTTTGTAAATACATTCATACTGTATAAATTAGTCTGCAACCGCACCTGTTATCTAAAATTCTTTAAATTTATCTATGTTAATACATATAGATCTAGTATATTGGTTTTAACTGCTCTATAGTATTCCATGGTTTCAATTTTTTTTGGGGGGGACAGAGTCTTGCTCTGTCGCCCAAATTTATTTATCCAAAATTTATCTATTCTCCCATTCATGAACATTTAGATTGCTTCCAACTTTTTACTATTACAAAAATTACTTCAATGAAGGTATCTGTATCTATCTCCTAGTACACATATTAAAACTTCCTCTGGCATTTAAACACAGCAGTTGAATTTCTGATCACAGGATACACACATTTTCAACTCTTCTCAATCTTACAAAATTGTTCTTCCAAATCATTTAGGTAATCTACACTCTCACGAGCAGCTTATGGGTAGCTTAAGTAATCCCATGAAGTTACCAAAGTATTACCAAGGTATCTCACCACACCAGTCTAGAAGTTATGAAATAGCACATTATTATTTTAAGTACCTTTTATCTGAAATTTAGTGAAGTTGACCATCTTTTCTTATATTTCTTGGCTGTTCAGGTTCGTGGTTTGTGAATTGCCTATTCGTATTCTTTGCCTATTTTTCTCTTGGGTTAGTTTCTGTTTCTAATTTATTTATATAAACCTTTTAAATTCTGGACACTATACACACACATATACACACACACACACACAAAAGCGTACCTCAATTTATTGTGCTTCACTTTATTCAACTTTGCAGATATTACTTTTTTTACAAATTGAAAGTTTGTGGCCACCCTGCTTTATGCAAGTCTATTAATTTTCCAACAGCACATGCTTACCTCATGTCTCTGTCATTTTGGTAATACTCTCAATATTTTAAACTTTTTTATTATTTTTATATCTATTGTGGTGATCTATGATCAGTGATCTTTGATGTTACTATTGTCATTCTTTTTGGAGTGCCACAAACTGCACCCATATAAGACAGCAATCTGTTTTTTTGTTTTTTTGGTTTTTTTTTTATTATACTTTAGGTTTTAGGGTACATGTGCATAATGTGCAGGTTTGTTACATATGTATCCATGTGCCATGTTGGTTTGCTGCACCCATTAACTCGTCATTTAGCATTAGGCATATCTCCTAATGCTGTCCCTCCCCCCTCCCCCCACCCCACAACAGTCCCCGGAGTGTGATGTTCCCCTTCCTGTGTCCATGAGTTCTCATTGTTCAATTCCCACCTATGAGTGAGAACATGCAGTGTTTGGTTTTTTGTCCTTGCGATAGTTTACTGAGAATGATGGTTTCCAGTTTCATCCATGTCCCTACAAAGGACAAGAACTCATCATTTTTTATGGCTGCATAGTATTCCATGGTGTATATGTGCCACATTTTCTTAATCCAGTCTATTGTTGTTGGACATTTGGGTTGGTTCCAACTCTTTGCTATTGTGAATAGTGCCACAATAAACATACGTGTGCATGTGTCTTTATAGCAGCATGATTTATAGTCCTTTGGGTGTATACCCAGTAATGGGATGGCTGGGTCAAATGGTATTTCTAGTTCTAGATCGCTGAGGAGTCGCCACACTGACTTCCACAATGGTTGAACTAGTTTACAGTCCCACCAACGGTGTAAAAGTGTTCCTATTTCTCCACATCCTCTCCAGCACCTGTTGTTTCCTGATTTTTTAATGATGGCCATTCTAACTGGTGTGAGATGGTATCTCACTGTGGTTTTGATTTGCATTTCTCTGATGGCCAGTGATGATGAGCATTTTTTCATGTGTTTTTTGGCTGCATAAATGTAAGACAGCAATCTTAATTGATAAATGTTATATGGTGTTCTGACTGTTCCACCAACAGCCGTTCCCAAGTCTTTCTTTCTCTTCTTGGGCTTTCTTGTTCCCTGAGACACAACAATATTGAAATGAGGCCAATTAATAACCCTACAATGGCCTCTAAGTGATCGAGTGGAAAGAACAGTGATATGTCTCATTTTAAATTGAAAGCTAGAAATGATTGAGTTTTGTGAAGAGGACATGTGGAAAGCCAATATAAGCCAAAGCCTAGGCCTCTTGCACAGCCAAGCTGTGACTGCAAATGAAAAGTTATTGAAGGAAATTAAAAATGTTACTCCATTGAACACATGAATGATAAGAAAGCAAAACAGCCTTATTGCTCATACAGAGAAAGTTTGAGTGGTCTGGGTAGATTTCCTTAAGCCAAGGCCTAATCCAGAGCGAGGCTGTAACTCTCTTCAATTCTATAGAGTCTGAGAGAGGCAAGGAAGCTGCAGAAGAATAGTTTGAAGCTAGCACAGGTTGGTTCATGAGGTTTAAGCAAAGAAGTCATCTCCATAACATAAAAGTGCAAGTAAAGCAGCAAGTGCTGATGGAGAATCTGCAGCGAGTTATCCAGAAGATCTAGCTAAGATCATTGATGAAGGTGGACACATGAAATAACAGATATTCAATGGAGATGAAACAGCTTTCTATCGGAAGAAGTTGCCATCTAGGACTTTTCATTGCTAGAGAGGAGAGGTAAATGCCTGGCTTCAAAGGATAGGCTGACGCTCATGTTAGGGGCTAATGCAGGTAGTGACTAAGTTGAGGCCAAATGCTCATTGACCATTCCAAAAATCTTAGGGCCCTTAAGGATTATGCTAAATCTACTCTGCCTGTGCTCTATAAATGGAAAAACAAAACTTGGATGACAGCACATCTGTTTACAGAATGCTTTACTGGATATTTTAAGTGCACTTTTGAGACCTACTGCTAAGGAAAAAAGATTTCTCTCAAAATATTACTGCTCATTGACAACGTGCCTAGTCACTCAAGAACTCTTATGGAGATGTACAAGGAGATAACGTTGTTTTCATACCTCTTAACACAACATCCATTCTGCAGCCCACCAATCAAGGTGTAATTTTGACTTTTAAGTCTTATTATTGGAGAAATATATTTTATAAGGTCATCAATGCCATAGATATGGATTCCTCTGATAGATCTTAGCAAAGTAGATTGAACACCTTCTGGAAAAAACTCACCATTCTAGATCCCATTAGGAAGATTTATGGGTCATGGGAGGAGGTCAAAATATCAACATTAACGGAAGTTTGAAAGAAGTTGATTTCAACTGTTACAGATGACTTTTAGAGGTCCAAGACTTCAGTGAAGAAAGTAACTCCAGATGTAGTGGAAAGAGCAAGAGAACTAGAATTAAAAGTGGCACCTGAAGATGTGACTAAATTGCTGCAATCTCACAATCAAACTTGAACAGATAAGGAGCTATTTCCTAAGGGTGAGCAAAGAAAAGTGCTTTCTTGGAATGTAATGTACTCCTAGAGAAGATGCTGTGAACATTGTTGAAACAACAACAAAGGATTTAGAATAGTATATAAATGTAGTGGAGAAAGTAGCAGCAGGATTTGAGAGGATTGACTCAAATTTTAAAAGAAGCTTTATTAGGAGTAAAACACTTTCAACCAGCACTGCGTGCTACAGAGAAATCCTTTGTGAAAAGATGAGTCCATTGATGTGGCAAACTCCATTGTTGTCTTATTTTTTTAAATTGCCAGAGCTATGCCAATCTTCAGCAACCACACTCTGATTAGTTGGCAGCTATCAGCGTCAAGGCAAGACCCTCCACAACAAAAAGATTATAGCTCACTGGAGCCTCAAATTATTATTAGCAGTTTTTTTTGTTTTTTTTTTTTTTAGCAATAATGTATTTTTAATTATGGTGCGTACTTTTTTAAACACAATGGTACCACACACTTAATAGACTACAATATAGTGTAAATATAACTTTTATATGCACTAGGAAACAATAAAATTTCTGTGACACACTTTATTGCAATATTTGTTTTCTTGCATGTGTGGTGGTCAAGAACCAAACCTACAGTATCATTCGGGTATGCCTGTGTGTGTGTGTATATATATATAGATAGATATATACACATACACACATATATTATATATGTATGTGTCTGTACACATATATACATTATATAAAATATATGTATATATATCTATCTTGGTTTTCTAAATGACTGCATGACAAAAAATTTAAAAACGCCTAGAACTAATAGCACCATAAAGGCCTTAGAAAGCAATATTGCAGTATATTTGAAAAACTGTAAGATGAAGGAAGGCACTTATTACATGCTAAGTATTGGAATATCTTATTTAATCATTTTAGCAAAACTATGAGATTGATATATTTTTCCACTTTGCACATAAGTAAGCTGAAGTTCAGTGAGGTCAAACCCACTGCTTGGGCCATGCCATTAACTCGTGAAAGAGGCACGATTCTCTTTGATAAACAAAGTTACTATTTTTTCAAAACACTACACCAGCTCCAAATAATGCTGCATATCTACAACTATCTGATCTTTGACAAACCTGACAAAAACAAGCAATGGGAAAAGGATTCCCTATTTAATAAATGGTGCTGGGAAAACTGGCTAACCATATGTAGAAAGCTGAAACCGGATCCCTTCCTTACACCTTATACAAAAATTAATTCAAGATGGATTAAAGACTTACATGTTAGACCTAAAACCATAAAAACCCTAGAAGAAAACCTAGGCAATACCATTCAGGACATAGGCATGGGCAAGGACTTCATGTCTAAAACACCAAAAGCAATGGCAACAAAAGCCAAAATTGACAAATGGGATCTAATTAAACTAAAGAGCTTCTGCACAGCAAAAGAAACTACCATCAGAGTGAACAGGCAACCTACAGAATGGGAGAAAATTTTCGCAACCTACTCATCTGACAAAGGGCTAATATCCAGAATCTACAATGAACTCAAACAAATTTACAAGAAAAAAACAAACAACCCCATCAAAAAGTGGGCGAAGGACATGAACAGACACTTCTCAAAAGAAGACATTTATGCAGCCAAAAAACACATGAAAAAATGCTCATCATCACTGGCCATCAGAGAAATGCAAATCAAAACCACAATGAGATACCATCTCACAGCAGTTAGAATGGCCATCATTAAAAAGTCAGGAAACAACAGGTGCTGGAGAGGATGTGGAGAAATAGGAACACTTTTACACCGTTGGTGGGACTATAAACTAGTTCAACCATTGTGGAAGTCAGTGTGGCGATTCCTCAGGGATCTCGAACTAGAAATACCATTTGACCCAGCCATCCTATTACTGGGTATATACCCAAAGGACTATAAATCATGCTGCTATAGAGACACATGCGCACGTATGTTTATTGCAGCACTATTCACAATAGCAAAGACTTGGAACCAACCCAAATGTCCACCAACGATAGACTGGATTAAGAAAATGTGGCACATATACACCATGGAATACTATGCAGCCATAAAAAATGATGAGTTCTTGTCCTTTGTAGGGACATGGATGAAACTGGAAACCATCATTCTCAGTAAACTATCGCAAGGACAAAAAACCAAACACCGCATGTTCTCGCTCATAGGTGGGAATTGAACAATGAGAACACATGGACACAGGAAGGGGAACATCACACTCTGGGGACTGTTGTGGGGTGAAGGGAGGGAGGAGGGACAGCATTAGGAGATATACCTAATGCTAAATGACAAGTTAATGGGTGCAGCAAACCAACATGGCACATGGATACATATGTAACAAACCTGCACATTGTGCACATGTACCCTAAAACTTAAAGTATAATAATAAAAAATAATAATAATAAAATAAAAATAAATAAAATAAAATATTGATTCTTTATAACCTACCAGTTCCACACCTAAAAATCTATTCCCAAAGAAAGAAATCTAACAGATAAATGCAAATGTTTATTGCAGCATTTACGGCTAGTGGCAAAAATACTATAAAAATCGAATCCCTTCACATAAGGGAATGATTAACTAAGACACCTCTGCTAATACAGTCTGAGGAATTAATAACCATGCTCTCTCAAGGAGAGTCCTTGCTACATCTGTTACTGGGTAACAAGAAAAGAATTCTTTAGTGATGAAGACAATCCACTGTGGTGGCAGATGAGTTCGTAGTTGCTTGAAGTGACATTCTGTGGGCCACAGAGGCAAATACTGTAAAGGGATTCATTCATTCATTCATTCAGCAGCAGTAATAAGCCCCACTAGGCACAGACATTTTGCTCTATGCAAGTGATAAAACACAAGACATGCCCATCAGCCTTAAGGAGTTTGCAGATAGCATGATGAAACAAAAACATCAATGTTGAGGGGTCAACATTTACACACTGTGACAAACAAAACATAGCTCTTGTATTTTCCATACCGATACCAGCTTGCCCTTGGATAATGGTGGGGCAGTGGGGGAAGTTGGAGCTAGACTTAAACTTGCCAGTAAAAGGCAATTTAGCTTGTTCTTTTTTAACAGTCTCATTTAGGTGACCTTAATTCCTTTAGAGGTAAATATTTCATTGCCCAAACTCCAAACTTCTTTGTTTTGTCCTTTCCTCAAGGGTCCCCATCTATGTCCTGCTTCCCCGGGAGACACCTGTAAGCAGGGAGCATTTACCTGTCTGTGGGAAAGAGGTAGTCTTCACAAGCAATGAATCATAATCCTCATAACTGATTATCATCATCGATAATTTACTGTCAAAGGCCCATTCCTGGAATGAAGACTGCTCTGCCTTCTTGGTTCTAGAAAGGCATGGAGTTGAATTTTCAGGGCCCTTGGCCACAAACAGCTGCTGGCATGGCCACTCCTTGGCCTTAGCTGGTGCTATAGGAACCTGTAGCTCCTAGGTGGTGAGATGTCAGAAAGGCTACAAGATTGGCTGTCTTGCTAGATGGCCTGAGGTTGAGCCTTAGCCCTGCCATTAACTAGCTCTGTGATTTTAGCAAAGTTACTTCTTCCCTATGCCTTAGTTTCTTCATCTGTGCAATGAAATAATTTTTTAAATATCCATCTTGTTGGGTGATCAGGAAAATTAAATGAGATGATGCATATAAACAGGCATAGAACAATATCTGCAATATTATATGTGCTAAATAAATGTGAACTATGTTTCTAGCCTCTGAACTCATCAGGTGATTTGATAGCCCCATTCATCTTTCTTCAGCAGCACCGCCTGACATAATGGGGTGTGTGTGTGTGCGTGTGTGTGTGTGTGTGTGTGTGTGTGTGTAGGGGAAGATCTAAATCCCTTCCATGCCACCTGAGAAAGATGGCTTCTTTCTAAAATTCTCAGTGGGAAGCAGGATGCAAGACACCACACACACCCCTCGGTATTATTAGCTTCCCCCACTATTGCTTTGTAATTTCTACTCTAATTCCTCTTCTCAACCCAGACCTTGGGGACGTAAGATTTTTAAGCTTGACCTTTTGCCTTGATCTACCCTCTACTTCCACCCATAATTCCTCCTTTCAAGCAGAAAGCTTTCTGGTTCTTTCTGTTTAGTGGGAACTTTACATAAATCATATCCCAAGTTCTCTACCTATGGCTTAGAGCAAAACTTCGTTGTTACCTGGCAACAGCAAAGCATACTGCCATGCTTTGCTCTTACCAGATAACTCAAGGATGTTTAGAATATAGAAATCCTTTTTCTCTTCCAATTAGACTGACTTCAAAACTCAGGAGACTCCACCTAACACAAAGAAATGACAAGTGCTTGAGGTGATGGATATCCCAATTACCCTGACTTGATCATTACACATTGTATGCCTATATCAGGACAATTACCCTGACTAGATCATTACACATTGTATGCCTATATCAGAACAATTACCCTGACTAGATCATTACACATTGTATGCCTATATCAAAACAATTACCCTGATTTGATCATTACAGTGTATGTGTCCGTATCAAAACATCACATGTACCCCATAAGTAATACAATTATTAGGTACTCAAAATAATTTTTAAAAATCATTTTAAAGATTTGAAATTTTTTTAAAAAGAGAATTAGACAGACAAGGAGACAGATTGCTATTTCCATAGAATTGTCTAACTTTGACAGAGTACACAGTTTTCTCAGTGCAATTTGCTCTTTAATCATCCCATAAACCTGCTTTCCCATGGTGAGCGTACTGTGCTGTGTCTCCTGATCTCGACAGCTACCTCAAGGATGACACTCAAAAATCAATGTGTCCTCTGAAATAGGATGAAATGAAGATTTTAAAGCTACATACTGACACGTACATCCATGTGATTTTCATTTTTTCAATCTCTTTAAAGAACTGTTTCACCGATGTTATCAGAGTTGACGTTTTTTACTGTTTTTCTAATCAAGTTTCCTAATGGATTTGAGTACCAATTCAAGATTAAATTTTTTTAAAAAGAAAGGAAAAAACCTCAGGAGACTCAAGTCAGCTTGGAGACTCACATCTGGTCAATTATCTCTTTATTTTTGTGTTTTATATCCTCTCTCTGAAGGGAGAAATGCTATACACACCCCTATATGTTATTAGCTTCCCTCTTCCCTCTCCTCTTCTCTGTGATTTCTGCCTCTCTGATTGCTCTTCTCAACCCAGAGAGAACCACAGCACCATAGGATTATGGAGGAAATGATGTTAGAAAATGTGGCTGTGCATGGTGGCTCACACCTGTAATCTTAGCACTTTGGGAGGCCAAGGCAGGATGATTGCTTGAGTCCAGGAGTTCAAGACCAGCCTGGGCAACATAGAAAGACTCTATCTCTACAAAAAATGCAAAAATTATCTGGGTGTGGTGGCACCCACCTATAATCCCAGCTACTCTGGAGGCTGAGGTGGCAGGATTGCGTGAGCCTGGGAGGTCAAGGCTACAATGAGTGATGATCATGCCACTGCACTCCAGCCTGGGCAACAACAGTATGAGACCCCATCTCTAAAAAAAAAAAAAAGAAAAGAAAAAATGTTTCAAAAACTACACCCATTATATGTAAATATATAAACATTATAACAAATTATACAAATTATAAATTCCTTGAACACTTCCTGTGTGCCAGGCATTGCGCTGAGCTCTTTTCTTTCAATCTATACTCACAACTACAATTATACCCATGTTATAGGTAAATCAAACGAGGATTAAAGATAATGAATATTTGCTGAATGTCACACCACTAGTAATGAGTGAAGATGTGTGACAGCAGAGTCTGCTTGCAATCATGGTGCTATTTTATTTCATATAGATGCAATGATGCAGTGTAAAAATGATTTGGTGGGCCTGCTTGGTCCAGAGCTTGGTGGCTAGCTAGTGTCAGTGCTTCTAGGAGAGCGGGAAACGATTCTGGATAACATAAGTTAAAGAATTTGAGCATTTTGAGAGACTTCAAAACAGAAAGAATGGGAAAGGGTAAGTGGATGGTAAGATGACCACTGTTCACTGTGACCACTTCCTCACCTCCTCCCTAAATCAACAGTGAAAGGCACAAACGTTGAGAAATGCTTGTGCTCTCTGAGATCTTGCAAAAACATTAAAAGCTGTTGAGTCCTGCACTCAGGTGGATGTGGGAACAAAGCAAGAGTCAAATAGCTGTGGAGACAGAGGGAAAATGGAAACTGTAAGTCCAAGGGTTTTTGACAAAATCTGGGGGAATATTGCTATGAACTGCGTCCAGCCTTTGAATTTGTCTTCTTAAGAAAATTCCACCTAAAATGCAAGAGATGATGTATTAGTCTGAATTCTCCAGAGAAACAGAACCAATAGCATGGAATATATACATATATATATAGAGAGAGATACATAGATTTCTTATAATAAACTATGACTCATATATAAAAGTTGTTATATAATAATTATATTATTATATATGATCTGTGATTTTATATATTCATAATTTATTATAACAAATTTAAAATCTTATAAGTAAATAGGGTTTATATATAAAGGCATTTATTGTAAGAAATTGACTCGTGTTTATGGAGGCAGAGAAGTTCCAAGATCTGCAGTCTGCAAGCTGGAGAGCCAGCAGAATCAATGCTGTAAGTTCAAGTCTGAGTCTACGGGAGGAGAAGACCTATGTCTCAGCTTAAAGACAATAAGGCAGAGAAGTAAATTCTTCCTCACTCTACCTTTTTTGTTCTATTCAGGCCTTCAATGGTTTGGATGAAGCTCACTCACATTGAGCAGAGCAATCTGCTTTACTCAGTCCATCAATTCAAATGTAAATCTCACCCAGAAACACCCTCACAAACACATTCAGAAAAAATGTTTAACCAACTCTCTGGGTACCCCCATGACCCAGTGAAGTTGACACATAAAATTAGCTTTCATGATAGGGAACCCCAAAATGGTATCTTGCTCATATTTAAGACATAGAAAAAAGGGCTCATTCAGTTGAGACATTTTCCTAGTAGGTTAGGAAGTATGATGCATTGTCTAAATAATGACAGCTGGGAATATTTAGGTTGGGGGAGGGAGAGAGTCCAAGATATTTATTTTTATTTTTTCAATATTTTAATGTTAAAATTTACATATTACATTTATATCTAATATTAAAAGTTACAAATAATTAATATTTAAATATAAAGATAAAATATAAAATATTTGTTTTAAATATTATTTTGTTTTTAATGTTAAATAAGTTAATATTTTATTGTGAAAAACATTTCAATATTATTTTAATATTTTAATTTAATTATTTTATATTTTTATATATTTATTGAGAACTCCAGCAAGGATTCTGTGTCCCCACCCAAATCTCATCTTGAATTGTAGCTCCCATAATTCCTACATGTTGTGGGAGGAACCCGGTGGAAGATAACTGAATCATGGGGGCAGTTTTCCCCCATACTGTTCTCATGGTACTAAATAAGTCTCACAAGATCTGATGTGTTTATAAAGGGTTTCCCCTTTCACTTGGCTCTCATTCTCTCTTGCCTGTCGCCATGTAAGATGTGCTTTTTGCCTTCTACCATGATTGTGAGGGCTCCCCAATACTGTAAGTCCATTAAGCCTCTTTTTCTTTATAAATAACCCAGTCTCAAGTATGTCTTTAACAGCAGCGTGAAAACAGACTAATATAGTAAATTGGTACTGGTAGAGTGGAGAACTGTAAAGTGGAGTGCTGTAAAGATACCCAAAAATGTGGAAGTGACTTTGGAACTGGGTGACATTCAGAGGCTGGAACAGTTTGGTGGGCTCAGCAGAAAACAGGAAAATATGGGAAAGTTTGGAACTTCCTAGAGGCTTGTTGAATGGCTTTGACCAAAATGCTGATAGTAATATGGACAATAAAATCCAGGTAAGGTAACCTCAGAGGGAGATGAGAAACTTGTTGGGAACTGGAATAAAGGTGACTCTTGTTATGTTTCAGCAAAGAGACTGGTGGCATTTTGCCCTTGCCCTAGAGATTTGTGGAACTTTGAACTTGAGGGAGATGATTTAGGGTATCGGGCAGAAGAAATTTCTAAGGAGCAAAGCATTCAAGAGGTGACTTGGGTGCTGTTAAAGGCACTAAGTTTTAAAAGGAAAACAACATAAAAGTTTGGAAAATGTGCAGCCTGAATATGTGGTAGAAAAAAAAAAAACATTTTCTAAAGAGAAATTCAAGCCAGCTGCAGAAATTTGCATAAGTAACAAGAAGCCGAATATTAGTTACCAAGACAAAGGGGAAAATGTCTCCAGGGCATGTCAGAGACATTTGCAGCAGCCCCTCCCATTACAAGCCCAGAGGCCTAGGAGGAAAAAATGGTTTCATGGGCTGGCCCAGGGTCCCCCTGCTATGTGCAGCCTAGTGACTTGGTGCCTTACATCCCAGCCACTCTAGCCATGGCTAAAATGGGTCAAAGTAGGCTGGGTGCAGTGGCTCACACCTGTAATCCTAGCACTTTGGGAGGCCGAGGCAGGTGGATCACCTGAGGTCAGGAGTTCGAAACCAGGCTGGCCAACATGGTGAAACCTTGTCTGTACTAAAAATAGAAAAATTAGCCAGGCATGGTGGCATGCACCTGTAATCCCAGCTACTTGGGAGGCTGAGGCAGGAGAATTGCTTGAACCCAGGAGGCAGAGGTTGGGGTGAGCCAAGATCATGCC
This sequence comes from Nomascus leucogenys, assembly GCF_006542625.1. Classification (NCBI taxonomy): domain Eukaryota; kingdom Metazoa; phylum Chordata; class Mammalia; order Primates; family Hylobatidae; genus Nomascus; species Nomascus leucogenys. The sequence continues at coordinate 124,184,309 of NC_044383.1, forward strand.
ATTGCACTCCAGCCTGGTGACAGAGCAAGACTCCGTCTCAAAAAAATACAAAAATACAAATAAAAGGGGACCAAGGTATAACGCAGGTTGTGGCTTCAGAGGGTGCAAGCCACAAGCCTTGGCAGCTTCCATGTGGTGTTGAGCCCATGAGTGCACAGAAGTAAAGAGTTGGGGTTTGGGAACCTTTGCCTAGATTTCAGAGGATGTATGGAAATGCCTGGATGTCCAGGCACAAGTTTGCTGCAGGGGTGGTACCCTCATAGAGAACCTCTGCTAGGGCAGTGTAGAAGGGAAATGTGGGGTTGAAGGCCCTGCACAGAGTCTTCACTGGGGTACTGCCTAATGGAGCTGTGAGAAGAGGATCACCATCCTCCAGACCCCAGAATGGTAGAACCACCAACAGCTTGCACTGTGCACCTGGAAAAGCTGCAGACACTCAATGCCAGCTCATGAAAGCAGCCAGAAGGGAGGCTGTACCTTGCAAAGCCACAGGAGCAGAGCTGCCCAAGACCATGGGAACCCACTTCTTGCATCAGCATGACCTGGATGTGAGACATAGAGTCAAAGGAGATCATTTTGGTGTTTTAAGATTTGACTGCCCCACTGGATTTTGGACTTGCATGTGGCCTTTAGCCCCTTCATTTTGGCCAATTTCTCCCATTTGGAATGGGTGTATTTATCCAATGCTTGTACCCCCATTGTATCTAGGAAGTAACTAACTTGCTTTTGATTTTATAGGCTCATAGGCAGAAGGGACTTGCCTTGTCTCAGATGAAACTTTGGACTGTGGACATTTGAGTTAATGCTGAAATGAGTTAAGACTTTGGGGGACTGTTGGGAAGGCATGATTGGTTTTGAAATGTGAAGACATGAGATTTGAGAGGGAGGAAAGAATCTCAGAGCTTGAAGACTATCTTTCTGAAAAAGACAGCACAGAAGAATAGAGAAAAAAGAATGAAAAGGAATGAACAAAACCTCCAAGAAATATGGGATTATGTAAAGGGACAACCTATGACTGATTGGGGTAACTGAAAGAGACAGAGAGAATGGAACCAAGTTGGAAAACATACTTCAAGATATCATCCAAGAGAACTTTCCCAGCCTAGCAAGACAGGCCAACATTCAAATTCAGGAAATGCAGAGATCACCACTAAGAATTTCCAACCCAGAATTGCATATCCAGCCAAACTAAGCTTTATAAGCAAAGGCAAAATAAGATCTTTTTCAGACAAGCAAATGCTGATGAAATTCATCACCACCAGGACTGCCTTGCCAGAGATCCTGGAAGAAGTGCTAAATATGGAAAGGAAAAACCATTATAAGCCATTACAAAAACACAGAGGTACACAGACCAGTGACACTATGAAGCAACCACATGAACAAGTCTGCAAAATAACCAGCTAGCATCATGATGATAGGATCAAATTCATGCATAACAATACTAACCTGAAATGTAAATGAGCTAAATGCCCAAATTAAAAGACACAGAATGGCAAGCTGGATAAAGAGCCAAAACCCATCTGTATGTCATCTTTAAGAGACTTATCTCACGTGCAAAGATACACATAGGCTCAAAATAAATGGATGGAGGAAAATTTACCAAGCAAATGGAAAACAGAAAAAACCAGAGGCTGCAATCCTACTTTCTGACAAAACAGACTTTAAACCAACAAAAAATCAAAAAACACAAAGAAGGACATTACATAATGGTAATGGGTTCAATTCAACAAGGAGCGCTAACGATGCTAAATATATATGCACTCATACTGCAACACCCAGATTTATAAAGCAAGTTCTTAGAGACCTACAAAGAGACTTAGACTCCCACACAATAATAGTGGGAGACAGATCATTGAGACAGAAAATTTACAAAGATATTCAAGACCTGAACTCAGCTCTGGATCAAGTAGACCTGATAGATATCTACAGAACTCTCTATCCAAAAACAAGAGAATATACATTCTTCTCATCACCATATGGCACTTACTCTAAAATTGATGACATAATCAAAAGTAAAACTCCTCAGCAAATGCAAAGGAATTGAAATCATAACAGTCTCTCAGACCACAGCACAATCAAATTAGAACTCAAGATTAAGAAATGCACTCAAAAGCACACAACTGCATAGAAATTGAACATCCTGCTCCTGAATGACTCTTGGGTAAACAGTGAAATTAAGGCAGAAATCAAGAAATTCTTTGGAACTAATGAGAACAAAGAGACAACACACCAGAAGCTCTGGGATGCAGCTAACACAGTGTTAAGAGGGAAACTTATAGCACTAAATGCTCACATCAAAAAGTTAGAAAGATCTCAAGTTAACAACCTAATATCTCAACTAAAATAACTAGAGAACCAAGAGAAAACAAACACCAAAGCTAGCAGAAGACAAGAAATAATCAAGATCAGAGCTGAAATGAAGGAGACAGAGACGTGAAAACCCCTTTTAAAAAATCAATGAATCCAGGAGCTGGCTTTTTGAAAAAAATAATAAATGAGATAGGCCACTAACTAGACTAATAAAGAAGAAAAGAGAGAAGAATCAAATAGACACAATCAGAAATGATAATGATGGAGTATTGCCAGTGACCCCATAAAAATACAGATAACCATCAGAGAATACCGTAAACACCTCTATACACATAAACTAGAAAATCTAGAATAAATGGATAAAGTCCTGGACACATACACCCTCCCAAGACTGAATCAAGCAACTGAATCCCTGAATAGACCAATAATGAATTCTGAAATTGAGGCAGTAATAAATAGCCTACAAACAACAAAGAAGCCCAGGACTAGATGGATTTACAGCTGAATTCTACCAGAGGCACAAAGAAGAGCTGGTACCATTTCTACTGGAGCTATTCCAAACAATGGAAATGGAGGGACTCCTCCCTAACTTATTCTATGGGGCCAGCATCATCCTGATACTAAAACCTAGCAGAGATACAACAACAAAAAATTCAGGCCAATATCCTTGATGAATATCTATGCAAAAATCCTTAGTAAAATACTGGCAAACTGAATCCGCAGCACATCAAAAAGCTTATCCACCACAATCAAGTTGGCTTCATCCCAGGATGTAAGGTTGGTTCAACAAACACACATCAATAAACGTGATTCATCACATAAACAGAACTAAAGACAAAAACCACATGATTATCTCAATAGATGCAGAAAAGGCCTCTGATAAAATTCAACATTCTTTCATGTTAAAAACTCTCAATAAACTAGGTATTGAAGGAACATACCTCAAAATAGTGAGAGCCATCTATGACAAACCCACAGCCAATATCATATTGAATGGTCAAAAGCTGGAAGCATTCCCTTTAAAAATAAGCACAAGAAAAGGATGCCCTCTCTCACCCCTCCTATTCAACATAGCGTTGGAAGTTCTGGCCAGGGCAGTCAGGCAAGAGAAAGAAATAAAGCATATTCAAATAGGAGAAGAGGAAATCAAAGTATCTTTATTTGCAGATGACATGATCCTATATCTAGAAAACGCTATAGTCTCAGCCCAAAAGCTTCTTAAGCTGATAAACAACTTCAGCAAAGTCTCAGGATACAAAAATCAAGTGGAAAAATCACTAGCATTCCTACACACCAGCAACAGGCAAGCAGAGAGCCAAATAATGAATGAACTTCCATTAACAATTGCTACAAAAAGAATAAAATACCTAGGAATAGACCTAGGGAAATGAAGGATCTCTTCAAGGAGAGCTACAAGTCACTGTTTGAGGAAATCAGAGCGGGTATAAACAAATGGAAAAACATTCCATGCTCATGGATAGGAAAAATCAATATTGTGAAAATGGCCATACTGCCCAAAGTAATTTATAGATTCAATGCTGTTCCTATTAAACTACCATTGACATTCTTCACAGAATTAGAAAAAACTATTTTAAAATTCATATGGAAGCAAAAAAGAGCCTGAATATCCAAGACAATCCTAAGCAAAAAGAACAAAGCTGGAGACATCATGCAATCCAATTTCAAACTATACCACAAGGTTACTGTAACCAAAACAGCACGGTACTGGTATAACAGACACATAGACCAATGGAACAGAACAGAGACCTCAGAAATAAGACCACATACCTACAACCATCTGACCTTCAACAAACCTGACAAAAACAAACAATGACGAAAGGGATCCCTGCTTAATAAACAGTGCTGGGAAAACCAGGTACTCAGGAGTGTGAGGCAGGAGAATTGCTTGAACCCCAGAAATGGAAGTTGCAGTGAGCTGAGATCGTGCTACTGCACTCCAGCCAGCATGGCAGAGTGAGACTTCATCTCAAAAACAAAACAAAACAAAACAAAACCTAAAGACCTCGAGGCAGAAATACAATTTGACTCAGTAATCCCATTATTATACCCAAAGGGATATAAATCATTATAAAGATATAACCAAGTGTATATTCCTTGCAGCACTATTCACAATAGCAAAGACATGGAATCAACTGAAATGCGCATCAATGATAAACTAGATAAAGAAAATGTGGTACGTATACATGACATGGAATACTATGCAGACATAAAAAGGAATGAGATCATGTCCTTTGCAGGGACATGGACAGAGTTGGAGCCATTACCCTTAGCAAACTAATGCAGGAACAGAAAACCAAAAACTGCATAATCTCATTTATAAGTGGGAGTTGAATGATGACAACACATAAACAAATGGTGGGGAGCAACACATACAGGGGCCTGTCGGGGTCAGAGGAAGGGGGGTGGGAGAGCATCAGGAAGAATAGCTAATGGATGCTGGGCTTAATACCTAGGTGATGGGATGATCTGTGCAGCAAACTACCATGACACACATTTACCTATGTAACAAACCTGCACATCCTGCACATGAACCCCTGGACTTAAAATAAAAGTTGAAAAGAAAAAAAAACCTATTTCCTATACCCTCATGGAAAAAAATTAATATTCACATATAAATATAGAAATATAAAAAATTCTGTTTTAAGTATTATTTTATTTTTAATGTTAAATATCTTTATTGTGGTAAAATATAAATAAGCTAAAATTTACCATTTTAACCACTTTTAAGTAGTTACCAGTGGCATCAAGTATACTCACAGTAATGTGCAACCATCACCACTATCCTAGAAAGTTTTTGATAGGCAAAAACAGTACATGGCAGGTCATTCTTGGCAGAAAAAAAGAGGAAGCATGGAGAAATGAAATACCAAGCAAATGCAAAAAGTTGGCTATAGCCAGAATGTAGAATGCAGTCATTGCATGTGTGCATGACTCTGTGTGTGTGTGTGTGTGTGTGTGTGTGTGTGTGTGTGTGTGTGTGTAGAGGGCAAGGCAGTGGTTGGGAGAGGAGTGAGAATTTGAAGAAATGGGTTTAGAAAAGCACATGGGGTCAGGTCATGGAGGGTTTGTAAGCCACATTATTGAGTTGTAATTTTTTCCTCTTATCCTCTTTTTTTTTTTTTTTTTTTTTTTGAGATGGAGTCTCACTCTGTCTCCCAGGCTGGAGTGCAGTGGCACCATCTCGACCCACTGCAACCTCCGCCTCCCATGTTCAAGCGATTCTTCCGCCTCAGCCTCCCGAGTAGCTGGCACTATAGGCGTGTGCCACTACGCCCAGCTAATTTTTGTATTTTTAGTAGAGATGGGGTTTCACCATATTGGGCTGGCTGATCTCGTACTTCTGAAGTTGTGATCCGCCCACCTCGGCCTCCCAAAGTGCTGGGATTACAGGCGTGAGCCACCGTGCCTGGCCTCCTCTTATCCTCTTAAACCTCTTGGCCCACGTCTGAGACCCCATGGCTGTAGTGGACAGCTCCTGCACACTCTCCAGGCAACTGTGACTCTGACTCTTTGCCTATGGGATTTGAGCACCTTGCTCAGCCCATGCATGGGACCCCTCTGAAGTGCTGAGAATTTGATGCCCTAAGAGAGCTAAACCATTATGGGACAGAGGGCAGTTGATAAGGGCTCCAGCTCCTGCATGTCTCATGAGACAGTTCTACATGATTGCTCAGGGATTCCCTGGCAGGATTGAGCCCCAGTTGTCCACAGGAGCAATCAACTCATTAACATACACTGTATTGGCTTTTCTCCCTTTCCTATATCAATCAATTTCCTCACCTCTCATCTGAATTCCTGGGATTACCTCCCAATATTGCCTGTGCCCATGTACTATCCTTGCCTCAGGTTCTGCTTTGGGAGAAAATCCAATATAGACAAGTGGTTCCAGAAGTAATCTCAGGATCGATCCTGCAGTCGGCTCACTCTGGTCAGATGCTAACATGAGCTGCACTCTTGCTGGTGAATGTAGCTGTGAAAACTCCTGGAGGCTGTGGCATCACAGTCACTGAAATGCTCACCAGGGATGGATTGGGGTAGAAAAGGAAGCACCAGCTTATATGATCTCTATAGCACTTGAAAGATATGGGGGCAATGGTAATGGTAAGGACTGTGGAGTTGCTATAAAAGTGAATAAAAGACTCAGGTCAACCAACCGTCAGCTCACAGTGGCACACTGTGAAAGGCAGAGGTCCTCCATGGATGCATTTAAACAGACCATTACCTCCTGCAGCTGTAGGGAAGAATGCTGGTAATCAGGTATAGGACTTGATATAAGGATAATAGACTTACAAAAGAGGCTGAATGCACAGTCTCAGGAGGTCCTCCACATTAAAAATCAGGCCTTGATAGAGAAAGAGTTAAATGCTACAACCTGGGACGGGGACATCTGGGTGGAAAGCTCCAGGCTGGCTAAACGGCTTCCTCCTCGTTAGTAAAAGAGAGCAAACTCCCATTGCCTGAAACCATGCCATGGCCTGACCTGGGGCAGATGTTCCACAAGGTAATTTGTGTCCTCCTCATTGCTCCTTCCCTTATTGCTTCCAGATCCATAACTAGGCTGAGGTCCCAGAATATCCTGGATGGAGAAGTAGAGTCCATGCTACAGGAAGAAATAAATTATCTATTTCTGGATAAATAGAAAGAGCTAGATAACATGTCCAGTAGGAATGGAGAGAACATATGTGGAAGTGGATCTTGAGGATATTGGATTGGGGGATGGGTTGGTAAAGTAAACCACCCCTCAAAATAACTAAATAAATAAACCACCCACTTACAGACAAGTTGATTACATCAGATCCTTCCATCCTGGAGGGGATAGTAACTCATCCTATGGGGTTGGTGTTTATTTCAATTTCCCTTCTGCCACCCCATAATATGCCACTTTGACATAAGGATTATTTTGAGCTAAAGGCACTTGAAGAACAGCAGATGCAAGGACATAATAATTTCTTCTTTTCTTCCCCAAAACAGGAGATTTAAAAAAAAAACTGCCATGTGAAAGATGTCCTTGTACCAGGAGAAAAGAAATGTCCTTCAAGGGGGAGTCCTAACTGAGAGAATTCTGTACAAACAAATGTTATTAAAATAATACTTATCTTTCTTTAGCCTCCCCACATAGTTTAGTTACTCGCCCACAATTGCTTCACTTTGTCCAACCTCGTATAAAAGCATTTTCGGCTTTGCCAGTTTATGGGTCTTCATTTCCTTATGGGGACTCTCATGACATGTAAAACATTCATTAAATCTGTATGCTTTTTCCCTGTTAATCTATCTTATGTCAATTTAATTCTCAGGCTCAGCTAGGGACTTTCAGAGAGAGTTGCTTCTCCTACATCTGTAAGCCCCACTATATGAGGACTCATGGAGTCCTTGAGTTACTGACATGAGATCCTGTATTACGACAATGGGCACATGACCATGGGATCCACTGGCTTTTTCATATACTGCTTCTCCCAGAAACTGTCAGACTGATAAAACAGTAAAACAGCCTCTTACAGGCTCAACGGAGGTACCAGCTCACAGACAACACCCTTCAGAGCTGAAGATCAACCCTTGTACCATCGCTTCCACTGTCTTATTTGAGGGAACTTATGACCACTCTAATAGAACATTTAGGCTTTGCAGAATTAGAGGTCTAGGTCCCCAAGAGTGGTAGAAATGCTTCTACCAGGAAACATAATAAAGATTCCACTGAACCTAAAGCTACTGCCACTTGTCATGTGAAATTCCTCATGAAGGTAGACCAACTGGTCAAAAATCAGAGTTAATATTCTGGTGGGTTAATTAATCTTGATTATCACAAGGGGATATATTATGCTGTGCAAAAGATTAATTAAAGCCTTAGCAACTGCTGTAGCTATGGGGACTGCAATTTGTTTCACCAACCGTCCTGCCATTTAATTGTACTTTACAGACTATGGTCCGTGACTATGATACATGGCAACATCAACATCAGAGCATACTCAGTGTAAGCCAGAGCTGATCTATGCACATCCAGGAGTGGTGGACTGTGGCAGAAAATGTTGATGTTCCATCCATGCGTCCTTGACCTATGTCTAATTTAACCTGCAACTACAGTAGAGTTCCCATGCATACTGACAACTTCCCACCCCAAGCAGCTGTCTTTTTGCTTCCTGGCCTGAGAGTTTTACCTGGTGTCATAGGAGCTGTCTCATCCTGCACACAGAGCAACCCAGATGTGCTGGGAATTTAAACTCTTGTGAGCAAATTTACCAATGAAAAATAGTCATGGCCGAGTGCAGTGGCTCACACCTGTAATCCCAATACTTTGAGAGGCCAAGGTGGGTGGATCACTTGAGGGCAGGAGTTCAAGACCAGCCTGGCCAACATGGTGAAACCCCATCTCTACTAAAAATACAAAAACTAGCCTGGCGTGGTGGCTTGCACCTGTCATCCCAGCTACTTGGGAGGCTGAGGCATGAGAATTGCTTGAACCCAGGAGGCGGAGGTTGCAGTGAGCCAAGATTGTGCCACTGCACTCCAGCCTGGGCAACAGAGGGAGATTCCGTCTCATAAAAAACAAAAAACTCAGCAGCCGTTGGATAAAAATCCAGTCTCCCTGTCTTTAAGCAGAACTATTTTGAGGTACATTCTACAGAGCTCTTTAGAGGTCCCCAGGAGCCCATGGCAGTGATCTGATTATAAACACACATATTTGATTCTTTTTTCTCTTATACTGCCCTACTCTCCTCATCATTTCATTTGTACATCCAGGGATCACCTCCTGTATAAATCACCTACTCCCAAGTCCCTGTTCAGGAATCCAAATTAAAGCAATGTACCGTTAAAAAACAGGAAGGGTTCTGCTTGATGATGATAATTCATTTCAGCATATTAACGGTTCTGCAATTTGTACAGTAATAAAAAACAAAAAGCAAAAATAAAAACCCTAAAACCATGTCTACCTCTGTATTTCCCAAATGTATTTGCATAGTGGTTAAGAGGATGGACTTTGTATTTAAACCAACCTGGCTTCAAATTATAACTTCATTATTTACTTTGAAAGTCAGTAACCTCTCCAAGGCTCAGTATCCCTAACTCTAAAATGGGGATCATAATATATCTACAAAAAAATACAGGAAACAAAACAGTTGGGTGTGGTGGTGTGCACCTGTAGTCTCAGCTACTGAGGAGGCTGAGATGGGAAGACCATCTGAGCCTGGGAAGTCAAGGCTGCAGTGAGCCTGATCATGCCACTGCACTCCAGCCTGGGTGACAGAATAAGACCTTGTCTCAAAAAAAAATATATATATATATATATATATATGGAACATGGTTTTTTTTTTAATTATTAGTATGCATTTCTCTAGGGAAAATCTAGATTATGATTCTAATGGTGGCTTTTTTTTTTTACATAAATCTTAAAGACATTCGTAGAATTCCAAAGAAAAAGAGGGTTCCTATCAGTTAACTCCTGCAAGTAAGAACCTAAGTTAAATCTCAGCTCAGCACTGAATATAAGCTCACAAAGCTTCTTTGAAGATAATTAGTTTGCCTGTTTTTGAAACTTCTTCATTCCGTGCAAATGGTTTTTCAGGAGAATGTATCTGTGTTTTAGAATGCCAAAGTTGTTTATGCCTCCTCTGCTAGTCCTAACCCATGCTGTGATGACTCACCCCAGGTTGAGAGGAAAGATTGGGCTGCTCTGTTACCAAAGTAAACACTAGGGCCTAAGTGTGCCTTTTTCATTGATCACCTGCTAACGGACAGGCTATGCAAACAGGCTCCCTTGGTGAGAACATGTAGAGCTGCCTTTTTTTCCAAATGCATCCCTTGGATTACAGAGCTACATATTCTGAAAATTCTTCTAACGTCTTCTTAGAACAAAAAAACTGTTGAGTGAAAGATCATGAACAACCAGGCATGTTTGATACGTAAGCTCCTTAGTACCAAACAAGCTGAAACTGGGATGACTCAGACAATGGCGTAGAAGCAGGTTCCCTTCTTGACATGGCTTTCCTTTAACAGCTCAGCTTTGCTATAGTCCAAGGATAGCACCACTCTACCCAAGAGTGAAAGAGACAACTCACTCAGATTCCCAGCGAGTCCCTCTAGGGCAATTAGGCTAATAATTAGCCAGTTGCAACTAGAAGCTTATTGTTAGTCTTTGCAATCAGGAAGCATGGAGGTTGCATTCTGAACTGAGAAACTTCAACATAGTATTTCTTTTTTTTAAAAAAAATGTATCACAGTTTCATTTAAGGCACTGTGTATTTGCAGCAGAAAAAGACAAACATCATTCCACTTAGCTTAGAATTTGTGATGTTTCTGAATGTTGAATTTACCCTTCAAAGTCATAAATTGGAGAATGCAGGGAGAGGTCTATTCACCCTTGTACTTAAATCCCTGACATTGATGGAAAAAGATGCCTCTGTGTTTCTGAACCCAATAAGAGACAGTTTGGGAAACGTAAATGTGGGGATATATGGAGTGGGGGAAGAGGAACAAGGCTTGACTGACTTCTTTAAACAGTCCTGGCAGTAATTTTCATCCCTCCTGGGGTTTGTCTTTGGATTAGAGACTGTTCCACCATGGTGTCTGGATGCCCTAATCTCATAGCCAGTGCTCCTGGGAGGATGGTGCAGCTGTGCCCTTTTGCACAAGGGCACCCAGCCCAGGGTGCTCTTGGTGGGAGGAGGCTGTGTCAGCCCAGAGGAAGGGTCACCTCTCCCTAAATTACAGTAGCTCTGTTAGGAAGATCACTCCAGAGTGAGGGCCCCTAGGTGTCCTGCATGGCTCATGTACTGTTCTGAGACAAAGGCAGTTGTCTTTGTTTGGGATCTGCCAGGAATTCATGTAATTATGTTGATATCTCCAGTCGTGATGTGTCCCACTTCTTATCACCTACACATCTTCAGAAGAGGATATTATTCCAATGATAATTCTATCAACATGAAATCGATCATGCAGATGCCAGTGTCCTTTGTGTCCATTTCTCACAGTCTTCTACATCTGCACTGAAATCAGTTTTTCTCTAGTGTTGTTATTGTTGTTTTTTCATTGAGAAAGGATTAAGCATTGAGGTGTTGCTTGACTTTAGAAATTGGGTGGGGTGGCATTTGGAAATGTAAATTTTCTCTGAAGCATTTCAACTCTGAGTATCTACTGACTAACCAGTATAGAAAGGATAGAATAGGGAAACAGAGGGTAACCACATGGAACTTGCTTTCAAAGTCTCACTTGGCAGTTTACTTTTATTTATGAAATTCAGAGTTTATGTTTCAAATCTAAGTATTTCCTCTTGAAAGTAACTTAATCAAAAGCAGTTGATAATAGCAGGTTAATTACCTTGAGTCTTTGCACTGGAAAAACTGGCTGGGTCACCCCATTATACAACCATCTATTATGATTATAAGATGACTCATTATCATGAAGACAATCTTGTGCCATTTAAATCAGCAGGATTCCATTTCTTCACCAGAGAACTATCTCTAAATACGCACACACATGCTCACACACTTCTGAGTTTCCCTTTGTTTATTTTTGCAGCTAGCAAAGTATGTTTTCGAGGTTAACAATGAAGCACAGGATAGTACAAGTGGAAGATCATTAACATGACTGGATAGGAACCTCTTTTAATTTCCTTTCTTGGCTTTTTCCACACCCTAGGTGGATTATACTCAGCACTGCCACACCTAGAAAACACACCCAGATACCAGAATTGCAAAATTCAGGAAGAATGCACTGCACACTGTATCCAGGCAAGCCAAGCTCACCTAAAAATGGTCTCGAAAAACAAAGGGCTCTGACCATCGACTGATGGGGTTCCAAGCCCAGCCTGTCTGCAGGAATTTTTAAACCTGAAACCATACTACAGAAATTATTTTATATAGTACTTATTTTTAAAACTCAACTGTAAAAATAAGTGTTGCAGGAAGAGTGAGGAAAAAAGAGGGAATTTAAAAGAGGAAGTTGGGACTGAATCTATTTGTTCCAACCTCCCTAAGCAATCCACTTATTGTTCAGTGCTTCCAACTCAAGGAATACTTAAAATTTTTTAATTAAAGAAAAAATTCTATCAATCAGAGAATCTTGAAGGAAGGGGGATCATTTACAATCATTTTACAGGTGAGGATATTGAGACCAGCAGGGAGATAACCTGCCCAAGCCTGCACAGATAGCAAGGACCAAAGTTGGGATGAGACTCAAATATGCCCTTTCAGATGTGCTTAGAAAAACAAGTCAGTGTTCACATTTACTGTATTAATAGGAAAGTCTTTCGGGGGAGTTTATAGAAAAAAAAAATAAACCGAATTAAGTTATGATGACTATATTTTCCATTGTTTTCATTTCCTTAAAAAAGGAAAGTCTGTTGAACTTGTCAGTTCTGCAGTCTATGGTTTTGCAGCTAAGTCGTTACACCCCACAGCTACCTTGTGTGAACACGGAAAGACCTTGACATATTACTTCTTTGTTAGAATCAGCAGTAAGTGGCACTTAGCATATCTGGCTACTTACAGAGTGAAATAATTGCTTAGGAACCTAGAACTGCTTATTTAAAGGGTGGGAACTCAGTATTTAATTACTGAACCAAAAAGCACCTCAGCTTTACTGTGGGAAATCTCATGCAATGCACTGTTAGCCTTCAGGTGGTTTCTCAGCCCAGTTCTTCATTACTCTCCAGAATCCTCTGGAACTTCCCTTCTGTTCATGACACAAAGGTATCTGTCTTGGTGAATCTGGATCAACAAGGAATGGCAGATCTCTATACTAGAACAAGGCTGAAGGAAGCAGAACATTTCTGCAAAATAACAAACTTAGTTTATCTTTGTCATAAATACTTTAGGTTGACATGGTTCTATTCTATCAGGCTCGCTGGTCCCAGGAGGTTGCATTTTTCCTAAATGTGTACCGTTAAGGTATTGTGTGATTGAGGAGGGGAAGAAGAAGGCTGGATGGGAAATCATGCAAAGGCAAGTGCATGTGTTAGAGAAGCTTATAAACGGAGTCATTTTCATGTATAACAGGAGACCACGTTTCTTAATCTCTAGATATCCAGTATCTTCTTGAATGAGCTGTGGTATCATTTTAAAAGATGGGATTTTTAACATTTTTCATGACCACTTCAAATTCTCTGCCAGTCACGGCATAGTTGTGTGGGTTTTTTTTTTTCAATGTTGGTATAATCACCCAGATTACATTTCTCTATGAGAAACATTCACCTCACATTTTGAAAAGCATAGAAAAATTCACTGCCAAGGACTAGCTGGCCACGGTAGCCGTAGGGAGAAATATTTCCATTCTCCCACCCAGCCTCTCTGCACCCATCCTCACAATGACACACACCACAGTGGAAGTAACATATGACTTATGGTGGGAAAAAAAATAACAAACGATAAAATGGGAAGGTGGGCAAGGGAAAAATAAATAGAGAGACTGCTACCCCACCTGACCCCACCTGAATGGAAGGGGACCCCAGCACAAGGAGGAGGCTTCAGCTACACTGCACACATGTCCCCCGGGTGTCTGAACCTGCCAGAAATCTCTTAGTCCATTTTCCTCTGGTTGATAGCACTGTAGAGAAATTGTTTAATGTGTGTCTAGGGTATTGTTCATTGAGGAAAAAGTTCAGGGAATAGACTATTAGAATTCATTAATCTCTACTCAAAAATTGGTTTTGGACACCTAAAATGAGCAAGGCCCTTAAAACTTCAAACAAACAACAAACAAAAACCACTTTTCATTATATCCCATGTTCTTATTACCCAATTTTTTTTTAATTCCCTTCCCCAGATTTGAAAAATGGAAAAACCACAAACTGGAAACAAGTTTAGAATACCTGGTTTATTGGGAAAACTTCATAATGAAAACTATAATTGGCTTTTTCCACAACTTACAAAATAATAATCTGATATTTAAAATGAATTGGTTTTCATTATGTAAGTTGAAATGGTAAAAAATCATAATGACCTATTCGATGCATCATATATATGCTATTCAGAGAAATTCAAATCCCCGAATTCTCCTGTGGCATGTTTTACATCAGACATTTAAAATCTGTTTACCAAGAAAGACCAGGATTTTAACTATATGTAGGTTTCTGCTTACAGTTGCAAACTATCAGAAGCCTGTCTATATGATAGAGCCCAGCTAAACCTGAGATTTAGAAAAGCAAGTCATTTATTCTCCTGAGGCTGTTTTAGTGGCACTTTTGTGATGGGAATGACCTCCCTAATGCTTTATTACACAACTTAACCAGATCTATCAGTCATGATAAATTAGACCCAGTCCATCTTTTAATCCAGTCTACTCTGGTTCTGAACATATAAACACAAAACCCTACAGATTTATTAATATAGCATTTTCCCACACCCTAACCCTATAAAGAACTTTAAAGAGAAAATTTCATCTAAATATTTCACACTTAAAGGAAAGCCTTACTAACTATGGCAACAGGTTTGGACCATGAAATAGTACTTTCCTGGATGACATATCGAGTCAACATGAAGCCTTAGCAAAAATGAATGATTCAGGATATTAATGAGAAATTCTCACAAACGATATGCATTTAGGAAACGATTTTGCTTTCCTTAAATAGTTTGAAGGCTTGAAAATAAACTTTTTTTATTGCATTTCTTTTAGAATGTTTGGTCATTAACAATTTTTAACATCATCTTCCTCTTCTCCTTAGCCCTTAACAGACCCAGTCCATTCTATTTGGAAACAACAAGAACTTGATCAGATTATTAAATCTTGGAAACCTCATTTTTACCTTATAAAGTGTTAAGTTTCATGTTCATATTCTCTTACAAATGTAGTATAAATGTTATGGATAGATATAAGGAAATATTGGCATAGTACAGGTAATTAGTGAAAAGACACAACTTCACAAAACATAATAAAAGATAAACATGAAACTATAACACTACTTAAAAAATATTTTCTCCCAAATTATTTTAGCATTTTTGACTAGTTTAATAATATGAACACTGCCAAAAAATGGGTTCAAAGTCGCCTGGAGAAACAGTTTCTTCTTCTGGAGTCCATCTCAGCAGCAGCGATTTTCTCCCACATTCATTCCCAAGTTAGGCAGATGTGTAGAAATACCTGGGCTTGGCATTGCCCAGAAGGTCATCTTCATAGTTGGGGAGGCAGCAGAAGAAGAAGGCACAGCCGATCAGGATAATTGTGGCTGCCCACCCAAAGCCGTAGGCCCAGTTATAGATGTAAGTGACAGCGGGGTTGGCATGAAGGTTGAAGGTCTGGGTGTACTTCACGGGGTAAATTACCAGGGAGATGATCTGGAACACAGCTAAAGAGAAGAAAAAAATCCCAGGGTATGAATGCATACATGCACGAAGGAATAAATACACAGTAACGACAGATTAACTCCTTCCACCAAGTTTCTGCCTTGAAATAAGTATAAAATCTACCTGGAGGCAGGAGGAATCTGGTTAGGCAGAGGCCAAAAAAGATTCTTGACTTCTGTGTTTAAGAGATGCCTGGCACTGAGCAGTATCACACACATATGCCAAATATGTGAAAAACACACAAAAAATAATTGGAGAGCCATTCTATGTTACATAAGCATTATATATACTAAAGCAAAACAGTACAAAACTGTGGCATACAATAGAAAGCAGGACAGTACAGAACAACCTATTTTTTTCATCTTTGTGTTTCCTATACCAAACACATACCCAATATGTTCAGTGTTAGCAAAAATTACATATGTATGTATATATACACACAGGCATGCACATATATACACACAGGCATGCACACATGACTCAATATTGATATTCAATAACACATCACTGGAATATTCATTCAATAAGTAAATGACTAAATGAAACAATGAACTAATATTGAGAATGATCAAGGGGAGAATCCGCAGAGAAGCCTTCAGAGGACGTGGGAATCTGAAAAGGAAACAGACGTGGAGGGAGGGCAGGGGGAAGGGCATGGGGAGGTGCGGTGGGGACAGAAAAAATAAAAGCAGCAAATGATCACAGTGTTTAGGGAGGTGTGAGTGAGGATGTGGAAAGAAACACATGAAGATTTCTAAACTCTCTGGCATAATAGTCACATTATTACAATTATTAATCTTTGTAATAGTATTGAAGCAATTTCAAACAAAATGAACATTATTGAGTCTACTTTCGCGGTCTTTTTCAATGGACATGCATGATTTTATAAAGCTACGATGAGTATATACATGTGTGTTCTGCATCATTTTAACTTAATATTTATATGTACATTGCCATGTCAAAGGGTCTGATTTTAGCTCTTTCACCGTAAGACACTACTGTCCACAAGGAGGGACCAAGTAGCTGTGCCCTCCAGGAAGGTATCAGGGACTCTGTAGTCCTCAACACCATTTTTTCTACCATCTTAATTCTTTTCTACAGCTCCACAGATGTACCTTGAAGTAGTTTTCTTTCTCTTCCTCGTTTTTTTTTTCACTGCTAGAAAGGCTATAGATGTTTCTGTATTTTCATTTGTTGCTTCTAATTCTTCTAAACTAAAACATTCCTCTTCTCTTGCAATTTACAAAGGACGCTCTTACGGCAAATCTTAAATATTTATCTACTTCTGGTATCCTTTAAATAGCAAACTCTTACTATTTAAGTTTGTCATTTGCTACCACATACTGTGTAAGATACAAAAGCAATGCTTTTCTATGTTGACTTCTAATTTTCTTAGTAGTAAATATTAAATATTGCTATTTATCGATTCTGGCTCACCATATGTGAAGTCCTTATAATAATTTGGATTAATTTCTGCCAAATTTAAATTGTATCAGTGTTCAATTTTTCTGATGTTTAATGTAAGAATATATATAAAATTTAAAATAACTGTTTCTATGAAACATATCTTAAAAGTCAAATAGGCCTTATTCAACATTACTACTAAAAGTGTGTTGAGATTTCTAGGCTTTTTATTCTTCTAAATACGTTTTCTGTTCTATTTTTCATACTCTTTAAAGGAAAGATGAGTATTAAATTACAAAATGAAAATACTAGGTTAAGCCGACTGTTAAGCTGTAAATCTGTTGAAGCTCACTGAACTAATTTTCTTTACAACAATAACTCTGCTACCCTGTCACTGTGGATGGCCATTGCTAGATCTTTTTGTTTTAATGCTACAAGAAAGCAATGGATAAAAGAGTTTTACTAGGATATTTTTATTCTGATAAAATATACATAACATTTATCATTTTCACTTTTAATTGTTCACTATAAGTGTACAATTCAGTGGCATTAAATAAATTCACAACGTTGTGTAACCATTACCACTATCTATACCCAAGACTTTTTCATCTGTACATAAACTCAGTACCTCTTAAAAAATAACTCCCCATTCTTCCCTCCCCCCAGCCCCGGTAACTTTGATTCTACTCCCTGTCTCTGTAAATTTGCCTATTCCAGGTAGCTCATGTAAATGGAATAATATATTTGTCCTTCTGTGCCTGGCTTATTTCACTTAGCATAATGTTTTCAAGGTCCATCATGTTGTAGCATATGTCAAAATTTCATTCCTTTTTATGGCTGAATAATATTCCACTGTATGTATATACACGTTGTTTGTCCATGCATCTATTGATGGACACTTTGGTTGTTTCCACCTTTTGGCTGTTGTGAATAGTGTTGCTATGAACATGGGTTACAAGTATCTTCAAGTTCTTGTTTTTAATTCTTTTGGATATATACTTAGAAGTGGAATGCTGGGTCATATAGTATTTACTAGGATTTTTCAACTAACATTAATGTCTTAGTGTGTTATTTATTATTTATTTATTTATTGAGATGGAGTCTTGCTCTGTCACCCAGGCTGGACTGCAGCAATGCATCTTGGTTCACTGCAACCTCCACCTCCCAGGTTCAAGCGATTCTCCTGCCTCAGCCTTCCATGTAGCTGGGATTATAGGTGTGCACCACCAAGCCCAGCTAATTTTTGTATTTTTAGTAGAGATGGGGTTTCACCACCTTGGCCAGGCTGGTCTCGAACTTCTGACCTCAAGTGATCTGCCTGCCTCGGCTTCCCAAAGTGCTAGGATTATAGGCATGAGCCACCACGCCTGGCCTTAGTGTGTTATTTCTAATGGTGATTTAAACTGGCATCTGTGGAGTTTTCTAAGACACATGAAAGGAAGATACATCAAATGTGTTTCTTTGCTAGAGTCT
Organism: Nomascus leucogenys; assembly: GCF_006542625.1. NCBI lineage: Eukaryota > Metazoa > Chordata > Mammalia > Primates > Hylobatidae > Nomascus > Nomascus leucogenys. Next base: position 124,202,788 of record NC_044383.1, read on the forward strand.
CATAAATATGAACTACAAAAATAACCAAGTAGAAATGAAAGTGGGCATCAACCAGGTTCTTTATATCTTTTGTGATTCCAAGTCATTTCTGATTTTAAAATATTATTCAAAAAGCAAACTTTGAAAATATGAGGATCAGGAACTTTATTTTTAATCAACAGAAACTGTCAAATGTGCTGTGAAGAAGGCCAGGGCTGTGCATGTACCAGCCGGTTCTCTGAGGCACTCCTCCTGCCTCACCTGTGTTGCCCACAGCTCTGCAAACTTAACTCTTCTAAGCTCAGGGAACCAGTGCAAAGTGGTCTTCCTCCTGGTTCATGCATGATCATATAGACCCCTTCGAGTCATAAGGCTTCTGACCTGTTTCCAAGATCATCTGCTCATTTTCTATTTGTACCTCGGGTCTGTAGCTTGAATTTCTGCTTTGGTCCCATAAGCCTAAACTGGTAAGAAATGACCTGTGGCCTCGCTTTGCCGCTGTCAGCACCTTCTCTTTTTTCCCTGCTCAGAAAGTCCAGTTTTACTTCTGAATCTAACTCCGTGGCTAGGGTCCTGCCCCTTTGACAGATTTCCTTAGTGCCACAGACCTGACTAAAATTTCCAATAATTCTTCTCCTAAAATCCTAGTTCTTGTATTCCATCAATAAGTGTTCACACTGGGCCCTGCATACCTGAATAACTAAATTTCTTCACATCACCTGTGTCTGGACCACTATCCCCCGGCACAGGCACCATGCTGCAGATTCCAGTTCTGGCCCCTCCCAGGGTCTTCCATCCCATGGCAGAACACCATTTCAGGACCCACATCATAAGATCACAAGACTCTTTCAACAAGGGAAATAGTTCAGGGGCATTCAGGTTCCCTCAGCAGGGGGCTCACAGCAGGCCAGGGCTGGGGACCGCAATGCAGAGCACTGCTTTTCCAGGGCTGACATAGCCTAGCTTCTCAGGTAGAGGAGTCAGTGGGTAGGACCCCCCAAAGAGAGATAGGGGCATGTAGAGTGGCAACCCTTGTCACTCGGATGGGGAGTACAGAACACCGCGTGAGCCACAAGAGGAAAGGGACCCAGATCTTAAAACACATCTCTCCTCTGTTACTTCTGCCCTGGTGATACATTTTCCGAGAACAGATTAGAAACTGTAACAGTCATGGGTCTTCTTTGTGGAATTGACCATTACTAAGTCGATGCCCACTGAAGGCATATGAAGAATCGCTGACACACAGTCTTACCAGCCAAGGCAAGGAGACCTCCAATCACTCTTAGGAAGACAAGCATCTGGGGTCCACAGAGGGCGAAGAAGGAGAGGATGAAACAGATCACCAGGATGATGAAGCCACAGAAGAGCATGGCAGCCGCTGCTCTACCCCATGCTGCAAGAAAAAAAGAAACAGCAATTAACAAGACAGACATACCAAGTTTAAAAATTACTTATCACAGTATCAACATGCTTTTGGGCTTTTTTTCCCTACTAGTTACATTTGGATGGAGGGACCATTTTTCTTTTGATAATACTTAAGCATCTCCATTATCTTAAGTGAAGAACAGGCAATTCATATGTAGGACATTAATATACTGAGACTTAGAAATGCCTTTTCCCCCTCAGTTTTTGGCAAAAGTTTACATCTCTGAAATGAAAGTCAAACTTCATTAATCTGTTTCTCGTGTGATAGGTTTGCCACATAACGGGTATATTTATAAGGTTCACCCAAGTTCTAACACAACATGATCATAATAAACAACGTTTTTGGTACTGAACAATCCAGATTATAAACTCTAGGAAATGTTTTTAAATACCTTTAAGGGATCTTTGTTTCATATTAATTTTGGTTCCATGCAAAAATAATCATTGAAAAAATATATTTATGACTAGGCAGAGGTGTTAAATAAAACAATTTAAGTGTGGAGAAGTAGCTCTGATCTTATAACAAGCTTATAACTAGCTTATAACAAGATCTTATAACAAGCTTGGGAGCAAACCACTTTCCTAAATTTCTGCCTAAATTTTAATTTCTTAAGTATTCAAAATGTATTCCACAAGAGATTTTAATTATTTACCTTTGCCCTGAAAAAGAATCAGGATTTGATGGCAGTCAAGTTCTAGGTTTGAAGACCTACATGGGCACCTCCAGCCCTGGGTCATTCTATTCTGCATTGAGGAAATACAGAGATCCATGCTATCCACATGAATGATTCCAGTCAACAACACCTATTGTTCAACCTGCCCTCATTGTTAAAACCTCTTCACACACAACCTTTCCTCTAGCCATAACACCTAATAACATTCAGGACATGCATGAGCTCACTGAATCCTCACAACAACTTTTTTTTCCCATGTTATTTTTTATTTATATATATATTTTTTAATTTCAGTAGCTTTTGGGGTACAAGTGGGTTTTGGTTACATAGCTGAATTGTATGATGGTGAAGACTTTAGTGCACCCGTTGCCTGAGTAGTGTAAATATCCTAATAACTTCTTAAGGTACACACTGCTATCATTTCTATTTTAGAAATGAAGAATATACTTAGAGTTCAAATAACCTGCCCATAGCCACACAGCTAGTAAATGGTTTAGACAGTTTGATTTCAGCCTGTTTGAATCCAAAACATGACTTTTTTAAAGATATAATTTACACACTATAAATTTCGCCCTTTTAAAGTGTATAATTCAGTGGTTTTTACTATATTCACAACGTTGTGCAACCATCTCCACTAACAATCCAGAACATTTTCATCACCCCAGAAAGAAACCCCATGCCCATTAGCAGTCACCCTCCATCCCCTGTTCCTCCAGCTTCTGGCAACCACAAATCTACTTTCTGTCTCTATACATTTGCCGATTTTGGACCTTTCATATAAATGGAATGTCATATACTATGTGGCCTTTTGTGACTGGCTTCTTTCACTGAGTATGGTATGATGCGGTTCATCATGTTATAGCATCAATCAATACTTCATTCTTTTTTATGGCTGATTAATATTCTATGGTATGGATAGACTTTAGTCTATCCATTCATTTGCTCATGGAAGATCCTGCACGCTTAACTTATTAGCCTTCACTACATTTGAAAAGGAGAGTCATGAGTCACATGTCCTCCGCCTTGGCATTACTCTTACTCTGCAACACAGAACAGCTGACGGTATTTGTCCTCACTTAATTCTAGGTCGTTTGACTGGTCAAGGTGAAACAAAGATGCAGGCTGGCAGAAAGAGCAAGGGTGTTGGAGCTGCTGGATCTCATTTGGACCCTGCCTCTGCCCCTGTTGGCCATACTCCAGTCTTTGCATCTGTTAACCAAGGCTAAAAACGCCTGTTCCAAGATGATGGAAGCACACTCCTGTAGTATCAGTGACCAACTCCCCAGCCCTCACTACTCAAAACGTTCCTCCTGTGTCCCTGTGACTTTTCTCTAGTTCCTCATGTTTTTATTTTCTTCTACATTTGCAAGGTTCTGCACCATCCCTTAAAGATTGTTCCCCAGTCACCTGATGCATTTTTCTCTTTTCATCTGTTAGAGACAAACCTGAGCTAAGGCTCCACACGCCCTTCTCCAACTCCCATGCACCTTCCAGGTCTTCCTCTAGATTCATGAATGACTGGGGCACAATAGATTATTAAGGAGATAAAACATTTTTCTGTCCTAGAAGCACTGTTTTCACACAAATTAGGTCAGGATGGGGCTGAGACTGTACCTGATTTGGCCTAGTTTTATATGGACAATTTTTATTACTTTCCTCCAAATCTTCTAGCTCTTCCTGTCAGACCACTGAGAGACTTGAGAGAGAAGGTTAAAATGGGAATGTTTTATTTTAAAATAGAAAGGAATAAAGGCAAAATGTTAAACTTAGTAAGTCTCTTTTCTCACTTTTGCCTTGTTCTTCAAGTAAGATAACTTTTAAGAGAAGAGGGATAGACCACAAAGGCAAAATAAGCAGTAGTGCTCCTTAAAACGATACTGATTCCTGTGCCTCCCTGCAGACCTACAGAATCAGAGCTTGAGTGGTAGTACCCAAGAATCTGCATGTTATTAGTGTTTCTTATATCCATAAAGTTTGAGAACAACTTAGATGATTAAAGTCCTTATGAAAACAAATGCAGCACTACCAAAAAGGATCGTATATCTTTAAGTATGTGACCCATTGTCAATTACAGTCTCGTTTCTTTAGTTTTTTTTTTTTTAACTGGCCACTGGTAATCGTTAAGTTCAATTAAGTCCAATAGTTAAATCAAATAAGCAAAAACATTTTTTTTTTATTTTATGAGTTCACAAGTTTGAAACTGCAATGAAAGGAAACATATCTATATACGCATGTAAAAGAATGCAAACATAATAAAAATCATTGCATAGCAGAATGGGAGTTTTCCATAAAAACAGGCAAAACCTCCTAACAAGGAATCTATTTCAATAACTAAACTTTTACAATCACAGATAAAGGTTTGAAAAATCTAGCCAAATAAATTATGTATGATATTTCTGTAAAGAGTAATATTAACAATTTTACTTATTTGAGGAAAATTAACATAAAAAGATTATTACTATTATACTTCCTCTAACATTATAGCTGAAGTATAATTTATGCTTAGTTTCAAGTGCTTGGAAGGAATTAAACCAAAGAAATGGTAAGCCAATTCACCTAACCTAAAGCCAAGACGTGAACATAAATATAGGAATATTTTAAGAACTTTTCCCATGCTATCTTAACACAACTCAGTTAATGTCTTGTTTATTTAAAGTGCTGAGTCTAAAGAAAATCAAAATGGAAAATTAAACAACATTTTGTCTTGAGAAAGACTGTCTTGGAAATAGAACGTGTAAAACCTGCTCCTTGCATCACAGAAACACCCACATTGAATCACTTAACTATCATTTAAGACAGAAATCTTGGCACAGTTCTAAAGATCCTGACTGATGAATAACAGACGTCTTCAAGTAAAGCAATCTGCCTTCTCATGTCAATGACCATTTAGACCATACCAGGTCTGAGCAGGGTCCTCCCAGCCCACCGTTCTGTCTGAGAAGCGGCCTTTCAGATGTAGAGACTTAGGACATGGGTATTCTCGATGACCTACATTTCGAAAAGTTAATAACTTTATGCCCTAGGTAGCTGTGGTCTCACTTAGTTACCCAGAATGAGCCTACTTTCTACAAATTGACCAAACACTTTAGGAGCTGTTTATATTTTTATATTATATCATGGTCTAAATTCTACCCTATTTCCCAACTCCACTGGAAAACATCAGTTTTTAGAACCTGTCCTAAAGCTACATCTTTCATGATTCAATAGATGGTCCTCAGTTTTTCAAAGGCAGACTATCCATCTTTATCTAATATGAACACAGGTTTGTCTTTCATTACTATTTTATATACCAGATTTGTGTGTGTGTGTGTGTGTCTGTGTGTGTGTTTGTGTGTAAGTGTATGGGAGAGAGTAGAAAGGATTCTTATTGTCAACTCTCATTCTCTGGATTGAGACCACAAAAGCATTCAGTACTCCAGGTAAATAGATGCTGCGTTTCTGTGTAGGAAAGTTTTTGTTTGTTTCTTTTATTTTCTTAAGGGAAGACCAATTTGGTGTCCTAACTTTATTTTCAAAGTACCACTTAGAAAAGTTCATGTAATCAAAGAAACCAGCAGCATTATAAATCCAATTTAAGTGATATTCATTAGATGAACAACAGCTTCTCAAAGTTTCCTAGCCCTTGCAAAGATGCAACATTAAATCAAGAACATGGAAACCATTTAATGGTCACCAACAAAACTGAGTTTTTCCTAGGACGTGTTTTTAAGTTTTTTGTATGACAAAGCATGCTATATTTTTTTCCAGAAATTACATACAAAAAACCCAAAATGTTACAAGGCTAGTAAGATCAACTAATAAGAGCAAAAAAGTAAAAATAAATAAATAACTTAAATGTCAAGCTAGAAATAGGCCAGCAGCAGTGGCTCATGCCTGTAAGCCCAGCACTTTAGGAGGCCGAGACAGGTCACGTGAGGTCGGGAGTTCGAGACCAGCCTGGCCAACATGGCGAAACCCCATCTCTACTAAAAATACAAAAATTAACTAGGTGTGGTGGCACACGCCTGTAGTCCCAGCTATTCAGGAGGCTGAGGCATGAGAATCGCTTGCACCTGGGAGGCAGAGGTTGCAGTGAGCCAAGATCACGCCACTGCACTCCAGCCTGAGCGACAGAGGGAGATTCTGTCTTAAAAAAAAGGTCAAGCTAGAAATGATAAACTGAAGCTTGAGAAAATAAAATAAACTTTTATTTTAAGACAAGAAGAACGTCATTAATATTTTTTAAATTGGTGATACTTTGGAGACAATCACTAAGTTTCCCCCCAAAGGTAGTCTTCCTCTTCATGAATCTGCTGCATTCTTCAGTAGTTTTAAACGACACCCTTATGACACTAATGTGGCACCCAACCAGAGTCCAGTGCCTTTCCAGAATACAGGATTCATCTGTCGATAATACCAAAGATTCTGTATCATCCAAGATTTTGTCAGATTCTTCATATTGTTTCTATAAGGCTCTTTAAGCCAAACACAGGCAGAACTGAAAACTGGATAAAACCACAGTTCAAAAAATTAAAAAGATCCTGCCTACAACTAAATGTAAGCATGGGAGAATGACATATTCAAAAATATAGTTCTGCATATTCAATGAGGAGGTAATCTGCAGTGATTTGGCCCGTGCTTCTGAAACTTAAAAGCGTTTACCTCCTCCGGGAAGTAGTTAAAATGCAGATTCCGATTCTTAGGCCAGCACGAGACATTGGACATCCAACAACCACCCAGATAATTCTGCTGCACTGGTTTGCAACACTTTGAGGAGCAAAAATCTAGAGGACAACTCATAGCAGTCCCCCAAAAAAATACATAAAGAGACACCATTCTGCAGAAGTTCAAGAAGGCAGTTAAATGGCTCAACAGAGAGATGGCAGGGAGAATACAGGGGAGAGCATTCCACAGATGGTGTGAGATTCTTTACATGCTCTGCATGGTCTCATGAAACTGACTACTCCATTGCTCTCTGTTATTTTAACCCTTAATAACCTTGTTTTAGACGATTTATCTAATCAACGAGGGGAGAAGCCATTCTATACAGGACAGGGTAAAAACAGGAAAAGTCAATCTAAAGACAAGATAACTAGCAGTGAATTTGGGATCTACCCTCAAATATTTGAATATCTGTCAATGGAAAGTAGGAATTACACAGCTCTGTCAGTTTAAGAGAAGTACTTGGAAACAAACTGTATCATCCAGGGAACAGAACTAAGTTGTTGAATAAGGGACGAAGCTTAGTCAGGGGTGCTATGGATGGGTGCAGGCTTTGTTGAAAGCTTGAATCTGGTGTACTTTAATTCCCTTCTAATTATAACATCCCAGTAGTCTGCGTCCCTTTACAGGACAAACACAAGTTAGGGGACACTGAGAAGGAACTGAGGCTCTCTGGGGTGGCTACTGCTGAGCGAGGCACATGTGGAATGAATGGCCTGGACTAGATTACTGGGTCCTAAACGTTCTAGATTTTATAAATCATATGTACTTTTAAAAATTATTAAATCAATAGAGTGGCCAACTTTTTATTTTTTGCTGTGTAAGGACTTGAATGCATACATGCTCGTGCAAAGAGTAATCTGTCTGCGGCCGTGCGCGGTGGCTTACGCCTGTAATCTCAGCACTTTGGGAGGCCGAGGCGGGTGGATCACGAGGTCAGGAGATCCAGACCATCCTGGCTAACATGGTGAAACCCCGTTTCTACTAAAAATACAAAAAATTACCCGGGCGTGGTGGCGGGCGCCTGTAGTCCCAGCTGCTCAAGAGGCTGAGGCAGAATGGCGTGAACCTGGGAGGCGGAGCTCGCAGTGAGCGGAGATCGCGCCACTGCACTCCAGCCTGGGTGACAGATCGAGACTCCGTCTCAAAAAAAAAATAAAAATAATAATAATAATCTGTCTGCTAATGCCTAATTTCATAAATTAGGAACAGTTTTGTTTTTTTTTTTGGAGACAGAGTCTCGCTCTGTCACCCAGGCTGGAGTGTAGTGGTGCGATCTCGGCTCACTGCAACCTCCGCCTCCGGGGTTCAAGCAATTCTCCTACCTCAGCCTCCTGAGTAGCTGGGATTACAGGTGCCTGCCACCATGCCAGGCTAATTTTTTTGTATTTTTAGTAGAGGCGGGGTTTTACCATGTTGGCCAGGCTGGTTCAAACTCCTGACTTCAAGTGATCTGCCTGCCTCGGCCTCCCTAAGTGCTAGGATTACAGGCGTGAGCCACGGCACCCGGCCAGGAACAGTTTGATACCTTTCCCTACCCAACTCCCCACTGAAAAAACCACAAGGGCATAATCTCAAAATGAAGTCCTTTCAATCAGCGGTCCTCAACTGTTTTTGGCACCAGGGACCAGTTTCAAGGAAGAAAATTTTTCCACAGACTGGGGTTGGGGTGTGGTTTTGGGATGATTCAAGTGCATTACCTTTATTACACACTTTATTTCTAGTATTATTACACTGTATAATATATAATGAAATAATTACACAACTCACCGTAATGTAGAATCAGTGGGAGTAACAGTCTGTGGCCTCAGGGTTGGGGACCCCTGCTTTAAGAGGAATTTAGACTAATGTAAACTATTAATTTGTACTTACTTTTCTTATTTCTTGTACATTTGAGAGCCACAGGGCTAACCGACCTAAAACTATTTCATGTAATACTGATTCTTTGACTTGACCAACAGCGATTTCATGTTAAAAACAAACAAAATATCGATGCATTTGCAGTATGCAAAGGGTGTCTTTGGTTAAAAAACAACAACAAAAAACCGGAGGCTCTGTACTTCCCAGTTTGGATTCAAGACAAACGCTCGTCAATCCTCACTGACTCCCTGATTCACTCTGGTGCACAAACTTATCGCCATTATTCTCCACTTGAACAAGCTGGAGCTTGCCTGCGATTTGAAATCTACACAGCTAAGGCTGAAAATATCCTCCTGATGTATTCTTTCTTAAAAACTAGAAAAGAATGTGCCAGCAGTGCAAAACTAGCATGAGTGAACGTGCACTTAAATTTCACATTTTGTTTATAGGTGAAATGTGAATGATGATTTCAATCATTAATCTATAGATTTTCTTTTCCTGTTTTGACAAATATAAACCATGATTTTTAAAAAATTCAAATAAGAATGTTTTTGGCTGGGTGTTAGTTTAGCTGGTCAAAGAAAATATTCAGTGAATAATTTGGCTCATTCACAAGGAAAGATGAGGTGATTTGGTCATCTGAAATTCTTAAACTGTCAGTAACAGTGAAAAATATAATATTCTGCTTTTTATATAATTCTAAGGAATTATTTATCTTTATAAAAACATCCATATTCATTAGTATTGTCAATACTTGCCAGGAATAACCTGTGTCTTTACTACCAAAATGAACATATTGTCATGATTATCAACTAATAAGAGAGGTGTTGAAACACTTTTTAATAACAAGATTTTCTTAATAGTTACAATGGTAAATCAAAATACTTATTGCCTAGAACATATCAAGAAGTTTTTCAAAGTGGATGTACACAATTCTCTATACGGAGATCTCATTTTAATCACAGCCATCAACCTTATTCCTTGTTGCACAAGATACTGTGTGTTTGTGCATACGTGGGAGTGTGTGTAAACTGCTTACTTCATTTTAGATAAAGTACAAGCTCATGTAAATATATGGTTTTCAGTAATGCCTTACTGAGGCTATCTGAAAATCTAGAGTTCATAGATGCCTAGATAATCGCCTTACAGTGTCATTATACACAGCTTCTACAATTGTGAGGCAAAACTAGCCAATGTGCATGCAGGTGATGAGACAGATGTGTAATAAGCACTTAAACTCATCTTTGACTACAACGGCCAGAGGTAGCTCCATATCTGCTGTCTTCTTCCCACAGCCACCTCATGACAGCAGATCCCAGATTCATGATTTGATTCCAGATCTTGAGCAAGAGCCGTGTGTAATGCATTACTGGCACTTAATTACCTTTGCAAAGGTAGCAGGAATAACTAAATTGAGTTGTTAAAGCTACTACCATTTACGAAAATCAGTCATGCTGCATTATAAACAGATTTTTCAAGATCCACTTAGAAAATCGAGCTTTTCCAAGGACCAATTTCTATGTCAAACTGAATTATAAACTATACACTCGTTAGTATTTTCTTTACAATGAAAAAAATTAACATTCAGACTTCTAATTAAAAATTCAACCAAACTAAGAAAAAAACCTGCTTATTGCCTTCCATATACAAAGCACTGTATCAGTCTAAGGTGGAACAGCCACACCCTAAAAAGGTGAGCTCATCCTGCAAATCAAGAAAAATAAAAATGGCATTGTGCGTGTTTCACAAGAGGGCTGTGGTCACAGCCAGAGGCTTGCAGGTCAAATCATGTCCCGGCATTAGCACTGATCATAGTTCTGCCAATATCCCCGTCACCAGTCAAAGGCACACTAGTCTTACTTTATATGTGGAGGATTACTGCCTATACTTTGGGTCTGCATTAGTCTTTGGAGTAGGGTATAATTATCCAAGTATGTTTAAAAACACACACGCAGATCTGTTAGGTCCCCTACAAGAGACTGAGTTCAGATGCATTTTAACTAGAAGATAGAGGTACATTATTTCAAAATACAATTAATTCCCTTTAAAAACCTAAAAGACTGGAGATGATACAAACCTTAGCTGGCACAGTGTTTGTATGGGTTTTCAGAGAAGAAAACACACAAACTGCAAGGAAAGCTGGAATTTTCTGCAGTGTTTACATTTTATCATCTGGCTAACGGGGACCATGCTTCCTTTTGTGGGGAAGTTCATCATGAGGACGTCCAAAGGATTACACAAAAGAAAGGGCACCAAGTTGCTGATATAGTCCCCCAGAAACACAAATAAACAGGATTGGGTTGGAAGCCCTGGGCCACTTCAAAGAAAGAATCAAGCCAATAGTAATAGTAAGAAATGAAAACAGGCAGCGTAGCTTGCTTTCTGTGTTTAAAACTATTAAACCCGGTAAGTAAAGCCCATTTGGCTTTAAGGTTTTATTAAGCTCTCACAGCCCCCATCTCCACCCCCACACACATTGCTAATCACAGTAGACCCCAGCTGTGATTCCCATCCACCCCTAGGCAAGGAGAGGGGGCTTCCCACTGTGAAAGAAAATGCCTTCTCAGACAAGAACCACGCTCCAGTCCTGACTTTTTCAGCAAGGCAAGCAGGGAGCTTCCTCCATGCTGGGAAAATGGCACACAGTACTTCACCTGCCAGGTACATTAAATTTGTCAACTCTGCTTCACTTCGCGAGTGTAGGGAATGTGTTTGCTTTTTAGATTTCAAATCAGATTAAAATAATTAAGTTTTCTAAACAACAATGCCATGCTCAAACCAAAGGACACGCCCTTAGAATAAGAGCTAACAAGAACTAGCCTGACTGGTAAAATAGACTATTATTCAATAGTATCTATTGAAAACGTTAACTGCTAAAACTGCCTGAAAGGGCTTTTTTAAATGAGAAAGTTTTTTCAGCTATATCAAGTTGAAAGAATCCACTGATATTAGGGAAGTTACGTTATTTCAATATTTATGTTTTAATCATAAGAAGAAACAAGAGAAGGAAGAGAAATGGGAAGAAATTTCAGGTCTCCAAGAAACTTTGTTCATTATATTTACTCATCTAAACTTGCAATGCTTGAAATAATCTTTCGTACGTAACCGACAAAACCCAGGAAAAAACTACACAGTTTGAACTAGGGCTTTTTTTTTTTTTTTTTTTTTTTTTTCTGTTGCTGAGCTTAGTGTTGGCCACCCAAAGCTACTGCTGCTGCATTTGGTTCAGGTCGGATGCGTGAGCCCGAGCTCGCCCTAAATAGGCATTCTGAAAAGCACCGGCTCCCCGGACCCTGTGAGGGCCCACCACGCCCGGCGGCTTTTGCAGGCCGCGGCCCCGAGGGCTTCCTGGAGGCGGCGACGGCGGCGGCGGGCGGGCACTCACCGTACTCCATGAGGCTCTGACAGCCCTCCTCGGAGGACCCGCTGCCGCCACCCTCTTGGGAGCATTTCCACCACAGCGAGGACGTCTGGATGTGGTCGCTAGACTGCAGCCAGCCGCGGCCGGCCAGCGCGATGATGTCGAAGGCGATGGCGCTGAGTAGGAGCAGGGGCAGGATCCAGCGGCAGCGCTCGCAGGCCAGGCCGCAGCGGATCATGTTGACGGGCGGCGCGGGGCCGAGCGGAGCGGAGCGGGGCGGAGGAGCGCGCCGGACGGGCGACAGCGGAGAGTGGCCTGCGAGCGCGGGCGCCGCCACAAAAGCGAAGAGGCCGCGAGGAGGCGGCTCCCGAGGACGCCGCTCCGGGCGGCCCCACCTAGATTCCAGTGACTCAGAGCGCGCCCGCCCCGACCTGCCCGGCGGGGCCGGGGCGGGCGGGGCCGCTGGTAAACAGGCGGGGCTCGGGTGACACCGGGCGGCAGCGGAAGGCGGCCCGAGAGTCCCGCGCGTCCCACGAGCCTCCAGTCCCGCTCACCTGGTCCTCTCCAGGCGCGTGTTTTGTCTTCCTGGCGCACCAACGTGTACACCTCTTTATCTGCACAGCGCCAGCCTAATATCTGACCCCTGATGTCGCATCGTGGGGCGGTGGTCAGCAGTGCCATATTTGAGTTTTCAGCAGTGTGAGATAGGTGTTCTAATTGCACCTGTGGATAAAGGCTGCACTCCTTTGGACGCGTGCACCCAAACCCAGAAGCCCGTCCCTGACCCCTGCTGACACAGGTGATCCCTTCCTCCTAGGCTCCGCCTTTGCACCTTGGACCGTGGCTCCCCGGGCACTCTTACCTCTTTGCATGCTGTTGTTTCCTGCTGGGTTGCCAGCTTTTGGAAAGCAGAGGCGATGCTGAATTTATCTGTGTATCCCTAGTGTCCAGCACCGTGTTTGGATCTCAAGGGGAGCTCAGTGAATTTGATGAATGAACATGTAATTTAACAAAAGCTCGCTTCCTTTCGGAAAGGCTTCATCTGGCTTCCCCAGATAATTTCATGTCGCCTCTGCTGCAGTCCACTTCCTATCACGAATCGCTACCTATTTAAACTGCACTCTCTCTACTCTTCATTTACTATTTTGAGGTTTTTCCAAATAAAAATCTTACGTCAGCATGCAACCTGCATTTAGAATCCCACCCCCCCACCCCCCCCCACCCCGGGTTCCTGGGCTAGCTCCCGTCAGAGTCCGGACTCCTAAGGTGTGACAGGAAGGGTGGGGTGGCAGCCAGGTGTGCCGCTGAGGACAAAGGAGTTCTCAGTGTCAGGCACCTCGGTGGCCTTGGGAAAATCACGGAAACATCGTATGGGGGTCGTGTCTTAACCCTGTACCTCCAAAGATTTCTTCTGAATCCCCTATGTTTTCTGTTAATTTAATATAAAAATGGGAACTACTTTAAAATATTTAAAATTGTATTCCAATTTGATATTCTCAATAGAAACAGAATACTATTTTGACTTATGCCATTTTCTGGCAATTCTTGAGGACAAATAAAAGCACGGAGAAAGTATCTGAAACTACATGAAATAATTTCCCTAGGCTTCATTTTACATAATTCAAGTTTTACATAAACCACGTCATATATTTTTATTACCGGCAAATATTTTCACGTTCAAAGAACACAAGTGGGTGTTCTGCCAAAAGTTAACTTTGTATCGTGGAAGTTGTGTGAAGAAAATTGTGATATTTATGTTCTCAGGGTTTTCGAAAGCAATGAAGATATTTGTTTAATTGGCTATGTATAATATATTTGTGAGAAAAAAATTTTCTTGTAAGTCAGATACTGACCAGAAGCAAAGTGGCTTCAGACAAAATGAGAGTTTTGCAGGCGTCTTAATATCTCTGAATAATTTTGCACTTGATATATATAATTTATTTTTGTTATTCAATGAAACCATTTCCGATGGGCTTGAGGAAAAGAGCTCATTAATGCTGAGGTGAACACAAGGAGATTAGCTCTTCACAATTTCTGGAAGAGACCACATTGACCCTGGTGGGTTTCCAACAATAATATACCCAACATGTGGTGCAGACTGTGGAACCAGATGGTTCAGGTTTACACGCTTTCTCATATTCCCTGTGTGACACTGGGCAGGTTACTTCAGTTTTTTGTGCCTCAGTTTCCGCATCTGTAAGACAGACCGTGCTAACCTCAGTGTTTTAATGACTGTTAAAAGAGCAAATCCATCTAAAGTGCTCGAGATAGTTCCTGCATATAGTAAAGGTTGATGATGATGATGATGATGATTTTTCATACAGGTTTTCCACTTTTGAAGATTGAAAGAGAGGAATGTCCATGTTTCTAAAGGGCAAATTCTATAGGTGAATGCCAACTCTAAGTGACTAAGTTATTTTAGACAATGCAATCATTCATCCTAGCCATATTCATAAAATGCTGGCTCATAGAGAACAGTAGGCAGTTGGATAGTTCCCCCTGCTGGACAATATAGGGATTGCGCCTGAGCACTGAGTACTCGTCAAAAATGTAAATTGTACCCAAAGAAAGTTTTTTTTAAATTGAGGCTTGACTGACATACAAAAAAGTACATATATTTAATATATGTAACTTGATGAATTTGAAGATAAGTACATACCCATGAAACTATCACCATAAAGAAAAAGGTTTTATTTTTCTAATTTGGGGTTATGGTTATAAAACCAATGACTGTTACCAACAAAAATATATAAATATATAATTTTAAAAATAAAAATTAAAGTAATAGTAATAATAATAATAGCAGCTAACAAACATCTGCTGGAGTTTGCTATGTCCCAGTGGGTGTTTCACATCTACCTTATGAGGTATGTACCAGCATCTCCTTCATTTACACGAGGGACCAAGGCACAACGAAGTTAAATAACTTGCCCAAGACCATGCAGTCACGGAGTGGCAAAGCCAGGCTTCAACCTAGGCAGCCTGACACCAGGGATAGTGTTATTCATCACAGTAAGCACTCGTAAGAGTTTATGGATGTATCCAAATGTCTCCTTCTTTGTTCCCTTCTATTGGTCCTTGTAAACACCCAAATTATTCCTAGTTATCTCCCAAGCTGCAGTGACATGATCCCCCTGCCACCATTCTGGGCATCTCTGTAGGACCACTGGGCCTTTGACATGGTTCTCTTGTGGCTGTCCAGTTGAGTCCATGGATGAAGTACCCTCCAGTAGATATGGAGTGATTGAGTCTCCTCTGGATGTGGCAAATACTCCCACTGTCAACCATTTGGCAAAGATGCAGGGCCTTATTTTTCACATTGAACATTGATGAGATCACATGATAGCTGTGGACCATTGAGAGTCCTTAATAATAGCGTAGCCTGAGTTAGAACCAATAGCCATGATCCAGAAAACCAAGAATATCCTATGTAAATTAACAGTGACTGTGAATACACAGTAAACGTCAACCCAGGATTCTTCGACCTCACCCACCCAGTCCTGCTCCTCTGACCTGATGAACACCTACTGACCCCTTGACCTCAGCAAAACGTCACTTCCACAGAAAGCCCCCAACTAGATTAAGTTCCTGTCACACATCCTCAAAGCCGTGTATGTCTTTCTTTCAAAACTTTTCTCACAATTTTAATTATATATTTATTCTGAATAATTTTTATCCACTCCCACTGCAATGTAAATTCGATGTTGACGGAAGTGTCATATGTTACCTCTCACCACTGTGTGCACAGTACCCAGTGCCTGGAATATAGTAAAATTCCAAGAAACACTTGTCAAATGAAGATGAGAATCTGTCTAGTCTCAAACTAACTCAAAGGGTCTCTGAGCACTCTTCCTTTTAGAAGGTCTTATTGTTAAAATTGTCATCCTTATTCTATCACAGCATAATACCCTATGATTTTTCCCCTTGAAATCATTGACAGATAATAAGTCTTCTAACGTGAAGTGGAGATCACCTTTCTTTCATTCCTCCATCACTCATCTGCAGCATTTCTTCTCTTTGGCTGGCTGAACATCTCCTGTTATTTTAACTTTTTCAGTTTCTTTGTCAATGTCTTGGCTCTTCTCTGAACAACTCCTAGATTTTAATTTCTCTCGTAATATGTGGTGCCCAGAATTAAACCTAGCACTCAGGGTGTGATTTCAGCAGTGGTGAAGAGAGAGAGCTTTTGTCTCCCTCAGAGCGGATATGACACCTCTAGTAATAGAGTCCAGGTATGCATGTTTTTTTGTTGGTCTACACAGATATCCATCATAGTAAACTTGTGCTTAACTAAAACCTCCCAGATGTGATTACTTCTGCAGTTCGTATTGTAGGTTAGTTCTTTTCTTATGATACAATTGTTTTTATCCCTGTCATATGTCATCACTAGAATGACCATGATGCTGGCCTGCCAGCATCTCCATCAATCTTTGTTCCTTTAGGACACTTGCTCCTTATTGCTGCTGCTTGTTTTGTGGACACATCTTCCATATATACTCATATAAGTCACTGATGCCATTGTATTGTAAAAAGGACCAGGATTCATAGTTCATTATTTGACACTTCATTGCACATAGACAACTCTCGCTGTTGGACAACACTCCTATTTGGGGACATAAAGTAAACACCTGTGAAGCCAGAGTGAGCCACAGAAGGCAGTAGAAGGCTTTGCTGAGGAGGTGGGACTTTAGTTTTGCACAAGACAGAAAGGAGGAGAACGACTTTCCAGATTAAGTGGCCACCTTAGGTGAAGGCATGGGTTTGGGAATGGCTGTAAGTATTTTTAAGGTGTTCTATTTTCCTTTTCAGATAATGACTTTACCGGTGAACATAACCAGCCTGTAATTTAGCATTCTAAATTATGGAGACTTTTAGAAATGCAAATCTAAGGAGGGTAATACCTTTAGCCAGATTGCAAACTGCTGGCAAATCAATTCAGTGTTCTGTAACGCAATATATTATCATGGTTTTTTTTCCATCGTATATCAATTCAGTGATAACTTTCAATGCAAAAATATTATTGGAATGCCAAATAAAAGCATTTTTTATGGCACAGTCAGTTATTTTATACAAATTAATATGACTTTTGAAGTTACACAGTTTCCTTCTTTTAGAGTAAGTTAGATCCTACAAACTGCTGGAGTTCCTTGCTTCAGGACAATTGTGTGTGTGTTAAAGGCAGCTCTACTTTATTCTGGGGTTCCTCTAAAGCAAGATAAAGACCCCTGGATAAAAGACTTAAAATTCTGCCTTGAGGAAATTCAACATGCTAATACCAGTTTCAGCTTAAAATCATTTTTTAAATATTAAGTCTTTCCATAAATAATGGAACTGTCTGCTGGACGTGATGGCTCATGCCTGTAGTCCCAGTACTTTGGGAGGCATAGGCAGGCAGATTGCTTGAGCCCAGAAGTTTGAGACCAGCCTAGGCAACATGGCAAAACCCCATCTCTATAAAAAATACAAAAACTAGGCAGGCATGGTGTTATACACTACTTGGGAGGCTGAGGTGGGAGGGCCGCTTGACCCCAGGAGGTTAAGGCTGCAGTGAGCCGAGAATTTCACCACTATACTCCAGCCCGGGCAACAGAGTGAGATCCTGTCTCAAAAAAAAAAAACTGTAAATGTAAACATCAATTCTGTACAAACTGTCCTAGTAAACAAAGCAGTAGCATTCTTTCCTAACAAGACTGCTTGAACACAAAACTTACAGGCATTTTGGTTTAGTTGTGTTTCTAAAACAGCTAAAGACACTCTGCAGGAAAACAGTTCACTTGAAGGCTGTCCATTTAAAGGGTCAATGATTCAAACAGCTGATTTCAAAATAAATGGTCATAGTATTGTCCCAAGAGATTCATTTCTCCATCTACTACTGTGAGAGATGGTTCTATAGGAGGGACTAGGCCCTACTTGAAGCCACTCCACTGTCTCTCTTTCAACCTCCCCTCCACAAGGGTGTGCATGTGCACAAATGTGTGTACATGTGCACCCCTGCATATACACACACAGAATAACTAACTTCATTTCGTGTCTGTCATTAAGAAGACACGGTTTCCCTCCTAGCAGCGCATGATGCAGAAGAAGCCATGATCAGAACATCAGGCAACCTGAGTTCTAGTTCCCACTGACCCTGTGTCTCCCTGCTTGATCTCTCTTCTCCTCTGCTCATACAAACTTTTAATTATCTCCACTCTGTCACCTCCTATTCCTTCCTCAGCCTTCAGTAATCTCTCTTCTTTTCAGTGGAGAGATGGAGAAAGTTTAACCATCAGGCTGGGTGTGGTGGCTCACACCTGTAATCCCAGCATTTTGGGAGGCTGAGACGGGTGGATCACCTGAGGTCAGGAGTTTGAGACCAGCCTGGCCAATATGATGAAAACCTGTCTCTACTAAAAATACAAAAATTAACCAGACATGGTGGCGGGTGCTTGCAATCCCAGCTACTTGGGAGGCTGAGGCAGAAGAATTGCTGGAACCCAGGAGGCGGATGTTGCAATGAGCCAAGATTATGACACTGTGCTCCAGCCTGGGTGACAGAGTGACTCTATTTAAAAAAAAAAAAAAAGTTTAACAATCAACTTCCTGAAGAAAAGAAAAAAGTATTGATTTTATAACATTTACCAATTTTCATGGTGTATATATTGCCCCTATGGCTGATTTCAAGCTATTAGGATGGTGCAAAAGTTATTGCGGTTTTTCCCATTTAATGACAAAACCCACAACTAAGTTTGTGCCAACCTAATACCAACTTGATGCCACTGAACAGAGTTAGGAAGAAATATGCATAATGAGTTCTCTAAGCTAGTAGGAACACATTGCTAAGGGTGCCAGGGCCCCAGACACTGAGCACTGAAGGCTGTCTCTCAATAGGATACATGGGAAATGGATGCTGGCTCCTACTACAGGCTGACAGCTTCTACACCCACCCTGTTGGGTGATAGAGGATCTGTCTGAGAGTGAGACCTATATTCCCCATATCCTACTGAACCTGCTGTCACAAAGGTCACTGGTGAGTTCAGATTTGCAAAACTCAATGAATATCATTTTTCTCTTTGTTGTGCTAGACACTCTGATGTCTTCCTCCACAAAATTCGGCTCTCTTGGAACCTATAAAAATATTAAATCTCATTGATCAAAGACCACCCAGAACACACCAATAGCCAAAGAAAATTAAACTCATTAACTTGCTGCAGCAAGGGAGGTTTCACACCATGGGGAACTCTGGGGATGAGTTGGTTAGGATGTCTCCTCACACAGGAGGGGTGAGATTGAGGCTGATGTTAGGTGACCTTGGTGAGGGCTTAAGAGGTGGATGTTTTATTCTGAGATAATCTCATACCTGGAAGAGGGGTGTCTTGTTTTGTGGGTCCATGGTGTTTTGTTTTTCCCGTGTTGGGATCCGATTAGGGAGTGGTCTTGTTTTTGTCTTGCTCCATCACAATTATAGAGTGACCCTGTCTAATGCTGCTGTTGTGTGAAACTCTTTACGTTCAGCATAGGATTCTTATACCCCGGCTATGGTTTTCCAAGCCAACTAGCCGCTGTCAGAATTTCCTTTTTTTCCTTTCTATCTGGTTCTCCATCCATCCCTTCCCATTCTCCTTAACACGCTAGTCTCTCTCCGCCCTCGCCACCTGCCAGTATTGTATTCTCTAGAATTCCTTCTAAACATTTTCACCATTCTGCTTCTGCTTGTCCTTCTAAATATTTTCTTTGTGTTACATCGTCAACTTTTGTGATTTTAACCCCTGCCTGTGTACTCATGGCTTGCAAATATATACCTTTAGCTCACACTTTTCCTTTATGCTTCAAAATTTTATATCCAACTTCCAGCCAGATGGCACCACCTGGGTCCTCACTCAAACACTTTAACCTCAACGAGTACAGAGTTCAAATTGCCCTTTCTTCTCCTAAACCAGTATCTTCTTTCTGTAGCCTCTGCAGCACCTCCATCATCTTGATCACCAACATTAAAACTCCAAGACCATCGTTGACGCTTTATCTCTCACTCCATATTTAGTAATTTAGAAATGAGCCACCTACTCTACCTCCTAAATATTTCTGCCATCCAGGCTCTCTGCTCCATCCCAATGCTCCTCCCCTGACTCATTGTTTTACTGCTGCAGCTGCCCCCTAACTGAGCCCCCACCCTCTCCTAAGCCCACCTCCTACAAGATCACTAAAAGGACAGCTAAACGTGAATCTGCCCCTGACACTCCATGCGTCGCTCACTGGTTCTCCATCACGTCTTTGATTAAGTCTGAGCTTCCTGAAAGTGACATATGAAACCCACCCCTTCCCCATGATCTGGTGTCTGCTCGCCTCTCCAGCTGCACCTGTCACTTCTGCTTGCCTTACGCTTCCCACTGTTTTCGCTTCTCAGATACACGATGCTATTCTTGCTTTTCTCTTGATGCTATCTATGGAATACCTTTCCTCCCAGTCCCCTCCCTATTTACTTCCTGCTGATCTTTTAAGATCAGCTTCAGACCACATCCCCCAAGAAATCGTCCCTGAATCCTGGCCTATGCCCTCTGTCACCTCCTCCAAACTAATGTAACTACATGCTCTTCCTCAGTGCTCCCAAACCCTGGAAGCATGTGGACTAATCACATTGTTCTGAGTCATCTCTTTTATGTCCCTATTGGGCCGTGAGCTCCTTGAGGAAAGGGACCTGATCGTATTCGTCTTTACGCCCCCAGCACCTGTCATAATGCAGGTGTTACATAATTGCTTGATGAATGTGTGAATAAGTGATTGGTTTTGTCAACAACCACTCGCGAAACTTGGCTTCTCTGATCTTCTGCAGAGTCATCTATCTGTTGAGATGGTTAAAAAATGAACCATAAGGAAACGAATCGCTCTAAAATGCTGTGGAGGTACAGATAAATGAAAAACTTCTCAGAATCAAAATTGAAAAGAAAGTATTTCTTTGGAACAGTAGATGGCAGTAGCACGTCGTATTTCAGCATAGCATTCGCTATGCATTCAGCTGTCCTAATGCGTGGCCATGTCTGGGGGCTACAAGAGCAGAGACAAAGGCATGTCACTTTTGGGCCTGGAGCAATCAGCATTTTTTTTTTTTTTTTTTTTTTTTTGAGATAGGGTCTCACTTTCTTACCCAGGCTGGAGTGCAGTGGTGCAATCACGGCTGACTGCAGTGACTGCAGCCTCGACCTCCCAGGGCTCAGGTGATCCTCCCCTCTCAGCCTCCTGAGTAGCTGGGACTACAGGTGTGCACCACCACGTCCTGCTAATTTTTGTATTTTTTTTGTAGAGACTGGGTTTTTCCATGTTGCCCGGGCTGTTTTTGAACTCCTGAGCTCAAGGGAGTTCAGCCTCAGCCTCCCTGGGATTACAGGTATAAGCCTCCACAACTGGCCAAGTCAACATAATTATTAGGAGGCAGAAGTTAAGGGTGGTTTCAGATGCATTGGCCCTCTGTGACTTAATTCTAACTAAATTCCAGTTCTAACCCCCTCCCTGGAACCAGTGCGGCAGCATTCCAAAAGGAATTGTTGACAGCCTTTCAGTGGGTGGGAGCAAAGAGCATTTGTTTAGCAAGAAACATTTGTTTAAAACCATGTTCTAAAAATACCCTAAGCTACTTTACAAATAATGTATTTTTGAATTCTCATAACTAACTGTGAGTTAGATGCTGTCAGGCCCATTTTACAGATGAAAACACTGAGACTGACTAAGTAAATTAGCTTAGTAAATAAGAGAATTCAAACTCCGACCTGCTTGCCACAATATGTGCAACCTATCACGTTGATGTCATATTCTCTTAATTGAGCTAAAAGCTGTGACTTAAGCATAGCATTTGGAACGAACAAGTAAATGGAGTTAATGAGTTGTCAGTATAGACATACACTGTCTACTGATAATAGTTAAATATCAACACTAGTCCCAAGCTTGAAAGTCACTAGGTAAGTGGAGAGTGAAACACTGGGCTCAAACAATGTCATCTGGAGCCCAGAAATATAGTTAGAAATAACGAAGGCTAACATTAATTGAATGCTTCAAGGCACATGGCACTATTCTAAGTATAAGATACGTATTGATTTCTTTAATTTCAGATCCATCTGGTGAGGTAGGTACAATGATTATACCTACTTTGCAGATGAGGATACAGAGCCACAGATCATTTAAATTACTTGTTTAAGGCTACTCAAGAGGTCAGTGTTAGACCCCAGACCAACCCTCTGGCTCTAAAGCCTCAGCACCTAACCACCACACTATTAGTTACAGTAATAATAATAATGGCCATCAGCCCTTATATAATGTGATGTGCCAGTCTCTGTTTTAATCACACATTAATTTCTCTTATCCTTACAACTTCTCTATGAGGTTTGTATAATTATTGCTTCTATGTTACAGATGAGGAAACTGAGGCATGGGGAAGCTAAATGAGTTTTCCTGGATAGCACAGCTAGTAAGTGGCAGAACTGGGCCGCACGCCCAGATCTTTACAAAGCTGCACAATTAACTCCTAAAACTTTCCATTTCCATGTGCATATTCTTAAATTTATTGGAACACATTTGAAATTTGTAGAGCATACCCAGTTGTCAGTATATATTTTAAGACTACTTATCTCTCCAAACCAATTCCAGACTACTCATTCTTTCTCACACATATGCACTCTCTCTCTCATTACAGTATAAAAATTATTATTATGCTCCTGGGTCTATCACAAAAATGCCGGTTGTACATCCCAGGGTTATTTCAGCCTGGAAAATTTCCAATAAATATTCAGCTCAGGCCTAAATGATTCATGCCCTTAAAATATACGTTTTACAAATATTCTCACCAGACAGGGGGAAGGGAATGAGAAAACACAGGCCCATATTGAGCTGAGCTGTGTTTAAAATTACCTGGACTTGTTTCTTAAACAAGTTGAAGGAGCCATCAATGTTTGTGGGGCTTTTTGTATTTAAAAGTCACACATTTCAGTCTGTTTCTGATATTGACATTTTGTTTCATTTGGAGCTTTAGAAACACGTTTGCATCTCTCGGTGAATCCCTTCCTGCAAATGAGGCTACCTTAGCCCAGCCCATAATAACCTCTCAGAGACCACTTGGCCTTGTCTCCTGCCTGTACACAGGTCTTCCTCTTATCCCCAAACAGATCTGAAACACCTCGAAGCAGAGGTTTCCACTCCTCTGTATTCCTACAGTGTCCACTTCAACGGCCAGGCTCAATATTCCTTCATTTCAAGAGATAGAACTGATCTTAGTACTTTGGGAGGCTGAGGTGGGCAGATCCTGAAGTCAGGAGTTTGAAACCAGCCCCAACATGGTGAAACGCCGTTATCTACTAAAAATACAAAAAAAAAAAAAAAAAAAAAAAAATTAGCCGGATATGGTGGTGTGCACCTGTAGTCCCAGCTACTTGGGAGGCTGAGGTAGGAGAATTGCTTGAACCAGGGAGGTGGGGGTTGTAGTGGGCTGAAATCATACCACTGCACTCCAGCCGGGGTGACAGAGCAAGAGCACTCCAGCCTGGGTGACAGAGCAAGACTCTGCCTCAAAAAAAATTTAAAAGAAAATAAAAAAGAGATAGAACTGCCAAATAATAAAGAGGTTTGCTATGTGGATAGAGATGAGAATCAGAAAAATGTTCTCTTTTTTTTCTGGTTTTCTTTTTTTTTTAACTTTTATTTTCAAGTTCCAGGTACATGTGCAGGTTAGTTACATAGGTAAACACACGTCATGGGGGTTTGTTGTGCAGATTATTTCATCACCCAGGTATTAAGCCTAGTACCCACTGGTTGTTTTTCCTAATCCTCTTTCTCCTCCCATGCTCCACCCTCTGATGGACTCCAGTGTGTATTGCTTCCCTCTGTGTGTCCATGTGTTCTCATCACTTAGCTCCCACTTGTAAATGAGAACATACGGTATTTGGTTTTCTGTTCCTGCATTAGTTTGCCAAGGAAAATGGCCTCCAGCTCCATCTGTGTTCTTGTAAAGGACATGGTCTTGTTCCTTTTTATGGCTGCACAGTATTCCATGGTCTATAAGTCCCACACTTTCTTTATCCAGTCTACCATTGATGGGCATTTAGCTTCATTCCATGTCTTTGCTAGCGTGAATAGTGTTGCAATTAACATATGTGTGCATGTGTCTTTATGACAGAATGATTTGTATTCCTTTGGGTATATACCAGTGATATGGTTTGGCTGTGTCCCCACCCAAATCTCTTCTTGAGTTCCCACATGTTGGGGGAGGGACCTGGTAGGAGGTAATTGAATCATGGGCGTGGGTCTTTTCCATGCTGTTCTTGTGGTAGTGAATAAGTCTCACGAGATCTGATGGTTTTTAAAATGGGAGTTTCCCTGCACAAGCTCTCTCTTTGCCTGCCACCATCCATATAAGATGTGACTTGCCTCCTCTTTGCCTTCCACCATGATTGTGAGGCCTCACCAGCCATGTGGAATGGTAAGTCTATTAAATCTCTTTCTTTTGTAAATTGCCCAATCTTGGGTATGTCTTTATCAGCAGCATAAAAACGGAACTAATACACCCAGCAATGGGATTGCTGAGTCAAATGGTATTTCTTTCTTTAGGTCTTTAGGAATCGCCACAGTCTTCCACAAGGGTTGAACTAATTTACATTCCTCCCAACAGAGTAAAAGTATTCCTTTTTCTCCACAACCTAGCCAGCATGTTATTTTTTGACTTTTTCATAATAGCCATTCTGTCTGGTGTGAGATGATATCTCACTGTGGTTTAATTTGCACTTCTCTAATGATCAGTGATGTTGAGTTACCTTTCATATACTTGTTGGCCACAGGCACGTCATGTCCCTTTGCGCACTTTTTAATGGGGTTGTTTGTTTTTTCTTGTAAATTTGTTTAAGTTCCTTACAGATGCTAGATATTAGACCTTTGTCAGATGCATAGTTTTCAAAATGAGGAAGAGGAAAATATTCTAAAATATATAAATATCCTATAATATCTAACACCTCTGTTTAAAAAAAAAAGTGGTTCCTAAACTCATTCAGGAAATCTGCATCTGCCAGTGAGACCCATCCCTCCATCAGTTTGGAGTCAGCTGACATTGTTATGTAGAGAGACAAAGTGGAGCAGCAGCCAGGGGGCTTATTAATTTATTAATGTTCAATTAGAGAATGTTGAAAGAGCTATGCTGACTCTTAGAACTCACATAGAAAATTAAGTAGGATACAAGGATACCTTCAAGTCTTTTGACAAATATCCTGCTTCATTTCTCTGGAGATGAACTTAGCAGATTACAACATTTCTTGTCTGTCATTGTAGTGCTGTCACCATTTTCATTAATTGGATTCAGATGAAGATTTCTGTAAATGAAGCAAAAGCTCTAAGTCTTTCTTTTTCTCATCCTAGTGTTCTGTATACACGCATATGCACTATGCATATACACATTCAATATGTGAAATCAAATGCTTTTGTTTTGGAAAGTGGCAATAAATTTCTGATCTGAGAAATCAAATATATGAATCTCATTTATTACATTTATAGAAATTTGCATTTACTACATATGATCTTGGTGTATAGGTAGCACCAACGGGCCTAAGAGATGTTTTTTAAAAGTTGAAATCTCAAATGGCAAAACACACAAATTAAATATGGTTATTCTATTACAAGAGAATCAGCTTTTTACACTTTGAAAGATTTAAACGAGTCTTTCTTTTTAAATTATATGAGTTAATCAAGCACTTTTTCAGTTGGATTTGTGACAACTAGAAAGGAATATAGACCCTCCCACCTCTGTTTCTTTTGAGTTTTCAGTCTAGTTTGGAGGACAGTTCATAATGGAATATATTTGAAAACAAATAGCATTAAAAAGTATCTATTAAGTGCCCAGTGGAGACACACTGAGTGAACATTCAGAAGAGAGCTAGAAAAAGAATTATGGGCTAGGCCGGTGCTATGAACTGTTTATGTCTCCCCAAAATTCATATGTTGATGCTGAACCCCTAATGCAATGGTATTAGGAGGCAGGGCTTTTTGAAGGTACGTAGGTCATGAAAGCGGAATCTTCATGAATGAGATTAGTGCACTGAGAAGAGACATGGAGAGAGCTTGCAGTAGCTGCAAGAAGAGAATTTCCTTAGGCTGTCAAGATCCAGCAACTTGTTCTGGCAGATTATGACTCTTCTTCAGCTTCAAAGAAATAAAGGTTTTAAGCAAATACACTTAGTGTTTGTTGCATACTTTCCTTGGGGAACTACAAAATATAAGGAATTGGATATTTATTGACAGCTACTATTTATTTAGTGCTCACATTGGGTCAGGAATTGTGGCAAGCAATTCTCATACATTGTCTGCAGTCTTTCCAAAAACCATGAGAGACAGATACTGTATCTCCCCTATTGCAGATAAGAAAACTGAGGATCAGAGAAGTTAAACAACGTGTCCAAGGTCTTGGTAGCCTTGGACCAAAGCTTGGTATTTCTCATCCAAAGAGTTGGTTGCCAGGACTTTGCGCTGGGTCTATCCAGCCAAATCTGTGCTCTTTAAATTAAACACCACTGTCTTTTGAGATTATGCTTTAAAAAGTATGAAATGGGCTTTTTATTCTAATTTTTCAGGATGTCTAAAAACTTACGGAATAGCACATGCTCTATGTTAGTTGCCTTGACGGCATGTTTTGAGATTAATTTATTAATCAGAGCATAACATAAGTAACTTTGAGTGAAAAGGACAATTCCAATGGGAGAGAATGCCAGAGAGAATGACGCTGAAGAAATTCAGGGCTTAAGATTATATTGTGTCTTGCAAAACCAGGAGCCCAGTGTCGGATCACGTATGCAATCTGGGATATAGTCCAGTTGGGTTTCAGGTGCACTGGTCATCAAACAGTCCCAAGCCAGAATATTTGGGAAGGTCTGGGACCTGAACAACAGCTACCCATGGTGCGTGAGAACTAAAATGGGTACAGACTTGACAACTTCTGAGAAAACTGCTCAGTGCTCAGCTTGCGTAATCACTGACATCCCATGGCATCTCTCTGCATAGGAAAGAACTGGAAACCAAGGAATGAGAGGGCGAAGAAAGAAAGGGAGACCCGACAGCAGAGATAAGCCAAGAGGAGAGAAGTGGAGAAAGGAACACTCTCTCAGTATGTCAGGTAAGCAATGATAGAGTGGATTTAATTGCCCCTCTGAGAGTCTGATGACACCAGCTGCCTTAAATGCAGATTATGCACCATATTTAGCCCTGTCCCAGAGTCTCAGAGCAATATCCCAGGTTTTGTCCTTCTCAAGTTATTTCTGAACCAACATTATGGAAAGGGAATCAGACTGGGAAACACTAGAGTTTTGGTCTTGACTTTGCAACTAATTATACAATTTTGGAAGACACTAAGTCTCTCTGGAATTAATTTTCCTCATCTGTAAAATGCAGAAGTTGAACTAGCTAACAGAGAGCTATAAAAATGAAAAATGGAATAGAAAGTGAAATCAATTATCCACGTAATCTTAACCTGAAAAACAGCTTCCCCCTGAGATATCAAGAAAATCAGGGCAAATATGGTGGAGATTATTCCTAAGACTTTTCTAGATAAATGCATACATTCACCTCTTTATCTTAGATGTTTATATTACAATCAATATACAGTAAAAATTTTGTTGATGAAAAAAATATATGACACTAGACAGACCTGTCCCTGAACATTTGTGGAGCCTGGGCTGAGAATAGGAATGGAGGCCAAATACCATATGTCTAAGTATTTAAAAGTTATAAGTCAAGACAACAAACTCAGAAATGAAATATGTTCCATCCCCTTATCTTGACAAGGCTACCTCCTAACAACCTGGAAGGTCAGGTTTGAATTGAGAAACCATGGAACTTGCTGGATATTAGACCTTTGTCAGATGCAGAGTTTGCAAATATTTTGGCCCATTCTGTAGGTTGTTTACTCTGTTGATAGTTTCTTTTGCTGTGCAGAAGCTCCCCTACTCATTGAGGCCAGCATCACCCTGATACCAAAACCTGGCAGAGATACAACAACAACAACAAAAAACTTCACTGTTTCTCTCCCCCTGGCTCCTTTCTGCACTGCCGGGATGTCGTGCACCCCAGGTGTACACACCCCAGTTCACATGCCACACTCTGTCCAAATTCCCTAAATAGCCGCCCCTTGGCTACCATGGAGGACTTGGGGTGCACACACCAGCAGAGCATTTGGACCATGAGTGGATGGACCGAGGTTGGGGCTGGTTAGGTAGGGAATTTGTGGGACATGGGTAGTCAGTGTGGTCATGAGAGGACCAATGAGGGCATTGGATGGTCATGTCCCTTGGCCTAAGGACTTCTTGCCCTCTGGGGAGGGCACAGTCAGAGGAAGCCAGGATAGCTCCTTCTAAAGGCAGGCCAGGCCAGGGGCCTCCTGTGTCCTGGGCATGCAAAGCTTTGCAACAGACAGCTGGCAGTGCTACCCCAGAGGATTGACATCGGAGCACCTATTTCTCTTGTGGACACAGTGGGAACCTCCAGCCATGCCCTTTTGAGCCCCACTGCACTCAAGAGAAATGTCATCTGAGAGGCTCATGGTGCCCCCTGCCTGCCTGTGCTGTCCCCATCCCTCTCCATCTTTTCTGCTCAACTCTGTGAGGAGCAATATTAACTTACCTGCCCCTTCCCTTATTTCAGGAAGTCTGTTCTGCCACCATTACTTAATTGTATCATTCAGTTTTGTCTGGGGAAGTTTTTGGGTTTTGTTTATTTTTAATTCAAAGCAAAGCATATATCTTTATATGAATGAGACAAGACTGGAAAGATATAGGATATATGTTAACATGGTTTTTTATGGGAGGTAAATTACAGGTAATTTTTATTTCCACTTTTGAATTCAGCTATATTTTCCAGATATTCTATAATGAATGTATCAATTTTTAAAAAAACTTTTAGGTTCTGGGGTACGTGTGAATGTTTGTAAACTCATGTCATGGAAGTTTGTTGTATGGATTATTTTATCACCCAGGTATTACACCCAAGACCCATTAGTTACCTTTTCTGCTTTTCTCCCTCTTCCCACTCTCCCCGCTCAAGTAGACCCCAGGGCTTATTGTTTCCTTCTTTGTGCTCGTGAGTTCTCATCATTTATCTCTCACATATAAGTGAGAACATGCAGTATTTAGTTTTCTGTTCCTGAAATAGTTTGTTAAAGATAATAGCCTCCAGCTCCATCTATGTTCCCACAAAGACATAATCTCGTTCTTTTTTATGGCTGTATACTATTCCATGGTGTATATGTGCCACATTGATGGGCATTTAGTGTATATGTGCCACATCATTGTGTATCATCATATACACATGGTGTATATGTGCCACATCATTGATGGGCATTTAGGTTGATTCCATGTCTTTGCTATTGTAAATAGTGCTGCAGTGAACATTTGCATGCATGTATCTTTATGGTAGAATGATTTATATTCCTCTGGGTATGTACCCAGTGATGGGATTGCTGAGTCAAATGGTAATTCTCTTTTAGCTCATTGAGGAATTGTCATACTGCTTTCCACAATGGTTGAACTAATTTACACTGCCACTAACAGTGTATACACTCACCAGCATCTGTTATTTTTTGACTTTTTAATAATGGCCATCCTTACTGGTATGAGATGGTGTCTTATTGTGGTTTTGATTTGCATTCCTCTATTGATCAGTGATACTGAGCTTTTTCTCATATGCTTGTTGGCCACATGTATGTTTTCTTTTGAAAAGTGTCTGTTCATGTCCTTTGCCCACCTTGTAATGGGGTTGCTTGTTTTTCTCTTGTAAATTTAAGTACCTTTTAGATGCTGGATATTAGACCTTTGCCAGATGCATAGTTTGCAAGTATTTTCTCCCATTCTGTAGGCTGTCTGTTTACTCTGTTGATAGTTTCTTTTGCTGTGTAGAAGCTCCCCAACTCATTGAGGCCAGCATCATCCTGATACCAAAACCTGGCAGAGATACAACAACAAAAAACTTCAGGCCAATACCTTGATGAACATTGATGCAAAAATCCTCAACAAAATACTTGTAAGCTGAATCCAGCAGCACATCAAAAAGCTAATCCACCACAATCAAATAGGCTTAATCTCTGGGATGCAAGTTTGGTTCAACATATGCAAATCAATAAATGCGATTAATCACATTAACAGAACTAAAGACAAAAACCCCATGGTTATCTCAATAGATGCAGAAAAGCCTTTCAATAACATTCAAATCCCCTTCATGTTAAAAACTCTCAATAAACTAGATATTGAAGGAACATAACTCAAAATAATAAGAGCTATTTATGACAAACCCACAGCCAACATTATACTGAATGGGCTGGAAGTAAAGCTGGAAGCATTACTTTTGCAAACCAGCACAAGACAAGGATGCCCTCCCTTACCACTCCTATTCAACATAGTATTGGAAGTCCTAGCCAGAGCAATCACGCAAGAGAAAGAAATAAAGGGCATCCAAATGGGGAGAGAGGAAGTCAAACT
Source organism: Nomascus leucogenys (assembly GCF_006542625.1). Lineage (NCBI taxonomy): Eukaryota > Metazoa > Chordata > Mammalia > Primates > Hylobatidae > Nomascus > Nomascus leucogenys. Next base: position 124,233,252 of record NC_044383.1, read on the forward strand.
ATCTCTATTTGCAGACAATATGATTCTGTATCTAGAAACCTCCCTAGTCTTGGCCCAAAGCTCCTTCAGCTGATAAACAACTTCAGCTAAGTCTCATGATACAAAATTAATGTACAAAAATCACTAGTATTCCTATACAACAACAACAGCCAAGCCGAGAGCCAAATCAGGAGAGCAATCCCATTCACAATTGTCACAAAAAGAATAAAACACCTAGGAACACAGCTAACCAGGGAGGTAAAAGATCTCTACAATGATAATTACAAAACACTACTCAAAGAAATCACAGGAGATAGAAACAAATGGAAAAACATCCCACGTTTATGGATATGAAGAATCAATACCATTAAAATGGCCATACTATAAAAACAATTTACAGATTTAATGCTATTCCTGTCAAACTACCAATAACATTCTTCACAGAACTAGAAAAAACTATTTTAAATTCATATGGAACCAAAAAAGAGTCTGAATAGCCCAGGCAATCATAATCAAAAAGAACAAACCTGGAGGCATCACATTATCCAACTTCAAACTATATTACAGGGCTACAGTAACCAAAACAGCAAGGTACTGTACAAAAATAGGCAAAGACCAATGGAACAGAATGGAGAGCCCAGAAATAAGGCCACAAACCTACAACCATATGAACTTTGATAAAGCTGACAAAAACAAGCGATGGGGAAAAGACTCCCTATTCAATAAATGGTGCTGGGTTAACTGGCTAGCCATAGGTGGAAGAGTGAAGCTGGACCCTTTCCTTACACCATATACAAAAATCAACTCAAGATGGATTAAAGACTTAAATGTAAAACCCAAAACTATAAAATCCCTGGAAGACAGCTTTGAATAAGTATTCACAATGTTCCTTTTACCTCGGCTTTTACAAGAATTTTATCATACATACCTTGGAGCCCTTAGAAGGAAGTTATAAGACGTAACATTTTAATAGGGCAAAATAGGCCTCTAAAGTTAAGTCTTTATTAGTATAAAATTCCACACATTTCTTCAAGCAATTTTTAAACTTCATAATTATTTGACTTGGCATGAAAATTCTATCTAAATATGTCAGAAGTTTGAAAAATAATGTTAACATTGTAATGAATCTCACTTTATTGCAGAGACTGCCTTTCTCAAATTATAGTAATAATTCTACTATAATGTTTCCTGACACATTCATGAATTCCTTTAACTTACATTTCAGTAGCATCTTAATCTTTTGAACTTCTTGATGTGGAAATATCTTTTTATCTAATGTCATAATTTCTTGCAACATATTCCAGCAGAGGAAAAAAAATCCTTCAATATATGAAATGTCTCCAATTTAAAGATTTCTGCTTTTTTAGGAGGAGGGGGTGTTTTATGATTATATTACCTAATGCCTAGCTTTTTGCCGTCTGCCCTGGTCACTAATTTTAAATGACAGGTGAATGGCTCACAAACATTTAAGAGATAAAAATGATTTAAAAATCCCTGTATGTGCTTCTTTTATTTAAAAAATACTGCTAAGAATTCATTATTATTTATGGTTCATGCACAAATTACAAGGTGAACTGGTCATACACAACAGAATAATTTGTTTCCTGGGCTAAACATTTCCTGAAGCTGATATGATACTAGGGGATGACTCCATTGAAAAGTGCATGGCATCTTCAGCATTAAGGCACAACAGAAAGTGGATTAAGGGATGGTGCTTTTGGCAGCGTTGATGACACAAAGGTAAATAGTTTCAGCCGCATTCACTTTGTGGGAATCTGGGTTTTGAGATAAAAGGAATTGTCAGAAAGAAAGGGATTTATATCAACTCTGCAGATTTGCATAATCAGAATAATAACGTATCCCAATCTAGTAGAATAAATCCTACTGTGAACAATGAATTTAAGCCCCAACTAAAGACATAGTTTCATCATATTCACACTGTTCCTGCTTAGGCAAGTGAAAGTCCCCTACTTTTGGACAATCATTGCTATATGCTGGTAAGTCAAATACTGGTATAGTAGATTCTGTGCTAACCCTCTACTTTGCTAATAAGAATCATCTGGGTGCATATTAAAACCACAAGTTTCTAGACTCTGCGCCTGCAGAATATGTTTCTGTAGTATGTGCTGGGAGGGTGGTGGATACAATTTATCTTCCAAATGGTGTGCTGGGATGACAGGAAATGTCCTAGTTCAACCAGGCTGTATGGGTCTAGGTGTGTATTTTACCAAGAACTCCATGTGACTCTGGTGGAGAGAGAATGAGAATCCTCCTGAGGGAGTTAAGCTCCCCACTCAGGACCTACAGCACGTCTAGGAGGAGTTTCTACTTGAAAGGAGTCATCTGCTGTGTAATAAGGAAGGGCCTTTCAGGTGCGTGGCCAAACGTCCAGGTTTGCCTGAAACTTCAAGAATTCCCAGGACACGGGACTTTTAGTGCCAAAACTGGGACAAGTTGGTTGCCCTATCATTGGGAACCAGGCAAAGTGGCTTTTCTAGAGACTTGAGAATGGGAGAAGTCAATGAGAAGTTAGAAAGAAAGCTGGGAATTCTCACAGGAGTGGAATTATTTCTATCCAAAAACACATACAAATTCCTAAGTGAATATATTAGTTCCCTAGGGCTGCCATAACAAACTTCCATGAACTGGGTGCCTTAAATTAACAGAAATGTATTCTCTCACAGTCCTGAAGGCTGACAGTCTAAAATCAAGGTGTTGGCAGAGCCATCTGAGGGCTACGGGGAGAATACTTCTTTGCCTGTTTCTGGCTTCTGGTAACTACCAGGAATTTTGGACATTTCTTGGCTGGTAGCTGCATCACTCCAGTCTCAGCTCCGTCATCACATGGACTTCCTCCCTGTGGGTGTCTGTGTGTCCACAAATCTCTCTCTCCTTTCTCTTATAAAGATATCAGTCATTGGATTTAGGGTGGGCCTAACTTCAGTATTACTTCAGCTTAGCTAATTACATCTGCAAAGACCCATTTCCAAATAAGGTCACATTCTGAGGTTCTGGAGGACATGAGTTTGGGGTCGGGAACACTGGGTATATGAGCTATGTTAATGGGGAGAAAACTATCCTAAAAGATGGTTCATATCGTCCCTTTTGTTTAATCCCATTACATAATGTTCCTATGTAGGAGATTAGTAAATCTCTAATTTACCCTATGGTCCACATTTATTAATAACATTCCTGTCCCACAAGCTCAAAATTCTGGAAAGACAAACATCACCACCCCCACCCCCACCCCACCACCTCTCTTCAGTTGCGCTCAAAGACATGGGTAACTGGGAAACAGTGTCACCATCAGAAATGTTAGGATTCTCAGCAACATTGTGCACTTACAGAGTTTTGCCTTTCAGAACCTTTTGAGTAGGTCCTCAAACATCAACAAAAACACGTATACAGAAGAAAAATGCAACTGGACCATTCCATGCATGTTTTTTGAGTTTGAGAGGTAAAAATAAAATGTGATACGGTTTGGATACTCACCCCTCCAAATCTCACGTTGAAATGTGACACCCAAGGGAGAGGAGGTGGAGCAAGATGGCCAGATAGAAGCCTCCACCAATTGTCCTCCCTGCAGAAACAACAAATTGAACAACTATCCACACAAAAAAGTCCCTTCATAAGAACCAAATCTCAGGTGAGTGATCATAGTATCTGGTTTTAACTTCATATCAAGGAAAGAGGCACTGAAGAGGGTAGGAAAGTCAGTCTTGAATTGCCAACATCACTCCTGCCGCATTCCCTGGCAGTGGCTACGTTGGGTGGAGAGAGAATCTGTGTGCTTAGAGGAGGGAGAGCTCAGTAGTTTTGGGGCTCTGCAGTGGAACTCAGTGCTGCCCTGTCACAGTGGAGAGCAACACCAGGAAGAAGTCAGCTGACACCGATGGAGGGTGCCATTTAGACCAGCCGTAGCCAGAGGGCAGTCACCCATCCAAGCCACCAGAACCTGAGTTCCAGCAAGCCTTGTCACCACAGGCTAATGTGCTTTGGAGTCATAAACAAACCTGAAAGGCAGTCTAGGCCAAAAGGACTGTAATTTCTGGTCAAGTCTAGCTGCTACGCTGGGCTCAGAGCCAGACTTGGAGGTCATGCAACCTAGTGAGACACCAGCAACGATTATCAAGGCCGTGCTTACACCACCCCTCCCGAACTCCAGGCAGTGTAGCTTGCAGCTCTGGGAGAGACTCCTTCCCTCCATTTGAGGAGAGGGGAGAGTAAAGAGGACGTTGTCTTGCAACTTGGATACCAGCTCAGCCACAGTAGGATAGGGTGCCAGGCTGATTCATGAGGCCCACATTTCAGGCCCTAGCTCCCGGATGACATTTCTAGACAAGCCCTGGAACCTACTGCCTTGAGTGGAAGGACCCAGTGTGGCATAATTCACCTGCTGAGTAAAGAGCCCTTGGCCCCTGAATAAGCAGCAGGGGTAGCCAGGCAGCACTTGCCATGGGCCTTGGGTGAGACTCAGAGCCATGCTGATTTCAGATGTGACCCAGCATGTTCCCAGCTGTGGTGGCTATAGGGAGAGATATTCCTTCTGCCTGAGAAAAGGACAGGGAAGACTAAAGGGGAATTTCTCTTGCATCTTGGATACCAGCTTGGCCACAGTAGGGTAGAGCACCAAGCAAGCTCCTGGGGGTCCCCAATTCCAGGCCACTTTGCTGCTTAGAAATCTCTTCCACCAGATACCCTAGGTCATCACTCTCAAGTTCAAACTTCCACAGATCCCTAGGGCATGGACATAAAGCAGCCAAGTTCTTTGCTAAGACATAACAAAAGTGACCTTTACTCCAGTTCCCAGTAAGTTCTTTGTTTCCAGCTAAGACTTTGGCAGCCTGGACTTCACTGGCCACATCACTATTGGCATTTGGGTCACAACCATTCAACCAGTCTCTAGGAAATTGGAAACTTTCCCTCATCTTCCTGTCTTCTTCTGAGCCCTCCAAACTCTTCCAGTATCTGCCAGTTACTTAATTCCAAAGCTGCTTCCATGTTTTCAGGTATCTTTATAGCAATGCCCCACTCATTGGTACCAATTTTCTGTATTAAGCCATTCTTGCATTGCTACAAAGAAATACCTGAGACTGGGCAATTTATAAGAAAAAAAGTTTAATTAGCTCACAGTTCTGCAGGCTGTACAGGAAGCATAAGACTAGCTTCTGCTTCTAGGGAGACCTCTGCAAAGTTACAATCATGGCAGAAGGTAAAGCAGGAGCTTGCACATCACATGGTGAAAGCAAGTGCAAGAGAGAGACTGGGAAGGTGCCACACACTTTTAAACGACCAGATCTCATGAGAACCCACTCACTATCACGAGAACAGCACCAAGAAGATGGTGATAAACCATTCATGAGAAATCCATCCCCATGACCCAATCACCTTTCACCAGGTCCCACCTCCAACACTGAGGATTACAATTCAACAAGAGATTTGGTGGGGACACAGATCCAAACCATATCAATGGGCATCCTTTGTTGTGTTCCAGATCTTACAGGAAAGCCTTTCAGTTTTTCCCCATTCAGTATGATACTAGCTGTGCATCTGTTGTACATGGTTTTTATTGTATTGAGGTATGTTCTTTCTATATCCCGTATTTTGAGGGTTTTTATCATGAAGGAATGTTGAATTTTATCAAATGATTATTCAGCATCAGTTGAAATGATTACATGGTTTTTGTCCTTCCTTCTGTTGATATCACATTGATTGATTTGTGAATATTGAATCATCCTTGCATTCCTGGGATAAATCCTACTTGGTCATGGTGAATGATCTTTTTAATATGTTGTTGAATTTGGTGTGCTAATATTATTTGAGGATTTTTGCATCAATGTGCATCAGGGATGTTGGCCTGTAGTTTTCTTTTTTTGATATGTGTGTGTCTAGTTTTGGTATCAGGGTAATTCTGGCCTCATGGGATGAGTTTGGAAGTATTCCCTCCTCCTCTTTTTTTTTTTTTTTTTTTTTTTGAGACAGAATCTTGCTCTGTCTCCCATGCTGGAGTGCAGTGGCACGATCTCAGCTCACTGCAACCTCTGCCTCCTGGGTTCAAGCAGTTCTCCTACCTCAGCCTCCCGAGTAGCTGGGATTACAGGTGTGAGCCACCATACCCAGCTAATTTTTGTATTTTTCATAGAGATGGGTTTTCACCATGTTGGCCAGGCTGGTCTCGAACTCCTGACCTCAGGTGATCCGCCCACCTCAGCCTCCCAAAGTGCTGGGATTACAGGCGTGAGCCACCATGCCCAGCCCACCACGCCTGGCCCTCCTCTATTTTTTGAAATTGTTTGAGTAGGGTTAGTATTAGTTCTTTAAATGTTTGGTAAAATTTAGAAGTAAAGCCACCAGGTCTTGGGCTTTTCTTTGCTGGGAGACATATTTTATTACGACTTTGATCTTATTACTTGTTATTGATCTGTTCAGGTTTTTGATTTCTTCATGTTTCAGTCTTGGTAGGTTGTACATGTCTAGGAATTTGTCCACTTCTAGGTTTTCCAGTTTGTTGACATTTAATTGCTCATGGTAGCCTCTAATGATCTTTAAATTTCCGTAATATTGGTTTTAATGTTTCTTTTTTCATCTCCGATTTTATTTACATTGATTTTCTCTCTTTTTTTCTTAGTCTGGCTAAAGTTTTGTTGATTTTATTTATCTTTTCAAAAGAAAACCTTTTGTTTTGTTGACCTTCTGTATTGTTTTCATTCTATTTTGTTTATTTGTACTCTGATCTTTATTATTTCCTTTCTTCTTCTACTTTTGGGTTTGGTTTGCTTTTGCTTTTCTAGTTCTTTAAGATGTATCATTAAGTTGTTTATTTGAAGTTTTTCTACTTTTTTGATGTAGGTGCATATAGTTATAAACTTCCGTCTTAGTACTGCTTTCACTGTATCCCACAGGTTTTGGTATATTGTGTTTCTACTGTCTTTTGTTTCAGAAATTTTAAATTTCCTTCTTAATTTCTTCATTGGCCCCCTGGTCATTCAGGAGCATATTGTTTAATTTCCATGTGTTTGTTTAATTTCCAAAATTCCTCATTATTGATTTCTGGTTTTATTCCATTGTGATCAGAGAAGATAGTTGACATAATTTCAATTTTTGTGAATTGTTTTATGGCCTAACATATGGTCTATTCTTCAGAATGATCCATATGCTGAGGAGAAGAATGTGTATTCTGCAGCCATTGAATGAAATGTTCTGTAAATATCTATTAGGTCCATTTTGTCTACAGTGTAAATTAAGTCTAATGTTTCTTTGTTGATTTTCTGTCGGGATGATCTGTCCAATGATGAAAGTAGGGTGTTGAAGTCTATAGTTATTTTTTGTATTGGGGGGTCTCTCTCTTTAATAGTTGCTTTATATATGTGGGTGCTCCAGTGTTAGTTGCACATATATTTAGAATTGTTATATCCTCTTGCTGAATCAACCCCTTTATCATTATATAATGACCTTCTGTTGTCTTATTAAATAGTTTTTGTCTTGAAATCTATTTTGTCTGATGTAAGTATAGCTACTCCTCCTCTCTTTTGGGTTCCACTGGCGTGGGATATCTTTTTCCATCCCTTTATTTTCAGTCTATGTGTGTCTTTATAGGCAAAATGTGTTTCTTGTAGGTAACAGATTGTTGAGTCTTGGTTTTTTAAATCAATTCAACCACTGTATGTCTTTTGATTGGGGAGTCTGGTACACAAACATTCAATGTTATTATTGATAAATAAGAACTTTTTCTTGCCATTTTGTTATTTGTTTTTTGGTTGTTTTGTGGTCTTCTCTTCCTTCTTTCCTTCCTTTCTGTCTTCCTTTTACTGAAGGTTATTTTCTCTGGTGATACTTTTAAATTTCTTGCTTTTTGTGTGTGTGTGTGTATCTGTTGTAATTTTTTATTTGATGTTTCCATGAGGCTGCCAAATAATAACTTATAACCCATTATTTTTTTTTTATTATACTTTAGGGTTTTAGGGTACATGTGCACAATGTGCAGGTTTGTTACATATGTATCCATGTGCCATGTTGATTTCCTGCACCCATTAACTCATCATTTAGCATTAGGTGTATCTCCTAATGCTGTCCCTCCCCCCTCCCCCCACCCCACAACAGTCCCCGGAGTGTGATGTTCCCCTTCCTGTGTCCATGAGTTCTCATTGTTCAATTCCCACCTATGAGCGAGAACATGCGGTGTTTGGTTTTTTGTCCTTGCGATAGTTTACTGAGAATGATGTTTTCCAGTTTCATCCATGTCCCTACAAAGGACACGAACTCATCATTTTTTATGGCTGCATAGTATTCCATGGTGTACATGTGCCACATTTTCTTAATCCAGTCTATCGTTGTTGGACATTTGGGTTGGTTCCAACTCTTTGCTATTGTGAATAGTGCCACAATAAACATACGTGTGCATGTGTCTTTATAGCAGCATGATTTATAGTCCTTTGGGTATATACCCAGTAATGGGATGGCTGGGTCAAATGGTATTTCTAGTTAGAGATCCCTGAGGAATCGCCACACTGACTTCCACAATGGTTGAACTAGTTTACAGTCCCACCAACAGTGTAAAAGTGTTCCTATTTCTCCACATCCTCTCCAGCACCTGTTGTTTCCTGATTTTTTAATGATGGCCATTCTAACTGGTGTGAGATGGTATCTCACTGTGGTTTTGATTTGCATTTCTCTGATGGCCAGTGATGATGAGCATTTCTTCATGTGTTTTCTGGCTGCATAAATGTCTTCTTTTGAGAAGTGTCTGTTCATGTCCTCTGCCCACTTTTTGATGGGGTTGTTTGTTTTTTTCTTGTAAATTTGTTTGAGTTCATTGTAGATTCTGGATATTAGCCCTTTGTCAGATGAGTAGGTTGCAAAAATTTTCTCCCATTCTGTAGGTTGCCTGTTCATTCTGATGATAGTTTCTTTTGCTGTGCAGAAGCTCTTTAGTTTAATGAGATCCCATTTGTCGATTTTGGCTTTTGTTGCCATTGCTTTTGGTGTTTTAGACATGAAGTCCTTGCCCACGCCTATGTCCTGAATGGTATTGCCTAGGTTTTCTTGTAGGATTTTAATGGTTTTAGGTCTAACATATAAGTCTTTAATCCATCTTGAATTAATTTTTGTATAAGGTGTAAGGAAGGGATCCAGTTGCAGCTTTCTACATATGGCTAGCCAGTTTTCCCAGCACTATTTATTAAATAGGGAATCCATTCCCCATTTCTTGTTTTTGTCAGGTTTGTCAAAGATCAGATAGTTGTAGCTATGCAGCATCATTTCTGAGGGCTCTGTTCTGTTCCATTGATCTATGTCTCTGTTGTGGTACCAGTACCATGCTGTTTTGGTTACTGTAGCCTTGTAGTATAGTTTGAAGTCAGGTAGCGTGATGCCTCCAGCTTTGTTCTTTTGGCTTAGGATTGACTTGGCGATGCGGGCTCTTTTTTGGTTCCATATGAACTTTAAAGTAGTTTTTTCCAATTCTGTGAAGAAAGTCATTGGTAGCTTGATGGGGATGGAATTGAATCTATAAATTACCTTGGGCAGTATGGCCATTTTCACAATATTGATTCTTCCAACCCATGAGCATGGAATGTTCTTCCATTTGTTTGTATCCTCTTTTATTTCATTGAGCAGTGGTTTGTAGTTCTCCTTGAAGAGGTCCTTCACATCCCTTGTAAGTTGGATTCCTAGTTATTCTCTTTGAAGCAATTGTGAATGGGAGTTCACTCATGATTTGGCTCTCTGTTTGTCTGTGATTGGCGTACAAGAATGCTTGTGATTTTTGTACATTAATTTTGTATCCTGAGACTTCGCTGAAGTTGCTAATCAGCTTAAGGAGATTTTGGGCTGAGACAATGGGGTTTTCTAGATATACAATCATGTCATCTGCAAACAGGGACAATTTGACTTCCTCTTTTCCTAATTGAATACCTTTTATTTCCTTCTCCTGCCTGATTGCTCTGGCCAGAACTTCCAGCACTATGTTGAATAGGAGCGGTGAGAGAGGGCATCCCTGTCTTGTGCCAGTTTTCAGAGGGAATGCTTCCAGTTTTTGCCCATTCAGTATGATATTGGCTGTGGGTTTGTCGTAGATAGCTCTTATTATTTTGAGATACGTCCCATCAATACCTAATTTATTGAGAGTTTTTAGCATGAAGGGTTGTTGAATTTTGTCAAAGGCCTTTTCTGCATCTATTGAGATAATCATGTGGTTTTTGTCTTTGGTTCTGTTTATATGCTGGATTACATTTATTGATTTGCGTATGTTGAACCAGCCTTGCATCCCAGGGATGAAGCCCACTTGATCATGGTGGATAAGCTTTTTGATGTGCTGCTGGATTCGGTTTGCCAGTATTTTATTGAGGATTTTTGCATCAATGTTCATCAAGGATATTGGTCTGAAATTCTCTTTTTTGGTTATGTCTCTGCCAGGTTTTGGTATCAGGACGATGCTGGCTTCATAAAATGTGTTAGGGAGGATTCCCTCTTTTTCTATCGATTGGAATAGTTTCAGAAGGAATGGTACCAGTTCCTCCTTGTACCTCTGGTAGAATTCAGCTGTGAATCCATCAGGTCCTGGACTCTTTTTGGTTGGTAAGCTATTGATTATTGCCACAATTTCAGAACCTGTTATTGGTCTATTCAGAGATTCAACTTCTTCCTGGTTTAGTCTTGGGAGGGTGTATTTGTCGAGGAATTTATCCATTTCTTCTAGATTTTCTAGTTTATTTGCATAGAGGTGTTTGTAGTATTCTCTGATGGTAGATTGTATTTCTGTGGGATCGGTGGTGATATCCCCTTTTTCGTTTTTTATTGCATCTATTTGATTCTTCTCTCTTTTCTTCTTTATTAGTCTTGCTAGCGGTCCATCAATTTTGTTGATCTTTTCAAAAAACCAGCTCCTGGATTCATTAATTTTTTGAAGGGTTTTTTGTGTCTCTATTTCCTTCAGTTCTGCTCTGATTTTAGTTATTTCTAGCCTTCTGCTAGCTTTTGAATGTGTTTGCTCTTGCTTTTCTAGTTCTTTTAATTGTGATGTTAGGGAGTCAATTTTGGATCTTTCCTGCTTTCTCTTGTGGGCATTTAGTGCTATAAATTTCCCTCTACACACTGCTTTGAATGTGTCCCAGAGATTCTGGTATGTTGTGTCTTTGTTCTCGTTGGTTTCAAAGAACATCTTTATTTCTGCCTTCATTTCATTATGTACCCAATAGTCATTCAGGAGCAGGTTGTTCAGTTTCCATGTAGTAGAGCGGTTTTGAGTGGGTTTCTTAATCCTGAGTTCTAGTTTGATTGCACTGTGGTCTGAGAGACAGTTTGTTATAATTTCTGTTCTTTTACATTTGCTGAGGAGAGCTTTACTTCCAACTATGTGGTCAATTTTGGAATAGGTGTGGTGTGGTGCTGAAAAAAATGTATATTCTGTTGACTTGGGGTGGAAAGTTCTGTAGATGTCTATTAGGTCCACTTTATGTAGAGCTGAGTTCAATTCCTGGATATCCTTGTTAACTTTCTGTCTCATTGATCTGTCTAATGCTGACAGTGGGGTGTTAAAATCTCCCATTATTATTGTGTGGGAGTTTAAGTCCCTTTGTAGGTCACTCAGGACTTGCTTTATGAATCTGGGTGCTCCTGTGTTGGGTGCATATATATTTAGGATAGTTAGCTCTTCTTGTTGAATTGATCCCTTTACCATTATGTAATGGCCTTCTTTGTCTCTTTTGATCTTTGTTGGTTTAAAGTCTATTTTATCAGAGACTAGGATTGCAACCCCTGCCTTTTTTTGTTTTCCAGTTGCTTGATAGATCTTCCTCCATCCCTTTATTTTGAGTCTATGTGTGTCTCTGCACGTGAGATGGGTTTCCTGAATACAGCACACTGATGGGTCCTGACTCCTTATCCAGTTTGCCAGTCTGTGTCTTTTGATTGGAGCATTTAGCCCATTTACATTTAACGTTAATATTGTTATGTGTGAATCTGATCCTGTCATTATGATGTTAGTTGGTTATTTTGCTCGTTAGTTGCTATAGTTTCTTCCTAGTCTCGATGGTCTTTACAATTTGGCATGTTTTTGCAGTGGCTGGTACCGGTTGTTCCTTTCCATGTTTAGTGCTTCCTTCAGGAGCTCTTTTAGGGCAGGCCTGGTGGTGACAAAATCACTCAGCATTTGCTTGTCTGTAAAGTGTTTTATTTCTCCTTCACTTATGAAGCTTAGTTTGGCGGGATAGGAGATTCTGGGTTGAAAATTCTTTTCTTTAAGAATGTTGAATATCGGCCCCCACTCTCTTCTGGCTTGTAGAGTTTCTGCCGAGAGATCAGCTGTTAGTCTGATGGGCTTCCCTTTGTGGGTAACCCGACCTTTCTCTCTGGCTGCCCTTAACATTTTTTCTTTCATTTCAACTTTGGTGAATCTGACAATAATGTGTCTTGGAGTTGCCCTTCTCGAGGAGTATCTTTGTGGCGTTCTCTGTATTTCCTGAATCTGAATGCTGGCCTGCCTTGCTAGATTGGGGAAGTTCTCCTGGATAATATCTTGCAGAGTGTTTTCCAACTTGGTTCCATTCTCCCCATCATTTTCAGGTACATCAATCAGACGTAGGTTTGGTCTTTTCACATAGTCCCAAATTTCTTGGAGGCTTTGTTCACTTCTTTTTATCATTTTTTCTCTAAACTTCCCTTCTCTCTTCATTTCATTCATTTCATCTTCCATCAGCGATACCCTTTCTTCCAGTTGATCGCATCTGCTACTGAGGCTTCTGCAATCTTCGCGTAGTTCTCGAAACTTGGCTTTCAGCTCCATCAGCTCCTTGAAGCCCTTCTCTCCATTGGTAACTTATAACCCATTATTTTAAACTGATGACAACTTACCACTGATAGCACAAACAAGCACAGAGAAATCTAATAAAAGTTCTATACTTTAACTTCATTCTATGCTTTTTAGCTTTATAGTGTATCTATTTATATCTTATTGTACTGTCTATGTCTTGCAATGTTGTTGTAGTTATTATTTTTGATTGGTTCATCTTTAATCTTTCTACTCAATATATGAATAGTTTGCATACCACAATCACACTATTATAATATTCTGTGTTTTTCTGTGTACTTACTATAACCAGTGAGTTTTATACCATTAGATAGTAACTGACTTCAAATTATACTACAAAGCTATACCAAAACAGCATGGTACTAGCATTAAAACAGAAACATGGACCAATGGAAACCAGAAACAAACCCACACATCTACAGTGAACTCATTTTCAACAAAGTTGCCAAAAACACATGTTGGGAAAAGGAGAGTCTCTTCAATAAATGGTGCTGGGAAAACTCTATATCCATATGCAGAAGAATGAAAATAGACCATATACAAAAGTTAAATCAGAATGGGTTAAAGACAAATCTAAGACATCAAACTATGAAACTACTACAAGAAAACATTGAGGAAACTCTCCAGGATATTGGCTCACACTTGTAATCCCAGCACTTTGGGAGGCCGAGGTGGGCAGATCACAAGGTCAGGAGATCGAGACCACGGTGAAACCCCGTCTCTACTAAAAATACAAAAAAATTAGCCGGGCCTGGTGGCGGGCGCCTGTAGTCCCAGCTACTCGGAGAGGCTGAGGCAGGAGAATGGCGTGAACCTGGGAGGCGGAGCTTGCAGGGAGCCGAGATTGCGCCACTGCACTCCAGCCTGGGTGAAAGATTTATTGAGTAATGCCCTGTAACTATTAAAGAGGAAGCAATGAAAGCAAAAATAGACAAATGGAATCACATCAAGTTCAAAAGCTTCTGTACAGTAAATGAAAATATCAACAAAGTGAAGAGACAACCCATAGAATGGGAGAAAATGTTTGCAAACTACCCATCTGACAAGGGATTAGTAACTAGAATATATAAAGAGCTCAAATAACTGTATAGAAAAAAAACTAAAAATCCAGTTTAAAATGGGCAAAAGATCTGAATAGACATTTCCTAAAAGAAGACATACAGATGGCAAACAGGTGGTCAACATCATTGATCATCAGAGAAATGAAAATCAAAATTACAGTGAGATATTATCTTACCCTAGTTAAAATAGCTTTTATCCAAAAGACAGGCAATAACAAATGTTGGCAAAAATGTGGAGAAAAGGGATTCCTTGTACGCTATTGGTGGAAATGCGAATTAGAACAATCACTATGGAGAACATCTTGGAGGTTCCTCAGAAAAATAAAATATAGCTACATTATGGTCCAGCAATTCCATGGCTAGGTATATACCCAAAAGAAAATAAATCAATAATATCAAAGAGGTATCTGCACTCTTATGTTTATTATAGCACTCTTCACAACAGCCAAGATTTGGAAGCAATCTAAGTATCCATCAACAGATGTATGGATAAAGAAAATATAGTACATAAACACAATAAAGTAGTATTCAGCCATAAAAAAGAATAAGATCTTGTCATTTGCAACAACATGGATGGAACTGGAGGTCATTATGTTAAGTGAAATAAATCATATGCAGAAAGACAAACTTCACATGTTCTCACTTACTTGTGGCAGCTAAAAATTAACACACTCAAGGCCGGACGCGGTGGCTCACGCTTGTAATCCCAGCACTTTGGGAGGCCGAGGTGGGCGGATCACGAGGTCAGGAGATCGAGACCACGGTGAAACCCCGTCTCTACTAAAAATACAAAAAAATTAGCCGGGCCTGGTGGCGGGCACCTGTAGTCCCAGCTACTCGGAGAGGCTGAGGCAGGAGAATGGCGTGAACCCGGGAGGCGGAGCTTGCAGGGAGCCGAGATTGCGCCACTGCACTCCAGCCTGGGCGACAGAGCGAGACTCTGTCTCAAAAAAAAAAAAAAAAGATCAAAAGACTGGTGGGCCTAGGGGTTTGGGGAAATGTGCGGTGATTGCCAAAGCATATGGGAAACTCCTAAAAAAAGAAATTTCTTTTTGAGGTGCTGAAAATATATTAATTGATTATAGTGATGATTGCATAACTCTGTGGATATGCTAAAAAACAATAGATTTTACACTTTCTCTTTTTATTTTTTATTTTTTTTTGAGACAGAGTCTCACTCTGTTGCTCAGGCTGGAGTGCAGTAGAGCAATTATGGCTCACTGCAGCCTCGACTTTCCAGGCTCACATGATCCTCCCACCTTAGCCTCCCAAGTTGCTGGTGCAACAGACATGCACGACCATACTTGGCTAATTTTTGTATTTTTTGTAGAGTCGGGGTCTTGCTATGTTGCCCAGGCTGGTCTTGAACATATTTTACACTTTCAGTAGATATATTGTCTAGTATGTGAATCATATCTCAACTAAGTTTTTATAAAGATCAATTATATGAAGTATTATAGAATGACTTAGATAATATTTATTCCAAGACATGTTACCAAAGCTCACTCAAGGAGAAATAATCTCAATAGCACTCTATTTATTAATGAGATTACATTTATAGTTTAAAACCTACCAACAAAGAAAAGAGTAGGCCTAGATGGATTCAATGGTAAATTTAATCAAACATCTGACAAAGAAGTAATACCAGTTCTACACAAACTTTTCTAGAAAAGAGAAGAGAAAGACGCACTTTTTAACTCATCTTATGAAGCCGTTATTACCGACACCAAATCCAAAGAAGACATTATAAGAGAAAATTAGAGATCAACATCCCTTATGTATATAGACACAAAAATTCTTAAAATATTAGCAGATGGACTTGGGCAATATAGAAAAATGATAATAAAGCATGACCAAGTGGGGTTTATCCCAAGAATGCAAGATCAGTTTAACATTTGAAAGTCAATCAGTGTAATTCTCCATATTAAAAGGCTCAAAAAAAAGAAATATATAAACATTCTAATAGATGTAGAAAAAGCATTGGAAAATTTTTAATGCCCATTTATGAGAAAAACCCTAAGGATATTAGGCACAGAACTCAATAGAGACCATCTACAAAAAGCTTTCATTAACATCATACTTAATGGTGAAAGTCAAAACATATTCATTTCAAGATGAGGAAAAAGTCAGGGATGTCTGTTCTTGCCATTTCTATTCAACATTGCACTGGGGCTCTCAGCTAGTTCAGTTATGTAAAATAGATGAATAAATGGCTTATAGTTGGAAAGAAAGAAGTACATTGCAATCTTTCATTGTAGGTGACATAAACATCTATATAGAAAACCATAAAAATCTACAAAAAAGCCCCAATACAATTAATAAGTGACTACCTTAAGTCTGTAAGATGTACAAAAATCAATTGTATTTCTACATGCTAGCAACACACAATTGGAAATTGAAGTTAAGAAACAATACAGTTTATAATAGCATCAAAAAATGAAATATAAACATATTTAATATATCATGTACAAGACTGAAAATAACAAAACATTGCTGATAGAAATTAAAGAGGACCAAAATGAATAGTGATATTTACCATGTTAATGGATCAGATGACTCAATATTGTTGTGATATTAACTTTTCAAAAGATTGTCTATAGATTCAGGGCCGGGCGCAGTGACTCAGGCCTGTAATCCCAGCACTTTGGAAGGCCGAGACGGGTGGATCACCTGAGGTCAGGAGTTCGAGATCAGCCTGACCAACATGGAGAAACCCCGTCTCTACTAAAACTACAAAATTAGCCAGGCGTGGTGGCACACGCCTATAATTCCAGCTACTCGGGAGGCTGAGGTAGGAGAATCGCTTGAACCAGGGAGGCAGAGGTTGCAGTGAGCCAAGATCACACCATTGCACTCCAGCCTGGGCAACAAGAGCGAAACTCCATCTCAAAAAAAAAAAAAAAGAAAAAAGAAAAAGAAAGAAAGATTGCCTATAGATTCAACACAACTCCAAACAAAACCCCTGGACAACTTTTTAATTGAAATTGACAAACTGATTCTAGAATTTATACGGAAATGTAAAGGGCTTAGAATAGCTAAAACAACTCTAATGAAAGGACAAAATTAAAGGATTTACACTATTTACCTGATTTTAATAAGTACTACAAGCTACAGTAACCAAGACAGTGCAGTACTGACATAAGTATAACTATAGAGATCAATAAAACAGATTAGAGTCCAGGAATAGATTATATTAGGGTTTTCCAGAGAAACAGAACTGATATAGTCTATCTCTATCTAATCTAACTATAGGGAGATTTTATTACGGGAATTGGTTGACATGTTTGTGGAGACCAAGAAGTCCATGTGCTGTGCAAGCTGAAGAACCAGAAAACCTAGTGGTATAATTTGGTCCAATTCTGAAGGCCTGAGACCCAGCAGAGCTGATTGATTGTGTAACTCCCAGTCAAATCCCAAAGGCCTGAGAATTGGGGATATGGGGACATTGGTGTAAGTCCCAAAGTTCAAAGGCCCAAGAACCAGGAGCTCTGATGTCCAAGGGCATGAGAAGATGGCTGTCCCAGCTTACAAAGAGGGAGAGAATTCCCCCTTTCTCTGCCTTTTTGTTCTATTGGGCCTTCAGCAGATTGAACGATGCCTGTCCATATTGATGAGGGCAGATCTTCTGTAACCCATCTACTGATTCAAACACTAATCTCTTCTGGAAACATCTTCACAGACACCCAAAAATAATGTTTTACCAGCTATCCGGGCATTCCTTAACCCAGTCAAGTTGACATAGACCAACACAAATATAGTTCATTGGTATTTGGCAAAGGTATCAAGGCCATTCAGTGGAGAAAAAGACAGTCTTTTTAACAATGATGCAGGAATAAAGGAAAGGAAAAAGGATTGACTGCCTAGGGGCATGAGAGAACTTTTTCAGCAATTGATCTATTCCATATTTTGATTGTGGTCATGACTACTGACTAGATATACTTGCCAGAACTCAATGTACAATTAAATCAATGAATTTTATTATATGCAAATTTTACCTCAATAAAGTCAATTTAAAATTTAAAAAAATTAATTAGGCCGGGCACGGTGGCTCAAGCCTGTAATCCTAGCACTTTGGGAGGCCAAGGCGGGTGGATCACGAGGTCAGGAGATCGAGACCATCCTGGCTAACACGGTGAAACTTCGTCTCTACTAAATATACAAAAAATTAGCCGGGCGTTGTGGCGGGCACCTGTAGTGCCAGATACTTGGGAGGCTGAGGCAGGAGAATGGCGTGAACCCAGGGGGCGGAGCTTGCAGTGAGCGGAGATCCCGCCATTGCACTCCAGCCTGGGGGACAGAGCGAGACTCCGTCTCAAAAAAAAAAATTAATTATATCAGGTCACAGTGGAGGAGGCTTTATTTGGGAATAGTTTCTGTGGAAGAAGATTTCTGAATGAGTGTTAATTTACCATACTTAATATGGGCTTACAATATGGCATGCTTATTTTAAAAGGTGATAAAACTTTAGGCAATATTAATTTTACAAACAGTATAATAGCCTGTCTTTTCTCTTACTAATCAACCCATATCTGGAGTGCTGTGGGTCTTTTAAAAAGAGGGACATTCATGACTAAAGAACATCAGAGTAGGAGAAACTGGATGTGTTTTGATCTTGAACCCCCACTGAATTAAGACAATTTAGGGAGCTGAGGGGATTTGTTGAATCATGAAATAAATCTGTAGGGGAAAATTTTAATTATCTTAAGGAACTCTTAATTCATTGAGTATTTAAGTCCCTGCCATCCTGCAGGCATTATCCTAGGCATTAATCTTATGATGAATAAACAGAAGAAATTTTTGCTGTTATATGGAGACAGATTTTGGTTCAATAAAAAGAAGAACATTCTAACAATTATAGTTGCAAAAACACAAAAATGAGTCCTTTACAAAAGAAGTAGGGCATCTCCAGCCGTGTGACTAAAGACTGCACTCCCAGTTGCCAGGGATAAGAGTGGTTTCTTCTGTGTTGGAAGGCAAGTTACCTCTGAATTTCCTTTCCAAATTAGGTTCAGATGGAGTTGTGTGAAACAAAAATTATTTAATATAGATTTGAGGCCAGGCACAATGGCTCACGTCTCTAATCCCAGCACTTTGGGAGGCCGAGGTGGGTGGATCACCTGAGGTCAGGAGTTTGAGACCAACCTGGCCAACATGGTGAAACCCCATCTCTACTAAAAATACAAAAATTAGCTGGGCGTGGTGGCATGTGCCTGTAATCCCAGCTACTCGGGAGGCTGAGGCATGACAGTCACTTGAACCTGGGAGGCAGAGGTTGCAGTGAGCCAAGATTGTACCACTGCACTCCAGCCTGGGCAACAGAGAGACACTCTGCCTCAAAAAAAAAAAAAAAAAAAGAAAAAGATAGATAGATAGATAGATAGATAGATAGATTTGATAAAAAGGAAAGATTTGACATTTTTAGTTTTATTTTTGTGTTAAAAATATGTGCTTTTCTGATTATGAATATAAATCATATGCATTATATTTCAGATGGTTAAGTTGCATAGAAGGAAGTAAAAAAAATTCATAATCTCACCACCCAGAGATGAGCATCATTAACATTTTGTTACTCTCCTTCCAGATTTTTCCTATGTATCTACACACCATAGAGAGTGGAACACGCACATATTTTTCCCAAAATGTCATTGTATTGTACAGTCTATTTTTACATGGCTTTCTCTCTTTTAAAATGTATTATAGGGATCTTTCTATATCAACAGAGACAGATTGACATTACTTAAATTGAATAACATGTTGTGTGGAGGTACTATGATTTGTTTAGTCAGTTTTCTATTAATGAACATTGAACATTTTTGGATGTTTCCAAAATTATTTGGTTTGGCTATATTCTTGAGAGAGAGAGAGAGAGAGAGAGAGAACATACAAATTGCCTTCCAGAAAGAAAGATTGTTATTAATTTTGTTAATCTTTTACAATCTGAAAGGAGGAAAATTTGTTATAATTTGTATTTTTTTGATTACTAGGAGCTTACACTCTAGTGAAGGAGACAGACATTAATCAAAGGTCACAGATAAATATAAATATAAATTTACAACTGTAATAAGTGTTATGACAGTGAGTCAATGCAATGAGTATATAAGCAAAGATTGACATGATAACTTAGTTGGGATCTTAAGAAGTCAGGGAAAGCTTCCCTGAAAGAATGATGACTGAGTGATGTAGTCATCAGCTAATCAAGGGAGCACAGATGAGAGCTAGAGCAGGCATAGAGAGAATTTCAGAAAGAGGAAATAGCATGTGCAAAGGCACTGTGTATGTTCTAGGAACAGAAAGAAAGCCAACGTGGATGGTATGCGACAAGCCAGGGCCAGCACAGTGCTGTGATGGAGCTGGAGAGGGAGGAGTCATCACATCACTCAGGATCTTGTCGTTCATGGTAAGTTCATATTCATATATTCCACTGGCCATATCGGTTGAAGGATTCTGATCTTTATCTGGAGAACAATGGAAGTCATTAAAATATTTTAAGCAACAGAGTCACATAATAAAATTTACATTTTGAAAAAAATCACCTGGTTTCAGGTTGGAAAATGCTTAAGTCAGGGGAAGGGTGGATGTGGGTAGCCTACTTCCAAGGCTACCACTGCATCTGGGAGAAAGATGGTGCTGGCTTAGATCAAGGTGGTGTCAGCGAAGCTAAAAAGAGAATGGATTTGCGAGCCCTACGGAGACAAGACTTGGAGACACGTTGGGTACTAGGGGCAAGGAAGACTTTGAGATTCCTGGCTGTAGGGCTGGTGGTGGTACAATCCTAGGGTATTCTGGAAGAGGACCACTTTTAGAAGAATAACGTGTTCAGTTTTGATTATGAAACTTAAACACTTTTCATTATTGGTCATTTATATTTCTTATATATACCGCCTATTGTGCAATTTCCTTTGGCATTGCTTTTTCCTCTCATATAAAACCCCATTACCAGGGATAATAAACCTTTTTCATATATGTTGCAAATGTTTTTCTCAATTTGTCATTTCCTTTTTTGGTTATTTGCTTTTAATTTTATTATTTTCTGTAGAAGAGTTGATATTTTATGAAATCTAAATATTATAAATTTGTGTATTGCCTTTTAATTTTTGAAATTAAGCTATGGACATCACAGAAAATTTAATTGTAATTACTAGTCAATCAGAATTTTCATCCCAAGATTCATATTTTAATCATCCTCTTTGTATAGATGGAAAAAAAGAGCTCACCTAAATGAAGATATGAATAACTTTGTATAAGAAGGTCTAGAAATTGAATTTTTATGTCAGATGTCAACAATGTCACTTCTTCATGTGGTACTTAATATATATGGATCACTTAAGAATAAAAAATTTAGAACTCTTTTAGTCTTCCAAATCAGGCACTTACTAAATTCTTCAGAGTCTTAGTATCTGCTCTACAACCCCTGTCAAATACTGATATTTGAGAGAAGTGGTGTATATTCCACAGGTGATTCTGAAGGTCATATATGCCTTTTCATCTTTACATCTCTAAGGCTTAACATGGTACCTGTTGAATGAATTAACAAAACATTTTCAATTAAAATACCTAGAAGTCTAGGTGCACTGGCTCACATCTGTAATCCCAGCACTTTGGGAGGCAGGAGGATTGCTTGAGCCCCAGAGTTCAAGACCAGCTTGGGCAACATAGTGAGATCTCATCTCTATAAAAAATAAATAAAATTAGCCAGGAATAATGGCACGTGCCTGTAGCTCCAACTGCTTGGGAGGCTGAGGTGGGAGGATCACTTGAGCCCAGGAGGTTGAGGCTGCAGTGAGCCAAGATCAGGCTACTGCACTCCATCCTAGGTGACAAAGTGAGACCCTGTCTCAAAATAAAATAAAATAATAAAATACTTAGAATAAAATGTTTAGAATGGTTATATGTACAAACATCCCCTGACTTATAAGCTCTTGGCTTAATAATACTTACAAATGAATGACCACTACCACTTGCCCACAAAGTCCTCCCATAGCTATCACTGATGTCCTGTTCTCCGGGAACCTTCCTCTGTCATTGACACCTGGATCCATGGAACCCTTCCCTACCATTGCTGTGGAGGGTACCAGGATCCTCTGTCTGTGTGCTCTCCACCTCCTTCCTTGCCTTGCTTTCGGACCTCTCAGGCCAGTGGCACCTATACCCCATTCCACCCTATTGCCAAATCTACAAGCCTCAGGACTCAAGAGTCTTAGGGCTTAGTACTCAGCATGTTAAGGTGGTGATGCTCAGGTCCTTCTTTCTGGAAATACTACAAACTACACTCAGGAATATTTCAGCCCCATGATAAATTAAATAAGATTTTGTGAGTTTGCTCAAGAATGTAGCCACCATTTATAACGCTCCTAAACATAGACTTAATAAAATACCTTCTGAAATTGGTGATTACTTGTAGAGAGAACATTAATATTTATGGTAAATTAATTTTTCTTTTTACTTGACAAAATATTAAATCAGATGCACATTTTTCCCTTTAATATTAAAGCCCGGTCCAACTGTAAGGATGAAAAGGTAACTGTTCCTTTCTGGGAATCCCTGCAGCTAACTCAAGGGATCTACCAGCAATGAAGGCAAGCAGCATTTCTTTCTCCTTCAAACACATGATGATATGATTTTGCTGTGTCCCCACCCACATCTCATTTTAGATTGTAGCTCCCATATTCCCACATGTTGTGGGAGGGACCTGGTAGAAGATAATTGAATCATGGGGGCGGTTTCCCCCATACTGTTCTCGTGGTGGTGAATAAGTCTCATGAGACCTGATGGTTTTATAAAGGGTTTCCCCTTTTTCTAGGCTCTCATTCTCTCTTGCCTGCCGCCATGTAAGACGTGCTTTTCACCTTCCACCATGATTGTGAGGCCTCCCCAGCCACGTGGAACTGAGTCCATTAAACCTCTTTTTCTTTATAAATTCCCCAGTCTTAAGTGTGTCTTTATCAGCAACATGAAGATGGACAAATACACATGGTTTGCCCAATCACTTCTATTTTGTTTGTGCATTAAAATCTTAAGCTTCTGAGGGGCATGGTCTGTACTTACAAAATAATACACTTTTTTGTCCTCCTCAAATAAAAAAAAATAACTGATCACAGGAGGAGAAACTCAGTCTTTCTCATTCTGAAATTCTTTAAAAATGTCTTTAGTGTTGGTTAAGACAGAATATTTTTGCAGAATAAATTTCCATCTGTGAGAAAAGTGGATCAGAGCAGTCAGTGCCCAGATAGCTTTACTGGCCAAGAGGAAATTTTCATTTTCTTCTGTTCTTACAACCAAAAGTTTCTTCTCCAAAAAGCAGGCCCAGGATTAGAGTTCTTGACTTTCAGCACCCATCTTACCCTTTAGCCAGAGGAGCTCAGCCAGCCATTTAGAGTGCATGCGTTATTACACCATGTGCAGGGACCCTAGAGTCTAAGCCCCACACATCAGAGCTGTAATCAGAGGAGTAGACATTACTTGTTTCAGTTTCACCCAAGTTCCTACAGGTGAGGTATGTGTGTTGATTCTAGTTCTCTTTCCCACTTCCCTCTGCCTTCTATACCCAGCCACAGGTCAGAGCTATTTAAGATTGAGAGAGGTGAAGTTCGTTCTGTTTGGTTCTCGAATCTACTACTTAGTTCCAAGACAAAATCGCGTTTCTCCCAACCACTAAATTATTGAGTCTGTGGGTCTATCGGAATTTACCATCAAACTGCAATTCATCTAAAAGTATACCTACTTCAAAAAGATTAGAAATAGCTTATCTTTTTCCACAGTAAATGGAAAGTAAAGGTTAAAATAGAAGACAGAATATCTAATAAGAATAAATTATTGAGTCCATGGGTCTACTGGAATTTGCCAACAAAACACAATTCTTTATCTAAAAGTATACCCACCTCCAAAAGTTAGAAATAGCTTATTTATTTTCACAGTATATGGAAACTTAAGGCTTAAATATAAGACAGAAGATATAAAAAGAATATAAATAGATGTTTCCAGACACCTGGAGTAATGTAAGTATAATTGTTCACTTGGTCATTCATGAACATTTTAATTGAGTGATCACTATATACCAGGCACAATGTTAGGTACTGTGTATGTAGCAAAACAGACATGGTTCCTTCCTTCTTGGCTTTGAAACTACTTGCACCAGGAAGAGATACCTGACCTGGAGCATGATCAGAATAGTGATAGCCTCAAAGGCTCTGAGAATGGATTTGATCACCTATGGGGTGTTGGGGTGGTGACGGGGAGACAGAGAGGAAGAGGACAGAGAGAGGGAAGGAGAAAGAGACCATGAGAAAGGCAAAAAAGAGGGCTAGGACTGACGGGTGAGACTACTCTAATCTTTCGAGTTTGAGCAAATAGAGAGCCAGAAATGAAGCCTAATAAAGTACGAGACAAGTAAAAAGAAAACAAAGCAAATGTGGCTTTGCAGAATCCAATAAAGGAGCATGGTTTCAAGGAAAGAGTGGTCTGTGATAGCAAATGCTGCTAAGAGATAAAATAAAATGGAGGGCTTGTCTTAAGTATTTAAAGAAAAGAGGTTTAATGGAGAGGAAGGGCTGGGACCTGGTGTAACTGGAACCACATGGCAGGGGAGGCGCTGGGAAGCCTGGAACCCTCGTGCTCTTCTCCCGCCACCGAGCTCTCTTCCACTCTTCATTCAGGTCAGGGCTTAAATATTGCTACTTGTGGGGAGACTCCCAAGCCACATACAAGTCTTGGCTAGTTGTCCCCCTGTATGCTTCTGTAAGCACTGTTTACTTCCCTTCATTGCAATTATATTTTTTCTTGATTGTAAACAGCAGCAACCATCTCTGATAAACTGAAGCAGAAAAGAATTTTTTGGAAGGCCGTTTGGGACTTTGCAGAATTTTAATGTAAGAACTAGGCTTAGAAAACAGGCCAAATCCAAAGAAGATCAAGCAATGGAGATACAGACTAGGTTACATCTCCAGGTGTGCTGGTGAGTCAACCAGGCGACCTCACCCAGCTCACAACTGGCCCCATCACCACTATTCCCAGATGCTGGGTGCCGCTGCCATCATACCACCAAGAGAATGAGTTCCAAACTGTCCCCTTCGGTTTATTAAGTTGTGGCAAAAAAAAAAAAAAAAAGTACATATAAAAGAGGGGATTTGGCCAGGCGCAGTGGCTCACACCTGTAATCCCAACACTTTGGGAGGCCGAGGCAGGCTGATTGCTTGAGCTTAGGAGTTTGAGACCAGCCTGGGCAACATGGTGAAACCCCGTCTCTACTAAAAAGACAAAAATTACCCGCACGATGGCAGGACCCTGTAGTCCCAGCTACTCGGGAGGCTGAGAGGGGAGATTTGCTTGAACCCAGGAGGTGGAGGTTGCAGTGAGCTGAGATCGTGCCATGGCACTCCGGCCTGGGCAACACAGTGAGACTCTGTTTCAAAAAAAAAAAAATTAGCTGGGCCTGGTGGCACATGTCTGTAATCCCAGCTATTCGGGGGGATGAGGCAGGAGAATCGCTTGAACACAGGAGGCAGAGGTTGCAGTGAGCTGAGATCGAGCCATTGCACTCCAGCCTGGGCAACAGAGTGAGACCCTGTCTCAAAAAAGTAAAATAAAAATAATGAGGGGATTTAACATTTGGGTATAGTTTAAAGCATAGTGAGCACTTCTGTAGCTACTGCTAAGCTATTCTTTTAAAGCCCTTTAGTATTCTCATTATTTTCCCCTCATTGCCCTCATCTCATGGGTAACTAAGTTTTCTGGATTTGCCCTAGTGTGTGTGTGTGTGTGTGTGTGTGTGTGACAAAGTCTCGTTCTTGTCGCCCAGGCTGGAGTGCAATGGTATGATCATGGCTCACAGCAGCCTTGACCTCCTCTTGGTCTCAAGCGATCCTCCCACCTCAGCCTTCCAACTAGCTGGGACCACAGGCACCTGCCACCATGTGTGGCTAATGGTTTGTTTTTTTTTTTTTCCAGCAGCGATGGGGTCTCCCTATGTTGCCCAGCTTGGTCTTGAACTCCTGGGCTCAAGTGATCCTCCCACCTCAACCTCCCAAAGTGCTGAGATCAAAGTCATGAGCCACTGTGGCCAATCCCTGGATTTGCTTTTCTTTATAGTTTCATCACAGATTTGTGTCCCTAGCATTGTTACTTTTGCCTGTTTTTGTACTTTATATAAATAAAATCACACTGTATGCATTCCTCTGTAACATGCTTTCTGCTCACTATGTATTTTCAATGTTGGTGTGAAATAACTGTTATTTGTTCACGTCCACTGCTTTATTGTATTAATATACCAGAACTACTTTATCCTGTCTACTGTTAATGAAGTAAGGAGTTTTTCTTTTTCCCCAGTCAACAATGCTGCTAATTATATACACACACCTCCTGGTGTACATATTAAATAATTCATTGAGGTCTATAGTGAAAGTAGAATTTCTTTTCTTTTTTATTTTTTCTTTTTTTTTTTTGAGATGGAGTCTCGCTCTGTTGCCAGGCTGGAGGGCAATGGTGCGATCTCGGCTCACTGCAACCTCTGCCTCCTGGGTTCAGGGGATTCTCCTGCCTCAGCCTCTCAAGTAGCTAGGACTACAGGCATGTGCCACCATGCTCAACTAATTGTTGTATTTTTAGTAGAGATGAGGTTTTACCATGTTGGCCAGAATGGTCTCGATCTCTTGACCTCGTGATCCACCCACCTTGGCCTCCCAAAGTGGTGGGATTACAGGCATGAGCCACTGCATCCGGCTGAAAGTAGAATTTCTAAGTAATAAGGAATATGAATATTTAACTTTACTAGGTGACAGCAAATTATTTTCCAAAATGGCTGTAATAATTATATTCCCACCAGCACTGATGACTTTTTTCACTTTCCCACATCTCCATCAACATTGGGTAGTATCCAACTTTATTATCTTTGTCAAGCTAGTGGGTGCAACAGAATAGCTCAGTGTGGTCTTAAGTTAGGTTTCCCTGATTACTACCAAGTTTGAGTGTTTTCCTATGTTTATAAGCCAAACACATTTGCACTTCTATGAGATAACTGTTCATGTATTTTACTCATTTCTCTATTGAGCTGTGTATGTCTCTCCATATACTTGGACCTCCTTAAAGTTCTTCAATAAAAACTTTAGTAATTCTGCACCAGGGACCTGCACATTTTTCTTACATTTATTCCTGGGTGCTTTATATTATTTTATACTATTAAAACACTTTCTACTGTTGAATAGAAATGCACTTTTCTTTTTATATTGATATTACATCTAGAAATCTTGTTGAACTCATGGAATCTGATATTTTACCTGTAGATTCCATTTATTTGTAGATTATTTTGATTTTTCCATGTTGAAATTTTATCATCTGTAAATGACTGTTTCATTTATTCCTTTCCTAATTCTTGTATCTTTTTCTTGTTTCATTGTGCTGGCTAAGAATTTTAGCCAATACACTGTTGAATAGAAGTGGTGATTCTTCTATTCTGGAGCATTCTTATCTAGGACTTATGTCTCTTTCTCCCTTTTTTTTTCTTTAGGCATTTGGTACAGAATCAGAGTCCCAAATGGGCACATTTGCTTGGCCAAGCTTAAGTCACAGGCCTTTCTAACTGCCAAAGGAAAAACGAAGAAGAAGAAGAGGAAGAAGAAGAAGAAGAAGAAGAAGAAGAAGAAGAAGAGGAAGAAGAAGAAGAGGAAGAAGAAGAAGAGGAAGAAGAAGAGGAAGAAGAAGAAGAGGAGGAGGAGGAGGAGAAGAACAAAAGAAAGAAGAAGAAGAAGAAGAAGAAGAAGAAGAAGAAGAAGAAGAAGAAGAAGAAGAAGAAGAAGAAGAAGAAGAAGAAGAAGAAGAAAAGAGAAGAAGAAGAAGAAGAAGAAGAAAGAAGAAGAAGAAGGAGAAAAACATATGCCATAGTATGATATAGGGCTCTTTCTCGAACTTTTCTAGGAATTTCTCCAAAATTAGAAGGGCATTCAAATGCCTGAGAATGGAGAGCAACTTGTAATTGCCTGTATACTTGCCTTTATGCACAGTAAGAGTCTATCTAATCAACCTAATCTCCATGAATAACGTACCTATGGGAGAATTTATTCTTCATTTCAAATTGGAACTCTAAGAATATATCTCCCTTTACTGTGTACATAATATCAGAACTGGAGATTCTCCCTGTTCCAAATTATTTATGGAAGTTCCTATGGCCTATTGGGGAGTCTTTAAGAAGGGAAAACCTGGGGAATGAATGGGGATGAAGTACGGAGCATTCTAAAGAATCAGAATTTCTTGTCAGCATAAAACCTCTGAGGTGACTTTTCTGAGTCATATCCTCAGTTATTCCCTCCCTCTTCTTTCACAGGTTTATATTCTTATGTTTCCAATGTTATTATCTATAGCTGTATCCATTTTTTCTTCTGCCTAAGTTACTGCTAAGTAGATCGCAATCTCCCAGCTCCTCCTTTACTTTCACATCTGTGAAGAAGTTCATGTTCTTTTATGGTTTTCTAAAGGATTACTGCTAGCAATAATAAAAAGCAATTTAATAAAGAGCATTCTGCCACAAAATTGAGACACACGCACACACACACACACACACACACACAATTTAACATTTCTACGTAGGCAGTCATGACAAAGTTTTTTAAAAATGACAAAAAATTGCAACATTTAAATGACAAAAGTTACTATCCATAATATACATATAGTTCTTATAAACTGATAAAAGAGCTATCGGATTTTTTAATGGGCCAAGGACATAAACAGTCAGAGAATAAACAATAAAAATAACATGTTCAACTTCATCTTTTAGGTTTAGTTATGAACTAAAACAAAAATTAAATATATTTTTTCGACCAATAAATTGGCCAAGGGGAAAAAGATCTTCAGTACATGGTGATGCTGAAGAGAGAATACAGGCTCTCTGTGCACTGTTGGTAGACGTAAACATTGATGTTCCTTGAGTAGAGTCTGACAGTATGTTGCCGAACCCTTTAACCATGTAAACTTTTTTCTTATTTCATGAGAGTTTATTCTATTAAAAACAAAACAAAATAAGCTTTAAGAATGTAAGCTTTCTATATTCAATTGTTAATAATTGATATTTCAACAAACCTAACATAGCATTGATCATAAGATGTATCATTATTCTGTGTACTACTATGGAAGAGAAAAAATGTCAAACTATAGCACAATCCTTTTTATCACTTAGAATTCTCTTAAAATGTTCTAACTGACATGTAATAATTATACATATTTATGGGGTACAGAGTGATATTTTGATACACATATGCAATGTGTAATGATCAAATCATGGTAACTTCCATATTCATCACCTCAAACATTTATCATTTCTTTGTGTTGGGAACATTTAAAATCCTCTCTTCTAGCTATGTGAAAATATAAAATAAATTACTGCTAACTATAGTCAGTCACTCCCCAGTGCTATAGAACACTGGAACTTATTCCTTCTCTCTAGCTGTAATTTTGTAACCCTTAACCACATGTTCCCTATCCCCCTGCCCCCACCCTCTAGTAATCACAATTCTACTCTATATTCCTATGAGCTCAACTTTTTTAGCTCCCACATATGTGTGAGAATGTGTCATGTTTATCTTTCTGTGCCTAACTTATTTCACTTAACATGATGTCCTCTAGTCTCATTTGTGTTGCCAAGAATGATAGGATTTCATTCCTGTTTATGGGTGAATCGTATTTTGTTTTCTACATATATCACATTTTCTTTATCCATTCATCCATTGATGAACACTTACATTGATTCCATATCTTAGCTACAATAATGCTGCAATAATCCTTTCATTTTGATAAATACCCAGTATTGGGAATACTGGATCATATGGTAGTTCTAATTTTAATTTTCTGAGGAACCTCTATGTTGTTTTCCATAATGGCTGTACTAATTTACAATACCACCAACAGTAGATGAGTTTCCATTTCTCTGCATCCTCACAAGCATCTTTTGTCTTTTTGATAATAGCTATTCTAACAAGGGCGATATGATATCATACTGTGGTTTGATTTGCATTTCCCTAATGATTACTAATATTGGGCTTTTTTTTTTTTTACAGACTTGGTGGCCATTTGTGTGTCTTCTTTTGAAAAATGTCTATTCAGGTTGTTTGCCCATTTTTAAAATCAGATCTTTTTCTGCTGTTGAGTTTCTCATATATTCTGAATCTCTTGTCAGATGAATAGTTTGCAAATATCTTCTCCCATTCTGCAGGTTGTCTCTTCACTCTGTTAGTTGTTTCCTTTGCTATGCAGAAGCTTTTTAGTTTGATATAATCCCATTTGTATATTTTTGCATTTGTTGACTATGATTTTGAAGTCTTACCCATAAAATCTTTGCCCAAATCCTTTCCTCTATGTTATCTTCTAGTAGTTTTACAGTTTTGAGTTTTACATTTAAGTCTTTAATCCATTTTGAGTTGATTTACGTATATGGTGGGAAATAGGGATCTAATTGCTTCTCAGCCTTTTGGCTAAGATCAAGTGGAGAAACAGGGATCTATAGTGAATTCTTCTTCATATGGATATTCTGTTTTCCCAGCACCATTCATTAAAGAGGATGTGCTTTCCCCAGTGTGTGTTCTTGGCACCTTTGTCAAAAATCAGTTGGCTGTGAATATCTGGATTTATTTCTGGGTTCTCTATTTTGTTCAATTCGTCTATGTGTGTGTTTTTATACCAGTGCTATGCTGTTTTGGTTACTACAGCTTTGTAATATGTTTTGAATCAGGTAGCATGATGCCTCCAGTTTTGTTCTTTTTGGTCAGCATTGTTTTGGCTATTGTGAGTCTTTTTGTGGTTCTATACAAATTTCAGAATTTTTTTCTATTTCTTCAAAGAATATAATTTGTATCTTGATAGAGATTGCATTAAATCTGTAGATTGTTCTGGGTAATATGGTCACTTTGACAATATTCATTCTTCCAATCTATGAACATGGGATGTCTTTCCATTTGTTTGTGTCTTCATCAATTTCTTTAATCAGTGTTTTATAGATTTTATTGTAAAGATCTTATGCCTCCTTGGTTAAATTTATCCCTAGGTATTTAAATATTTTTGGCAGCTATTGTAAACGGGATTGCTTTCTTGATTTCTTTTTCAGCTAGTTTATTATTAGTGTACAAGAGTGCTATTGATTATTGTATGTTTGTTTTGTATTCTGCAAATTTGTTGAATTCATTTATCGTTCTGAAAGTTTTTTTGTAAAGTATTTAGGTATTTTTATATATAAAATCATGTTATTTGCAAATAGTGATAATCTGACTTCTCTTTCAATTTGGATGCTATTTATTTCTTTCTCTGGCCTAGTTGCTCTAGCTAGGATTTCTAATACTATGTTGAATAAAAGTGGTGAAAATGGGCATCCTTGTCTTGTTTCAGTTCTTAGAGGAAAAGCTTTCAAGTTTTCCCCCATTCAATGTGATGTTAGCTGTAGGTTTGTAATTTATGGCCCTTATTTTATTGAGGTATGTTTCTTCTATACCTAATTTGTTAAGAGTTTTTATCATGAAGGAATGTTGAATTTTATCAAATATTTTTTCTGCATCTATTGATCATATGGATTTTGTTCTTCATTCTGTTAATGTGATGTATCACACAATGATTTGCATATGTTGAACCATCCTTGCATCACTGGGATAAATCCCACTTGATCATGATGTATAATCTTTTTGATGTGCTGTTAGATTTGGTTTGCTAGTATACATGGAGGGTTTTTGCACATGTGTTCATCAAGGATATTGGTCTGTAGTTTTCTTTTTTGTTGTGTCCTTGTCTGGTTTTGGTAATGTGGCCTCATAGCATGCATCCTTTTTGACTCAGCACTTCCCCCTTCTAGGAGTTTACTCTAGGAATATATTCTAATAGGTAGGTAATACAATAACCACAGCAATGTTTACTGAAGTCTTGTTTATAATAGTAAAAGCTGGAATCCAACAATATAGATTGATTAAATAGTTTTCTAGAGTTATACAACAGAATAATAAGCAGCCATTTAAAAGGAAAAATTGTCTGTGACAAACCATAAAGTGAAAGGAAGCAGAATGTATAAGAGCATTTACATCATTTATACAAAACTTACCACATGTACAAATACATATACGTTTACATATACAGATATGGCTATCAAAACATTTACATTTTATTAACAAGCAGGTGGAAGGCATTGTGAGGTTATTGTTTATAATGTTATGTATAATTTTATATAGCCTTACTACTGTTGTGATTTCCTTTTCCCCGTCACCTTGGTTCCTCAATTCTAATTGTCTTACTCCAATTTTTGTCTTCCCAGATATCTCTAGGTCACCACATTTAGCTTGACTTCTGTGCACTATGAAGTGAACTAGCAAATGCTTCAAAGAAAGAAAGTAGCAAATAACATCAGGCTCACTTCTGTACATTCTCTGTCTCTCTAAGATCTTGTTCCTTCAAGTCCTGGCTGCCCTAGTTGTTTAGATGCCTTCAAACAGCTCCTCTTAATTTTTTAATCCAGATTTATAACTGCTTTCAACAGTAAGTGGTTCTGATACGAGCTGCTGTATCATAGCCAGAAGCAAAACTCCAATTGCCTCATATTTAAGGGCATATTAATTATTGCTAAAATAGGAAATTATTTTGTAAGTAAAGAGATCATTTTTAACGTGAATAATTTTTAATATTACCTGTTTTGTGGGTATTTAAAATGTTTCCTTGAAGAAAGGTATACAATATTTTATAGAAGTTACTTAAAAGTATTAAATATAATCTTTTTTAAAATGCTGAAGATCATAATTTTATAAACCATATTCAAATTACTTTTTCACTCATCTAAATTTAATTCAAAATTGAATGTAACCCAAAAATATGCTTATTTTATTTTCTGATTATATTGCTGCATATTTGGGTATAATTTTATATTGCAAACAAGTTTCTTTACTACCGTATTCTGTGAATCAAGCATTAGAGTAAGTGAAAAGATTGATGATTTGAATATCAGGTAAAACAAGCATAACAGAGATTTGAGCTGGAAGTATAGATTTAGCATCATGAACCTAGGTGGTCAAGATCTGAAGCAATGGCAAATTCAGTAGATATTGTCAGATATGAAAATTTTGTGGGATTGGGACTGCTTCCCAAGCATTCACAAATAGGGAACTACTTGGGTCCTCCACATTTCATAGAAGCCTTCTACACATCCTTAGTCAGCTCTCTTTCTTATTTTTGAATTTTGGGTCCTCTATCTATTCATTTCTCCTCTTACATTCAGCATATGTCTTCTTGTTTCATAAGAAAAACAGAAGTCACCAGGTGTAGCTCCCACAAATTCCTGTCTCTACATCAACAACTAAACAATATAAAAAATCAGCTTTCTATCTTCACACCCCACTCATATCTGTAAATTGGCCTTCATCCCCTAACTGGGCAATGACTCTGTCTATACTCTAGGTACCCTCTTTCCCATCTTCTTAGCGTACTTGTTTCCCCCATTAGGCTGGCATCCTCCTGCGTTTTTTCAACCCTGCTTTTATGTCTTTTTTTCTTTCACTGTATAAATATACTCCCCACCACTAGGCTGTTTAATCACAAATTTTCCTCTAGTCTGGTGTTTTTCAAATTTCACGCTTCTGCCCATGAGGGGGTTGTGAAATTAATGAATCTGTTTCATAAAAATATATTAAGAAATGAATTAGTATGGAACCTATGATATCAGAATGCAACACGTATATTCCTAGCAGGAGCTGTCCACATTGCCACAAATCCTGCAGACAACTGAGTTGAGTGACAGCTGGAGAATGGAAGGTAATGAATATATGCATTGGCTGGGAACTGCCAGCCAGTCACTCTTCTGCTCACTGGTGTCTCAGCTGATTTTTTGGAATTGATCATAATTGTATCAGGAGAGTTCATGTTTTATAGTTTCATTTTATGTCAATGTAATTTATAGCTAATTATAAAGTGAGGTTTAGAAGAACTTTATCTAGTCTTGGCAAAGGCAGCAAGACTTTCCACCAAGGTTTGGCTATGAGTTAGAAGCTTTTTGAATTAGGCATAACCGTCAGGCATTTTTCAACTTTGTGATAATTGTACATTTTAATCAAAGTTATACCAACTATCCTTACACAGCTTATTTTATTATTAGAAGAAATAAAAACAATCAGGTGAAAAACACAGAGGCATGTTCTGGCAGAACTGCCAGATTTGGACATGTATAGAGTGACAACATTAAGAAAAATGTCTTTTTAAATTAATACATTCTATTATTTGAACTATAAGCCAAAGAAGTGCAAATCATTTTAATAATGATAAAGTATAGTTTGTCAATTACTCAAAACTCACTGAAAATGTGTTATTTGTAATGACATTCTTGTAAATAAAAGCTTAAGATCTTCCAAAAAAATCATTTGAAATACAGCAAGCCAAATTTGTTCATAAGGCCTTCAACTATTTTCAAAGAAAAAAAGATGTAAATTTGTAAACATTATTTCACATTGGTTTTAATG
This sequence comes from Nomascus leucogenys, assembly GCF_006542625.1. Lineage (NCBI taxonomy): Eukaryota > Metazoa > Chordata > Mammalia > Primates > Hylobatidae > Nomascus > Nomascus leucogenys. Next base: position 124,267,553 of record NC_044383.1, read on the forward strand.
AAAAAGCATTACTATCATAATTAGTCACATATATGCAGCGAAAGGAAAAAATTAAACAGCTCCTAAAAAAGTTGTTCTCAGCATACATGGTTATAGTGAATATGATTCTTGATAAATCAGCAGGAAATTTAAAATTATACTTCTAAGTCATAACATATTATAGTTCTAAAGAATATACAGAATAGAATTTATACTTATTAGGCACATACAGGCAGACACAGGTTGTATAATTCCACTTAATGAGAACACTAATATTTCACATTACTTAGACTTTCAGTTTATGCCAAATATGTATGAAAATATGATTTTTATAAAGGATTTATTGTGTTGTTTCCATTTAACCTAACACAAAACTACTTGAGAAACATAAATTCAACTGGAAAATTGTAATGGAATTGTGAGTGATTCAGAAGTAAATACGACCAGGAGACATAGAAAGATAATTTAAAATATTGTTAGAAGCTACTCTGTACACTATTTAAAATCTGTGTTTTATACATTACAAAGATTTTGCATCCTAACAATTGTACTGAATCTTTTGGACTTGAAAAGCAGTGATAGCTGTTTAATTTTATTAAGGGAACCTTCACTTTTTGATATGTTTTGTTCGGAAATTGGATCTGTGGCTGAGACTAATGATTCCCCTCCCTATGCCATAGGAACAGAGCTGTGATTAGTCAGGTATATCTCTGCAACTCTGTCTTCACCAATGCAATATATGAGATTTGTGTAACTTCTGCCTCTGAGGCATGGACTCCTCTACTCTCTTTTCCTCTTCCTATTGGCCAGAACACAATGTGCCTGGGACATATCTTTGAGACACACAAATGAGAACAACCCCCTACGGGATGAGGAAACAGTAACATTTAAGGTACATGGTCACTTAGTGATCTCCTGGGACCTGCTGCACCAACCTCAACCACCGACTCAGGGTTTAATTGAAGAGAGAAGTAAGTGTCTATGCTTTGTAAACCACTGTATTGTTGGGTCTTTGTTAAAACAACTTAGCCTTTCTATCAGATAACATGTACACGTTGCATCGTACTGAAGTTATTGATTGTTACGAGGAAAGTACTGATTAAATTATATGAACTCAGGAACGGGATTCGTATTTTTCTATTTGAAAAGCAATCTCATTTGGCATTTTGAAGATGATATTTCACCAGAAGAATCTGCATATAGGACTAATTTTTTTGACATTTTAAACTAGCTGAATTTGGATCTACAGGGAAGAAGTAACAATATATTTCAAGATGTTTAATACATCCAACACTAACAAATACATTTTAAGTAATCACTGTGGTTACTATGTGTGCACAATTTTGTAACACATAAAGAGAAAATTAATGAAGACATTTTGAATAGAAAAATGATATTAGTTATGTCTCTATTGTAAACTTTAATAATTTCAAAAAGAGAAATTTGAAATATTGAGGAAAAAATTGATAAAAGATCTGTTTTCCAAAATCCTGAATCCATATTAAAGTTGATACTCAAAGAAGAAAGCTAATCTCTAATACTTTATTTAATACATTGAAGAATGATTATGTTTATAGCCATTTTAGATTAAGATTAAAGAAGACTTTCCATTGCTAAACAGAGTTCACTGTTGTTATTAATAGCATTCGCAGCAACTTATTTGTGTGAGCCAGAATTTTTAAGCAACAAAACTAAAAACATTGGAAAGAAATAGGCATCACAGAGCAAACCACTGTGATTGTCCTCATGCCCACAACCTAGAATGAATTTAGGAACAGGCAAGTATGCCTGCTGCAGTGAATGAAATCATACTTAGTCGTAACTATTCTATTTAACAGTAAGTATTGTTTTATACCTAAAACTGTTGTTTCAGTTTTTTAACATATCTATACATGTCTGTATATACTGGATGATAATGCAAAGCATATTTTCTGCTGTGAGTTATAGAAAAAAAGTAGAAAAGTGTTTACTTTCCTTCATAGCCATCGACTGGGTTGTTTATCCGTGTGATTTCACCAGCTCTTAATCCACTGCAACCAGGCTGCAGTCATCATTTCTCCCGGGTCTGGCTTCCACGGGATCCTAACTCTCTCACATCCATTATATCATTTTCTGTGTTTATCTTTGTCCTTTCTCTGGATGTTGACCTTGTTGCCTGGATACTACTTTTATTTCATTTTTGTGCCACTTTTTTTTAAAAAATAACACTTGTGATTATAAAAGTAAAAATATTTAATGAAAAATAAACTCACCTATAAGCCCATCAAAGATAATCACTTAATATTTTGTATGTACTTTTGATAGACATGTATGTACATATATGTATGTATTTTTGAACTTATATATACATCTACATCAAATATTTAAATAATAAAATTGGAATCATGTAGTATACAAAAGTACATAGCATTTTACAATTTGCTTACTTAAGTATATAGTATAAGCCACTTTTCTTTTTTTTTTTTCTTTCTTTTTTTTTTGAGACAGCGTCTTGCTCTGTCGCCCAGGCTGGAGCGCAGCGGCGTGATCTCAGCTCACTGCAACCTCTGCCTCAGGGTTCAAGCACTTCTTGTGCCTCAGCCTCTCGAGTAGCTGGGATTACAGGTGTGTGCCACCACAGCCGGCTAATTTTTGTATTTTTAGTAGAGGCGGGGGGGTCTCACCATGTTGGCCAGGCTGGTCTCCAACTCCTGACCTCAGGCGATCCACATGCCTTGGCATCTCAAAGTGCTGAGATTACAGGTGTGAGCCACTGCCCACGACACCACTTTTCATATTATTGAATATTTCTCTCCTACATTATTCTTTTTAAATTAAAAACTACTAAATTCTTTTTAGTAGAGATGAGGTCTTGCCATGTTGCCCAGGCTGCTCTCGAACTCCTCAGCTCAACCAATCTGCCTGCCGCAGCCTCTGAAAGTGCTGCGATTACAGGCATGAGCCAACATGCCTAGTCCCCCACATTATTCTCAAAGGCTATATGATGCTTTATGAATATATCATGGGTTATCTATCCATATCCTTGTTGCATATTTAGTTTTCTCTTTTTTTAGAATTGAAAGACACACTGAAATCCTTGTTAGAAAGATCTTTATCCATTTCCATAATCACTTTCTTAGGATGAATTCCCAGAAGTGGAATTGTTAGGTCAAAGCTATACCTATGCTACATACACATCCAGGCTCCCTCCCTCCAGGAATGTAGTACCAAGTTACACTCTGACCAGCACCCAAGACATGAGAGGACCTTGTTGTTCAGCTCCTTCGATAACATTTAAAAAATCTCTCAGTCAATTTGATTAATAGAAAATAGCATCTTATTTAAAAGTTTGTTCTCTTTATTAGGCACTTGAACATTTTTTATAAGTTTATGGGGTCATATGTATTCCCTCCTCTGTAAACTGACTTTATTATATATTGGCTTTTTTAAAAAAGAAGGAGCATTTGTTTTTTAATTCTTTGTTAAAGCTTTTTTTTTTAACAAAGCTATTCAAACTTTATATGTCTGACATTATTATAAACATTTTCCTAGTTTGCAGCTTAAGCGAAATTGTTTTTAATTGTAAAAATAGTAAATACTTTAAAATAGATTCAAAAATATAAATCCACACATAATTAAGAGTTAAGAGTTATCATCTTTTCTCCCTTCAATCCATCCCTCAGAGTATCATTTGCTTTTTAATTTTGTATGAAACTTTTGACATAAAGGTCTTAAATATTCAAATAGTCAAATCTATTGACCTTTTTTCCTTCAGTTTCTGCCTTAGTTTGTTAGAAATAATCTTAATGCATTAAGATAAGTATATTCACTTATACTTTCTTCTAAACTTTTCATCATTTAATTCTTAAATTTAATTCTTTAATACATTTGTAATTTATTTTGCTACATGATATAAAGTTGTGATCCATATATTTTCCCAAATAGTTAACAATTTTCTTTAACCCAAGTACATTATCTGCTGCAGCGTTTTTACTTTTTTTTTTTTTTTTAAACCTTTCTTTAAATGATGGCTTCACTGGGCGTGAGGGTAGTGGTAGAAGGATCCTTGGGGGCTGGGACTTTGTAGGTTTTGCCTCCTCAGTACCAAGAATACCGAAGGAATAGTCTAACATCCCCATGTGTTGGACACCCTCCAGTGGCACTCCCTCCCCTCGCTGACCCCCCACACCTCGGATTCCGGACTGCTCCTCTCAGCCTCCTCCCTGGGTCCTTGCTCCTGTACCCATCATTTGAGAATTAGGGGGGCTGTCACTCCCTCGCTTGTGCAACCTTTGTCAAACTCGAGGCATCAACAACTCCCTATATTTACCACCCTTCAAATACTGGCATCCCTCCCAGAGCTCTATTCTGAGTTCCTGTCCATAAAAAAACATCTACAAGTATCTCATTATCATTTCAATCTGAACATGTTCAAAACTGAACTCATATATCCTCCCTAATCCAAACCCTTTTTATCTTCTCTTCTTTAAAGAATGGGGCCACCATCCTCCTAATTTCCTAAACAAGAAACCTGGAAGCCATCCCATATACACCGTCTCTTCCCTATTCTGTCATTAAATCCTATTGCTTCTACCCTTCAATATCTCTTGACATACTTTCTCCTTTATTCCCCTCCTACCCACCCTTGGCCTAATTGGTTTCTAGATTCCTGCAGAACCTTTGTTCTCCCAGCTGCCAGTCTGCCCCTCTGCAGTCCATCATCCTCACTTCCACTACAGGAACATTTCCAAAGAAAAAGGAAACACGGGGTGCCCTGTCACACTGCCTTCCCCACCGCCCGCGTGAGCCTCCTGGGGCTCCCCCTTTTCACCCCAATGAGAAGCCCTCTGCTGCGGCGGCTCTTGTGCACCACAGTTTTCACAGGGCAGCAATTCAGCGCAAGAGAGGATGGGAAGGGGAGGAGAGAGAGGTTTTTAGAAGGGGCTTTGGATTCAGGACGTGTTTGGAGTCTAACTCTTGTTGGTCTAGGAAGTAACTCAGCCTCTCTGGGCCTGGTTTCCTTGGGCGTATCAAGCTCTACCCCAGCCCCCCCGCAGCCCACCGCCCGCCGCGTGTTGAAAGCTTGAGTGGAGGTTCCCTGCAGGCAGGGGCACAGTGTGTGCAACGCTGCATCGCCCGAGCCTGGCACAGGGAGTGGCCCGAAAAAGCTGTTAGTGACTGAACGCAAGAATTTTCTGGTTAGCAGACGACGGGATGCAGCGGGCGCGGCGCCTGCACCACGCTGGGGGTCCCGGTGTCCGGGCTGGGCCGCTCCGACTCCGCCCGCGGCCACCGTCGGCTCAGGGGGTGCGATGACCGCGGCGAGGCCCCTCCCCGCCTGCCTCCCGCCGCCCGCCGCCGACCAGGCGCTCCCTCCCGGCGGCTGGCGAGCCAGCTCCGGACATCCGTCCCCACCTTTCCGCTAAGCGCGGCGCCCGCGGGGCCTGCCTCGGCGGTCAGGTCAGCGGCCTCCAGCCTCGCTCTCCAGCCCCAGCCCGCAGCCGCCGCCGAGCGGAGCGCACCTGACCCAGGCGGGCGGGGCGGCGGGCGGGGCGCGGGGCTGACGTGGCCCGCGGCATGGAGCGGGCGTGATTCATCAGCAGCCGCGCCGGGGCGGCATGGGGGCGCGCGCGGCGGCCGCCTAGGCGCCGAGGGCCAGGCAGCGGCGGCGTCCCCGGCCCGGCTCGCCCGCGCTTCTCTCCCTGTGGGCGGCGGCCCGGCGCCTGGAAGGTCAAGATGGAAGAAATCCTGAGGAAGCTGCAGAAGGAGGCGTCCGGGAGCAAGTACAAAGCCATCAAGGAGAGCTGCACCTGGGCCCTGGGTAAGCGCCCGGCACCTGCTCGCCGCGGCGGGAGGGCCGCGCGGCCAGGGCTGAACCCGCGCCTCTGCGCTTGGGGCTTTCGCGGAGCGTCGGTCATGGGTGCCGTTCGCGCGATTGCGAGAGTCGCCTCGGGAAATTGATGTGGGATTTGAGAGTCTTGGCTCTGGCGTGGACATCAGCCGCCTCCCCTTCAGTCTCTTTCACTCTCCGAAACCTTCCTCGGGAATCGCTGTCCTCTCTGCCTGGCGGCCCCCTTCTCCCGGTCCCGGCGCTGGGGACGATGCTTCCCCATCGCCGAGTTAGGCAGGACCCGGAGTCGGTGCGAATCCTGGGGCCTGACAGCGAAGCGCCTCTGGGGAAAAGGGAAGTTAAACCAACAACCCCGATGTCGAATCCTTGGCGAGTGGAACCAGGAAGGAAAGGCTTGTTTAATTTGATTTTCCTGATAGAGGTCAGCTTGCTAAGTGTTAGCTTTCATGGTTATTGCACATGAAAAATAACATACGGACGGGGATCATGTTACCTCTGCAATTCTGTTGTGGTCTGCCCTTCAGACAGGTGGGATTTTAGGGTTGTGAGCTGTGCTAGCATTGAAGTAAGTTCCAGGGAGCAAATTTGTGTTTCTCATCAGACTCGGGTTGCAGAACTCAGCAGCGGAAAAAAACGGAAAGACATTTCAATTAGGCGGGGTTTGGGCAATCAAAATGGTCAGGATGGTAATGCAAATAGATCAGAAGCATACTGTGGGTGATGGTGATGCTTTTTAGAAACGAAAGGCCAAGAAGTCACCGCAGCTAGCTCTGTGGGCTCCTCTCTCTGCCTTGCAAGAGCCCGATGTGATGCCTCAGTTGCCACTCAGTTGAAAAATGAAATTGACTCCCTTTCCCTTGCAACCAAGAACCATCACTGTCTGTCATGACACTGTGTGTGCTTTGATGCAGCCTGAGATAGAGAAGAGCCTTTAGCAGGCTTTCCACTAAATGTAAAATTTTGAGAGCGGTTTAGGTGACTCAATATGTAGATGGTCTTAATTCACATGTTTAGGTGTGTGTACAGATAATTACAGCAGCATCTTTTTTTTAACCTGTGCCTATCATCACAAAATTGTCTAGAATATTGTCTAGGAAGTTTGTCTTATAGGTAGAACAAACACTTGACCATTTTAGCTTACTGTTAAAGAAAAATGGACCAGAAATCTGAGAGAGCAGCAAGGCTCTTAAAGCCACAGTTGCCATTGTCATTCAGCAGAGTGATTCGAAGCTAGATTCCAAAATGCCTCTAATGAAGGGTCACAGATGGCTGGGTAACATGATAAAGCAGGGCCCAATTGTGCTTTAAATAAGCCATTCCTAGTATTCGTTATTATTTTGCTGGCAAATTAAGCAGATTTAGATAAACAGGGAGGAGGAGATTAATCTAGTATTTTAATAAGTTTAAATACTGACGTCAACATCTTATTAAGTTAAACCACAACGTTGCTGAGTTTAAGTCCTTTAAAGCCATTGGGGAGGCTGAGCATTGAGGCAGGTAGATTATTCGAGTCAAGTCTGAAAGAAACTAGCCTGAGTGGATGTGCTTCCTTTCCCAGTGATTGTTCTGTAATTAGCAAGACAAGACAGAAGTGCATGAAATAGTTAAATAATAGTGCAGGGCATTCATTGTGCAGTTGGATTGAACAAACCAGGAAAACAAGTCAAAGAAGGGAGGATAAGTGTGGGGTCCATGGATTGGGGGAGAATTGGTGTGAGCTGGTGGGGCTTTTGAAGTAGATTTCACTTGAAGAATGGGGAAGCTACGGGTTCCTTCTTTCCTTCGCTTCTTTATTTAGGAAACATTTATTAAGACCACCCTGGTAATGAGCAGTGGGATATATGGATGAATAAAATGTCCCCTATAAGGAATTTGTTAGAAGGGCATGCTGGAGACATGAACAAAGGCCTGTAGAGATAGATTTTCCTTTTGTCTTTCCCACTCCAGTCCATTTCCACTGCCCATCACTGTGTAGATTACAAAACACCTGTCACTCTTCAACCCCCATAATTTATTTCTAGATTAATGTGTAAATTCCTCAGAATGCTCTTCAGAATCTAGCCCCAGCCTCTGTTCTTGTCACTCCCCAACCAAGATTCAACAATCTAGTGGCAGTCAGCTGAGGCACTTTGTTGAACATGCTGTGCGGCACACTTCTCTCTTTGCCTTTGCTCTTGCTAGTCCTTCTGTAGGGAATTCCCTTTTCAGGCTCAGCAAGGTCCATCTTGTTTAGGAAACATTCCCTGAGCTCCTCAATAGGATAAGTTGTTTGTCTGGGTTCAGATCCTTGCCTTGATGACTCTCTTAGAGTACCTACTGTTTTGGATAATAGTTGATTGTGTGCACAGGTAGGCTCTTAGGGGCTGTGTAATTGACAAATATGTTGGGTGCAAGAGACACAAAAGCTAGTTTAAGCTGACTTATACGAAACGGGATTTATTTACTCCTTTAACTAAAATACCCCTTACAAGAATAGCTGTGATTTAAGAATTAGACACTGTTTCAGGGATCTTGTCCTGCTCTTTGTGGGTTGACTGACGTGCTCTGCGTGGGTCTCCACAGTTTTGGGCTCATGAATCAACACATTTAGACCATCTCATGAAAAGAGGCAACAATAAACTTAGACCATCTCAGGATAACAGGTCTCATCCCCCACTTAGACCATCATGGGAGGGGGAGGTCAACCCCTACTTAGGTCATCATGGGAAAGGGGGTTTACCTCTCACTTAGAACCTCATGAAAGAGAGGGGTCATTCACCACTGAGACCCTCATGGAGAGAGGGGTCATCCCCCACTTAGACCCTCATAGGAGCAAGGGGCCATCCCCTACTTAGACTATCATGGAGAGAGGGGTCATCCTCACTTAGACCCTCATAGGAGAGAGGGGTCATCCCCCTCTGAGACCCTCATGAGAGAGAGGGCATCCCCCACTTAGACCCTCATGGGAGAGAGGGGGTATCCCCCTCTGAGACCCTTATGGGAGAGAGATCATCCTTGATTTAGACCCTCATAAGAGAGGGGCATCCCACATTGAGACCCTCATGAGAGAGAGGGATCATCCCCCTCTGAGACCCTCATAGGAGCAAGGGGTCTTCCCCTACTTAGACCATCATGGGAGAGAGGGGTCATCCTCACTTAGACTCTCATAGGAGAGAGGTTCATTCCCCACTGAGACCTCATGGGAGAGAGGGGGTCATCCCCCTCTGAGACCCACATGGGGGAGAGGGGGCATCTCCCTCTGAGACCCTCATGAGAGAGAGGGGTCATCCCTTACTGAGACTGAGACCCCCATGGGAGAGAGGGGTCATTCCCCACTGAGACCCTCATGGGAGAGAGGGGTCATCTCCCTCTGAGACCCTCATGGGAGAGGGGTCATCCTTACTTAGACCCTCAGGAGAGAGAGGGTCATTCCCCACTGAGACACTCATGAGAGACAGGGGTCATCCCTCACTAAGACTGAGACCCCCATGGGAGAAAGGGGTCATCCGACTCTGAGACCCTCAAGGAGAGAGGCATCATTCCTCACTGAGATCATTTTGAGATAGGTGATCATCACCATATTTAGACCATATCAAGAGAGCTGGACTTCTCCAGTCACTCCTGCTTGATCCTTGGTTTCCCTTGTTCTCTTTGTCCTGAGGGTTCATGTGAGTATCCTTGAACCAGTCCTCTAGTCAAAGAATGGAATAGAATAACTGGTTTAGGCCTAGGCTACAAGTTCCACTGAAATCCGGAGCTGGGGAAAAATGGTTTCCTGGAAGTAAAATTAAGATGCTTCTTCAGAAGCCAGGGGAATGGATACTGGTCAATCAAAACAATACATGTCAACAGTGTAATGAGCTCTTTAGCACAGGGACTGCCATTTATGCTTCTTTGGTTGCTTCTGCACCTATAGTGGAAGGCAGATGTTCAATAAGTAAATCAATACTTTACTTGTTTGAGTTTTAAATAATATTCATCTTTTTCTATTTATAAGAGTTATATATGTTCACTTTAGAATGTTGCAAATAATGGAACAACATAAAGAAAAAATTAAAATAACCTGCAGTCTCCCTATCCAGAGATAACACTGTTGACATTTTTGAGTCTTTCCCTTTGCAAAAGGTCATACCACGTATGGCATATTGTCATGTGTTTTTTAACTTTAGCATCTTCTTCTACTCTGTCTACTTTGTCATGACACTTCTCTGAAAATCAGTGTTAATGGCTGCAGAATAACTAATAAGGCATATGTATGTATCTTCTCTTCATTTAGTGTTATCTGGTTGGTTGTTTTTGTTGGTGAGGAATGGCCTGGCCAGGGAGTAGAAAGGAATGAATTGGATGAAGGGTTGGCTTGGGGAAAGGCAGAAAGAACTTCAGGAACTGGCAGTCCTGGGGGCTTGTGAGCTAGGCTGTGGTGGGATGAAATAGAATTGCAGAACAGGAGAGCTGGAAGCAACCAAGTCCTACTTTTAGTATTTTATATCTATCAGGGGCCTTATGCAGAATGAATGTGGAAAATGGAGGAGCGGGGAAAGAAACTAGAGGCACGAAGGCCAAGTAGGGGAAGAGGGAACATCTATCCAACCAGCACCCTTCTCTCTATCTACCCACTTGCTTTTTCTTCCAGCCGCAGGTTATTACTTCACAGCCAAACTTCTTAAAAAGTATAGAAATTGTATCTGTGTTCTCACCTTCTACTCTGCCTTCATCTTGCTGTCATCTGCCTTTCACCTCCATCATCCCACCAACTCACAGTTACTGAAGAACAGTAACATACAGCCATTTGGCTGGCAGACCATTCTCATTCCCATCTCACAGGTCCTCCTGGTGACACTGGGCACAACTGGGCACCTGCTTTACCTTGACTTCTATGATCACACCCTACCAGCTCCATCTTTGTTCTTGAGCCACTCTGTCTCCTTTGCTAGCTCCAGATTCTCTCCCTAGCTGTAAATATTTGAGTTTCTCAAGGGTTAGCTTTGAGCCCTCATCTCTTACTCCCAGCTCTTCTGGAGTTGAACACACACATACCCACAGCTTCGGCTCCATTTCTGAGAATGTGATGCCCGCATTTATATCACTAGTCGACACCAGTGCTCTGAAACCCACACCCCGCAACTTAGCTACCTACTGAACATCTCCACCTCAATGGCTCGCAGGCACTCAGCTCAACAAGGCTCAAAGTGACCATGTGCTCTTCCCCACCTCTACCTCACTGCCAAACCTCACTCACTTCTAGTGTTTCTAAATGATCAGTTGATGTCATCACCTGTCCAGTTGCATTAACTTGAAATCTAGAGTCATCCTTGATACATTTCTGTAATTTGCCATCTTACCTAGTCCGTCACCCAAGCTGTGCTCATTTTTACCTCCTAAATATATGTCAAGCCCGTTCACGTCTTTCTACCTCTGTTGCCAGCTCTCCAGAATAAGCTGCCTTCTCTTTTTATCTGAACTTCTGCAACACCCTCCTAACTGCTCCTTCCTTGTCTGCTCTAGTTCTTTTTCCCAAGTAGTGTCACCTTGGAAACCCCAATCTTTTCATGACATGCCATGTTAAAACACTGAATAGCATCCCATTAGGATAAAAACAAAAGTCCTTGGTGTGTTCTGTCCAGCCTTACATGGCCTGGCTCCTACCTGCCCCACAGCCTTGTCCTATACCACCCTCATGAGAGAGAGGGGCATCCCACACTGAGACCCTCATGAGAGAGAGGGGTCATCACCCTCTGAGATGCTCATGAGAGAGAGGGGTCCTTGCTCTCTGAATTTCAGCCACATTGATCTTCTTTCAGTTACTCAGCTACACTGTGCTCCCTCTTACTTCATTAATTCAGCAAATATTTAGTGAGTACCTACTATGTGCCAGGTACTGTTCCAAGTGTTAGGGATAACATGGTGAGCAAAACAGGCAAAAAGATCCAAGAGTTTACAGACTCTTGGAGAGATGACAGCCAGTAATCAAGATAAATAAATAAAATATACGTGACAGCAAAGAGAGTGATAAGAGCTAAGAAAGGGAAAACATAAAATGCTGAAGAAGATAGGAGGTGCTTGGAGTAAAGGGAGAGTTGCCATTTAAATAGGGTATTCACGGAAAACCTTACTAAAAGGGAGGCTTCTAGTTGGGAAAACATCTGATGGCTTTGGGAAAGAGCAAGGAGCCAGGGGGCTGGAGTGAGGGGAGAGAAGTAGGAAGTGAGGACCAGATCATGCAAGTCCTTGTTGGGCTCTCTAAGGATGAGATGGGGAGTCATTTGGGGTGGAGGAAATGCTCTCATTTGGGTCTTGACAGGGTCTCTCAGGCTACTGTGTTAAGCAGAGACTGCAGCTTCAGGGGCAAGCCCAAAAGCCGAAAGCCCAGGACAGAGGCTGGTATAGTCATCCAGGTGAGAGAAGGTGGCAGCTTGGACCCAAGTGGGAGGACAGAGTCAGGGAAGATGTTGGGATTCTCCAAGCATTTCAAACTTATTATTCCCTCCACTCGGAGTGACCCCTCCTTATCTACTTTAAATAAATCATTTGTGGTCTCATTACCCCCAGCAGGAAGCCCTGACCTCACAGTCCACAGTAGGACCTCCTGTTCCACTTTTGCCTAATTCCCTGTATTTTCCTTCTTGGCGTTTATCATGCTTCGAAATGAGAATGTGCACTCCATGAATTCACGGATCGTGTCTGTTCTCACCACTGGGTCCCTAGCCCAGGACCTGGTCCAGTATTTAGTAAGAGAATCAAAGAAGGGAGACAGGAATTGGCACTGGCATCTAAGGACTGTGTCAGGCCCTTTGTGATCATGACCCTATCAGCTCCTCATAAGCATCCCGGGAGGAAGGTGTCATTGTCTTCTTTCTAAAGATGAGGGAACTGAAATTTACAGAGGATAAGTGACCTGCCCCCATCCCACAGTGTCACAAGCTGGAGCGGAGCTGGGACTGGAACCTGGTTCTCTTTGCTTTCCTTCTTGATGCTTCCATGGTGCCCTCTCCCCAGCTACCATTCTGTCCTGGGTGCTTACAGCAAAGCTGCAGGCCATTTTTCCCTTGACCTTTGGATGCTCTTCACCTTGGGTTCCACACTTAATCCCATGTACCTGGGAGTCTCACTGCACTTAGAGGCGTAGTTTCATGGTGGCTGCTGTGTGATGGCCCTTTCTCTTTTCCTTTTCTTCTAGCTTGCTCTTAGCCTTATAGAGCTGGGCACTGTTACCCAGCCTTGATTGACTATATATCCCTCTGTCCTGTGGGAAAACCATGCTGATCTGGTTGTTCACTGTCACTGCCTTTCCTTGGGGAGCAGCACCAGCTCGTTCTGGGTGCCAGTCCCTGCTGTGCTAACCGGTGAGCTGTGCTGGCATGTGTGGCCTTTGAGCTGCTTCCTGTACCTGCATCGCAGGGCTTCCCTTTCTTGTCATCCTGTCTCATCTTAAGCATTGACTTCAGTCCTTCATCTTCCTCCATTGGCCTTGTCTTCACAGTACCAAGAACCCTGCTGAACTCATCTTTCTGTTCTGCTGATTAATTGTCTTTCTGAAATCCACTCTTTTGCCCCACTGGACACATCAACCCCAGATCCTACCAGGCCTGTTCTTAGCCTTGAGTCTCTGATATATATATATATTTCATGTTTGTTATTCTCTCTGATCTCTGAACAAGGTAGGAAGAGACGTTTCTCCTTCCCCAGTGAAAATAATTCAGATAGACAGGGCTTGTTGACTCTAAGGAGCGAAGAAAGGGGTTAACACAATTTGAGCTGCAAGACTGGAGACAAATTGGAAGGATTGAAATAGTACAGTTTTTGGGGGAAGAGACTGGTGAGCTTTTCATTATCTCTAAAATTGGAGGCAGCAATAATGTTAAAAATCCACAAACAATGGCAAAGTATTGAACATCCAGGTTGGATTAACGAGATTTGGATGTGAGCCTTCCAATCGATATCCTAACTATACTGTGATTTTTTTTTTTAAAGTTTAATCTACCATGTCACAAATGTGTATGAGAATAATGAGATGTTGTGTAAGTCCTTTGTGAACTTGAAAGTCTTTCACAAGTATGAATTATTGTGTAAGGATATTGAAACAGTATTTTCAAGGAAACAGCTTTTCTTTCTCTATTTTTATTACAAGAATATAGTATCTTAGTCAGTTGTAATTAGATTCAGTGGTTCAGATTAGGAATTTAACTATTCGTTGTTTATCTGTATAGGAAAATGTGCCCTAATTTTTAACTTTCCCCTCCTAGTTTGCAAGGTCCAGAGAAATCTCTGGGGCTCTCAAGGGAAAAGGATTTTAAAATATGAAAGACTTGCATGCAGATAATTGAGAATTGACTAGTTTATAGTTAGAGGAATTCCTGGGGAAAAGAGAAACTAACAGAGAAATTCGTGTACAATGTATATTCTCAGTGTTTAAATATTCATTTTTAACTTTGTAATTTTTCTTTTGCAGAAACTCTAGGTGGTCTGGATACCATTGTCAAGATCCCTCCACATGTACTGAGGTAGGAGATGGACATTGTATAGTATCACAGAAGTCAGTACTACCCGCTGAAGGCCCAGATAACCACATTGGTTTACAGCGTGTCTTAGTTTGTTTTGTGCTGCTATAATAGAATACTACAGACTGGGTGATTTATAATGAACAGAAATTTATTAGTTCATGGTTCTGGAGGCTGAGAAGTCCAAGATCAAGGGGCCACATCTAGCGAGGGCCTTCTTGCTGCATCATCCCAAAGGTAGAAGGACAAAAACAGGGTGGAACAGAGAAGAGAGAAGGGGACTGAATGCACCCTTTTCTAACAAAGCCCCACTCCTGTGATAACAGCATTCATCCATTCATGGGGCAGAGCCCTCATGGCCAGATCACCTCTCATTAGGCCTGACCTCCCAATACTGTTGCATTGGGGATTACGTTTCCAACACTTACTTTTGGCGGGGACACATTCAAACCATAGCATAGCATTTTACTTGCTGACTAAAGGCTTTCTTGCACCCATGAGCTGGGATATTTCATGAGATTAGCATGATGTGAACCTGATTGCATTCGCTCCACCTGTCTGTAGAGGGAATGAAATCAGTGACCTAAAGGAACCAGCCATGGAAGTCCATGATAAAAGGATCAAATTGGTCAAGGAGAGACATGATCAAAACTTACATGAAGAAGTAGAAAGAAAATTGCACTCCCTGTGATGGGGATGCACCCCTACAGCAGGTAGTGTGGATTTAAGCTCTGATTGGCAACCCTGGCTGGACATCATCTGTCTGGTTGTGAAGTCCACAGCCACATGCAGCAGCCCAGAGATAGGGAGCCTATTTCCCCACCTTCTTCCCTTCCCACTATAACTTCCCCCAACCCTCACTGGGAGAGAAATGCCTGCCCTCTGTAGAAAAATTGGAAAGAACAATACAGCAAAAAAGAAAGTTGTCCATAACTACATCACCTAAGGATAACCACTGAAAACAGTTTAATAGAGTTTCTTAAATGTCTTTTTCTATACACATATATTTTTATAAATTAATATAAAATTTTATTCATGACTTTGTTGCCTGCTTGGTTTTTTTTTTACTCAATACCATATGAAGAATATTTTCTAATGCCAGTATATGTTCTTCAAATTAAAATGTTACATATACTTCCATTATATGGCTGTAGCATAATTCATTTAGCTGTTTTCCTATTGTTTAATAACATTCGGGCTGTTTCCAGGGTTTTCTTTGAGATTATAAAGTATATTGGACTATAACCCTTTGTTGAGTATGGTTTATGTTCTCAGGATATTGTGATATTTTCTCTCTTTTTAAGTAGATTGAACAAAATTTATGTTTCTATCTTTTTAAAAAATTCATTATTTTTCCTGTAGTAACTGCTACAGGTTTACATATTATAAGGGAATCCATGTGTTAAACTAAGTGCATTTTTGTATGTACAAAGCTTATACATGAACAGAATGTCTGGCAACAACATGTTTGTCTGGCGGAGAGATGGTGCAGCTGGGGTGTCCAGCGCATAGGAGGATGTGAGGACTTTCTCTGAGCTGTGAAGGCATGGATAGTTTAAAGAAGTCAATTTCCTGGCCCCCAACTTCTATAAGTTCCCTTTCTTAAAACTGATTTGCTTCAAAACTGACATCGCCACGTCTCCTTTTCCACCTCACCTTTTACTGTCACTCTGCTCCTGCTTGACAGAGAAAACCACACCTGTTACCCACCTCTGTCTTACAGTAGTGTGTTGTCCTGGGGTACAGAGATCTTGTTCCACCCACAAAGAACTATGAACATACTAGTGTCCATACTGGTAAAGGGAGTGATTATAAGGACCAGAACACATATCATTTTTCAAGTTATGTAGTTTTAACTTCTTGGCTTTCAGCAATATTGAAGGAGCTATAAGATGATAGACGAAAATATTTTTTTGATGATGTCTCCTTCATTCCCTTATTATTTATGTAAACAAGGTGTCTTACTGCATACAACTATAAAGGTAAAAAAGAATTATATGGAATTGGTGCTAAATTCTACCTTATTATATAGCAATGGAAAATACTTCTTCATAGGCATATGAACTAACTGGGAGAAATATAAACAAACTCCATTTCTGTAGAAATGTATTTTTAATAAAAGTATATTTTCCATGCTAACCATATTGACATTTTGATAAATAATTACTAATGTTCTTTGGACCAATTTTGTGCATTAGTAATGATTGCTTACAATTGAACATTTTAAAGCCTTATGGTTACAGGAAATATTTTAAAAATTACTTTATACATACTTTTTCTTAACAGAGAAGTATAGTAGGGAGATTAATAAAAGCCTTTCTAGCATTAAAATATATTGGAGAAAAATGTTTGGGGAAAATGGAATCGAAATACAATAAGTTCAAGGAGAAAAATAACAATACAGCATTTTTTTTACTGTTAAAGAAGAGTTTGTTCACCTTTTTTGATGGATGAAGGTGTTTTTCAAATTGCTGTCATATTCACGAGATACATTTCAAGAGTGATATGTTTTAATTAAAAATTTTAATAATTCAAGTATTCCAGAATTACAGACTTCACAATTAAAATTATGATGAAAAAATTTGAATGCTAACTTAAAGTATGTGAAAAACAGAATTTTAACATTTTCTTAGTGACTACATAAGTAAAAGAGTTTGATAAACTCTGCTCTAAAGGTTGTTTCCTCATCCAAAGTGTTGTTTAACTTAGCAGTGAGGTTTTCTGTGGTTCTGGGTTTGTGATAAAAGATCTGTCTTCAGTATGAGGAGCAACAGAAGAGGTTTCTGCTCCACTGGCCGGGAATGTTTAAAATTGTTGGGCGCATACATATATTTAGAATCGTTATAGTCTCTTGCTTAATTGATCCCTTTATCATTATATAATGACGTTCTTTGTCTAGTGTTCATGTGTATGTGTGTGGCTAGAAGAGCTGGAGAGAATATGGTTTCAATGTGTCCAAGGACATATTTTTGGTTCTCCTTTTACTCATTTGGCTTTATTTTATTCAATGATCTTTTGCTTTACCCCAGAGCCAGCTACCTATCTTGTGCACCTGCAGGAGCTGTTCACAACACTGGTGGGAGGGGTGCCAGATGAGACTATGGATGAATATATGCATATGTACATGTCTTTACATGTTTTCACCATTATTAGAAATTCAACTCAGAGTATTTCCCCCAATGATGAAGATTATCCTAATGTACAAAGATACATCATCTTACTATTCAAAAGAATGGACATTATTATGTTTCAGATGCACAATGAGATCTATCAAGCATTCTTGTACAGAGAATTGAACCATATGAATGAGACACAGCAGATGTGAGCCTTGCATTCAAAGGTGTTTTTTTAAAAACAATTTTGAAGGAAGAGAATGAAGATATACAAAACAGACAACATTGTGATGTGGTAGCAAATGTAAATTTATTATAGACTTCTATACATTTAAGGAGGTTTCAGTTTGTGATTCACAATAGTGGGGAACCTCTCAAAGCCTCTTCTAAGATACAAGAAGCAGCCATAATTAGAGCAGAAAAGAGATTGAATCAATACTAGTCTGATTTACTATTCCATGTTATCATTAGGGAAATGATATAAAGAGGAGACATACAGTAATGGGCTTTTCCACCTGTGTTGTAAATCAGTCCTTCTTTAATCCTTTGATTCCTCTTCCAGGCACTTTAAACCAAGAGAGCATTTACTCTGTTAAATCATTATGTTTAACATGGCATCCTTCTATTTGAGCATCTGCTAAAAAAAAAAAAATCCAGGTACTGTAAATATTTGTCTGCTCATTGAGGAGAATTTGGATATGTTATTTTTTCTTCCATTATGCTTACATTTAATATATGGGAAAGAAACCAAGATTATAAACTATCTCTTGCATTCTTCTGATTTTGAATTCAGATTTAGTTTTCATTTCTGTTACATAATCACCTGGAGGTGATTATTTGCAGATTTTTAAAATTGTTTGTTTTGGAAAGGGCTACAGGGATCATTCATAATCTTGAATACCTTTGCTCTGCTTTTTCCTATTTTTTCTTTTGCCACTGATTTGTTAATTTCATGTTAAATATAGTCCCATTCTCGTAATTACTAATATTGTTTTGGTCAATTGTGTACGTTAGTAGTGGTAGCTTAAATCAGAAGAACCCTTGAAGAGCCTGTGTTGAAATTGAATCCTTGAGAGACCTATGTTGTATTATTTTTCCTTTTGCCATTGATTGCGCTAAGGACTTTTGAATGATTTAAGTGACTGGTGACTGGATTCAGTTATGCATAGAGCATTCTAAGAGAGATATTGATGATAAAACATATTAGATGGAATTAAGGAGGTCAAGAGACATTGCTTATTTGTGCCCAAGGCTCTGTCACTGATCAAATGCTCACTCTCATTGTTGATGTGGTGAGCAACAAGGGTAGGAATTAATGCAGAGCCTATTCATATTCAATGCCAGGGAGGGAGGCAGGTCCAGGGAATATGTACTATGGAATATTTCATGACTTTATTAGTGGCTAGTCATGTGAAAATCTTTCCACCTTCCTGCCCTTGGTCTTGCTTTTGATTTGGGGGTGAGTTTTAAGGGTCCTTATCTTCCTCCATGAGGAGACTGCACCCTTCCTATCTTTGCTTCTCTTTTCCCTTTTCTTAAACTTCAAGGTCTCCTTACATGCATCTTTGCAGGGTTGAATAAATCTATGAATTAGTGGGCTACTCAGGTATCCCTACACTGAAGAAGCCATTGATAGCTCAGGTTATGTCTTAGATTAGAATCATCCTCCCCATGTCCTTTTTGCTTCATAAGCAAAAGCCAACTCAGGATGTTCCCTAATAGTGACAGATTTGGTGAAAAATATGACCAAGTACAGTTGCCACTGATAGTCACTGATTCCATCATGGCTATCCACTGGTTTTTCAACCAAGTAATATCATAAGACTTGGAGGCTACCGATCAAGAACAATTAGAATATTCTGCAGTTGTTGAGTAGAATATTCTGTAAATGTCTGTTAGGTCCATTTGGCTTAAAGTCCAACTTAAGTCCAATGTCTCTTTGTTGATTTTCTGTCCTGACAATGTGTCTAATGCTGTGAGTGGGATGTTGAAGTCCCCTACTATTATTGTATTGGTGTTTATCTCTTTCTTTAGGTCTAGTAATATTTGTTTTATGAATCTGGGTGCTCCAGTGTTGGGTACATATATATTAAAATTGTTATAGTCTCTTGTTGAATTGATTCCTTTATCATTATATAATGACCTTTTTTGTCTTTACTGTTTTTGATTTAAAGTCTGTTTTATCTGATATAAGTATAGTGATTCCTGCTCACTTTTGATTTCCGTTTGCATGGAATATCTTTTCCCACCTCTGTACTTTCAGTCTATACATGTCTCTACAAGTAAAGTGAGTTTCTTATAAGCAGCGTATAGTTGGATCTTTTTTTTTTTTTTTTTTTTTGAGACGGAGTCTTGCTGTGTCACCCAGGCTGAAGTGCAGTGGTGCAATCTCAGCTCACTGCAACCTCCACCTCCTGGGTTCAAGTGATTCTCCTGCCTCAGCCTCCTGAGTAGCTGGGACTACAGGCACAGTGCCACCACACCCAGCCAATTTTTGTATTTTTAGTAGAGACGGAGTTTCACCATATTGGCCAGGCTGGTCTCGAACTCCTGACCTTGTGATCCACCCGCCTCAGCCTCCCAAAGTGCTGGGATTACAGGTGTGAGCCGCTGCACCCAGCCTAGTTGGATCTTTTTCTAATCCTTTATGACAATCTATATATTTTAAGTGGAGCATTTAATGGAGCATTTAATGCATTTACATTCAAGGTTAATATTGGTATGTGAGGTTTTGTTCCTGTCATGTTGTCATTTTCTTGATTCTTTGTTTTTTTCTTTCTCTCTCTCTCTGTGGTTTGGTGGAATTCTCTCTTGTTGCCATTCATTCCTTTCTCTTCTCTTAATCCTTTGATTGCTTTATAAGACCTGTGAGCTTTTGTGTTTTCATAATGGTGAATATCAGCCTTTTATTTCCATGTTTAAGACTCCTTTGAGCATTGCCGGTAAGCCAGTCTAGGGATAATAAATCCTCTCAGCATTTGCTTATCTGGGAAAGAATTTATTTCTCCTTCATTTATGAAGCTTATTCTTTCTGGATATAAAATTCTTGGTCAACATTTTCTTTTCTTTGTGTTTCAGCACTTTGAAAATGTCATTCAATTATCTTCTATCTAAGAGGTTTCTGCTGAGAAATCCGTTGTTAGTCTGATGGGGTTTTCTTTACAGGTGACTAGATGCTTTTCTCTTGCTGATTTTAAAATTCTTTCACTTTTACTTTATTTATTTATCTATTTATATTTTTTTGAGACAAGGTCATGCTCTGTCACCCAGGCTGGAGTGCAGTGGAGCAATCTCAGCTCACTGCAACCTCTGCCTCCCAGATTCAAGCAATCCTCCCACCTCAGCCTCCCTGTAGCTAGGACTACAGGCATGTGTCACCACACCCAGCTAATTTTCCGTATTTTTTATTTGTTTGTTTGTTTGTTTGTTTTGGTAGAGATTGGGTTTCATCATGTTGCCCAGGCTGGTCTCAAACTCCTTGACTCAAGTGATTCACCTGCCTCAGCTTCCCAAAATGCTGGGATTACAGGCATGAGCTACCGCACCTGGCTCACTTTTACTTTAGACAGTCTAATTATAATATGCTGCAGTGAAGTCCTTTTTGCAATGTATTTTTCTGGGAATTGCTGGGCCTCCTGTATCTGGAGGATCTGTCCAAATTTCTTGCCAGACTTGGGAAATTTTCATCAATTATTTCCTTAAAGAGATCTTTAGTCTTTCTTTTCCCTCAGGAACACTGATAATTTGTAAGTTTGGTTGCTTTATATAGTCCCAAATGTCTCAAAGGCTTTGTTCATTCTTTTTTCCTTATATTTTGCCTGACTGTATTATTTCAAAAGACCTGCCTTCAGGTTCTGAGATTCCTTCTTCTGCTTGGTCTAGTCTATTACTGAAGCTTTTGAGTATATTTTGTAATTCCTTCAATGAATTTTTCAGTTCCAGAATTTTTTTAAGATGTCTATCTCCTTGGTAAATTTTTCATTCATATCATGAATTGATTTTCTGATTTCCTTATATTAATTTTCAGATTTTTCTTGCATCTCATTGAGCGTGTTTAAAATCAATATTTTGAATTTTTATCTGACATTTCAAGAATTTCTTTTTGGTTAGGATTTATTGGTGGAGAATTACTGTGTTCTTTTGAGGGTGTCACATTACCTTACTTTGTATGCTTCCTTTATCTTTGTGTTGATTTAAATGCATTTGGAGCAAGGGTAGCTTCCTAGTTTTGAATTTGTTTTTGTTGGGCAGGGGGACTTTTTCTCTTGAAGATGTGACTATGATGTTGGTCGGCTAGGGTTTTACTGAAGGCATTCCCTAATCCTCACCATTCTTATGTCCTAGGCCATCTCATATGATGAAATATAGCATACTTGTCATGGCTCCTCTTCCTTCCACATGCCAAAGCCAAGACCAAAACCACAGATCTAGAGGTGTTTGAATAAGTAGCCCAATAGCTCCCCTGCATGTTGAGTACTAAAATGTTAGGGGGACATGTTCTGAGCTGCTCTCTTCATCAAAATTGCCCAGTATGTGTCTTATAACATGCAGCCTTTCTCACTTCCTTATCCTACTTATCCTTGAAGACTGTGCTGAGATGTCCTGAAGTCCTTCCTTAAATTCCTAGGTAGAAATTATATTTCTCTCCCTTGTGCTGTCACCATTCTTCTTACATAATCCTGTCATGAAGCTCATCAACCACGTTGGCAGTTGTTTGCAGGTTCTATTCTCAGACCCTAGCCTCAAGGAGCTCATCTAGACAAATTACCCATCTTTGTATCTCTTAGCTCAGTGCCTTGTAAATGTTTGTGGGATGGAACTGCTTCTCCAGCTTTACATCACATGTCCCAGAAAGCCACTGCCTTCATCTCCTAGATTCTTAGAAAATGCAGTATTCGAAAGAATCTGTGCCAAAATGGAATCTCAGCTTTGGCAGTAGGAATTCTATATCTTATTGACTGAGAAGGTTGGTCTTAAAGAGTATACCCAGAAGCCCAACACTCAATTCATTGACCTCAGCTAGTGTAGACTTAAATCCTGTGCTCTCTACTCAACTAAACCCTGCCCCACCTAATGTATATTAGATAAGGGGTGGGGGATGGTGGTGGTAGTAATCAGGACTCTGACCAATATTCTATGCCAGAGGATGCTAAAGATACAAAGGTTTCAGTTCTCAGTAGATTTCCATGAAAAGTCCTTGGCCACCCTGGAAGAGACATGCTGCCTGTCCTACCTCCACCTCCAACATGAATTTGACTTGAAGTATTTCTGTTCTAAAGGACTGAAGAACCTCCACTCCTATCCTGCCCCAATCCAGGATTGTCTCTTTCTTCCTTCCAGGTCACTTGCAACAGTACTGGTCCAGATGAAATAAAACTGTCAAGGGAATCCTGGAGCTATTTTGTCAAAAGGCAGCCATTGGTAGCAAACCTCTTGTTGGCATTACTCAGTGCCCCTTTGGGAACAGTCCCATTGATTACCCCAGCCATAACCCAGCCATTTTGCTTACCTGCTCCATGATTTTTCAGAGCCAACCTCAGCCTACTTGCTTTCTCTTGCCAGTTGTACTTTCCAGAAAGACTCTAACAGCTTTTTTTTTCCCATTTGTCTTTGTATGTGTCCCACCACCTCTCCTCCCTAGCTGACCCTCTGCCTGGCCCTTTGCTTCATTTTGCCTGCCTTGTCCATACACTTCATTCAGTCTAGATAATGACATATTCCTCCTCGTGTTGACGTGGGGACCTACTGATTTTTCATGCAGGGTGTGAGCACATTCATCAGTGTTTATACTTGGAGAGAACCATCCATAACAGCTTCCCATTCCTCATATGGTTTTACTTTAATTGCCTTTATGCTGTATTGATCTATTTTAGTGCTTTAATTCTGTGCTATGAACCCCGGAGCGACTTCTGCAATATATGCAAGTTTTTTTGGTTGTTTTGTTTTGTTTTGTTTTTTAGAGACAGAGTCTCACTCTGTTGCTCAGGCTGGAGTGCAGGGGCACAATCATAGCTCAGTGCACACTCGAACTCCTGGATTCAAGCAACCCTCCTGCCTCAGCGTCCCAAGTAGCTAGGACTACAGGTGTATGGCACCACACTCAGTTAATTTTTTAAAAACTTTTTGTAGAGATGGAGTTTTGCTACGTTGCCCATGCTGATCTCAAATTCCTGGCTTCAAGCGATCCTCCCACCTTAGCCTCCCAAAGTGTTGGAGTTACAGGTGTGAACCACCAATGCCTATCAGTTTTTTGGCTTTAATTTGAAGAAAGAAACATATCTGCATCAACTGGGAAGAACTTTGTATGATTTAAAATGATGAGGACAGCAAATACCCCAATAGCTGTTTTTGGCACACAGTTTGATCCTCATCAGTATTGTTCCTGCCTTTTATGTCATGAAGAAGTGTTGGACTCCCCTTGTTACCTCCCACTGTCATGTAGGAAGCAAAGGATGCTGGTGTAGAATTTGCAGTTCACGTTTTCAGCTTGGGCTAATGAATGGAGGATCTGAGCATACATGCTGGACAGGTGCTTCACATTATTCTAGGTAGATTACAAATATCTCTGCTTCTCTTGGATGTAAACTCATCTTGAGTCTCCTTTTCTTGCCTTCTTCCTTTTCTCCCTACTATAGCTGACTTCTCTTTGCAAAGTCACACAAATGTAACTGAGTTTTGGCTCTGTTGAGTCAAACTCTGTTGAGTTTTGCTGGTTACCATAAAAAAAAGGCTGGGGGGTGGGGGGGGGAGCTTTAAGACGCCCTGGTTAGTCCAAGCCTGGCTCATTTTCAGATTTAGCGAATTCTTTATCTGAGCAAGCTGTGAAAGGCAATGTAGGGAAGACATTGTCAGCCTTTCTGGGCTCAGTGGGAACCTGGTAAGTGAGCAAGGGCTTGTTCTAGAGGAGACCTGAACTTTTCTAGCTTCCCGAGATCAGGCTTGCCATAAACAGGTGACCAGAAAAATCTATTTGCAAGGAGAGAGTGGCACATGGACTAGTGTTTAGCAGTGGAGGTTGCTGAAATCTGTGTTAGAAATCAAGGTGCTCTGAAGACCTAGTTTCTCTTTTTCCTTTCTGCTGCCACAGAAGACAAAGAATATTCTTGTCTCCTTTTAACATAGTATAAGTGATAATACCATTCTGCTTCCTAACTTACAAACAGCTGTGTCTGTGGGCTATCTGCCCATTGTAAGCTAGTCCTAATGGTTTCCATGTTCTATTCCCGTTGATGAGGAAAACCTACAATTAGCTCTCCATTACAGGGCCTCTCCTTGTTAATAGCTCTGACCTAAAAGCACTTTTTAAGTGATGCAGTCATCACTTAAAGAAGTCACCACTTAAAAAATGAGTGCATAAGTCACCCAAGTTAGTATGTAAGGGATGTTGGCTTGAGTGATATTTTAGGATGTGCACGAATTATTAATGTTCAGAGACAAGCCATGGCCACTCATCCTTTCTTTATGACCAATAGTTGATGACTTTATAACTCTTGGCTTTAAACACAAAATAAATCCACTGACAAAAATATAGCAATCCAATTATGAATTTTTGTTTCTTAGGCCTCTTCATCCCTTTGTTTTGTTTTGTTTTGTTTTGTTTTTGAGATGGAGTCTCACTCACTCTGTCACCCAGGCTGGAGTACAGTGGTGCGATTTGGGCTCACTGCAACCTCTCTCTCCCAGGTTCAAGCAATTCTCCTGCCTCAGCCTGCAGAGTAGCTGGAATTACAGGCATCCACCAATGCCCAGCTAATTTTTGTGTTTTTAGTAGAGATAGCATTTTGCCATGTTAGCCAGGCTGATTTCAAACTCCTGGCCTCAAGTAATCCTCCCATCTCGGCCTCCTACAGTGCTGGGATTATGTGTGAGCCACTGCATCCAGCCTCTTCATCCATTTCGAATGGAATGAAGGTAGGATTTTTGCTGTGTGCATTATTCTATGAATTGTTTTCATCATTAAACTGTGCCTTTAAGGCAATTTCGTCCCAAATTTCCTGCTTTCATTTCAAACTATGCCTCTGAGAAATTGTTTATATTGATGGATTATAAAAATGGACCCCAAGAGATGGATAGGGACCCGAGCTCATCAATTTAGTGATGTCAGTAGCTCCATAGAGGTATTTACATCTTTCTTTTTCACCCTGTAGGACTTTTCTTCTGGGAGAAGGGTGGGTGCAGACTAGAATCACGTTTTGTTTTCTTGGAAACCTTTGTTTATTATTAAGTATTTTATATTTTTGTGTATTTTTAATTTTACTGCATATTTATGTATAGTTGAATTGTATATAAATCAATAGGATTATGTAATTGCATAATTCCCTGATGTATCTTTTTCAAGTTGTCTGATACATTTGATACGGGAGAGCTCCCTTTACCTATTTTATAGTCCACTACTCCATTAATATGATGCTGTTTAATAGCCTCATAATTCACATTTCCCATCTAAATTTGGGACACATGAGAATATAAGTTAACATTTTCAAACCTTTACCAAGTGCCAGAGACTTTCCTGGGTACTATATGTATGACGGTCCCACTTAATCTTGACAGCACTCCTGTGTGAGACAGTGGACACACTGAGGTTGGAGGGGCTATGTAGCTGTCTGAGCTCCTTGAGTCAGTCCAGGGCAGAGCCAGGGCTGCTGGACTCCAAAAATCACCTTCCTAACTCACTATGGGGTATTAGCTCTCCAATTATTTGACTTAATACAGAAGATTTTTTATTATTATTTGCAATTTATGGGAAGAGCTGAGATATATACGATTACATTTCATGCAGTAAATCACTTGATGAAGCACCATTGTTGAAAAAACCTCCTGGAAAACCTGCTATATTTCACCATTGCCCACTCACAAGTGCAACTTACCAATAAAGGATTATGGATTAGACCACCTTGTATCAAAACAGCTTCAAATGCAATTTCCAAGGAGCCAGTGCTTTTAAAAGAGGGTTGTCCTATATTCAGACTGAGGGGAGTGTCATGAATTATTAGAGCTATTAAGATTAGCATGTATACCCAGCTTTGCCAGGAAATGACTTAAATTGACTTTACCTCTCTGTAAGGAAGAAGGAAGCTTTAAGATAAAAGAGACTCTAGTCTGGAATTGATGTGAATACCCACTGGGGAAACCTGAGTAATTTTGCAATTAAATAACTAACTCTTACCTCTCCACCTTCTGCTAACTTGACCAAGGGAAGAGGCCAGGTAACAATTAAATTACATCTTTATTTTTACTACCTGGTTTTTTAATGAGGGTTAAGGTGAGCAAAACTGAAGAATTACTGAGAGAAGATTTAGGATAGGGCTCATTTTTAGGCCTAAAGGAATCCTTCTAGAATATTTTAAGTGAGAGCAGACCTACACTAATTTTCAGTTTAATGAAGTCCAGAGAGAATTGTTCTATATAAAATAATGTTTTTTTTCCTGAAACTATAACTGCCCCATGGTGTGCTTTATTTTATAAATCCTATTTTGTTTTTCTGTATTTACCAGCTGGGAGAAAAACCTTCAAAAACAAAAGGGGTTTTGTATGCTTATTTCAGAGGCTGTTGGTAGGACAGAAGCCAGGAAACTGGGTCCAGCTGTGCTTGGGGGTTGGGAGAAGGAGGGATCCCGTGACTGGGAAGGGCAGAGGGAGAGGGCTGAACACAGAGGACACCCAGGACTGAGCAGGTGGGAGGGCTGCTGGATTTACCCGCAACTCTGAAATAAAGCTGGATGTGGAAGACAAGGCCAGCAACACAACCTTTGCTGAAAATGGGGAGAGGAGCATTCGTGCATTTCAGAGGTAGTAAAAATAAAGATGTAATTTAAAGTCAACAGGAGGGTTTGATTAAGAAAGAAAACAATTGTTAAAGGTGTGCATGCCCAGGCATTCAGTACAGAGGATGTTTTTACGAATATTTGCTCGAGATGATTGCCTCACTGCGCCCAGTTCTACATGGTGACGTCTCTATCGGAGGGGTCTGGAGAGAGTGATGCAGAGTGGGAAGACAGGGTGGGGACTGGGCTCATGTGGATCAGGCAGTTGGCAAGGGGGAGCAGGTGGCCTGGGTTTGGAGTCAGAGCCAAACACACAGCATGGTGCATGCCGGAAATTCAGTGAGGAACAGGACGCAAGCTCTCTTCTCTCAAAGAGCTCATCACTTGCTGAAGGGAAAGCAAATAGGTCATCATAATACACATGCAAGTCCTGGTTCTCTCACATATGTCTGTTGGGACCTCGAGCTGGTCATTTTGTCTGTCAGTTTCCATAAATGGAGATGGAAACGGGAAGGTAGGGAGGTTCCTCTGTTTCCCCATTGTGACAGGTCTGAAGAGATCGCATTGCAGGCCACAGAGGTGGCCTCAACCTTCCCTGTGAGTGCTCAGCATGTGTCCATGCTGGATCTGTCCAGAGGAGGGCCTTGCCCCTTTGTATCTCCCCCATATTGGGGCAGGAGGGCAGCTTCCACCCACAGGGGTAGCTCTCAGAACCCTCTGTGCGTTACTGATGTGGACTGAGGCAGCACTTCTCAAACTCTTTGGTCTCAAGACCCTGTACATTTTTAAAAATTATCCCGCATGGCTTCTATTTAAAATTTGGATTCTATCTATTTACCATATTAGAAACTAAAACAAAATTTTTAAAATTATTCATTAAAAAGAATAGCAAACCCATTCCATGTTAATATAAATGATATATTTTTAATGAAAAATAACTACTTTTATTATACTTCTACCATCCTCCTAGCTGTGGAATTAATATTCCCCCAAACAATGTAGTCCTTACTGGGTTCTTATGAAGATTACGTAAGATGGAAGATTACGTAAGATGTAATCTTACGTAAGATGGCAGTTTGCAGAATGTACAACAGATGAATGAACATTCACAACAAGTGAATGAAATGTCACTCTAGTAAACAGGCTTGCAGTTTTCTGGCAGTTTGCGGTGTGATTAAGGTTTCCCCCATCCTGTGCTGGGTTTCAAAGTGTGATCTTAGGTAGGAAAACAAGAGTACCGGGAAGAAAGGGCAGATGAGACTCTGGATTTAAGTAGCATTATTTCCTCGTCCTGTGAATATAAAGGGGCCCAACTGGTCCTTGGGAATTATAAACAAATCTGCCTGAGCAGGCAAGACTTGGAAAACTTGACTATGGCAGTCTTAAGTGTTCTTTAAAATAAATTCTGGTGTCTGAAATAAGAGAATTGGAATCTAATGTTGCTCTATCAGCGTGTTCTGTTTCCGTTTTTACTTGTAGACTCAAATTTCTTTGAGCTGGCCTCTCTTGTGGCAGTCCATGGATGAGGGTGGCTGTTGATGGAGCTATGGGTGGGACGGAGGACATCACATTTCCAGTAGTACTGCAACACATACCTACGTGAAGATGATGCTTTGGTTTTGTTTTTAACCAGAAAATACACAAGGGTATTCTTAGTTTAGGGGGTAATTATTTGCATTTGTAAATTCTCTGGGCCTTGCATTATTTTCCAGTGGAGAAACCATTGCTTGCCTACCCAACATCCAAATGCTCCTTACCCTCAGTGAACCTGACTAGGTATAGGATCTGCCCTCATTAACAGCCCTGTGCTTCCAAGGAGGCTGGCCACGGGCTTGCCCTGCATCAGAATGTGAAAGGGGCAGCCTCTCAGTCTTGTGAAAATGAAGTTCTTTCTTCCTCTGAAACGTTTCACATTCAAATGATGCTTGGAGCAGCTATAGCTGTTTGCAGCTGTGAGAGGAGCCAGCCAGAGAATGAAGCTGACACATGGCGGATCTGAAGAAAGATAGAAAGGGCCTCCTGCCTGTGTTAAGGGGGCACTAAATCACCTGAACCTGGAGCTAATCTGCCTCCTTGTTTAGGACACTGAGGGAATTGGACTTTGTTACTTGCAGCTGAACGCACCCTAACTGATGCACGATCCCTAAAGGAGTGATCATGACCCGTAGGGATCCAGAGAAGGGAGGATAGCCCAGGCATGTGCAGCTGCCATAACCAATCTGAAGATCTGCTGGTAGGATTCTTTTCTTCATGTCTGGCTGTCTTTTGACCATTTTGTTGTCCTGTTATTTTGTAAGATAAAGAGTTGAAGTTTTAAATTAAATGGTTGGTAACTTTGATAAAATATGGAGGAGAGCTGAGACATATGTGGCGTTTACAAGGTATGGGACCTTAGAGATGGGCGTTGGGTTTCTTTCCACCCCTCGAGCATGCAGATGCATATTAGAGCCTCGACCTTTCTCCATAAATTACTGATTTACTTGTAAGATCTCCCGTCCAGACCTTGAACTCCATCATCCTTATGCCCATGGCCACTGGTGCTACATGAGTGACCCCCCAGTAATGAGAGTTACCAATTATGGAGTATTGTTCTATGCCAGGAATTATACTAATGGCTTGACATGCATTGTCTTATTGTTTACAACAAGTACAATAGGTACTAACATAATCTGCATTCTAATGATAAGGGCACTGAGGCTTGAGTGATAAAATCGCTTGCTTGAGGTCCCACAGCTAATAGATGATAGAGGTTCAAATATAGGTCTGACTCGAAAATTGTTTTTAATTATTCTGTTTCTTCCATGCATATTTGTTGAATATCTGTCATTTAGATGTGTTAGAATGGGAATGGTTGTTCCTATTGATTGCAGCTTTCACCCTTGGGAAATGTACTGGGACAGAAGACACATATGCCACTACCTGAATATTGGCTCTTCTCTGGCAATAGGCCTTAGTGGAGTATGTGACTTACAAATACATTCAGTGGTCAATAAGAGAAAGCCTAACTAGCAGTGGTTTAAATGAGATGGGGCTATTTTCCTCATTTAACAGGCTGTCTGGAGGTCAGCTTTCAGCACTGATATCTCCAGGATTCTCTTGGCCTTCCATTATGTCTGACTCTTCATGCACAAAATGGCTGTTGCAGCTTCAGATATCACATCCCCATCCAGAAAGAAGTCAAAAGGACAAAAGGCAGAAGGGCAGAGCCAACTAAGCAGGTCTGGTCCTTTTTGTCGGTAAAGCAAAAGTTTTCCAGGGTTACAAGGGAGGCAGGAAAAGTGGAAAACGGGATTGTTGGGAAAGGCTCACACCAATCCTGATCTACCACTTGGAGCTGACCATGCTGTTGGGCAAAATAAAGTTGGACTCTTGTCACTGAGGAGAAGGCTGCTCACACTGTCAGCCACACATCTGAAAGTGGAGGCTGTTAAAATTTGAAGAGGTACTGGAGATATCCCCGTCCCGCAAGCAAAACAACTGAGACTTGTAGAGAACACAAGTGTCTGAGCCAGGATAAAAGAAAAGGGCCTGTTTCCTTAGACTCTGCTGCTCTTCTCACTGCACTGTCCCTTTCAAAGCTTTTACATATCTCCTCTGCGAGTTATTCCTCTCATCCTTTTTTTTTTTTTTTGATGGAGTTTTACTCTTGTTGCCCAGGCTGGAGTGCAATGGCGTGATCTTGGCTCACTGCAACCTCCACCTCCTGGGTTCAAGAGATTCTCCTGCCTCAGCCTCCTGAGTAGCTGGGATTACAGGCATGCACCACCACACCCAGCTAATTTTGTATTTTTTGTAGAGATAGGGTTTCTCCATGTTGATCAGGTTGGTCTTGAATCCCTGACCTCAGGTGATCCGCCTGCCTCGGCCTCCCAAAGTGCTGGGATTACAGGCATTAGCCACAGCTCCCGGCTCTCTCATCCTTTTGAAGGAGGCTGGGAAAGTCAGAAACTTCCTAGAGCTTTGTGGATAGAAACAAAGCTTTGGAGAGAGCCAAGTAGCGTGCCCAGGATTATCCCCTGTGTTTGTTCAGAGCTAAACAATGGGAGGGAGTTGGACCAGAGTCCTTTTCACAGACCCCATTGTCCTTCATGATACTGTGACCTCCCTTTGTGGTCTTTCTCCTTAGCCTGGAGCAGTGAGGCTCCTTGCCCAGACGCCCTGGGCTTTCAGGTGGGTAGACACAGCTGCCTTGACACCCCAGCAAGGAAGACTCCGGCTCTCAAGGGACAATTGGGTGGTGTCCAGCCTGCATAAGAATATTGGGTCCCTGTGTGTGCCTGGGAAGGGGAGAATGCCACCTGGTATGGCTATGAAGAGTGGTGATGCCCCATAAACTTGAGTCCAAATGTTTCTCTCCCAGGTTGGTTTGACCCTTTCAGTGCAGTTCCTGGTTCAGTCCTCTGTGGCATATTTCTGCCTTCCCAGGCTGGGACAGAGTGCCTGGTGCTTTCCCACATATTGGGAGAAACACTGTAGTCCACCTCAGCATCCACCTGATGTGAACAGTGTGTCAAGTCACCCTACTAAAAAGGCATCGGGGGGAGCCAGCAGTATGTGTAGGTGGAGGAGTCAACTACTCCTAGTTTCCCTCAACTTAGGAACCTCTCCCAATTATACTAGGTTGGGAAATGAGTGTGTGTGGGGGGGTTAATCTAGGGAAAGGAAAAACACCTGTCCTGAGCTAAAGGCGACTGCATAATAGGATTTTGCTATAAAATAAGAGTAGAATAGTTATAGTGTTTATAATACTTGAGTATTTGTTCATTGACAAATTCCCTTTTCCTCCATGTGAACATCTTTATCAGCCTCCAGGATCCTAGCTGGTTTTCGCTGATTTTTGTGGGCACCCAGACGTGTACTTTTGCAAGCTTACTCAGTCTCTATTTGGATGCAGGGCATTTACAACCACTCCTGCTGCAAATGACGGTGCTGCATATACTCTTTGTGGTCTCTGGTAGATATGAATGGCGAGAATAATAATGTCAGGCAGACTTAGGTTCCCCCCCAGTAAGGAGGATCTGTCCTGTCCTCCACAGTCACTTTGTCATGCCCTCGGCTGGGATAGTTGTCAGGCAGCTTTTACTGTCTTAGTTTGACTGTCTTTTGCGCTTGAATCATTGCACTAAGAGAACAATCTGCTACTGTTTTCTGTCTTCAGTGCGTTAAAAAAAAAATACTGGGCATATTTGTTTTTCTTCCAGCACATGTCTCGTTTGGAAAGGTCATGCATTTATATAGTAGACTTGCTATTACCCTGAGTGCAGTAAAGCAGCCCATTGCCCGATGTATTGCCATACACACAGCTGCCTTCGGGGTGACTAGGCTATAAGGCAGTTACAGACAGGCTGAAGGGTACCTGTTGTGCCCACACACAAACCCAACCTTTAACACGACATTTATCCTGAGAAACAGTCTTGTCTTCACATCACATATTGCCAGACCTGAGG
Source organism: Nomascus leucogenys (assembly GCF_006542625.1). Taxonomy (NCBI): domain Eukaryota; kingdom Metazoa; phylum Chordata; class Mammalia; order Primates; family Hylobatidae; genus Nomascus; species Nomascus leucogenys. Next base: position 124,300,163 of record NC_044383.1, read on the forward strand.
CTACTTGTTGGGCAGGTTAATGCAGATCTTAGTCAACTGACCTGCAGGCTGGAAGAGGGAGATATAGGGTCTGTGATATGTTTAAAGCAGACGGCTAGTAAGGAACCAGCCCAACCTTTTTGGCTCCTGCCCAAGGCCTGTTTTTAAAGAGTGCTTGCAGTACAGGATCGATGGGGATGTTCAGTAGTTGAAATATCACAAACATATTACTGCTGGGAGAAGTTGCGGTTTATGGAAAAATAAAATTTTACCTCATTGTTCTCTGCCTGATGCTTGTTGCCAAAATGAATTACTTAAGGGGAGTTATCTCATACATAGATGCATGAAAGTGATGTTCGATGCCTATGGAGAAGGTACTGCAAAGCTTTTAGCAGAGGACAGGAGCTGTAACTTCAGAAGGTAAAAAGGTTTCAGGCTGACCTAGGGAAACACCTGTTTTAAATGATTTAGAAAGTAAGAGAATACACAATTGACGCACTTGTGAAAAAAGGTAATGTCAGGGTGTGAACTGAGTATGTTCTCAGTGTAGGAAATTGGAAAGCCTAGGAAACAGAAGTATTGACACATCATGTCACTTGAACCATGCAGAAGGTTTTACGACATCCCTACTTTATAGAGAGGAGACTGAGGCTTTGTGAGGATAACTTGCCCAGGATTACCCAATAAAAACTGTTAAAATCTAAACTCTAACCTGTGACTGCTGGGTGCAAAGGTCATATGACCTAAAGATGAATCTTAATATTTGGTTTATTTTCTTCTGAGAGTATATAATGAAATTAGGATATATAGTATGTAATATTTTGAAGCTTGCTATTTTCACTTAGTATATCAAACACATTTTTCCAGTGTCATTAAGTGTTCTTTAAAAACATTTTAAGGCCATTAAAATTCCATCAAATTGATGTGCCATGGCAGGAAGGAAGGTCATTTTACTGTCTCCTTTATTATAGGAATTATTTTAACAATTGGTCAAAAATTAACATGAAATACTAGATATCTTCTCCTCTTTGAAGCTCTGGTCTGTTTTTAAAATGTATGTGGTCAGGAATGGTGACTCATGCCTGTAATCTCAGCACTTTAGGAGGCCGAGGAGGGAGGATCGCTTGAGCCCAGGGGTTCGAGACAGCTGGGCAACATTGCAAAAATCCCATCTCTACAAACAACTTTTTAAAAAATTAGCCAGCCATGATGGCACATCCCTGTAGTCTCAGGTACCTGGGAGACTGAGGTGGGAGGATCACTTGAGCCTGGGAGGTTGAGGCTGCAGTGAATCATGATTGAGCCACTGCACTCTAGCCTGGGCAACAGGACAAGATCCTGTCTCAAAAAATAATAATAAAAATAAAAAGAGTAGTATGCCATCGTGATACTAGAAAGGCAGTTCACTTGCTTGGTAGAGGATTTCGTAAGGATGTTCATTGCTAGTTGATTGTGAACCAAGCAGGATAAACACGTTCCCCCACAGTTATTTAATGATATTACTAAAACCACCCATATGTAACCAGCTACCATATCCTGTGTCATGGGGGTGGAGGAAGCACTAACCTTGCCAGGAGGGGCTCTGGGAATGCTAAGAGATCAAGCAGAAGTGTGGAGCAGGGTGGCATTTGGAAGGATGGATGGATGTGTCAAGTGGATATGAGTCGAGCATGTGTTTGATGAGCAGCATGTGATTCTGAGCCTTAAATGGTATAGTTGATCTCGGAACCAGAGATGAAGCTTTGAAGTAGTGTCGTTGGCCTTGCCATGTATTTAAACTAGTCTGATGCTTAGCTTTTACTATATCTGAGGCTAAATTTAATGGTGTAATGCTGAAAGTTTTATCACTGTAGATAAAAAGTCAATAAAAGAGTGAAGGGTACAGATTTTTCTATCTTCTGGAGCCCACGTTCCTGCCCATTTTCTAGCTGAGTGTGCGATTTGAACAGAAACAGTTCTCAGTGCTGTGTTTCCTGGGAGAAGTGGGGATTATTGCACTGGTGCCATGTGCTGGGTGGTTTGTGTGAAGAACATAGGAAAACTGAAATATTAAACCTTTTCAATACTTTGGCTAATCTGCAGGGATGCTGTTGCTTGTTTCCATGTCGTGGGGTCCTTTCTTTTTCCCTTTTAGCCTTTGTTCCCTGTGGTGGAGCGAGGACATGTTGCTATGGAAAGGGTGTAGGCTTTTGTGTCCTATAATCCTTATATTTGAGTCTGGACTCATCCATTTACCAAATGTATTCATGGATCCATGACTCCAGGAGCTTCATGTCTTGGGCTGTGAAATGGACAGGATAATAGCCACTGCCCCAATTCCTGTGAGGATTAAATGAGCTAACTCACTGAGAAAGTTCCTAACTCACATCACTTCTCATCCTTTCCATGCCGCTTCCTCTTGAGCCAGTTTTTTCTAACTTTCACAGTAGAGTTATGTTTCTAGTGGGAACTGATAATTCATAGTAGTTAGGTGACGTGGGCCAAGTTACTTACCATCTCTGAGCCTGTCTGCCCATTAATAACATGGAAATAATTACATATCACATAGTGTGTTAATGATCAAATTAAATGAGATAATGTATACCAAGTCAGAATGCCTGGCACAGAGTGGGCAGTCAATGACTGGAGGGTACTGGTACAAAATGGACATATCTTAGAAGGGCAGCCTTCCTTCTGGCATCTTCCTGAGCATCACAGCCTCTTCTGGCTACTACTTCTTTGCCGGCATCATTAATTCTCTCTACTCGCTGGCTGTGGGGGTTTCTCAGAGCTCTATCCTTCTGTTCTGCGCCTGTACATTTCCTTGGAAGTTTCATCCACTTCCAAGTTTTCAGCTACTGATTATAGATTGATAACTTCTAAATTTTTCCTTAGCTCCAGGTTAGTATGTCCAATTTGTTATGTATTAGCACTTAGATGCCCAAAGGCACTTTGAACTCAAAATATGCAAAAATATAGCTGCTATCTTTCCCACTTACTTCCTCAAAACTGTTCTTTCAGGCAGTCTTCTCTACTTCGTTTGCATGCTGTCTGTAGGTTCTTTTTCCTTTTTTCCATTCCTGAATGCAGACACCTAAATGCACTTTCAGCGCTGGGTCCTTCTATTAGAGTGGAGCCCTTCCTCCAGGCTCTCCTCCCTCTGGTTAATAATGATGACAACAGTGAAGTTATCATAAGGCAACTGTGATCATCAGAAAGAGCACCATAATCGCAAGTGTTTGTTGAGCATGTACAATGTGCTAGATACTGGCGGTGCTACCCTGAGTCCTAGGTGAGGTGGGACCCTGCCTTGGCCCTGTGTTGTAGAGGCTTTATTTTCAGTCTCCTCAGGGCAATGGAAATGTTCCCACCCAAAGCCTGCCCTTTTCTCTCTGGGTACTGAAGACTTCAGAATTCCCTGCTCTGTCTGTGTTGAGCCTCTTTACAGAAATCAGCTGTCGGGGCCAGGCAAGGTGGTTCATGCCTGTAATCCTAGCACTTCGGGAGGCCAAGGCAGGTGGATCACCTGAGGTCAAGTGTTCAAGACCACCCTGGCTAACATGACGAAACCTCCTCTACTAAAAATACAAAAATTTGCTAAGTGTGGTGGCAGGTGCCTGTAATCGCAGCTACTTGGGAGGCTGAGGCAGGACAATAGCTTGAACCTGGAAGGTGGAGATTGCAGTGAGCCAAGATCGCACCATTGCACTCCAGCCTGGGCAACAGAGCAAAAACTCCGTCTCAAAAAAAAACCAACCAAACAAAAAACTCATCTATGAGGTCTCTTCCCTGACTCTGTCTTTCATGAGGCAAATGGTGCCACAAGCGTGTGCATCCCTAGGCCTAAGGGCTGGCCGTGAAGCAGTTAACTGCAGTGATTGCGGGTTGGGATTGGTCTGCAGGCTGAGGTGTCCGTGTTGCTCTCTGAGACCCCTTGCAGGACAAGACAGAGCTGGGGCCCTCCAGAGCACTATAAATGTTAGGCTGGCCCTGGGCAGTCTGGACTTTGACTAACATAGCTTCTTATCAGGTCATTCTAACACTGCTTGAGCTAGGCAATATTAGTTCCATATTTTTAGATGAAGAAAGTAAGGGTTGAAGAGGTGAAATGCTTAGCACACAGGTTGCCATTGTCAGGGCCTGAATTTGACCAAGAGTAGTTTGACTCCAAACTTTTTTTTTTTATGATAGTCTGTTTTCTATCCATTTTCTACATTGTAGCCAGAGTTCCATTTGGCAGACAGTGTCTAAGATTACATTATTCCTTTGATTAAAAATCTTTCATTAGCTCCTCATTTTCAACTGGCTAAAGGTTAGTTTCTCTGAATGGTATGCAAGACCCTTCAAAGCTGGCTCAAAGCTCCTTTGTGAAATCATTTCACACCAGTCTTCCCACCGTGACTTCCCTATCAGGTCACAATGGGACTTTGGCTGCTCCACGAACCCACTCTGTACCTTTGCATTTACAATCTCAGGTGGGAATGTCCTTTTCTTCTTCACTGAGCTGACCAAGTTCCATTGTCTCCTGCAGTTCAAGGCCTAATGAGTATCACCTTTTTATGAAGACACCGGCATTTTTCTAGACAAAATCTCTCCCACTCTCATTATGCTTCTATAGTTGGTTGTGTATACCTTCATGCAAGTGTTCATTACCTTGTACCTACATTTCCATATTATCACATGTCTGTTACCTCCTCTAGACTATGGGTTCCATGTAGGCAGGAACCGCGTGTCTCATTCATCGTTATGTGTCTAACATTTCACACGGTGCCTGGACATGTAGTAGGCTAAATAAATATTTATTAAAGAAATGCTCTATTTATTACTAAAACTCTTATGTGCTTCTCACAAATGGATTATTAGTCATTTAGAATGCCAATTTTAGTTCTGACTGTTGTGTTAACTGGTAATGGACTGGTTTCATAAGGCATTTTGACACCATACCTGGAAATTTTTATTTCCTAGAAAACTGTTACTTTAGTTGACCATTTTGCAGTCATGGTACTTAATTTATAAGAAATTATAATACATCTATTTGTGCATTATTTGTGAGCTTTAATAGGCCAGTGAGTCTCGAAGAGAATATGAAGTCAGTCTTTTTTTCTCAAAATTATTAGTTTTGTTTTGCTTTTAAGTTACCTGTCTTTTGTAGCATAGACGTTTCTGAAAGATATTTATGCCATAGAGTTGTCATTTTTTTAAGAGGTAGCTCTACAGTTGCATAAGGTTATTGGCATATAAAAAAGACGATGGGGCCGGACACGGTGGCTCACACCTGTAATCCCAGCATTTTGGGAAGTGGGTGCGTCACCTAAGGTCAGGAGTTCGAGACCAGCCTGAATAACATGATGAAACCCCGTCTCTGCTAAAAATACAGAAATTAGCCAGGCGTGGTGGTGGGCACCTGTAATCCCAGCTACTCAGGAGGCTGAGGCAGGAGAATCTCTTGAACCCAGGAGGCAGAGGTTGCAGTGAGCCAAGATCATGCCACTGCACTCCAGCCTGGGTGACAGAGCAAGACTCCGTCTCAAAAAAAAAAAAAAAGATGGTGATGGTATTTTCCCACTACTTTTCTCTTGTTCCATAAAATTCAAGTGTTTGTGTTAGGAACCTGCTGCTGCTGCTGTTTGCATTTGCCACTCCTTGGTGGAAGGGCGCTGCTCCTGCTGGAGATTCCGGGCAGGGTGCTAACTCCAGATTGCCAGCTGGAGCATTTTCATCATGAAAAAAATCATTAAGTAACAAAATGCATGTGTTCTGTGATCCAGGGCAGGGCAGAGCAATTTCCATAGGCATGTTTCATGCTGTCAGTATATCCACACTCTAAGGCTGAAAGCTTGATTGTAGGAAAACATGTCACAGAAAGGAAGAAGCAAGGTTAAGTAGACTGATTTTAAATGACATATTTGGCTAAGGTAACTGTATTTTAGGATCACAAGCCTCACTTCAGTCAAGAAGGCTTTAGGGAGAGGAAACAATTCAGGAAATGTTTGAAAGATGGTAAGGACATTTCTCTAGGGAGAAGAAAAAAGAGAAGCTATTCGAGGAATATGGCTCAGTTATTGATAAATTGGAAAGGGTGGTGACTGGATAGAGGAGATGAAGTTAGCACGGAGGAATTCAGGAAGGATGATATTGAGGCCATTAAGGGAAACAGGCATTCAGTGTTCAGGCCATAAAGCTTTGAAGGAAAGGGAGAGCATGTGTATGTACTTGTAGGCTCAGGCTAACTTCACCTTTTCCCTAATTTTTTTTTTTTTTTTTTTTTTTTTGAGATGGAGTCTCACTCTTGTCTCCCAGGCTAGAGTGCAGTGGTGTGATCTCGGCTCACTGCAACCTCTGCCTCCCAGGTTCAAGCGATGCTCCTGCCTCAGCCTCCCAAGTAGCTGGTACTACAGGTGCGCACCACCACACCCAGCTAATTTTTGTATTTTTTAGTAGAGATAGGGGGGTCTCACCATGTTGACCAGGCTGGTCTTGAACTCCTGACCTCAGATGATCTGCCCTCCTCGGCCTCCCGAAGTGCCGGGATTACAGGTGTGAGCCACCGCACCTGGCAACCTTCTTCCTAATTCTAAAGGTAACATGTTTTACTTTTGAAGATATTTAAAATGTAGAAACATGTAAATAATAAAACCAAAATCATCCACATTCCCAAAAGGCAAAGTGTTGGGGGAAAGTTCTTTCCAATCTCTCCCCCTCTCCTCTGCCTATGCTGTATGTGTGTGCAAGTTTTTATTCAAGAGGACAATCATTTGTGGTATATAATCTGCATGATAGTCTCATATTTTTGTATAATATTTTCAAAGTATTTTCCTGTGTCAAAAAAACTTTAGAATACTTTTAGTGATTATATATTATTATCTATTCCATTCTATAGATGTACCGTGATTTCTTTAACCTCAGTTACATTATACATAAAGATATAGTAAACATCTTTACATAGAAAACTTTGCTGTATCTATGATTATTTTCTTAGAAAAGGCTCCTGGAAAAGGAAACCCTAGTTCAAGGCATACCGATATTTAATTTCTTTATATATATTGACAAAGAGCTTCTTATGAAAACCTTAAAGAGCAGACGCTTTCCACGGTGCCATGAGAAGTGCCTGTGTGAGGAATTAAGTGTGTCTATGGGGATGAGCGGCAGCTTACAGCATTTCATGGTGGGAAGTTGTAAAATTGACATGTGGGAGATAATGTGAGGAAATGTTAAAATGGATTGACAATGGACAGAAAGAAAGGAGTGTCTTAGTACAAAAAAAAAATCTTCACTGGCTTGCTGTGTGTAAAATGTTAAACCTCATTCTTGGAATGTAGTTTGAGATTGACAAATGGTAACCAATAAGGTCTCATGTGCCAAGGCATGAGCTCAGGGGTCCGGTGCCTGCCCTACCTCTTGTCCAGGAGTGATTTTTTTCTGTTTCCCTCCATCCCTCATCAGTAAATGCCAATAATACAGTCATGCATGGCTTAATGACGGGGATAGGTCCCAAGAAATGTGTCATTAGGCAAGTTCATTATTATGCAAACACCATAGAGTGTGCTTACACAAACCTAGATGATACAGTCTACTATACACCTAGGCTGTAGGCCTATTGCTCCCAGGCAACCTGTACAGCATGTTACTGCATGAATACTGTAGGCAGTTGTAACACAATGGAAAGTGTTTGTGTAACTAAACATAGAAAAGGTACAGTAAAAATGAAATACGGAAGATAAAAAATGGTGCACCTGTATAGAGCACTTATAAACGGAGTTTGCAGGACTGGATGTTGCTCTGGTGAGTCTGTGAGAGAGCAGTGAGTGAATGAGAATGCCGAGGACATTATTGTACACTGCTCTAGCCTTTATAAACACTATACACTTAGGCTACGCTAAATTTATTTTTTAAATGTTCTTTTTCCAATAATAAGTTGACTTTGGCTTACTGTGACTTTTTTAATCTTATAAACTTTTTAATTTTTTAATTTTTTGATTCTTTGAAGTAACACTTTGCTTAAGACACAGATTGTCAGTTGTATAAAAATACTTTATATCCTTATTCTATAAGCTTTATTTTATTTTTATTTATTTGTTTTTTTTGAGACGGAGTTTTGCTCTTGTTGCTCAGGCTGGAGGGCAGTGGTGTGATCTCGGCTCACCGCAACCTCCGCTTCCCGGGTTCAAATGATTCTCTTGCCTCAGCCTCCCAAGTAGCTGGGATTACTGGCATGCACCACCATGCCCGGCTGATTTTGTATTTCTAGTAGAGATGGGGTTTCTCCATGTTGGTCAGGCTGGTCTCAAACTCCTGACCTCAGGTGATCCACCTGCCTCAGCCTCCCAAAGTGCTGGGATTACAGGCATGAGCCACCATGCCTGGCCTTTAAGCTTTCATTTATTTTTTAATTTTTAAACTTTTTGTTAAGAACTGAGACACAAACACACATTAGCCTAGACCTACACAGGGTCAGGATCGTCAATGTCACTGTCTTCCACCTCCACATCTTGTCCCGCTGGAAGGTCAGTAAAATGCATGGAGCTGTCATCTCCTATGATACCAATGCCTTCTTCTGGAATGCCTCCTGAAGGACCTGCCTGAGGCCATTTTACAGTTAACTTTTTTCTTTATAAGTAGAAGGAGTATACTCTAAATGATAAGAATATAGAAAATACATAAATGAGTAACATGGTTGTTTATTATTATCAAGTGTGAATGTACTGTACCTAATTGTATATGCTATGCTTTTATACAACTGGCGGCACAGTTGATTTGTTTACACTGGCATCACCACAAACATGTGAGTATAGTGTTGCATGATGTTAGGACTGCTATGATAGGAAATTTCCCAGGTTATAGGAAATCTTCAACTCTATGATCATTTTATGGGGCCACCGTGGTCCGTCACTGACGGAAACACCATCGTGCGGCACGTGACTGTATTTGTCCGTCCTTATTGAGTGGTTGTGAGAGTTATTGGGATCAAGTGCCTGAGCTCTTAGCACGGTGACTGGCATGCTGGAGGTTTTAATAATGGCACTTCCGTGACTCAGCTGCCACTCTCCTTACATCAGTCAAGCTTAAAAAGTATTTTCTTCAGATTATGCAAGTATACTCTAGAGTTATTGTATTAAAATCGGTACAAATGGAAAGTATAAAAAAAGAAAAAATTCTCCCATGTCACTACCTGGAAATACCCACTGCCAACATTCAGCTGAGCTCTTCTTAAATAATGCCCTAATTGATTTGCATTGGTATATATTTATGTTTGTTTTTCTGCTCATTCGGATTTTCCTTATATACATGTGTGCTTTTTATAAGAAAATCATGGACAATAAAAGTTGATATCTTGAGGTAAAGTATAGGCATAACCATTTTATATTATTTAGAATTATTTCTACTAGATTGAATCATGACATTGCCAATATTCAACCTCTTCTGACCTACACAAATGCCAATTTCATATGCTCAACTTAATAATTGCAATAGGTTTGCTAAAAAATCTTGAAAGCCTGCAGGAGAAAAGGGATTTTATGTTCACAGCTATATCCCTAGGGCCTGAAACAGTGCCTGATGGGTGAATCCAATCTTTGTTTTGAAATAGAAAAGTCTTGATACTGATAAAAATAATTTCATTAAAATAGAAATGAAATGGAAACATTTTAACTGCACTGTGGAGAAAATCAATTAAGGAACCAATTTAGTTCCAGTTGGCTCAATGGAATTGGCCCTGGCAAAAGCTTAATCAATGAAAATTCATCAATGTTGGTGTAAACTGTTTAAATGTAAAGGACCCATATTCATTAACATGAATAATAACAACCTGAGTGTCACCACAGTGAGGGCAGAAACCTTTCATATGCAAATTAGGAAACAGCATGACTACCAGGAAAGGTGCTGGCTGTGGCTTGAACTCAGCAGCTAGTTCCAAAGCCAAATTTTTTCCACATATCCAAACTGCCTACACCTTCTCATAACTACACACCAACTGTCAACATAATGCATTGCTTCATGAATTATCACTCCAAATAAGAGAGTTCACATTATTTGTTTGATGCCTGTCCCCATTTTTAACATAGTGGACCTTTGAATTACCACTTTAAAGCAGTGTGCCCTACGCATAGTTGGTGGGAGCTGGCTCTCCTCGTAGACGTTATGGCATAGGCTTGAGGACATAGATTTTCAAAACAAATGGCCTAGCCTAGGCATGGCAACACATGCCTGTAATCCCAGCACTTTGGAAGGCTGAGGTGGGAGGATCATTTGAGGCCAGGAGTTTGAGACCAGCCCAGGCAACATAGCGAATCCCTGTGTCTATTTAATATTTTTTTAAAAGAAAAGAGATGGTCTAAGTCTGAATCACGCTCTGTCATTTGCAAACATATGACCTTGGACAAGTAACCTAATCTCTCTTAGTTTCAGTTTGGTTGAAAATTAAATGTCTACCTTCAAAAGTTATAATTAAATAGTAAATAGGAACATGTGTAGCATGTTACTTTGTAAGCCACATCTAAGCCATTTCAACCAGAGCTATGATTATGATGTGAAGAAATTCAGTTATTTGATAAATAGCTTAGATCACAGAATCCTAGAATTTTAGAGTATAAGCAGACCTCAGAAATGTAAGATATCTTCGTGTCTCTTCTCACCCAGAGCATCAAAATGGAATCAGCCTAACATTCAGGAATGTATTTGGGGTTACTTAAAGTTTACATTTTCGCAATATTGATTCTACCTATCCATGAGCATGGGATGTGTTTCCATTCGTTTGTGTCATCTATGATTTCTTTCAGCAGTGTTTTGTAGTTTTCCTTGTAGAGGTCTTTCAACTCCTTTGTTAGGTATATTCCTAAGTATTTTATTTTTTGCAGCTATTTTAAAAAGGACTGAGTTCTTGATTTGATTCTCCACTTGGTCGCTGTTGGTGTATAGAAGAGCTACTGATTTGTGTACATTAATCTTGTATCCAGAAACTTTGCTGAATTCTTTTTTATCAGTTCTAGGAGCTTTCTGGAGGAGTCCTTAGGGTTTTCAAGGTAAACAATCATACCATCAGCAAACAGGGACAGTTTGACTTCCTCTTTACTGATTTGGATGCCCTTTATTTCTTCCTCTTGTCTGATAGCTCTGGCTAGGATTTCCAGTACTATGTTGAAGAGGAGTGGTGAGAGTGGGCATCCTTATCTTGTTCCAGCTCTCAGAGGGAATGCTTTCAACTTTTAGCCATTCAGCATTATGTTGGCTGTGAGTTTGTCATAGATGGCTTTTATTACATTAAGGTATGTCACCTGTATGCCAGTTTTGCTGAGGGTTTTAATCATAAAGCGATGCTGGATTTTGTCAAATGCTTTTTCTGCATCTATTAAGATGATCATGTGATTTTTGTTTTTAATTCTGTTTATATGGTATATCACGTTTATTGATTTGCATGTGTTAAACCATCCCTACATCCCTGGTATGAAACCCACTTAATCGTGACCATACTGCCAAAAACAATCTATAAATTCAACACAATCCCCATAAAAACACCACCATCATTCTTCACAGAGTTACAAGAAACAATTCTAAAATTCATATGGAACCAAAAAAGAGCCTGCATAGCCAAAACAACACTAAGCAGAAAGAACAAATCTGGAGGCATCACACTACCTGATTTCAAACTATACTATAAGGCCATAGTCACCAAAACAGTGTGGTACTGGTATAAAAATAGGCACATAGACCAGTGGAACAGAATAGAGAACCCAGTTATAAACCCAAGTACTTACAGCCCACTGATCTTCAACAAAGCAAACAAAAACATAAAGTGGGGAAAGGACACCCTTTTCAACAAATGGTGCTGGGATAATTGGCTAGCCACATATAGGAGAATGGAACTGGATCCTCATCTCTCACCTTATACAAAAATCAACTCAAGATGGATGAAGGACTTAAACGTGAGACCTGAAACTATAAAAATTCTAGAAGATAACGTTGGAAAAGCCCTTCTAGACATTGGCTTAGGCAAGGATTTCATGACCAAAAACCCAAAAACAAATGCAATAAAAACAAAGAAAAAAAGCTGGGACCTAATTAAACTAAAGAGCTTTTGCATGGCAAAAGGAATAGTCAGCAGAGTAAACAGACAACCCACAGAGTGGGAGAAAATCTTCACAATCTATACATCTGACAAAGGACTAATATCCAGAATCTGCAATGAACTCAAACAAATCAGTAAGAAAAAAAAATCCCATGAAAAAGTGGGATAGACACTTCTCAAAAGAAGACATACAAATGGCTGACAAACGTACGAAAAAATGCTCACCATCACTAATCAAGGAAATGCAAATCAAAACCACATTGCAATACCACCTTACTCCTGCAAAAATGGCCATAATCAAAAAATAAAAAAAACAGTAGATGTTTCTTGTGGATGTAGTGATCAGGGAACACTTCTACACTGCTGGTGGGAATGTAAACTCGTACAGCCACTATGGAAAACAGTGTGGAGATACCTTGAGGAACTAAAAGTAGAACTATCATTTGATCCCACAATCCCACTACTGGGTATCTACTCAGAGGAAAAGAAGTCATTATTCGAATAAGATACTTGCACACACGTTTATAGCAGCACAATTCACAATTGCAAAATCATGGAACCAACTCAAATGCCCATCAGTCAATGAGTGGATAAAGAAACTGTGGTATATACATACAATGGAATACTACTCAGCCATAAAAAGGAATGAATTAACAGCCTTTGCAATGACTTGGATGAGATTGGAGACTATTATTCTAAGTGAAGTAACTCAGGAATGGAAAACCAAACATCGTATGTTCCCACTGATATGTGGGAGCTAAGCTATGAGGACGCAAAGGCATAAGAATGATACAATGGGCTTTGGGGACTTGAGGGGAAGAGTGGAAGGGGGTCGAGGGATAAAAGACAACAAATATGGTGCAGTGTATACTGCTGGGGTGATGGGTGCACCAGGATCTCACAAATCACCGCTAAAGAACTTGCTCTTGTAATCCAATACCACCTGTACCACCTGTACCCCAATAACTTACAAATTTTTTTTAAAAAAGTTCACGTTGGTGCTTGTATTGAAACATAATTATTGGTAAATCCTAACTCTTCTTTTGTTTGCCTATTTTAATTTCCCTTTGTCCATTGTTACCTGTCAGCCTAAAAAAGCTGGTCTGTTAACCATGACAATGCAGTTAAGGAAATAGGTTCAGTCTCCTCGACATGACCAGATGCAGCATCACAGTGCGGATGATGCCTTCCTCATGCATATGCAGCACTGCTAATTATTCTTCTTTAAGAAAAATGGCATGTCAGGACATGAAACCTGGGGCCACTGCCTTTATTTAGTTAGGCAAGAATAAATTTGCACGTGCCTATGCATAAAAAATAATCGCTTAATGTAATCGAATGTTGGTTTTTGCTATGCCCTTTTCCCAATGAGGCAGCATCTAGAAAGATCAAAAGATGATTTATTCCAGTACAGTGTGTGCAAAGGGGATTTAGTGTGTGCCATGTTGCATTTTCATTATAAATTTCATCCTGAGACCCAATTAACAGGCCTGTTTTCTCTTTCATTAAAATCACTTTTAGAAAAAATGAAGGTAGGAGGGTTTTTATGATATCACAGAGCAAGCAGCAAAATTAGTTATGCCCCATGAATTTTCTTCTTTTACATATGGGTTCATTTCCAATTGAAGTCAGGATCTGAGGCTTGTGATACTACTCTAGGGGCTGCTGGGTCTGAGGGGATGAGAGGCCTTGGATACAGATTATTATGGCCCTGCTACCAACTGTGTTACTACTACAGTAAACTGTTCTCATTCGCGTTGATTTTTATTAGCTGTTTAAGAGCATTAGACTGGTGGGTACACTTTTGTTCTTACTAGTATTTACTAGCAAAAAAAAACCCTGTTTTTAAGCATTTCATTTTAAGTAAATATCTATTTTGTTGTTGAAGATATGGTCAGAAGCAACTACTTTGCAATAAATAGCACTATTGACGTAGACATTTCCTTAAAATATTGGTCCTCAATTTCAACAATAGAATTTTATTTACTATAAAATGCTTATAGTAACCTACACATACACCTACACACACACACACACACACACACACACACACACACACACACAGCTACCCAGGGGTCAGTGTAGCATCTCTTCAAAGGCAGTCCTAGCAGAACCCCAGCCAGGTTACACTGCCCTCTTCTCTCATACAGACCTTGAATGTTGAGCAGAGTTCTTTACCCTAAGGACAGGGACTCCTAACTTGGGATCCATGTAGAGTTGAGGTTTGGGGACTTGTGGATTCCCTCAGATGATAGGCACCCTCCTCTAGGAAGACGGTCGTTTGCCAGATTGTGTGTGTGTGTGTCTGTGTGTGTGTGTGTGTGTAAGAACTAAAATGGTTTAAGAAGCACATCTATTCTAGTTTTGCTCTGATCTTATGAGACCAAAGGAGGTTGGAAGGAACTTGGTCTTGGGAGTCAGATGAATTCGGGTTTGAGTTGTCTCCAACACATTTTAACTGTGTGGCCTTGGGCAGGCTACAAAACCTTTCTGAACCTCAATTTTCTCAAATTTAGAATAAGGGCAAGAAGGTTGTAGTGAAAGTTAAGATGAGATAAATAATAAGTGCTAATTTTCTTTTTTCTTTCTTTGTCCCATGAATACTGATACATAATGAAAGCAGGTACCTGTTGTGACCTGTTCTTGCTGGCCCTTCCCTAGCTCTCAGCATGCTGCCTGGCACACAGGAGGCACTCAAATATTGAATGGATGATCAGATGGATGGTTGAATGATGGAGTGCCTTGGTTTAATATCCAGATGAAATCTTTGTCTATAGTGATACTTCCCCAATGCATTTATCTTCATTTTTTTTTTTTTAGACCAAGTCTCACTCTGTTGCCAGGCTGGAGTGCAGTGGCACGATCTTGGCTCACTGCAACCCCTGCCTCCCACGTTCAATGATTCTCCTGCCTCAGCCTCCTGAGTAGCTGGGACTACAGGCCCACGCCACCATGCCCAGCTGATTTTTTTGCATTTTTAGTAGAGACGGGGTTTCACCATGTTGGCTAGGATGGTCTCTATTGCTTGACTTCGTGATCCGCCCACCTTGGACTCCCAACATGCTGGGATTACAGGTGTGAGCCACCATACCCGGCCAATGCATTTATTTTCTAAGGGAGATCTTGATGCCATGCTTGCCACTGCTATGACCTTCCCAGGACAGTTAGCCCCTGTTCTGTGCAAAATCTTTCTGGGTACATAAAAAGATTCGAGGCCAGGCGCGGTGGCTCATGCCTATAATCCCGGCACTTTGGGAGGCCCAGGTGGGCGGATCACCTGAGGTCAGGAGTTCAAGACCAGCCTGGCCAACATGGTGAAACCCTGTCTCTACTAAAAATACAAAAAATTAGTTGGGCATGGTGGTGGGCACCTGTAACCCAGCTACTTGGGAGGCTGAGGCAGGAGAACGCTTGAACCTGGGAGGCAAAGATTGCAGTGAGCCGAGATCGCGCCATTGCATTCCAGCCTGGGCAACAGGAATGAAACTCCATCTCAAAAAAAAAAAAAAAAAGTTTCGATTTGCCTATCCCATGCTGAAGATCATGATCTGTGTTGAACACTTTGTTTATATCAATGCTGGACAAACTACAGCCTGTAGGCCAAATTTGGCTTTTTGCCTGTTTTTGTAAATAAAGTTTTATTAGAACATAGTCATATTCATTGATTTACTAATTGTCTGTGATTGCTTTTGTGCTTTAGCAGAGTTGAATAGTTAGAACAGAGACCATTTGGAATGCATGGTCTAAAATATTTATTATGGGGCTCTTTACCAAAAAAGTTTGACAACCTCTGATACATATATTATCTATATATTATACTCCAACTCTGCAGGATTGGTCTTCAAATGTCCTTTTTATGGATAAGGGAGCTAAGACCCACAGAGTTTAGTATTTCAATTGAGACTGCAAAACTTATCAATGCCTAGCATTTGAATTCATGTCTGTGTGATTCCACAGCCCATGTTCTTTCTACTAAACGCTCATATCTTTCAACTCAGCCAAAACCTAGTTGAACCACCTTCGTCTACCAGTCCTGCCTAGTGACCATGGCTTGCATGGGGAACAGGTCAGTGATGTCTCCTGGTGGTGGTGCAACCTGGAGATCCTAGCATTTGTCAACAACCTGGCTCAGGTCAACAGTATCAGTCGTGTGAATGTATAAGCAGGTGAGAGAGTGGAATAAGGATTTCAAGGGCTAATACTGCAGATGGCAGTAATCCGCAGATGGCAGAGTAATATAGATAGGCGAACATATTGCTGCTTTCCAAGGGTCAACACGTTGAAGATTTCCAAAAGGGTCTTTGTTGCTGCTGGACATGGCATCCAATCTTGTTGGGTGCCCTTGGTGAGTAATGTGTAAATATTTGTACATTTTTAGCCCATAGCTACGGGATATATTTCCTCTTCCCTGGGCTATTAGGCTGTAAGACTTTTGGACCCCCAGGCTTGTTCCCTGCTACTATGCCCTTTCATTGGCCAATCTGACTCCAAATTCAAGTGGAAAGTTCTTTAACAGTGGATTAATCCTGGTGGAAATTTGATTGTTTCAGGGGTTTACAGATGAAGTTCTGTGCTGCTTCTGTTAGCATACCATCTGCCCTTGGTTCCTACTTCTCACTGTATCTTCATGCCTCCATTTAATTTTTCGAAGCTATTAAACTGGTTATCATTGCCTAAAAGAAACAAAATTGGAAAAAAAAAATCAGCTATTCCTGCACTGAGTGCACCACAGTGTTTGCCTTGTAATTGTGACAAGCTGACAATAAGATAACAGTGACAAAGTTACAGCCACCCAACTGGATGTAACACAGTTGGGTAATTTATCCATTTGTCAAAGGATGCATCTAATGAAAAATGGCTGTAGTGTTAATTGTCATATAAAAATGGATATTGTAACATTGGGTTGTTGAGGGGCAAGGTGAGGATTAGGAAGGCAAACATTTTTCCTGATGGTCTGTTTTTATAGTCTGTGTGGCTGGCATTATATTAAGGAGTGTGTGACTCTCGCTTCATCGGTTATGAAGCTGCTGATGGAAGGATTCCATGGAAAAGCAGCAGAGCTGCAGAGTGGACAGGGAGAAATCAGAGCTATAATTAACTTTGTATTTCATTGTGTTCTACAACAGTAACCCTTATTTCTCCAACAATGAAATCCTATAGTCTAATGTGGTAGCTTTCACACTCTAAAAATCAATGTATCTTTCAGTTTATGCTGAAAATATAAAATAGATAAGAGTGGGCCTACTCTGGTTTAAGTGGGGGTGGAGAAACCTGGTAAAATGAAGTCACATTTTATTTTTGTGCCAGTGTAACTCCATAGGGAAATAATGGGTTGATTAAAATTCTTGGTCTGTTGTTTAATTATTTAGAGTAGATGCTTCTAACAGATATTTTTGTCTTTGTAGCTCTTTGGTTTATTCCTAAAATATTTTAATGCCCTTTTGTTTTCTAAGCTTTAAAATATCCAAATAGCTCTTCTTTTTTTTTTTTTTTTTTGTCTCTGCCCTAACACTAGATAACGTTGCATCTAGGCACCTCTTATCGGCCAATGCTATTGATGCATTTGTATTTCTGTCTTGGAAACATGTTCATTAAGAACCTGTCACAAGACTCAGATCTATTTCTTGATGGAGACTATAAAGCATAAATTTAAAAACTGTTGAATTATTTGAGTTGGGGAGGAATTGACAAACTAATAGAATTTTGGTGTATATTGATGAGACAGAGTGCTGATGGTGATGCATATAATTTCCAGGTAAGGAAGAGGTAGAAGCAAGGCATAGAAATCTACTTAATGATGCTTTCTAGAGTTGTTCACCCCAAGGTGTGCTGGGTGTGAGCAGTGCTGTTAATTTGGGAAAGAACAAAGCATGTTCACAGACTGGTCAGGGTCCCAATGTGTACTAATGAGTGTACCAGGTAATAATTAGTGAAAGTCTTTGTGTTTGCTCTTCCTGTAGCCATACCAAGAAGGCAAGGGGTTGATGGGCTATCATTTCTGCACAGCTGCTTTGCTGTGTTTTCTCTTAAGCCCATGTGCATTTTTATTATTGGTTATAGTTTTTGTGTATGTGTGTAGTGGCATTTGGGGGTGGGTGTACATAAGGCTTACATCACTTGACTGCCAGCTTTACTGAGCTCACATGTTGTCCTTATTTTTATGTTTGCCAGGGAGAAATGCCTGCTGCCTCTCCAGTTGGCTTTGGAATCCAAGAATGTGAAGCTGGCCCAACATGCTTTGGCAGGGATGCAGGTATGGCTTTGACTGAATGCAATGAGATGATAGAAATTGACAGGCCACTTTGGCATTGAAAGGGCAAATAGTTAACATTTTAAATACTGGCTGTTTAAAGACTCAGGCAGAAATTTGATTGAACTAGGAAATAACCATAGAGAATAACAGGATTTTCTTATATTCACCAGAATTTCTCTGTGCACAGCATTATTTCATTGAACCTTTGTGATCAGACACTGATTCACGTGGACCTAGCTAAGCCCACACAGATAGGGATTTTTTGTGTGTGTGACATCTTTCAGGAGAGTAAGGGATCCCAAAAAAGAGACGACAAGTTCATATCAATATAAATCTTGTATACATTCAACATCTGTGGTTCTATATAATAAAAGTTGATGGTAAACTGGAAAGATTTTGTTTTGTTTTTTATTCCACAGTTAGATTGATGAATGGATTATTGTATTTTATGTTCAGAGCAAGACTAGGAAGAAAAAAGAAATTTGGTTTAACAAGAAAAGCCAGATTTGCTTGAATAGATTTTTTTGGTTTGTGTTTTACACCAAACATAATGGATGTAATTCTGATGGTAAAAAGGTGATGACTATGTAAACATACATACTTTTTAAAGTGGTTGGCCTCTAAGAGAAAAGCACTGTGAAGTTGAAGCCTGCAGGAGTTTGTTCAGTGTGGCTATGGATAAACCATGGTGGCATTTGTCAGATTTTTTTTATGTCAGTATGAACTGCTTCATAGTTAGCTTTTTGAGTTCAGAGAGGTTCCCAATAGCTTTTAAGAGATAAAACTTATGAAATAGTGAGAAAACAGCTCTTTTCCCCCCAGCAAATTGGAATTAGATAATGTATATTTTTATACACAGCAGCATTTGAATATTTTAAACATTATCAATAATGTTATTAAAAACCTTTTGCTTTTCTCCAAGGTAATTGGGCCAACCATAAAAATGGTTGAGAATTTGTTTTGATCTGTCACTTTTGTTCCTTTTTCTCTAATGTTGTGTAGATTTTGCATTTAGCTTCTCTCTCTTTTTTCTTTAACCCTGGAATATTCTAAATTGCAGTGCCATATTTTCAAGGGCTTACTGAATCGTGTTAACTGAAGCAACTTGGTAGGGCTGTGAGTTTTCTCTTTACCATCCCCTGCTACCTCCTCTTAACTTTAGGCATATTTTTAGAGTGTCTCAGTTTTTATCACTTTAAGTAAAAATAAATTGTATGTAAACTCTAATTCTGAACTTTTGTGAGTATACCACATGATTCTGAAAAAAAAAATCCTTTTGAAAGAATAGAGGCAATATTTCAGGGCGTCTTAAGTAAAAAGGTTTGAGATATTATTTTCAAGATCTTCAGTGGTGTGAAGGTAAAAGAGGGAGTTATTACACTGGATGGATCAGAATTCTTAAAGTTCTTCACAGGCTGCAACTCGAAGCCCCTTTGGAAAAGAACAAATTGAATAGGGATAAATATAAAGGTCTATAGTGGGGTCTCAAAAATCAATTGCACCAAGACAGCATGGAGGAAAATAGCTTAATTGCAGTCCTTGTAAATGAGAATTAGGGGTTTCAGGGTGAAATTCTATGCCTCATTCACAGGCATAGAACGTGCTGTGACAACCAGCTAAGCTCATTTAACAGAGAATGTGATCCAAATTATGTATCGCTAGTTAATATCAGACTACTCTTGAGGCCACATTCTAAGCACAAGTGAAACCTTATCTGGCAGAGAACATTTGGAGGAGCCTGAGGAGGTTTAGTTTGGAGAAGACAAGACTTAGGTGGACCTGATAGCTGGTTTCAGATATTTTAGAAGCTTAATCTGTGTGTCTCTGGGGGAAGATGAAGGAGTAGAAGTTGTGGGCAGGTGGGTTTTGGTACAATCTAAGAAATAATTTTATGAAAATGAGAAAGAGATAGAAAAAGCCTATCCTGTGAGGTAGACTTCTGGGAGTCCTCATAACAATGAATGTCTTCTTGTTGAGGTTTTGGGAGGATGCATTTTCTGATGGGGAAATACATTAAGATTTCTGGATTCCTAAATAATTCCTGGATAAATGACAGCTCACATTAGGAAGTAAAAAGATAAAAACCTGAAAAACGATCTTGTCTACAAGACCTTCTTTCCTGTGACGAAGCCACATTTAGAAAGCATATGTGTGTGCGTGACTAGTGGGTAGGGCTAGATTCCTCTTAGTGTGATCATTCTCCATCCCCACCACCTCAATACCTTATATGGCCGGCACATCAGAGTTTCACTTGATGGAATTTAGAATGAATAATCCAATAGCAGGAAAAGGTCTTTGCCAAAAACCGTTTACTCAAGGTTGCATGCATTTTTCTTTTCTTTAGAGACAGAGTCTTGCTCTGTCGCCCAGGCTGGAGTACAGTGGTGCGATCTTGGCTCACTGTAACCTCTGCCTCCCGGGTTCAAGCAATTCTCCTGCCTCAGCTTCCCGAGTAGCTGGGAATACAGGCACCCACCACCACGCCTGGCTAATTTTTGTGTTTTTAGTAGAGACGGGGTTTCACCATGTTGGCCAGGCTGATCTCGAACCCCTGACCTCGTGATCCGCCCGCCTCAGCCTCCCAAAGTGCTGGGATTACAGGCATGAGCCACTGCCCCTGGCCGCATGTTTCTTTTTAACGGCACATAGCGTAAGTTCTTTCCTAATGGCCTCCAGCTACATGCCTCCCCAGTAAGAAAATTGATCATCAATCCATAGTAAGATACAACCAAATAAGGCAGCAGGGGAGAGCCTATCTGTGATCACTGCCTTGTGCCTCTTTACAGAAGCTTCTGTCGGAAGAGAGGTTTGTATCCATGGAAACAGATTCTGATGAGAAGCAGCTGCTCAATCAGATCCTGAATGCCGTGAAAGTGACGCCTTCGCTCAACGAGGACCTGCAGGTGGAAGTGATGAAGGTTGGTTTGACGTGGCCACGAGTGTGCGTCACTGGGACGGGAACACATCCTGATGCCCTGCACTTGTTATCTGAAAATGCCTCTGCGTTGTGGTCATGCCAGCTCATCTTCATTTGGAACGGATGCTTGTTATTCTTGCTTATGGTCCCCGTAAATTACTCTGATGGTTTAACATCAAAAGGGACAATTTCAATCAATCCTTGAGATTTTTGGCCTCATTCTGCATTAAAGGCCGTTAGAAAGTGTGTTTGTAACCTTTTAAGAGAATGTATGTGAGTAGTTCCAGTGTGGAGTAGATCTGATTATTCTGGGTATTCTGCCTGCTTGCATATGTTAAAACAAGGCAATAATAATAATAATGTTTTGATATATACTGAGATTTCAGAATGGTCAGTTTAGGGGGAGAAAGACCACAGGTGGGAGGCATGTCAGAATACACATCTTTTTTTTTTTTTCTCCTTCAAATTATATGAAACTTAACCTCTCTCATTCCAAGTACCACCTTCCTTTTAGGGATAGCATCTCTCCCTCCTGCTTTCCCTTTCTTTTAAGAATCACCATGACTGGGGGGTCCCTTTTGCTGACCAGAGTGTGTCATATTCTCTGAGTGAATGGTGAGTTGGGCAGAAAGGATAGAAACTCTGCCCCTTAGCAGCACCTTGGTCATGGTAACACAGCAGGAACCAACAAGAAAGCTTTTAATAATGCATTCTGTCCTTTTCCTCTCTTGAGGAACATACGTTGAGGAATATTCAGGAATAGTTGGTGTCATCCAGTGGTGCATTTCTTCCTGGAAATGCACTGAAGGATTTTTGTCTTAGATAAGAGACTACACTTCTCCTGGTTTCAGTTTCTCCATTCAGAAAAGACTGACTGCAGTCATGACATTCTCTTGATGTCCTCGGCCTCACCCTAACCTTGTTGGTGGGTAGTTCAGGTGATGATTAAGAGCTCAAACTCTGAAGCCAGCCTGTCTGGGTTTCAATTCTTATTCTTCCACTTCCTAACAATGTCCTTGGACAGATGCCTCAGTCACTCTACCTTGATTTCCTTGTGTGTAAAATGGGGGCAATAGTAGTACCCACCCAATAGGATTGTTTTCAGAATTAAGTAAGTGACATTTGTAAAGAACATAGCACAGTATCTGGCACAAAGCTAGTGCTTTAGAAATGTTATATATCACTACTTGTACCACTACCGCCTCCTGCTGCTGATTCAGAATCTCAGTGGATGGGAGTAGGAATGTGCAGCTTTCACTAGCATCCCAACTGATTCTTAAACACAATGAACATTGATGATGCCTGAGCTAGCTGATCTTTAGGATCTCATTCATCTTTAACTCTCTTGGATTCTGGAATGTACAGTTTTGCCTTATCCTTTAAGTTTGGCAGCTGTGCATTCTTATGAACCACAGAGTGACCCCTTCTAGCTTTGTTTTACTTCTCCACCATATCTGTGCCACTCTTGAAAAAGAGGCAAGACCAACTGCCATGCTAATCACTTTTGTAACTTCAAAGTGCAACCTGTGAATCTTTCTTCTGCTATTAGGTCTCCAAATACTGGAGAGTGAGCTTTGGTGTCATACTAAGAGACGCAAGTCAGATTACATATTATTCTGGAAATTCTCCCAGGAATAGTTTTTTGTGGAATACAGAAATTTGTATTAAAAATTAAAATGAGGAAGTACCCATTCTTTTAGGAGCTATGCACAAGCAGAATGTTTAATGGTTATGTCAACAGTAGCACCTGTTTCGAAAACTTGTACTTGCTTTCTGATTCCGTCCAGCCCAGCAGTGCCTTCTGCTAGCCTTGCTGAAGATAGGAGTTGACTCCACCAGAACTCCACAGGTTAACTCCACCAGAAATCGTGGAAAGCCTGTCTTAATGGACTCTCCAATGACACCATTATAAACCTTGATACATTTAGTTAATGTCTGGGAAGAAAGCCAGACACTGTCAGAAAAAAGAAAAACAATAAATTTGTCAGTCTTTACAATGAGATTTCCAAAATGCTTAAAAAGATAAGGGCCTTTGTTACATGCTATTATTTTTTTAATTGACAGATAACGTAGTATGCTTTACCATGTACAACATGATTTTGAAGTCTATTTACATTGTGGAATGCTTAAATCTAGCAAATTAACAAATGCATTACGTCACATAGTTATCACTTTTGTGGTGACAGCACATAACAGCCACTGTTTACATTTTTCAAGAATATGTTGTCAACTGGGCATTTGACTCATGCCTGTAATCACAGCACTTTGGGAGGCCAAGGCAGGGGGATGGCTTGAGCCCAGAAGTTTGAGACCAGCCTGGGCAACATGGCAAAACCACATCTCTACAAAAAAATACAAAAATTAATGTAGAGAAATAGGAACGCTTTTACACTGTTGGTGGGAGTGTAAATTAGTTCAACCATTGTGGAAGACAGTGTGGCAATTCCCCAAGGACCTAGAATTAGAAATACCATTTGACCCAGCTATCCCATTATCCCATTACTGGGCATATACCCAAAGGATTATAAATCATGCTACTATAAAGACACATGCACACATATGTTTATTGCAGCACTATTCACAATAGCAAAGACTTGGAACCAACCCTTATGTCCATCAATGATAGACTGGATTAAGAAAATATGGCACATATACACCATGGAAATCTATGCAGCCATAAAAAAGGATGAGTTCATGTCCTTTGCAGGGACATGGATGAAACTGAAAACCATCATTCTCAGCAAACTATCACAAGGACAGAAAACCAAACACCGCATGTTCTCACTTATAGGTAGGAATTGAACAATGAGAACACTTGGACACAGGAAAGGGAACATCACACACCAGGGCCTGTTGTGGGGAGGGATAGCGTTAGGAGAAATACCTAATGTAAATGACGAGTTGATGGGTGCACCAAACCAACATGGCACATGTATACCTATGCAAGAAATCTTCACGTTGTGTACGTGTACCCTACAACTTAAAGTATAATTTAAAAAATACCTCACGCCTGTAATCCCAGCATTTTGGGAGGCCAAGGTGGGGGGCTCACGAGGTCAGGAGATCGGGACCATCCTGGCTAACACGGTGAAACCCCGTCTCTACTAAAAATACAAATAATTAGCAGGGCATGGTGGCAGGTGCCTGTGGTCCCAGCTACTCAGGAGGCTGAGGCAGGAGAATGGCATGAACCCGGGAGGCGGAGCTTGCAGTGAGCTAAGATCATGCCACTGCACTCCAGCCTGGGCGACAGAGCGAGACTCCATCTCAAAAAAAAAAAAAAAATTAGCAGGGCATGGTGGTGTGTGCCTGTAATGCCAGCTGCTTGGGTTTCTGAGGCTGGAGAACTGCTTGAGCCTAGGAGGCAGATGTTGCAGTGAGCCGAGATCGTACCACTGCTCTGTAGCCGGCAGAGTAAGACCCTGTCTCAAAAAAAAATAGTCACTAAATATAATCATCTTGCTATATAATAGAGCTCCGAAATTTATTCCTCCAACTTAACTATAACTGCAGATGAACCCAAAAGATATTATGTTAAATAAAATAAACCAGGCACAGAAAGACAAATCCCATGATTTCACTCATATGTGGAATCGAAAAAAGTTGATCTCATGGAAGTAGAGAGTAAGATGATGATTGCTGGAGACTGGGGTGCTTGGGAGGGGTGATGGGGAGATGATAGGAAACATACCATTATTTTTAACTATTTAAATATTAGGATTGGGGAAAAATATTTCAGTTCACAGCAAACCTAGCCTGAAGTTAATTTTTTGAAGTATACTTTTTGATAAACATTTTGGCCAACCTGCTAGAAAATTAATGACAAGATAACTATACTTTGGGTAATGTTGTTATTAACATCAAATAAAACTTGATGGTAACCTGACTTTGATAGGTCACAAGTGAGGGCTGCATGATCATTCCCTATTTCTGAGATTGAAAATACTTGTTTTGATATAGAGATTGGTTCACAGTGTAGACTTTCTGGCTTAGAATAATAAGTTTTATCCCTCTTATCTCTGAACAAGGAATTTCTATATCAACTTTTTAGTAATCTCCAGAAGCCCACACCCTTTATCTTGTAATTCTGTAATACTTGTAATGATCCAAGTAAAACCTCTTAAATAAGTCCTTGTTTTGCTAATACCATTACTGTATTAAATGCTTTTACTGTATTTTCCCAAAAATTATAGAAGAGAGAATTAGATGAGTCCCCAGAGAAAAGAATGGATTTCCATTACATCTGAAGGGTATGTTAATTTAGTCTTGGCGCTTCTACATGACTCATTCTGATGATAAATTATTTAAGAAATTTCCTATAAAAATCTTCCAGTCATTTTATATAAGTATTTTGTAGGCACAGAAAACCTTTTAAAACAAGATATGGTGGACATCTTCAAATGTTGGTCTGGATATACTATACAGGAGGGATAAGGCCACACCATGCAGTTTTTATTTGTCTGTCCGACCACATTATAGCACATTGTTATAACGGATCCTAGGTGTTATTTTTTAGAAGTTAGATCATGCATTTTATTCACATATTGGTATCTGTTAGTGCTTATAAACATGAGAAATTGAACGGTGTCACACTCTAAAGAGTATGGAACAATTGTATTAAATTTCTGGAAAGAAAATAATATAGTTTCCTTTTGTAGAGATTTCTCCAAGATTAAACAGAAACTGGCCAATAATGAAATCCAATATTCCAAGGATAGTATTCTCACTTAGAAAGAAGACTTTCAATCAGAGGGTTAAAAAAAATCAGTGAAGCCTGCTTCCGACAAATAGGAATGAGGTTAAATCACTTAGTCTAGGAACTATTCTACATGGTTTTACTATTTAACAGGAAGGGGAGAAAAGGCAAGTTTGATTTATTGAAATGGCTATGGAACCCAAAGAAAAATTTTACAGCTTAGGCAAATAAATGGTCAGAACTATAGAGAATCAGAAAGAGGCTCTGAAGATAGATTACCTTTGAAATGGATCAGTAGACTATTGAATATTTAGGTTAAATACTTGTCTGCTTTGGCAACATTTTCCTATGGTGTGTGCTATTTCTGTAAATGCCAGGAAGCCTGTGTAGGAGCCGTGTACGGATCTAATGACTTCTCTGACAAGAGTAGTTAGGACTTGTTTCCCTTCTTTCTGATGGATAACCTTTAGTGAGGTTATTAACTGATACAGCTGGCTGAGTCTTCAAAGGCTGCCGAATGGAATTATGGCTGGCCGTTCGCCTCGGTAAGCATGTGGGAGATGTGGGCATCCTATCTGGGGAGGGCAGGCTGGCTTTGGCGATAAGGAAGGAGATGATGCTGGACAGTGAGAGAGCATTTGATGAATATTCTATTACTGGGTGTCTTTTTTATGTGCATTTTTAGATAATAGAAGTGAATATTGATAGAGTGCTTTACAGTTTTTAAAGGAGAAATGACAAGGGCTGATCATTTAACATTTTTTATGCACCAGACACATTGATACTAAGGTCACACAGCTAATGAAATGACCAGGGCAGTATTCAGCCTGAGGTTAAACCTGTGCTCTTAAGTGGTGGGTTACCTTGCCTGCCAAGTCTATCCTGAGAGGCTTGTGGGTGCTAGTCACTGCTATTCTTCTTGTATAGATGATGGAGCAGAAAAGCCAAGTCACAGGCTAAGGAGGGGTAAAACTAAGAGTGGCTCAGAGTCCTGTGTGTTTTCTGTGTCCTCCCGTGATGATGATATTCCCTCACTAGTCCTGTGAGCTAAATTCACATACGAAGAAGGAATCTAAGTGTCTTTTCCACTAAGTTAGCTAATCAGTCTGGGGTGTGTGTGTGTGTGTGTGAAAGAGAGGGAGAGAGAGTTGGGGAAAGGGAAAGAGAGTGTAATTTGCCATTGGTTTTTTGTTTGTTTGTTTGTTTGTTTTTGGGGGGGACAGAGTTTTGCTCTTGTTGCCCAGGCTGGAGTGCAATGGTGCAATCTCAGCTCACCGCAACCTCCACCTTCCGGGTTCAAGCAATTCTCCTGCCTCAACCTCCCAAGTAGCTGGGATTACAGGCGTGTGCCACCACACCTGGCTAATTTTTTGTGTTTTTAGTAGAGATGGGGGTTCCACCATGCTGGTCAGGCTGGTCTTGAACTCCCGACCTCAGGTGATCCACCCACCTCCCAAAGTGCTGGGATTATAGGCGTGAGCCACCGCGCCTGGCGGGGGTATTTTTATATAACAAAAGCCTAGTAAACATCTATAGAAAATACACAGATGAGTGAATCGTGGGCAAAGAGTTTACTATTTGTATGGCTGGTAGTCCTAAGCTTCAGGGTGTCCAATTAGAGTTCTGGTATTACAAAGTGGAAGGGAGTGTGCTTTTAAATTATGTATCAGTACTGCCGTCAGTGCCTTGGTCTGGGAGCAAGAAACACGACAAAGGAAGAAAGACTACGTTTGAGTCCCCTCTCGGTAATGTTTTAATGGCGGTCTTACACTTGGGAAGTTTCTTCAGATGGTTAGTTTTGATGTTCTTAACTCGGGGCCTTTGGTCTTCTAGAGTTCCTTTTGGAAAGAATGTGATCAGTAGTGAAGTTTGAGAGTGAAATGGCTAATTTGTCTTGCTGCTTATAACACGGAGAAATCTCTTCTTAGCCTGAAGCCACTGAGACACTTCAGAAGATTTGTAGCAATCTCTAGTGTCAAGGAAAAATCCAATGTTTGATGAAAAATATTTAACTCCTGAATGTGTCGTTGTTGGAGGTTGATCTAACAAGTTTGCAAACATATTGTTTGTGCAGTTAATGCAGGGAAGTGTCTAAAATACGTGGTTCTGCTAAGTAAATGGTTCTCAAACAGCCTTCCCTCTTCCTGCTCATAAGGTTGAGTGATGAGAATCTTTTTCTACTTTGCAAACAGACTAATATAATTCTTACTAAGTTTTCCTCCCGTCTTTCTTTACCCTTTGATATGACTGCCTTCGGCAGATGGTAAAAATATATGAAAAAGTAATGAACAAACATTGAAAGCCTAGAGATGTGGTTTTCCTTTATTTTTTTTTTTTTTTTTTATACTTTAGGGTTTTAGGGTACATGTGCACAATGTGCAGGTTTGTTACATACGTATCCATGTGCCGTGTTGGTTTGCTGCACCCATTAACTTGTCATTTAGCATTAGGTATATCTCCTAATGCTGTCCCTCCCCCCTCCCCGCACCCCACAACAGTCCCCGGAGTGTGATGTTCACCTTCCTGTGTCCATGAGTTCTCATTGTTCAATTCCCACCTATGAGTGAGAACATGCGGTGTTTGGTTTTTTGTCCTTGCGATAGTTTACTGAGAATGATGGTTTCCAGTTTCATCCATGTCCCTACAAAGGACACGAACTCATCATTTTTTATGGCTGCATAGTATTCCATGGTGTACATGTGCCACATTTTCTTAATCCAGTCTATCGTTGTTGGACATTTGGGTTGGTTCCAACTCTTTGCTATTGTGAATAGTGCCGCAATAAACATACGTGTGCATGTGTCTTTATAGCAGCATGATTTATAGTCCTTTGGGTATATACCCAGTAATGGGATGGCTGGGTCAAATGGTATTTCTAGTTCGAGATCCCTGAGGAATCGCCACACTGACTTCCACAATGGTTGAACTAGTTTACAGTCCCACCAACAGTGTAAAAGTGTTCCTATTTCTCCACATCCTCTCCAGCACCTGTTGTTTCCTGATTTTTTAATGATGGCCATTCTAACTGGTGTGAGATGGTATCTCACTGTGGTTTTGATTTGCATTTCTCTGATGGCCAGTGATGATGAGCATTTCTTCATGTGTTTTCTGGCTGCATAAATGTCTTCTTTTGAGAAGTGTCTGTTCATGTCCTCTGCCCACTTTTTGATGGGGTTGTTTGTTTTTTTCTTGTAAATTTGTTTGAGTTCATTATAGATTCTGGATATTAGCCCTTTGTCAGATGAGTAGGTTGCAAAAATTTTCTCCCATTCTGTAGGTTGCCTGTTAATTCTGATGATAGTTTCTTTTGCTGTGCAGAAGCTCTTTAGTTTAATGAGATCCCATTTGTCGATTTTGGCTTTTGTTGCCATTGCTTTTGGTGTTTTAGACATGAAGTCCTTGCCCACGCCTATGTCCTGAATGGTATTGCCTAGGTTTTCTTGTAGGATTTTAATGGTTTTAGGTCTAACATATAAGTCTTTAATCCATCTTGAATTAATTTTTGTATAAGGTGTAAGGAAGGGATCCAGTTGCAGCTTTCTACATATGGCTAGCCAGTTTTCCCAGCACCATTTATTAAATAGGGAATCCTTTCCCCATTTCTTGTTTTTGTCAGGTTTGTCAAAGATCAGATAGTTGTAGCTATGCGGCATCATTTCTGAGGGCTCTGTTCTGTTCCATTGATCTATGTCTCTGTTGTGGTACCAGTACCATCCTGTTTTGGTTACTGTAGCCTTGTAGTATAGTTTAAAGTCAGGTAGCGTGATGCCTCCAGCTTTGTTCTTTTGGCTTAGGATTGACTTGGCGATGCGGGCTCTTTTTTGGTTCCATATGAACTTTAAAGTAGTTTTTTCCAATTCTGTGAAGA
This sequence comes from Nomascus leucogenys, assembly GCF_006542625.1. NCBI lineage: Eukaryota > Metazoa > Chordata > Mammalia > Primates > Hylobatidae > Nomascus > Nomascus leucogenys. The sequence goes on from NC_044383.1 coordinate 124,329,916, forward strand.
AAGTCATTGGTAGCTTGATGGGGATGGCATTGAATCTATAAATTACCTTGGGCAGTATGGCCATTTTCACGATATTGATTCTTCCAACCCAAGAGCATGGAATGTTCTTCCATTTGTTTGTATCCTCTTTTATTTCATTGAGCAGTGGTTTGTAGTTCTCCTTGAAGAGGTCCTTCACATCCCTTGTAAGTTGGATTCCTAGGTATTTTATTCTCTTTGAAGCAATTGTGAATGGGAGTTCACTCATGATTTGGCTCTCTGTTTGTCTGTTATTGGTGTACAAGAATGCTTGTGATTTTTGTACATTAATTTTGTATCCTGAGACTTCGCTGAAGTTGCTAATCAGCTTAAGGAGATTTTGGGCTGAGACAGTGGGGTTTTCTAGATATACAATCATGTCATCTGCAAACAGGGACAATTTGACTTCCTCTTTTCCTAATTGAATACCTTTTATTTCCTTCTCCTGCCTGATTGCTCTGGCCAGAACTTCCAGCACTATGTTGAACAGGAGCGGTGAGAGAGGGCATCCCTGTCTTGTGCCAGTTTTCAGAGGGAATGCTTCCAGTTTTTGCCCATTCAGTATGATATTGGCTGTGGGTTTGTCGTAGATAGCTCTTATTATTTTGAGATACGTCCCATCAATACCTAATTTATTGAGAGTTTTTAGCATGAAGGGTTGTTGAATTTTGTCAAAGGCCTTTTCTGCATCTATTGAGATAATCATGTGGTTTTTGTCTTTGGTTCTGTTTATATGTTGGATTACATTTATTGATTTGCGTATGTTGAACCAGCCTTGCATCCCAGGGATGAAGCCCACTTGATCATGGTGTATAAGCTTTTTGATGTGCTGCTGGATTCGGTTTGCCAGTATTTTATTGAGGATTTTTGCATCAATGTTCATCAAGGATATTGGTCTGAAATTCTCTTTTTTGGTTATGTCTCTGCCAGGTTTTGGTATCAGGACGATGCTGGCTTCATAAAATGTGTTAGGGAGGATTCCCTCTTTTTCTATCGATTGGAATAGTTTCAGAAGGAATGGTACCAGTTCCTCCTTGTACCTCTGGTAGAATTCAGCTGTGAATCCATCAGGTCCTGGACTCTTTTTGGTTGGTAAGCTATTGATTATTGCCACAATTTCAGAACCTGTTATTGGTCTATTCAGAGATTCAACTTCTTCCTGGTTTAGTCTTGGGAGGGTGTATTTGTCGAGGAATTTATCCATTTCTTCTAGATTTTCTAGTTTATTTGCATAGAGGTGTTTGTAGTATTCTCTGATGGTAGATTGTATTTCTGTGGGATCGGTGGTGATATCCCCTTTTTCGTTTTTTATTGCATCTATTTGATTCTTCTCTCTTTTCTTCTTTATTAGTCTTGCTAGCGGTCCATCAATTTTGTTGATCTTTTCAAAAAACCAGCTCCTGGATTCATTAATTTTTTGAAGGGTTTTTTGTGTCTCTATTTCCTTCAGTTCTGCTCTGATTTTAGTTATTTCTAGCCTTCTGCTAGCTTTTGAATGTGTTTGCTCTTGCTTTTCTAGTTCTTTTAATTGTGATGTTAGGGAGTCAATTTTGGATCTTTCCTGCTTTCTCTTGTGGGCATTTAGTGCTATAAATTTCCCTCTACACACTGCTTTGAATGTGTCGCAGAGATTCTGGTATGTTGTGTCTTTGTTCTCGTTGGTTTCAAAGAACATCTTTATTTCTGCCTTCATTTCATTATGTACCCAATAGTCATTCAGGAGCAGGTTGTTCAGTTTCCATGTAGTTGAGCGGTTTTGAGTGAGTTTCTTAATCCTGAGTTCTAGTTTGATTGCACTGTGGTCTGAGAGACAGTTTGTTATAATTTCTGTTCTTTTACATTTGCTGAGGAGAGCTTTACTTCCAACTATGTGGTCAATTTTGGAATAGGTGTGGTGTGGTGCTGAAAAAAATGTATATTCTGTTGACTTGGGGTGGAGAGTTCTGTAGATGTCTATTAGGTCCACTTTATGTAGAGCTGAGTTCAATTCCTGGATATCCTTGTTAACTTTCTGTCTCGTTGATCTGTCTAATGCTGACAGTGGGGTGTTAAAATCTCCCATTATTATTGTGTGGGAGTTTAAGTCCCTTAGTAGGTCACTCAGGACTTGCTTTATGAATCTGGGTGCTCCTGTGTTGGGTGCATATATATTTAGGATAGTTAGCTCTTCTTGATGAATTGATCCCTTTACCATTATGTAATGGCCTTCTTTGTCTCTTTTGATCTTTGTTGGTTTAAAGTCTATTTTATCAGAGACTAGGATTGCAACCCCTGCCTTTTTTTGTTTTCCAGTTGCTTGATAGATCTTCCTCCATCCCTTTATTTTGAGTCTATGTGTGTCTCTGCACGTGAGATGGGTTTCCTGAATACAGCACACTGATGGGTCCTGACTCCTTATCCAGTTTGCCAGTCTGTGTCTTTTGAATGGAGCATTTAGCCCATTTACATTTAACGTGAATATTGTTATGTGTGAATCTGATCCTGTCATTATGATGTTAGTTGGTTATTTTGCTCGTTAGTTGCTATAGTTTCTTCCTAGTCTCGATGGTCTTTACAATTTGGCATGTTTTTGCAGTGGCTGGTACCGGTTGTTCCTTTCCATGTTTAGTGCTTCCTTCAGGAGCTCTTTTAGGGCAGGCCTGGTGGTGACAAAATCACTCAGCGTTTGCTTGTCTGTAAAGTGTTTTATTTCTCCTTCACTTATGAAGCTTAGTTTGGCGGGATAGGAGATTCTGGGTTGAAAATTCTTTTCTTTAAGAATGTTGAATATCGGCCCCCACTCTCTTCTGGCTTGTAGAGTTTCTGCTGAGAGATCAGCTGTTAGTCTGATGGGCTTCCCTTTGTGGGTAACCCGACCTTTCTCTCTGGCTGCCCTTAACATTTTTTCTTTCATTTCAACTTTGGTGAATCTGACAATAATGTGTCTTGGAGTTGCCCTTCTCGAGGAGTATCTTTGTGGCATTCTCTGTATTTCCTGAATCTGAATGCTGGCCTGCCTTGCTAGATTGGGGAAGTTCTCCTGGATAATATCTTGCAGAGTGTTTTCCAACTTGGTTCCATTCTCCCCATCATTTTCAGGTACACCAATCAGACGTAGGTTTGGTCTTTTCACATAGTCCCAAATTTCTTGGAGGCTTTGTTCATTTCTTTTTATCCTTTTTTCTCTAAACTTCCCTTCTCTTTTCATTTCATTCATTTCATCTTCCATCAGCGATACCCTTTCTTCCAGTTGATCGCATCTGCTACTGAGGCTTCTGCAATCTTCGCGTAGTTCTCGAAACTTGGCTTTCAGCTCCACCGGCTCCTTGAAGCCCTTTTCTCCATTGCTTATTCTAGTTATCCATTCTTCTAATTTTTTTTCAAAGTTTTTAACTTCTTTGCTGTTGTTTTGAATTTCCTCTCGTAGCTCAGAGTAGTTTGATCGTCTGAAGCCTTCTTCTCTCAACTCATCAAAGTCATCCTCCATCCAGCTTTGTTCCGTTGCTGGTGAGGAACTGCGTTCCTTTGGAGGAGGAGAGGTGCTCTGTTTTTTAGAGTTTCCAGTTTTTTTGGTCTGTTTTTTCCCCATCTTTGTGGTTTTATCTACTTTTTGTCTTTGATGATGGTGATGTACAGATGGGTTTTTGGTGTGGATGTCCTTTCTGTTTGTTAGTTTTCCTTCTACCAGACAGGACCCTCAGCTGCAGGTCTGTTGGAGTTTACTAGAGGTGCACTCCAGACCCTGTTTGGCTGGGTGTCAGCAGCGGTGGCTGCAGAACAGCAGATTTTCGTGAGACCACAAATTCAGCTGTCTGATAGTTCCTCTGAAAGTTTTGTCTCAGAGAAGTACCGGGTTGAATGAGGTGTCAGTCTGTCCCTACTGGGGGGGTGCCTCCCAGTTAGGCTGCTCAGGGGTGAGGGACCCACTTTAGGAGGCAGTCTGACTGTTCTCAGATCTCCAGCTGCGTGCTGGGAGAACCACTACTCTCTTCAAAGCTGTCAGTCAGACAGGGACATTTAAGTCTGTGGAAGTTCTTGCAGAGTTTTTGTTTGTCTGTGCCCTGCCCCCAGAGGTGGAGCCTACAGAGGCAGGGAGGCCTCCTTGAGCTGTGGTGGGCTCCACCCAGTTCGAGCTTCCTGGCTGCTTTGTTTACCTAAGCAAGCCTGGGCAATGGCGGGCGCCCCTCCCCCAGCCTCGCTGCCGCCTCGCAGCTTGATCTCAGACTGCTGTGCTAGCAATTAGCGAGACTCCGTGGGCATAGGACCCTCCGAGCCAGGTGCGGGACACAATCTCCTAGTGTGCCGTTTTCCAGGCCCGTTGGAAAAGCGCAGTTAGGGTGGGACTGACCCGATATTCCAGGTGCCGTCTGCTTCCCCTTTCTTTGACTAGGAAAGGGAACTCCCTGACCCCTTGCGCTTCCCGAGTGAGTCAATGCCTCGCCCTGCTTCGGCTCGCGCACAGTGCGCTTCACCGACTGTCCTGCACCCACTGTTAGGCACTCCCTAGTGAGATGAAACCAGTACCTCAGGCAGAAATGCAGAAGTCACCCGTCTTCTGTGTCGCTGGGGCTGGGAGCTGGAGACCGGAGCTGTTCCTATTCGGCCATCTTGGCTCCACCCCCGTGGTTTTCCTTTAAATAGTTTATGCATTATTTTTGAGATGGAGATTTTCATATTATCTATTAATATCTTTTTAAAGCACCACCATTTCCAAGTGTTAACTATATTTGAGAATCACTCTACTAAGTGTCTTTAAACTTTTCTCACATAATCTTAATTTAAGCGCATATAAATGCAGAGGCCCTCATCACTTACTCTGGGTGTTCTATAGTTCCAAATAGAATGGGAAGGTTCTCTGATTTTTTAATCACTTATTCAGCAAGTATGTGATTGTTTTCTATGTGTCAGGCACTGTGCTGGGCACAGAAGATCCCACAGTGAAGAAAACGGTGGCTCACGCTTGTAATCCCAGCACTTTGGGAGGCCGAGGCGGGCGGATCACGAGGTCAGGAGATCGAGACCACGGTGAAACCCCGTCTCTACTAAAAATACAAAAAATTAGCCGGGCGTGGTGGCGGGTGCCTGTAGTCCCAGCTACTCGGAGAGGCTGAGGCAGGAGAATGGCATGAACCCAGGAGGCGGAGCTTGCAGTGAGCCGAGATTGCGCCACTGCACTCCAGCCTGGGCAACAGAGCAAGACTCTGTCTCAAAAAAAAAAAAAAAAAAAAACCCAAAGAAAAACACAATCTGTGTTTAGAGGCCAGTGATAGAGTCAGAAATCAATTAAATATATAAATACGCTAGTCCCCACTTATCCAAAGTTTCACTTTCCTTGGTTTCCATTACACATTGTAATGTCTCCTAAACTCTTGACTCAGGCACGACTTGAAAATTTCACTAGTTACTAAGCGAAAATTAGTGATATACTATAAGTATTGTTTTTATCCCTCTGGTGCCTAGCAGAGCATCTGGCACATGGCTTACTAATTGCTCATTAGTTTAGTTATTGACTAATGGAGAGACAGAAACACGTGGTAGTTTTAATGGCCCACTAGGATAAATAACAAACTAAATTGAGATAATAGATAATAATCTATGAGTTCAAGATTGAGAAAGATCAACATGGGTTTGTATTTTATAATTGAAATAACCTCCTACATCATCAAATTCTTTTCATAAGTAAATTGAAGTTGGAATGGTTCAGTTACTTGGCTGGGCTTAAACAGTCATTGGTAGCAGAATTGCCTTTTCAACCATTTTTATTTTTCTGGAAAGGCTTTGCAGCAGGGCTGAGAGTTTATATGGTCTGTGGATGTATAGTTTTGGATAGGTAGAGAAGACAGCATTCCAGACCTAGGGGTCTGAGTTAACTGCAAGGTCAATGTGAATAATATGGCTTCTGAAGATAATGAGGAATCTTTCATTGAGGAACCTTTCATGGTCAAGTGTGTCTGCAAGGGTGTGAGAATGGCATGGTGTGACTGTTCTGCGGAATAATCAATGAACTCTGTTGCCTTTTGACTTCTTTTTACTTTTTCTTTTTTTCGAAATGTCTTGTTGCAGAATGGTAAGAGCGCAGCTTCTGGAGCTAGAATGCCTGGTAGCCTTGGGAAGTTACTTAATCTGTGCCTCAATTTTCTGATCTGTAAAATGTGAATAATATTGTGCATATCCTCATATTTCTGATTCCTTAAGAAGGCCCTCATATTTACTACTGTAAATTGAATTGTAGCTCTGTAGCGTAGAAGAATAATTTTGTAAATTATTATACATCAATTAGCCACCTCGATATATTTAAGGTCCTAACCATCGGCCATGATTCCACAATCTAAGGAAAACACCCACTCTTTAGCTGAGCCAATGTTTCTGTTCCATCCTACGATGTAGAGTTCTATGATTTGATTATTCCAGAAGAGCTCTGTAATTATTGTTTCAGATGTAGAGAATCAGGTTGGCTCTAGCCCTTTAACAACCCTATCTTGAGGGGCTTGCTTGGTCAGGTCTATAAGTATCAACAATAAAACTATCAAAAGTTCTGTGTTTATACGGGCAGAGACTATTTGAGATGAGGCCCTCAGTCTGCAGAGAGTCTGAGAGGGAAAGAGAAAAGGAAGGAGTGAGGGTGTTATCTGGAGCATACCAGTGAAATTTGACTTCTTAAAAACCCAGCTGTGAGATTAAGTCAAAATCTGCTTGTTACAGATTAAACTTGAAAAAATAAGTCATGGAACTTTTAAATTTGTTGCTTTTTTAGACCTTATTTTTTATTGGTTTATTAAGCAAATATATTTTTGTTGCCAACAGTGCATAAAACTATATAGGATTAAAAACAAAATATTCAAAGGCAAGGGTTTATAATTCAGTAGGAAAGCAATAAAGAGGCAGCCAGTTACCACAATTCAAGGTAGCTGTGTATGTTTAATCAGAAGAAAAGTTCAGGAGGCGCATTCAGGAGGAAGAAGCATGTTTAGCAGGGCAGAACATCCTTTTAAGGAGGAGATACTATTTGAGTTGGACTTTGAAAGGTAGGTGGGATTCAGATAATTAGGTTGGGAGAGAGGGCATTCTTGGTAGAGAAAAAAAGTCCTGGGGATGGAAACTGGTATTAGTAAGGGATAGTGGACGATGAGCCTGAAAGGGAAGTTGAAGAGGTTCTAGAGGGCCTGCTCTCTGTAAGCAGGCAAGTGATCCAGCCAGAGCTGGGTGTTAAACATGGAAGGTGACGAGAGGGAGGATGGGTTTGCAGGATGATTCGGGAATCAGCAGAACCAAGTCATTGGCATCGTGAAATATCTTACTGGAAGAGGCTGAGCCAGAGGTACCAGGACAAACCAGGTAGGTAGCAGTAGGAAGGTGCCACCTGTGCTGAATGCAGAAAGGTGTGGCTGAGTGCATTGACCTGGTTTGCAGAATAAGGAGCAGCTGGTGACTGGCAGTGACGTGGGCAGTGAGTAGGTGGGGAAGGGAAAGCCCAAGTTGCCTGCAGGACTCACAGCCAGAGTTTCTGGTTGAGTGATGGTCTTAAGGGGCTAATTTAAGAGATAGAGACTGAGTTCATATTATCAGGTCTCAATATTTGTATTTAAATTTTGACATATGTGTGTGTGTGTGTATAACATTTTAAAAGATGAATTTAAAGAAATGCTAGTAGTTTAACATTATGGGCATTCCAAAAGAGAAAAAGTTAATTGTAAATCCCATCATGTTGACTGATTCTTGTATACTGATTTCTCATCATATCTACTTATGTGTTTATAGTTATATTCATTGTGTGTATAGGATTTTTTTTTCTTTTCTCTTCTCTTTTCTATTCCTTTTCTTTTCTTTTTTTCTGCAGGGTTTCACTGTCACCCAGGCTAGAGCTCAGTGATGCAATCACGCAATCACAGCTCACTGCAGCCTTGACCTCCGGGTCTCAGGTGATCCTCCCACCTCAGCCTCCTGGGTGCGCCACTACGCTCAACCAATTTTTGTATTTTTTTTTGTATAGACAAGGTTTTGCCATGTTTCCCAGGCTGGTCTCGAACTCCTGTGTTCAAACAATCTATCTGCCTTGGCCTCCCGAAGTGCTAGGATTATAGATGTGAGCCACCACAGCCAACCTGTTTCTTGCTTTATACTTTAAATCATAAGCATTTGCTACATGGTTCTCTCTATATATCTATATCTATATAGTCCTTTAAGTACATTTTTAATGTTAGCATAATTAAGAATTGTATTTATTTTTATTTTTCTGTTATTTCCATTTTATTTATTGCCAATACAGAATACTTCCTGTATGTTCTGCATGAAAGAGAAATCTGTAGGCTGCCCTAAGCAACTATCTGTAATTTATATCTTTATTTCTATGAGAAAATGCATCCTGCATTCTACTGAAATTTTAGGCTAGAGTCTATTTCTAAAACATGAACTACTTGTACAATGGAACAAAAAAATAAGTCTTTTCCACTCAACTTTTGGGTGCAAGTTCTAATACTCTTGCTGGTCTTCACGTCTAATACACTTGCTGGAAGGACATCGACTCAGCCCTTCCACAGTAATTTCCTTTTCTTTTTCCCATCTTAATCACTTTATCATTCAGCAGTAATCAACACATAACTGACCAATCCAGTTTGTTCTTCATAAGGGTTGGAATTAGTAGATCTCATCTTGGCCAACTAAATTGCCTTGCCATATAAACACAGCTGAATCTCCTAGAATTCACTTGAAATAGTAAAGCAAGTTCATATTCTAAAATAAATATGGTTGAGACTATGTCTCATGTATTGGAAACCACCCCAAAATACAGTAGGTAGTTCAGGCTGGGCTCAGCTGTCCTGTTCTTTTGCTGGTCCCAGCTGTGCTTGCTCATACATCTTCGGTGAGTTGGTGGCTTGGCTGGGGATGGCTGACTTACAATTGTTGCATTAGGTCCAGGTGGGAAGAATGGTACCTCTTTCTATAAGGTCTTTCATTTTCTAGCATGGCAGGTTATCTACATAGTGGCAGTGGCAGGGAAAATTGAGGAACTCAGAGGCCCTAAGTGTTTTGGGGGTTTGGTTTGTTTGCTTGCTGATGTCCCATTGGTCATTTCAAGCTAATGGTCACTCCATACCTCATATTTAAAAGGTAGGGAAATAGATTGTTTCTTGATGGGGATATCTACAGGGGTAATTAAGAATTTTAGAACGAGAAATGTTTAGCTGTTTACCATATTAGAGCCTTAGTGAGGTTGATGTGATTTTCATGGAATTGCTCAAAAGAAATTATTTGGTCTAATATGTCAATATTTATTTGTGATGTTTAGAAACTGAAATTAAGGATTACAACCTTGGGAAAATGTTGACTCTAGAAATAGATTTGTGAGTCCTCTAGTTAGAGATGACAGTTATAAGACTTGGCCAGGGGAGAAAGTTTAGAAGGGAGAAGAAAATATAAATAATGAACAGATTATTTGTTCGAGTGAATTAGCTAAATTAATTATAACTAATATTTACATATTTTTTCTGTGACTCTCACTGTTACAGTATTTCCTAGAATTCAGTGCTAAGGGCATATCTGATGACTATCAATAACTTATTCCTTGTGGCAATCAATAAAGGCCAGAAAAGAACCCGTGACATGACCATAAACCAATGAGGAATTTGAAAGATTTTCCACCTTGAGTATTTAGGAGCTCTAGCAAAATCTGTAGACTAAAAAATCTCTCAGAATAGCTGTTTGCCAGAAATTTGGCAAGTTGAGCCAGAAAGTGATTTGGTTGATAACCTGCTAATAGTGGTAGATGTTTTATGAAATAAAATAACAATGCATTTTCTTAGAGTCAAAAATAAAGATTGAGGTTGTAGCCCAGCTACTTGTTGTGACCTCTAATCCAGTCTCTGAAGCAAAGGGAAGGATCAGTGGCTCATCCTTGTTCTTCTCTGGAAGTCCTAGATTCTGGCTCTCAGCCTTTTGGAATTGGAACAGTGTTGTAGAGCAGGGGCTTCCAATCTTTTAGCTTCCCTGAGCCACGTCGGAAGAAGAATTGTCTCAGGCCACACATAAAATACACTAACACTACTGATAGCTGATGAGCTTAAAAAAAAAATTGCAAAACAAACTCATAATGTTTTAAGAAAGTTTATGAATTTGTGTTGGGCCACATTCAAAGCTGTCCTTGGCTACATGTGCCCCATGGGCCGTAGGGTTGGACAAGCTTGTTGGTAGAAGTTCTGAGTTATGTCTACAAGGCATGTGGGATAGAAATGAATGAAACAGTAGTTCTCAGGTGGGAGCAATTTTGTCCTCAGGGGACATTTAGCAATTCCTGGAGACATCTTCGCTTGTCACAACTGGCAGTGGGAAGGAGGAGCTGGGGGAATGGGGGTATTGCCACTGCCATCTACTGGGTAGAAGCCAAGGATGCTGCTAAATATCCTACAATGAGCAGGACAGTCCTGCCCACAAAAGGAATTATTTTGTCTAACATGCGAATAGTGCTGAGATTGAAAAACCTTGATCAAAGTAAGAAAAAAGATTTGTCTTTGTCATCAACATTTTATTTTTAAAAAAAATTTCAATAGCTCTAGGGGTACAAATGGCTTTTGGTTGCATGGACAAATTGTATAATGGTAAAGTATGAGATTTAGTGAACATGTCGCTTGGGGAGTGTACCTTGTACCTCATATATAGTTTTTTATCCCTCATCCTCCTCCCTCCCCTGCTCTGAGTCTCCAGTGTCTATTATACCACTCTGTGACATCCGTAATTTAAATTGAAGTAAGGAAATGTCCTCTGAAAATTCCTTGTTTACTCTGTGACTCCATCCCTCCCTCACTCCAAAGATAAACATTCTGCCATTTTGCGAACTTCAGAAGACTAAGTCTGCTTTGTTGTTTGTGCCTGAACCATGAGGGAAAAAAATCTCTGTTTACATGTCATGGTCGAGGTACACTTTCAGCAATGAACACTCCGTTTGGCTGCACACGCAGAAGGCGGCACACCCTTCACCCCATAGAAGGGCGTTTGGTGTCTCAGTATTCCTGTGCTTGTCACTGAATTTTGTGTTCTTGCTGCCGAATTTGACAGAGTAAAAAAAGAACTGGAGTGTTTCTAAAGAGAAGGAATTATGCAATGATTTTTAACTTTATGAAGTTTAAAGCCAATCTACATGAGAGGCCAGAAGGAAATGTGTGTTAAGCAACAAAGCTAAATTCTCAGCCAGAGCCAGAGTCGGGCTTTGAAATGCGCCTGGCATTAAGGTTTTCACCATAAACCAAGAGAGAAAAATGCAAGGCCTTCTGTGGGCTGTATTTTTTGGAGCCCTAACTAGCTTATTTTGTTTGGTTTGATTTATAAATAACATCTGATATTTTGGAAAATGAAACCACAGTTCCCCCCAAGAAGGAGTTGTGTGTTAATTAAGATAATTTTTAACAGTTTAAGAAAAAGGAAAAATAATTTCTTGTTCATTCAATATGCCCACCTGCCCACCATATGGCATGGAGGTAGACTGACTCCCCAAAATCAGCTCACATTTTGATGGTACCCTTTTCTTTCCCCTAGGTTTAATTTATTATATGTGTTATAACGTGAAATTTAGAGTTCCATAAAAGGATGAGTACAGCATTACACCTTGTGTATTATGCGTTAGACCCTGACATGCCTTCCCAGAGGGCACTGCATTTTCCCATTCAGAATGTTCATTATAGCTTATTGTAACTTTTTATTTTATGACCATCTTCATACCAGATGTTAGCTCTGCAAGATAAGAGATTATCTTATTTGTTCACTACTGCGTGTCCAACACCTACACTGGATGTGGCCTCTAGCAACACCTCAGCAGATATTTGTTGAGTGAATGAATGGGAGCCTGAATAATCCAGCACACAGGTAGATGTAGTGTGGCCATGAGCTGTTCTCTCATCACTTTAGGAATAACTTCTTCACCCCCGAATCCCCTGGAAATGGTCCTGCAGAGGGCTCTGTTGAAACCTTGATAGAAATGAGCTCTTCAACTCATAAATCCTATACAAGTTACCATTTATGAAGGAGAGTGCAGAAGATAGATAGGTTCTCAGCAGAGCACAGTGGTAAATCTCAGAAATGTCTCATCGGAGATGCTTTCTGGTTATACTAGAGATGATTTTCTCCCCATCCAGAGAGAGGTCCTGCCAGATTAGTGTAATTTGGTAATCCCTCATTCAGGATTACCAAATTATAATTTCCCTAACTAGATCACCTGAAACTCCAGTGTTACCTTACTTGGTTACAAAAACTGCCTTTCGCCAGTCAGTCCACCTGGATCTGACATTCAGATGCCCAGAACAGTTTTCTTCCATACCACCAGGGCTGTTTTACTACATTGGCTACACATTTTACAATAACGAGTAGGCACATAGATGCACAGTTCCACTGAAACTGTGAGGCTGACCATTCATCTGGACATTTTATAGAAGATACTGAGCATGGGCCAAGGCCCAGCTGCTCCTAGCACCTCCCAGGGCCCAGCAAGTTGCTGTAAACATGGCAGGCATCACAAAAGGTAGACCTTACTGCTAAGAAGCTGAGAAATCCAGTGGTGTGTGCGTGTGTGTGTATGTGTGTAAGTATACAGATTTAAGTAGTGTATCTAAACTGTTCTAAATAAGTGCTATAGGAATAAGTGTTTTGAGTTGTCTGCCCATTCTGTATCATTAAATATTGTATATTATGCAATTTGAGCAAATTATATTTCTGTTCTCCAAAGCATGTTACTTCATTAATATATAATATAAAGCTTTGTAAAATATGTGGGAGTGGTGGGGTATGAGAGATTTCAGCCAGGTTCACTAGGACAGTCGGGGTTGGTGGGAGGGCAGTGATAGGATGGTACCCAGGTTTCAAACACAGGTGACCATTGCCTTCCACTCTCCCTGCATCTTTTTTCCAAATGCGCAACAGTCAGTTCATTGCCACTGGAAAAACTAGGATCTGTCTTCGACATCATCTAGATCTTATTAAGTGCCTATTTTATCTCTCTGACTTCCAATTTGCCCTAGTTTATCTCCTTTTAGCTATAATTTATTGGCCTGACCAGCCCTAATATGTATGAAACACTTAACATAAGGCATTCAAATTGACATCTAGTAAAGTTCCAGCTGGTCTTTCCAGCATCATCCCTGGCCTCTGCTTTCACGCTTCCACGCCTTGCTCATGACACTTCCTTTGGTTGGTGCATCTTTCCCTCCCTTTTCTCTCCAGTATTGGCGCTTTGTTCACATGTCCTCTCATCTGCAAAGTCTGTCTTCTCCAAAGTTATTGTGTCTTCTAGCCTTCCAAATTATTATTTACCTCACAATTGCAAAAGCACTTATCACAGTCAGCCTTGAAGAACAGTTGCAGGCATTCATTTCTCCAATAGATGGTGAAGGTTTTTTTGATGTCAAAGACTGTGCTTTCTTTATATTTGTAATCTCACAACAATTAGAACCTTAGTGAATAATGACTGGAATTGAATAGTAGCCTAAAAGGGAGGACAGAAGGAAGAAAGTGGAGCTGGATCAGAAAAATGAGAACTTGTGGCATTGATAAGACATGGAGAGAAAACCCAAAGGCTCTATGTTTTCAATATGGATTATCTGATATTTCTAATTTTTTTTACTTGAAATAAGCCTAATCATCTATGTTGGAATAGCTACCATGTAGCGTGGCCATGGAGCTGGTCTCTCATCACTTCAGGAATCACTTCTTCACCCCTGAATCCCCTGGAAATGGTCCTGCAGAGGGCTCTGTTGGAACCTTGATAGAAATGAGCTCTTCGACTCATAAATCCTATACAAGTTACCATTTACGATGGAGAGTGCAGAAGATAGATAGGTTCTCAGCAGAGCATAATGGGAAATATCAGAAATGTCTCATGGGAGATGCTTTCTGGTTATACTAGAGATGATTTTATCTCTACACAAGTCAAATGAGACTTGTGTAGCTTCTGTGAGAAGACAGGCTTAAAGGTCTGTCTCATCTGCACTATTTCTTTAAACATTCATTTAATTTATTTGTTCCTGTAACTATCCTTGGGAGGTGGGATCGGAATTTTAAAGGTAAAGGGCTAGAGGGCATAAACAAAGTCACACAGCAATTAAACACCAAATCACATGCATGATCATGTCTCATTTGTGGCCCTGACATCACAGCCTCTGCTCTGCCCTGATTGTGGTTGCGGGGCAGGGTGTGCCTGACAGAGAAACCCCCGATCATGACCAGGACATGTCCTTGGGACAGGATTAATTCAGGATGTTCTTTAAAGAGCACGTCTGTGATTCTGTACTCGTCATCATTATCTGTACACATCCATCCCTGTCTCATCTTAACGTGACCACACTTTCTAGATTCTTGTCACTTGTGCCCAAATCTTGCAACAAATCAGCTTTGCTTTCTCCTTTCAAGTCTAATTCTAATTTTTTTTCCCTAAACCCAGGGTTTCTGTACACATTTTAAATTGAGGGATTGCTTCTTGCATATAGTAGCTATACAATTATCTGGGACTTTTATTAGCCATTGTAATGATTTTTCCCTTTTCATGGAAAGCTTTGCCCCTGTTTTCCCTATTTTCCATGTGGCTCATTTATGGAGGCAGTTTCTGCAAGCTGGTATAGATTGCAAGACGCTGCCCATGAACTCAAGTTCCTGCTGTTCCACGGTAACTTAGTCAATATGCTTTAATGACCCTGTGAAGGATATATTTTTAATAAAATTGCCCTCAATATTTAGCTGCTTCTGTTTTCCATGGGGCCAGTGTGCTCAGAATGTTAATCTAAATTTGTTGCCCTCTCATTATGCAATGGAAGTCAGATGATTTCAATTTGTTATTGCCCTAAATTTTCTACCCCTAGTCTGTGTTTTAATCCAGCAAATTAATACATGCTAAGCATTGGGAGCATCAACAGTTTCAATAAGTCATTTTTATCTGCTGCATCATCCTGGCTAGATGCTCTGCCCTTAATACATCTTGTGAGTCCCAGGAGGGCATGGACACCATCAGCCCTGTAATTAAAATCTGCTGTGCTTTTCATGCAACAAACTGCATGAGCTTAAGGAACTGGCTCTGTTAATGTGCTTTACCTTCCTTTCATTATTTCCTGTTGTTTCCAGGGTTGTTTTTGTTTTTTTTTTTTCCATATAGCTCAGTGAGTCTTTGACTATTGGTGGCCAGACATTAGGTGTGGAAAGCCTTCCTTCCAACATCTTGTGAACATGGTCAGCATTGGCTGGGGGCCTGGGCGCAGGTATCCTCAGTTTCTGTGGACTGTTGCAGGGAGGCCTCCCTCTACATATGCTGGGCTTCCCTGAAACACAGGGAGTCAAGCTTTCTGCATTCCCCTGAGAATCTTGATTACCGATACTGCTAACTCAACACCCTCATGAAGACCTCACCATGGGAACTGCTCCTGCTTCTAGCCGCTGCTCTGAAAAGCAGCTCTTGCTCACAGAAAACTGGGTCAAGTTTTGAACACTTCTTCCTTAACCCACCTTTGTGTACCCTGCATGAACACATAGAGCCGCGGAAGGCAGAAAGTCGATCGTCAGTCCTATAAGCAATGTTAATAATTAACCAGTGCGGACAAATATTTGCCATCATTATTTTCATATCGTAAAGTGGTACCAGTCTTTATTGTCAATACTTAAAAAATCAAGAGCCCAGATGGACCAAGTGGCCTCTGCTGGCCACCACCATCTCAGACTCCCCGCTCCCCTCCATGAAACATGGCACTAAAAATAAAAAACCTCAAAGTAAGAAAGCATCATGTGACAATGTCCTGAGGGCCTTTCAGAGGCTCCACAGATGGTATAGTCTAATGAGAAGATTGCAAATAGGCAAACAAGTCATTTATGAGACTGATGTCTGCTCTGAAGTAAATGAAACAAGGAGATGTGACACTGAGTACTTTAGAGAGGGGGATCTAGGAATGTCTCTCTGAGGGGGCGATGTCTAAGACCGGAAAGAATCCAATCAAGCCACCTGGCAAAACAAATAGAGGAGGAGCCAAGGACAGGGCTTTTCAGCCATGGGACCACCACTATGTACTTACAGGGGCCTGGAAGACGTAGCCTCCCTCCAAGCCCAGGGTAGGTCCTGGTGATCCCGCTGTCCTCAGCTTTCATCCCTCCCTGCCTATCAAATCCCAACTCCCAAAGATTGTCATGAAACAAAAGAAAGCTATTTCCCGTGAGGCCAAGAGGCAGTTGCTCCCCAATCCCTTTTTCTCAATCGCCATGGCACTGAGACAATTTTTTTTTTTTTTTGGAATGGAATCTCACTCTGTCGCCCAGGCTGGAGTGCAACAGTGTGATCTCGGCTCACTGCAACCCCCGCCTCCCGGGTTCAAGTGATTCTCCTGCCTCAGCCTCTCGGATAGCTGGGATTACAGGCACCCACCACCACGCCCGGCTAATTCTTTTTTTTTTTTTTTTTTTTTTTTTGTATTTTTAGTAGAGATGGGGTTTTGCCGTGTTGCCCAGGCTGGTCTCGAACTCCTGATCTCAAGTGATCCGCCCACCTCAGCTTTGCAAAGTGCTGGGATTACAGGTGTGAGCCACTGTGCCCAGCCAACTGAGCTGATTTTTATCTGGTGTTGATTCTTGGATTAAGTCCCTTTAAGAATCAAAAGACTGAGGAGCACACCTGCAATTAATACCCCCCCTTGTGACTAAATATGGCAAAAATAATCTTTTTTCCCCCCTTTAATTGCATACATACTTGCTTTCTCTGAAGGAGCGACTGTTCCTAGGGCTGGCCTAGCTGACAGCTAAGACTGAGAGATGGGGAGAGATTTCTTGTCACATCTGACAATTGCAGTTTCCTGTATTAAGTAAGTTTGCTAGGCTTCCATGCTCCTTCATGAATTGAACAGATGAGAAAAATGCTCAGAAGACTGCCCCTGGCGGGCTAAGCTGCAGACAGGGCATGGCTGTGGGGTTTGAGATCAAGGAGCAGACACCACCTTCGTGTCTGTTTTCTGCAGCAAGAAAAGTCAGAGCTAAGTGAAGAGGGAGAGAGTAGCCTCTTACCTACAAATTGAGAAGCAATTCTTAAAATGCCACAGGCTTTTATTGATCTGTTCCCTAAAGGCTCTACAGGTAGAAAGTGAAGTTTTTGGTGGTCCTTAAATACCTTGCGAATGTCATTGACCCATTGTCTATGTATCTTGGAAAATAAGGGGAGTAAGTAAACCCCATGCAGCATTCTGGAGGAAATTGCAAGAGGGAAGAGGAAAATGCCGTAAAAGAATTTCTCATTCCATGTGGATTTGGGAAGGGGATAGAAATAGAAAATGACACTGACATTTGAGTCCCAGAAGAGGTGGAGATGGCTTTGCCTAGCATGTGAGTACATGGAGTCAGATTACTTGAGTTCAACAACTTGCTACCTGTATGACCTTAGGTAACATATTTAATCATGGAGTTTTGGTTTTCTCACCAGTAAAATGGGGGCAATAATAATAACACTTATTTAGAAGGTCAACCTAGATAATTCATGTGAAGTGCCTAGCATTAAGCCTGGCATTTTTAAAATGACTGCTACTAAACAACTCTTTTGTGGTTTTTGCTGTTATTGGACACACCTCCTGGAGCTGTTGATAGATGCTGTTTCTGGCCAGTCTTGCAAGCCCTTTCCACGGGGAGAGATTAGCAGCCTTTGTTTTTTGCAGGATGGTCTCTACTTTATTAGGCAATGTGTGGCCACTAATGAGAAAGCTGTGGGTGGGATATAAGGAAACATTAGGTAAAGCAAATAGCAAAGGAATCATAAAAACAGGACTGCACAAATTGCATATGAAACAACAGTGAATTTCCACACTGTTAACCCCTTGTCTCTTCTTTCATCTCTCACTTTATTAAAGGTTTTACTGTGCATCACCTACACGCCAACATTTGATCTGAATGGGAGTGCCGTGCTGAAGATTGCGGAGGTGAGTACTGCTTGTGTCTGTGCCTCCTGTTCACAGCTGCTTTATCTCTAACTGGGATAAATATTGGGGTGGAACTAAGCCCCAGCACTGGAGTGAATTCTTCTTTGATTACTACCGTGGGGAATTTCCGCTAAGGAATTGATCTGTGGGAAGCATGCTGTGTGGTGCACCATCCTTAGTTGTAATGCCGTGTGTCTCAGAGCCCTGCATGCTTACGTTTGCTTCACTTGAGGCCTTCACCATGTAAATAACAGTACTGGTTCCCCTTACCCTGCTCTACCCAGGTGTATTGCTTTCTCGGTCTAATTTGCCTATGATTCATTGAAAAGCATTTGATTTAAAAAAATAGTTTTTAAGAAACCAAGTAGGAGATTTAGAGAGATGTTTATAGATTAAATCCCCTCCCCATCTTCAAAACCCTGAAGAATGCCTTTTGAAATGATCATTGAAAAGCCTTCTTGTTTCAATCTGTATTGCAGCCCAGAGTAATGTGTGCCTTCCAGCACGCCCAAGAATGTGTCCAACAGAAAACTTGGCTTCTTGAATGCCTGGCGTATGCCTTTGGCTTTTGGAAACACTATCATTTCAAAGCTGAACTTTAATATGCTTGGAATAATTTCCCTTCCATTTCTTGAAAAGAATATCTACCGGATTTGTATGTTCTGATAAGAGTATACATTCAAACCACAAAGAGGAATGATTTTCTGAGTTCTGAAATGATGGAGAAAAAGGCTAATTATCAGCACCCATGGAGAGTACTTATATTAGCAGATACATGTGCTTTTTATGGTATCATGTGGTATTAAAGAGCGAAAATTAAGAGAAAATTATTTTTGAGCATGTAGAAAATTTTTGTGACTGTCAAAAGAGAAAGCAGCAGCCAATCAGCTGACCTCTCATTACAATATAAGTCACTTTTAAAATATGGATTGATATAGATGGAAAGAACACTTTCCTTTAACACATTTGTATGTATACTCTGTATTTGTTTTATTAGCATTTGTTTTTAATTGAATTGTAAGCGAGCCCTGTGAGCTCTTTCATTATTTGCAGGTTCACTTTTCAAAAGACAGTGTTGTTTCTGAAAATAGCAAGAAGCAGGATTGGTGTGTAAGAGGCTTGTTAGCCCTTTGCCATGTGAAGGAAGAGAGGGGAGGTGTCAAGCCACTGCCCCTGCTGATGGAACTGGGGGAAAGGGGAGACAAGGAGCAGAGGGTCTTCAGGAGGGAGAGGGCTGCCAGGGATCGAGGTTGTTGATACTAACAACCTCACGAGAACCAGTTTTTGAATGAGAGTCAGAATGATTGAAAATATAATTCCTGAATAATAGGCACACACCACCAAGTTTGGCACGAGTGAAGGGTGTTCACTGAGAGTATCTGGAAGCCAAAATAAAAAGACTCAGCAGGCCCATCCAGATAGGATGCAACATCGAAACACTGGCCTCTTCCAAAACCAGGAAAGGAAAAACAACAACAACAGATCATAGCCAAAGAACAATATAATGATAAAGGCATCTGAGCTTGGTAGGAGGGAAAAATGGGCTCCGGAGTCATACTGCTTAGATACGAACCCGGCTCTACACTGCCTAGTGGTGTTGCCTCGGATACCTGTCCCAGCCTCATGTTTGCTCTCTGTAGATGAAATGATAAGGGATACCGAGCTCATAGTGTGGTTGTGCTAATTTGACAAGAAAAATACAATCCATATAAAAAGCTTTTAGTGCAAGTCCAGCCACATAGTAAATGTGAAATGTTTGCCATTGCCACGTTTGAAATAGGGAAGCAATTTATAAAAGCACCTTAAAATAAACCATTTAAAACTCCTGTGGAAATGTGAAGAAGGAATCTAGATGTTCTCTTCCTGCTTACTTTTGTATACATTGACTATTACTCATGAATAGTGTTTACCCTGAAACCTGCTGATCAGGAAGTGGGATGTGTACTTAAGTATGAAAAATGAGGCTATTTCCCCAAGGTTCTGAAACTATAAAAGGATCATTAAGCTCTCAAAATGTAAATAAGAGGGCAGCCTTCATTTGTGTATCTAAATTTAACTTGCTTAATTAAACTGCAATAATGAAAAGTTTTTAGAACAGCATCCTCTGTGACAGAGGGAGCATAAGAAATATTACCAAATATAAAAATGGACAATTATGAAATATCCAACAAGTACTTTCTGTTCAATTTCATGAAATCATTACTAAAATTTCATATGGATGCATAGCCCTTCTCTTCATTGATTGAAAGCTGAGCCCAAGATTTCTGTTAATATTATGCCCAGAGTAGTACACATGTTGAGTTTTCCAAGGAAAGTTACCCTCATATAGGAAAAAGCTGTGGGAGCAGAAATTGCCAAGGTCTTGGAGTAAAAGAAAAAGGTGGGGCTGGGAACGGTGGCTCACACCTGTAATCCCAGCACTTTGGGACGCCAAGACTGGCGGATTACCTGAGGTTGGGAGTTCGAGACCAGCCTAACCAAAATGGAGAAACCCCGTCTCTACTAAAAATACAAATTAGCCAGGCGTGGTGGCGCATGCCTGTAATCCCAGCTACTCGGGAGGCTGAGGCAGGAGAATTGGTTAAACCTGGGAGGTGGAGGCTGCAGTGAGCCTGTTCCATTGGAAAGGTTTTTTATACCTGCCGAAGGCTTCTCTGTGGGATTTCTCAAAAGCAGAAAGCCTAGTTCATAAATGAGTGTTTGCTGGTTTGATCTTACTGACTCATGGAAACTTCCAGTCTTTGATTCTGTAGCATGCTATCAGGGTCAAGCAAAATCTGTCTCAAAGGCCATTTTTTTTGCCTCTAAGATTCATAATTTCAGGGTATGAAAAACACCTTTTTTATTATTATTCCTTCCATCCAGCCAGCCCTCCATTCTAATATACTGGTTAATAATAATAGCTACTAGTCACTGAGTGCCTAAGGCATGGCAATAAGTGGCATTTTACATGTATTCTCCTTTAATTTCTGCCACAACTAGATAAAGAACACAAGCAAAGTGAAGTTTGCTTGCTCAAGTTTCTACAGCTAGATATTCAAATCCAGACTTTTAATATTGCAAACATGTACTGTTAATCACTCTGCTATATTGCTCCCTGGCTCCCCCTCAGTCTTAGAGAATGTTAGCAGAATCTTGCCATAATAATATTGGCAACCAACTGAAGTGCTTAGGAGTCTTATACCCTTGGACCTTTACCGAGGCATTTAGTTAGATAATTGTTCTATGGTGTTTTATATATATAAAGCTCAAGTGTTTATTCATTTCATTTTTTTGTGACCATAGATTCAAGTGGCCATAGGAAATATGTCACTTTTTCCAGTACCTTTCCATATGGATAGTGTATCTTTTCTGAGCATTATATATAACACAGAGGATGGAAGGTTTGTAATAGTTTCACTTGTTGCCCTGGGGAGCTTGAAAAAACATTGACACTCAACACCTGCCACCAACGGTTCTAATTTAACAGTTCCAGTTGTCACTAAAGTATTTTTTAGATTGGGCTGGTTTATAGCTCTTGAAATGTTCAGTGATACTTTTTTTTTGGGTGGGAGGGGGATGGAGTCTCACTCTATTGCCCAGGCTGGACTGCAGTGGCACAATCTCAGCTTACTGCAACCTACGCCTCCTGGGTTCAAGTGATTCTCCTGCCTCAGCCTCCTGAGTAGCTGGGATTACAGGCGCATGCCACCACGCCTGGCTAGATTTTTGGATTTTTAGTAGAGATGGGATTTCGCCATATTGGCCAGGCTGGTCTCTAACTCCTGACCTCGTGATCCACCCGCCTTGGCCTCCCAGAGTGCTGGGATTACAGGTATGAGCCACTGTGCCTGGCCAATACTTCTTTTACTCTGATATGGTAGCATTATTTCTGAGACATACCTGAAATAAAATGTTCTACAATTAAGGAACAGATAGTCTCAGATATAATCCCGCAGAAAAGTACACAGATGCCTTGGTCTATTTATCTCGGAAGCATCTTGTTATGTTATGTTCTCTTTAAGACTGGGAGGAGTAACCCCACCTCCTGGCAAGAAAGCTAGCCAAGGAAGCAGGACCACGGCCTCAAACCAGTTGAGACCACTAGAGTGAGGAAATCGCATTTCAAAGAGCTTCACTTTTCCTTCCTGAAACCCTTTCTTTCCTGTGTGCCAGTCTCTATTGATTCTGGTTTGACTCCTCTGAGGAGTCTGTTCTTTAGCTAGTTACTGCTAGATGGGCTTTGAGCATGTGCTTCTTTGGCAAGGAATTTCCATACCTCCCTTAAACCTCTTACTTGCATGGCTTGTGAAGAAGTTGTTTGGAGTTAGAAGACACACAGACCAGTGTCTCTGCTTCAGTTTGGACTGGTTCTCAGCCAACCTTCTGTAGACCAAGTAGATGGCACCTGGGAAGGTGCACAAATCGATGGGTTAAGGTGTCTTAAGCCATTTTAATATGCCAACTTAAGCTAAGAAAATCATGGAGGAGGAAGAGGCAAGTCACAATCAGATTTCTCCGGGTATGCCTGGCACTTTTAGAATTTACTTTTGAGTTGACATCCAAAAGGAAAACTAGGAAACTTCCCTACCTAACGTGGTGATCAGACTTAGACAGCTGTTTCCTAGAAATAATAAAACAACTGCAGTTCACCCCGTGTATGTGTGTGTGTATGTGTGTTTGCATCAGCAGGACCCATTTGATGAGATGCCTCTTGCCACATACCTACCTGTTGACCTGTCTTAGGAAGGAGAGAATAAGGAATAGCCTGGCAACTGAGTTGTCAGCATGATTAATCGTGAAATTTAGACTTACAGTGATAGCCAAGATTTTCTCTGGTTCTAATGTGTTCAAGAAGCATTTATAGTCTTCCCTGCGTAGAAGACGTTCCTTCTGCTTTTTTATAGCTTAATCTCTGATCCTTTCTACTTTTAATCACCATAAATTATTTTTCATCCTTATAAAAGTTTTCCAGCTGAAAATATACTAGCTCTCCTCTTTATAGAACTTACTAGTATTATGCATGATTTTAACAAAGCAGTGCCAATAACCCCATTCAGATGGGAAAGAGAAGGTAATTGCACAGTTCAACAAAGTGAAGGTCATATGTATTTTATAAAACTAAGCACATTTTTATTGTGGCATCTTCTTTTGTCATCCCTTTGGCCAATATATATTGAATGTATATATAGCTATGTTCCACTGTGCTGCTTCATATTACTTTAGTGATTTCTCCCTGGGTTTAACCTAGTATTATTATCTATCAGTCTACTTACTCAGTGATGCAAAGCTTTTATTGCTTATGTATGGCCTGCAGACTTGTGTTTTCTTGTTCTTTCTCCTTCTACTTTTGGGGTTTATTTTGTGTCATTAACCGTTTGTGTTTGCTCTCAGTTCTGTTTAGCATGTTATAAAGCTGGATGTTTACAAATCAGTGAAATGATTACAAAGTGTCCCTTATAACCTCCTCACTGCCCTGCATCTTTATGTGTTCCCTGTGATCAGGTGCCTATAGGGCTTTTCACAAGGTATTTGACTTGGCCCTTTGAGCCTCTGGCAGAGGTGCAAGACTTAGGCTCTCCCAGTGTTGATTCTGCATAATGAAAGCAAAGAGCATGGGCAGGTAGAATCAATAATGGGCAGAATAAAAGAAGAAACTGATGAGCTCTGTCCCAGAAATTCAGACTCTGCCTTTGGACATGGTATTCTCTTAGCTGCTGTGATTCGGTGTGCTCATTTAGTACTGCCCTGAGGTAGAGGAAGAAAAACATTAAAAATAGTTGGTCTTGTATACAATGAACAGGTTTAAAAATGGAAGCTCTAGTTCTATGAATCTTACTAATTTACCAATATATTATTACAGGAAGTGTAAGAAACTTTCCTTTAGAAGATGTCAAGATAGCTGAGAAAACATTTCTTTCTGGGTACCTAAAGATAACCATGTCATCAAATACATGGTAATTTTTATATTTAATGGGATACCTTTTTGTCATATTCAGTCTTTATGCTCCCAACTTTAGCCAAATGGCTTCTTAAATTAATACTTTTTTTTAGCTCAGTAAACATGCTTACCTTTCCCCTGAATAAAATGCCTACTGCAATAAGTCATGTCCAGTAGTATATGTATAGTATTAGCAACTAAACACCAAAAACAGTGCTGGCATTAAAACTAAAAAAAAAAAAAAAATACATTAGATATTTGGAAAGTTCTTGTCTGTTTACAGCACTGCGTTATATAAAATCCAATTCCTCATGCATGCACTTTCTTTCATGAGTCTAAAGTGAATGATGTAATTTTTTAACAGAGATTGCATAGTGGTATGTTTCTCAGTATTCAAGAGAGTTTATATTAAGTGTGTAGTTCAGCTCTCAAAATAGCTCCTCTTTCATCTGTAATGCTTTTAAGGCTTAAAATTTGCCCATAAATTTAAAATGGCAGAGCTTATAGATCTTAAAGATCAACAGTTATAAAGATTTCTGGGGAAAATGTAAGATTTAAAGAAAACTGTTAAATTATGAAGTACAAATGATACACAATGGAGAGTTTGGCTTCATCAAAGTGAATCACTGCACTCATTTAGATGTGTCTTCAAAGTTTTAAAACCATTTCATCACATGCAAAAGTAGAAGCATTTCAGGGTTATAAAACACCTTTCAGGGGGTAGGTAGGGTCTCTGTCACCCAGACTGGGGTGGCACAATATCATGGCTCCTTGCAGCCTCTACCTTCCCAGGCTCAGGTGATCCTCCCATGCCTGGAGCTGGCACTATAGGCGTGCACCACCATGCCCAGCTAATTTGTGCTGGGCATTTTTTGTAGAGATGGGGTTTTGCCCCGTTGCGCCCAGGCAGAGCTCAAACTCTTGAGCTCAAGCGATCCAGCCACCTCAGCCTCCCAAAGTGCTAGGATTACAGGTGTGAGCCACTGCATCTGGCCTAAAACACCTTTTTTTTTTCTAAGCACGCATAAATTATTGTATCTTCAAATCCACTATATCCATGATTATTTGAGAAAATGAATTAAAAGTCACGTGCCCTAAATACTTTTATGAAAAATAAATACTTTATAACTTGCTTTTGCTTTTTAACTATGAAATTAATCTAGGCCAACTTTCAAATGTAGGTTTGGGAGTTGTTGGGTTTTGTCGAGGTTGAGAAGACTTTTTTTTTTTTTTTCAAATACAGTTTTCAGTTTCAAATGTTCCTTTGACATATTAACATTCAATAGGAGATAAATTAAACTTAAAAAAAATTTACGTTCACCTAGTTAATTCTGCTAGGTAAACATAGTGAGGCACGGCAGGAAGAAAAAGGTAACATGAGGCCTGGCAGAAAATTCCCCAGCTTATGCAGAAGCAGCAACAAAGATTAAAATGCAGTCTCTTGCCCATCTCAGTTGTCAATCATCAATTAAATTTGCCACGTAGGTGAGAACCCTGGATTTTCATTGTAGATAATCTTGAGCTATTCTTAGAAAAATAATTTAGGAAATTAAACACCTCTTTTTGTTTTCGTGTCTCTAAATATGCTTTGTAAAATTGAATGCCTTATGGAGAGAAAAAAAGTAGGCAAATTTAAAGCATGCATTTTTGTGCCCATCCCTGTGGCTTCCAGAAGAATTAGAGGCAGTAAAATCTGAAAAGTCATGACTTTTAGCAGCATATTATCAAATGAGGGATTTTTTTTTTTTCTATTTGAGATTTCTCCATGTAGTAGCCACCACTGGGTCTTTTTAGGCTCAACTAGACATGGAGACTTGCAAGATCCAAATAGGCCACCCTTAGTGTTATATTCACTTTGCAGGACACAGGACAGGAAACAGAAGCAGGACAGTGTTAGGCATTGTTATTCCTGGGGGTCCTCACAGCAGCCTAGAGAAGAACCTCTGGCTCTCAAATGACAGCATAGGTACAAGGAGATGAGAGCCATCTCGGTGAGTGCAGTCACCTTGGTCTAGAAGCCCCATGTCCTACATAGGACCAATATTTCTGAAACAACTGTATTAGCAGAGTTTGCAGAGTTCCTGCAGAGGATGTGTCAATTCAGAGAGTCAGTAAACCTAGGGAAGCCCAAACCTGTGGCTACCCACCAGGTATTTATAGTTGATTCACAGTTCTCCCAATTCAGATGTAGCGTAGGAATTTAGAAACATTTTTGCCATAAGCCATGCTACCTAGTAACACAGCTGATGTCCTGCCTTTATGAAATTTCCAGAAGAACACAGCTAGAGGGTTGACCCAAGGTCAAACTCATTCATAGAGCAGGAGAAAGGGTTTTGCTAACCCTTTTCCCACACTGCACAACCTGGGAGTTAATAAATCCTGTTCTATTTCACTACGAAGGGAGCTTTTTCTGATTAATTTCCAGCCACCTGAGTTGATTCTAGATAGAATTATTTGGCACATCTAAAAATCACTAATTTGCATTCCCATGATGCTCAGAGGAACAGGTTGTAAGAGTGATTCCTTAGGGAAATATTACTTTTCCTATATACTTAAAAACAAATTTCCAGGGATTTAAAATATATTTAGTTATATTTAGTAATATAACTAAATATATTTTAGTTATAAATCTGGCTGACTTTCTGTTTAAGAGGGATTTGATAGCCCCTCTGGTCAATCCCAAAGAATGTTGGTAATAAGCTGATACCTGCAGACATGTGTGTTGCTGTCTTATTTCTTTAACAGGTGTGCATTGAGACGTACATAAGCAGCTGTCACCAGCGTAGCATAAACACTGCTGTGCGGGCAACTCTCAGTCAAATGCTGAGTGACTTGACTTTACAGTTACGACAGAGGCAGGAGAATACGGTGAGTCTGTGACACCCCCATGTTCATCACATTCCTGGTGGTGTCTGTGTATCCCATGCCCCGGGGTCCCCATTGCCAGGGCTGCCTGCCTCCTGAAAACAGTAGGAAGGGCTTGCTTGTTTTAACAGAACATTTATTTGTACACATTAAGCTCTTTAGATGTTTGCCTGTTTCACTCTAAAGCTTTGAGAATTGCTTTTCCTTACAGTTTCTGTGATTTTTTGAGTTATTTTAAAACTTATTTTTTAATTATTGTTTTAAAACTTCTCATACTGAAAATTTTTATTAAAAACATTGCGATACATTAACGAATGTTGGAAGTAAATTTGAAATTAAGAAAAATGAATAGAATTTATTACATGCTTTGAGGTTGTTGGGTATGTTTCCCTTTGTTAACTAAAAGATGGTGGCAGGAGGCCTCCCTCACCTGCTGGAGCCTTCAGGGTGAAACTGAACTTGTCTTCTCTCTATCATCAAAGCCCACTAGAGCTTTTTGCTCTAAACTTGAACAGATTGTCTAAAATGAGCATTCCAGGGGAAAATGTAGACGTAATTGGCTCCTTGTATATATTATCTTCTGGGAATGTTAATGAGAGAGTGATTCTTCTTCAAAATTGGTGTTTTGTGTTGTTTTAAAATCTGCCTCTGTCATAATTTAGATTAAAATCCTTTTGAAATCTGCAAGGAGTGTTCTGAAATGACATTAGTTATTTGTTCAAATAGAAAATCTCAGTTACAGCTGGGCGTGGTGGCTCATGCCTGTAATCTCAGCACTTTGGGAGGCCGAGGCGGGCGGATCACCCGAGGTCAGGAGTTTGAGACCAGCCTGGCCAACATAGCGAAACCCCGTCTCTATTAAAAATCCAACAAATTAGCCAGGTGTGGTGGTGCACACCTGTAATCCCAACTACTTGGGAGGCTGAGGCAGGAGAATCACTTGAACTCGGGAGGTGGAGGTTGCAGTGAGTTGAGATCATGCCCACTGCACTCTAGCCTGGGTGACTGAGTGAAACTCTGTCTCAGAAAAAAAAAAAAAAGAAAGAAAATCTCAGTTACAGTCCCAGATAGCTCTGAAATTAATATTATAAAAATTAGGATTTCTTATTTAACTTCAACTATTGGTAATTATTTTTAATTTCAATTATTTTCTAATTTTTAGGATATCATGGAATTGAGGGGAACCTTAGAGATGATCTAGTCAAATTCTTTTTTCCGACGAGAAGGTGAAACTCAGAAAGATGAAATTGAAATCTAAAATGAATTAGCTTATCAATGAAGGAGCCAGAAGTAAACCCCTGGTCTCCTAGCTGACTGCCAGTGCAAGTTCTCAGTTAATATGTGCTCTGGCAGCCAGTGTTGAAAACAACACTAATCTGAAAAAACAAATATTGATTTTTTTCTTTTCTGTTTGCTGTATCCAAAGCCCCAGTTTCTATTAAAAATTGTTTTAACATGAGATACTTTTATTACTTTAGCTTACCGCTTGCTAAAAACAATTTTATTTATAGTAGGATTTTGGATATAGCTAGTATGGGAATATTTAGTTTAAAAGAAATTAAAATACATAAATAGAAAATAAGAGAAAAAATTTTTAATTGAGATAAATCTAAGATGTTGAGAAATCTTATAATATACACTCATATTTCATCCATGCTAAATGGCAATATGATCAAACACTATATTAATAATATCCTAATATTTTAAATAAAACATTTAAATCAAACTTTGTAATTTCAAAGTGCTTTCAATTATGTGAGTTCATTTAATCTTATTTTAAAATTTTTAAGTAGGAGAGTATTAGGTTTCCGGTCAAATAGCCCAGTCTTTTAGCTCATACTGCTCTTCCATAAGAATGGCAAAGGTATGGCTGTGGAGGTGCAGGTGATACTGTAGAAGCTGTCTGTCTCCATCCTGGGTGTTATGTGGCTAAACAGCCTTCTGGTCCTGCTCATCACGGCCCATCTGGACTCACCCCAACCAGAGGCAAGATCTCAAATTAAGTGGAAAATTGGTGTTTCCTATTATTTCCTTTCTATTACTCATGCGGTCCCTGGAGATGTGATTCCATGTCCCAGAAAACATAGTTCTCAGGATGCTGGTATTTGAAGCATTTGTGATGTCCAATGGAGGGAGACATAAGTTTTGCCACATAAGAATTTAGGTATTTTTTTAAGCTCTTAAAGTAGAATCGTCTATAGGAATGGAGGGGTTTGCTCTAAAGAGGCCACGTATTCCCCTGGGAAACACTGAGCATTACCTGGGGAAGATGTGTGTATTTTCTAGCACAGCCTATCACTGTGCAAAAGAAAATTTTTAAAATCTCAGGACCCCCAAATTTGTTATGCCAAAGGGAAGGTTAAGCCTGGAGGCTGAGTCATGTAACACCCTCTTCCAAATGAGATGCTGCTACTAGCGTTATGCATTAGCCAGACCACCTCAGAAGGGTAAAAGGCCTCAAGCATATCCAAATGACTGCCCCCACAGATCACTCTTAAGTCAAATCTTTGCTGGCCTCCCACAAACAAGGACATGCCTATTGTAACTTTAGATCCGCAATCTAAGTCTAGCGCCTAAAACTAAAATCTGTTTGATTCCACACTGATAAAGTTGATTACAAGCCCATCTTCCCAGGTGCAGAATAAAGACAAGATCCATCACTCCTCTATCTACCCAGAGATATCTGCATAATTGATTCTTCTGTTACTCCCATTTTTTTCTTCAAACATTCACCTTATGTAAAATTTAGATTTACTGGGCACTAAGTAAAATCTCACAAGCATGTAACCATTCGCGTTACTGCCTACCTGCTCTTCTTCCTACATGCCTTCCCCCTTCCTTTAAGGAAATGTAGAAACCTCCTGAAATGTAAAACCTCCTGAAAGCCTCTTCAGAAAAACAGCCACAGGTGCAGACAGCCACAGGTGTGTCGGCAGTTCACACTTTTCCTGGGCGTGCCCTAAAGCTGGCTTAATAAACCTCAATTGATTGAGATACTTGCCTCAGTCACTCGTTTCAGTTATTAACTGGAAAGACATCATGGACCACCTCAAAATTAGGAAGGTTAAATGCAGTGGAAAGAAAATAAATAATGTAGAATGCCAAAATCACTAGCAGGATGTGTATCTTCAATCTAATGTTTATCTCCAGCTGCACCCCAGGACAGATGATAATTTTGATTTTGTATCGTCACAAGTCCTACATATTATCCAGCTTTATTATTGAATTATTTTAGGTAACCTAAGCTATTGTTAAGTTGTAAGTTACTAATTTCAAAAAGTAAAGTTGCTACATTTAAATATTTGGGGCTGAAAGGTGGAAGGATTCTCCTACCCTTAAATATGACTTAAATGTGTTTCCTCCAGAAAGTGTTGTTCTTGACTTTAGCCATTCTGAGCCGTAGATACTGATATAACATTTCGCAAAAGTTGTGGAAGCAGCTGAGCTTGCAAATTAATGAACAGAGAATGGTAGAAATATGTGCCTGTAACAAGTTTAAAAATTAAATCAGCACCATGGGATGAATTACATGTCCAGTAATTAGCTGGCATGAAAATACTTCCTGATTATCTCTTGGTACAAAGAGGTAAGGAGAATAAAGTGCCACCTTCCTAGTCTCTGCTCAGTAGTCACTGAGTTATCCCTACAATGGGAAGTAAGTCTGATTATTTGTAAATGTCTTTTCCTGCCTATTTTCCCTTCCCTCACGGTTCTGTCTCTGCCCTGATAGTTCTGGATGTACCTAGCCAAGAGCAGCTGGCTAGGTACAGTTAAAATGTTCCCCATCAAATACAAAGATGGAGATTCTGACCAGTGGTTATCTTTGGACCTGTATTTTGAAGTCCAGGAACCTAATCCTTCTTATGGCCAAGAGTCTGTATTTATTAGGGCCCATGCACAGTGTCAGCTGTAGCCTTGGAATAGGTTGTTCTCTGTGCGAAATTAACTCACCTCTTCAGGCAGGCATTGCCCCAGGTCACAGCCCAGCATCTTGGAATCCTGAGAGTTTAAGTACACCACAGGGTTTAAACTTCCAGGAAGTAGCCATGCAAGAGTGTCCACACAAACGTGAATGAATTATTTTGGGAACTGATAAGCTCAATTCCAGAGATCATAATCTTTCTCATAAACACCATGAATAATGAAACGCTCTCAAGAGCTGGTGGGTGGGGGGGGCTCAGGCAAGGTAGCTGAGCCCAGGGCACCCTGGAAGCCATTTTGTTTCCTAGAATTTTCCCATTGTCAAAGAGTCAAGATTTTTCTTGCCTGAATCTCCTAATTGTGTGTGTGTATCTCCCTTACTAGATAATTGAAAACCCAGATGTCCCACAGGAATTCAGGAATCAAGGTATTGCATTTGATTTGTACTAGTTCAGTTTTCAAAGCAGGTGTGAGAATGCCTACTGTGTGCTTGGAGTGAGGGGTACAAAGATGTCTAGGAGCTCTCGGGTTGTTTTAGCATTCTCTTGGAGGTTGTGGTTGGCTTTGCCTTAGGTGGCATTATTTAATCAGCTGCTGTCTTCCTTCTGTTCCTACGTTCACTTATGCCAACCACACCTGTTCCTGATCCAACTACCTGAGGGAAATTAACGCTTCACATACCTCTCATTTGGAGGCAGGCTTTGTTAGTTACTTCATTCTCCGTGAAGTCAGGTTTAATTGCTAAAATGAGAATAACTGGATAGAAGATTATAGAAACCTGATTGGCATACAGTGTTATTGCACCAGAATTGTGTTTGTCAAATACCAATGTTTTTGACATGAATGATGAGTCATCTCACAGGGCCTCTTGCAGACAGCCCAATTTAAAGATCAGCTGAAATCAAGTTAAGGAACTGTCATTCTGACTCACAGGAAAAGAAAAAAATATAGAAGTCCACATATATAATTAACCAGCAATTTAATTTTTAAAAACAGGTTTGATAATATTGTTTTCTGAAAGTATGCAAAAATATCTGATTAAAAAACTGAAATTTAGACTTTATTCAGTAATTTTTTAAATATTACAAAAATCTGCTTTTCTATTATATGTGCCAGTTAGTAATAGTGAGAAGGAGATGGAGGTGAGGAGGAAGAAAAAAAAAGGGAGAGAATGAAAAGGAGAGAAACAGCTTAACAGCCACAATTAGGAGAGGAAGACTATTTGAAAGAAATGAGAGAGAGACACGCCTTAAGTCACATTCTAAAGCATCACTAGAGTTGTTTCACTAGAATATTGTTTCAGTCCCATGATGCCACATTCTGGGGCCGCGGACTGGAAGGTGCCCTTTTCAGGTGGATGCTCTCAGTGACATGCGCTAAGACGTTCCATCTTCCTTTCCTGGTTTTGGCTATGGTGTTCTCATAAAGGCTTCACTTTAATGTAGGATGATTTTATAAACTAAAAAGGGGGTCTGCGACTTCTCGGTCAAGGATATCTCTAAAAAATATAGTAGTAAAAAACTGACAGAGGGACTCATTTGACGTTTGTCTAAAATTGAGCTTAAGGACTACTTGTGTGGGTTTTATTAAACTATGTTTTATCATTGTAGCTTATTTCTTTTTTTTATTGCTGCACTTAAGATCTTAATTCTGAGGACCAGCCATTTATTTCTCTTTCCCTGCCTTCCTCCAACTTTACTTTCTTTCTTACACATTTGCCATTTTCTCTCCATCTTCCTTGACGTACCGTCATCATTCATTTATACATTCATCAGATACTTAGAGCCACATTTGTAAAGACGTTTACAGGTTTTTATTTTAGAAAACAAATGCTTCCACTTACTATTTCATGTAGCCTGACAATTCTGTGAAATTAGTATTATTTATCCCATTTTTGCCAGAAGAAAAATTGAAGTTTGCCCAAGCTCACACAATCAGCAGTTTTCGACATGTAGTTGAACAGATTCCAAATTTCAGCCTTTTTCCCACTGTGCTTCTGTGGGAGTTTTGGTTCTAGTTTCTGGAAACTAGAACACATTTAGAGGGAAATTTTATTTTTCTGACATTGACTGTTGCTTCAGTATCAACAAAGACCATGTGCCCTGCAGATGCTCAACAAATAAAGTAGGTAAAGATTTGGCTAAATTATTTCTCCCAATTTTTCTCTGATTTCTTAGTTCCAAAGCCCATTTTTTCCCATGCTGCCTTATTTTATCTCTCTGGGATACAATTCTAATCAGCTCAGAAGACCCAGAAATTCAAGGGTCAGAATAAGGAATACACACATAGACCACTGGCCTAAATATTAAGAAAATTGTTGTCCATCATGATGCTTTTGAAATTACTAAATTTCCCTTTGTTAAGTGTGAGTGAATTTTCTTGATAATAAGAAGCAATCTATTATTTTCTTTCTGGACTATCTTTTGAGTGTTTTGCTTTAGAAAGAATAATTATAGGCCAGGTGCGGTGGCTCCTGCCTGTAATCCCAACACTTTGGGAGGCCAAGGCGGGTGGATCACCTGAGGTCAGGAGTTCAAGACTGGCCAACATAGTGAAACCCGTCTCAACTAAAAATACAAAAAATTAGCTGGGTGTGGTGGCAGGCGCCTGTAATTCCAGCTACTTGGGAGGCTGAGGCAGGAGAATCACTTGAACTTGGGAGGTGGAGGTTGCAGTGAGCCAAGATCGTGCCACTGCACTCCAGCCTGGGTGACAGAGTGAAAAAAACAAAACAAAAACAAAAACGAATAATTACACTTAATTCTTATCGTTTCTGTGATCATCACTTTGGTGGGCTAAGGGCTTCTCCACATCTGAAAACCATCTTTTCAGTCTCAAAAACCATCTAAAGTGGAGGATGGGAAGGACGGTTCAGGGAGCTTGTCGTGCCCCCTGTCGATGTCTCATGCCTGTAACCTCCTCTGTTTTGAAGGGTCAACAGTAGAGTCCCTCTGTGATGATGTTGTCTCTGTACTCACCGTCCTGTGTGAGAAGCTGCAAGCCGCCATAAAGTAAGTGCCCTAACCATTGCCGCTTTTCTTTACCAGTGGTCTACTTCTGAAATAACCTTTGTCTACAGCATCACTTCAAATTATGGATTATAAGATTATAGGGACAATAGATCCCGCCCCCCCACCCTCAACACTGGTATTTACTGCGGAATCTATTCTGAAATTTGGCGCAATTCAAATAACTAAATACCATTACTAGAGTATGTAACTTTCTGATGTGACGTGGGAAGATGATACCTTACAGAGAACAATTGCTTCCTGGAGCATGAAGCTGAGTGGGAAGAATCTTGGGCTGAGTGCTAGTTGGTGTGAGAGCCAGTCCTGTCTCGGCCAGATCTCAGCTGTGTCCTGGTACGTGACTCTTCTCATCAAACCGTGCTGCCCTTTCTTCCTCTATCAAATGACAGTGTTGGACTATGTAATCTATCTCTATTTCTTCTAAGATTCCAGAGCCTATGAGCTCGCACAACTGTCTTTAAAAAGAGCTTGTTACTCTTTCACTTTTTTTTGCGTATCAGCTTAATCAATATCTGAGTTCACTTAGATGATGCCTGCTGCTCCATCTTTCCGTGCAGTCATTAACAAGACAACCTGTGCACCTGTAGTAAAGCCAAATCATAAAACACCAGACTTTCAACATGGGACAAAAAGTTTCCACCAGCTACATATGTCATGAATTGCAAAATTCTACAACACATTGCAATTCTGAAGTGCCCTTTGAATTATGAAAGACATTAAACTATCATTCATTGGTAACTAGGACATCTGATAATGCAGAAAACTCACTTGTTGAATTTTAAATGCAGTAATGAGTTGGGAGAAATAGTCTAGTTGTAGGCAAGAATGAGGACTCTCACTTTGCTGGAAACATTGCAGAAACTCATTTTGTTATTTGTTTCGCTTTTGGTTTCTCAGAAATTTAGGATTTTTTAAAGCTAAGCATGGAATTACTCTTAAAAGTTGTTGCCAAATGGTTTCTTCATTAGTTCTTCTGTTGTTCCTGTAAGTCACCTCTATATTTTGACCAAAGTAAGCTCTCTTTATTGAGGCACTTCAAGGTCAAATAGAAAATAAAATAGTGGTACCAGGGTTGGGGTAGGGGAGAGGAAACGGGGAGATATAAGGTAAAGGATTCAAAGTGGCAAATGTGTAGGTTGAATAAGTCTAAAGATCAAATGTACAACATGGGGATTATAGTTATCAATAGTGTATTGTATTCAGGATTTTTGCTAAATGAGTAGCTTACAGCTGCTCTTGCCACTGGGATGTGGATGGGTAGTGGGAGGGAATGAGTAACTGTGTGAGATGATGGATATGTTCATTTGTTTCACTATAGTAACAATTTTACTATATATATAAATCCTATAACATCATGTTGTAAACCTTAAATATGCACAATAAAGTTTATTTTTAAAAATGAAAAAGCCTATATAATACATGGATAGTATAAACCAAAAAGAAATAGCACTTAACTTTTTCCCTACCCCCACTCTCAAATTTCTCCCATCCCTGGACCCTGGCAGGCTAGGCAAACAGCAGGTCTGGGCTTCCCCCGGCTCAGGAGGGCTGAGTCCTACAGCAGATGGATGTAAATAGTTCCTGCTGTACCCTGCTTAGGTCCCCATCTTTCCTGACCATGCCAGTGGAGCTGGCACTCAGATTACCATCCTAACTGAGGGCTCTGGCACCAACTGCAGCGACCCCATCTGTAAGGCCCCCATGCCACCTGCTTTGCTTGGGACAGTCCCAGATTATACCTGTTGTGTAATAATTATAATTACCCTCCTTCACTCTCAAAGGTGTTCTGGTTTGGATAGGTCATGTGTTCACTCTACCCATCAGTGACCAGAGGTCTGATCTCTTCTAGTGCTAAGTCCTCCCAATCCCCATCCAGTTCCCCTCCATCATAACGCAGACAGCTGGTATAGCAGAGTTGGAATATGTTTCTATTGGCATATTTTCTCCTAAGACCCAATCAAGAGTGGTGTTTAATCACTATTGGCTCAACTACGTTATCTTTGTTGGATTACCTGGGTTAAAACCCACGCTTTGCCCCTTACTGGCATGTGACTTTGGACAAAGATCTGAACCACCGTAAGTCTGTATATCCTATAAAATAATTAATAGACTTTCTTATGATAATTACTATAATATTGTATAGAATATAATATCAGTAATATAAAACACATTCGTGTTTTTGTAAGACTGAATGAGAAAATTCACTTAAAAGACTGCCAATGCCTATCAGCCAAAGAGCTCCAGGAACACCTGAAGTTAACAGGATTCATTTTAGTAACTTCTTACTTGAGGGAGCCTGTCCACCATGGGAAACTACAGGACAGTAAAAGGGTGTTAGGTTGTTATAGGATTTTAACATGAGTTAGGTGACTTAGAATGGGTTAAAAAATTGAGCGTTCTGTTCAAAGATTGGGTGTTGTCAGAAAGTAGGCACAATTCTAGCACTGGGCATCTTAATTTTTTCTAGCAGATGGGATGAATAGATGGGAGCTAGAGTTGTCATAGAAGAAGAAGTGGGAATCAGTCATAGGGAAGAGGGACATTTGTTCATTTTTGTGGTCATACAGAGCCCTTTTAAAAAAGAAGACCTCTGTTCAGGCATGGCCATTGATTGGCTTTCATCCCGTTCCAGTGTAGTCATGGTGAGTCCTCATCTGATGTTAACCCTGTGAACTTGTTTGTGTTCACCAGGTGACACCACAGCCTCGCCGGTGGCAGCCAGGTACTGCTGGCTGTCGAGGGTGCTTCTCCCTTACCCCTGCTCCACCCCCAGGTCCTAGCATTGGCAGGGAATAGAACGAAGACCACCAGAACTACAAAAAATATGAAGACTGTTATTTGTTACTTCACAAGCAAGGGAAAACTAATTAGCTAAACTTTTTTTCTGAGTAGTTTTCTAAGGGAAAAATCTGGAGTTTTTAAGTGCTAGAAACGTGGGAGAGGCTCATGGTAGTTATGCCCGTTAGTAATTAAAACCTAGCTAGAGGTCAGGAGTTCGAGACCAGCCTGGCCAACATGGTGAAACCCCATCTCTACTAAAAATACAAAAAATTAACCAGGCATGGCGGCAGGTGCCTATAATCCCAGCTACTAGGGAGGCGGAGGCAGGAGAATCGCTTCAACCAGGGAGGCAGAGGTTGCAGTGAGCTGAGACTGTGCCATTGTACTCCAGCCTAGGCAACAAGAGCAAAACTCTGAAATAAATAAATAAATTAAATAAATAAGTCCCTAGCCAGCAGGATAAGGCAGAATGAGTCTGTAGGCCCAACACAGATAGGCTTAAAACATACCATTGTTCATTAGTCAGAAAAGAGTCTTAGAGTAGGTCCAGTGAGTGCCTGGCATTCTGGGGTTCAATTTCATGGTTCTTTAAATCTGGATGGCTCCAGCCACCTAGGAACCACCATCAGCTCCAGGAATCCCTCTCATGTAGTAAATATTTGACGTACATTTGCTTTAAACTGGTTTGTTTGCTTTTAGAATAGTTGCTGCTAATTCTAGTCATCACAGTTAAGAACACTGGGCTGTGTGCATAAGAAATTTGACTGTAGATTGTTAGGAAAATGCATTGTACAAACAAACATTGCAAATGCATACACATACATATTAGAAACTAAAGGTTGTAGATTTCAATCAGTCACTGAAAAACAAAGCATTTCTTAACTACATGACTTAAGAATAGATATTTTGTTTTTGTTTTGTTATTATTATTTTTATTTTTTGAGACAGTCTCACTCTGTCGCCCAGGCTGGATTGCAGAGGTGTGATCTGGGCTCACTGCAACTTCCACCTCCCGGGTTCAAACAGTTCTCCTGCCTCACCCTCCTGAGTAGCTGGGACTACAGGCATGCGCCACCACACCCAGCTAATTTTTTATATTTTTGGTAGAGACGGGGTTTCACCATGTTGGCTAGGCTGGTCTCTTGGTGGCTTACTTCTGTAATCCCAGCACTTTGGGAGGCCCAGGTGGGCGGATCACTTGAGGTCAGGAGTTTGAGAATAGATTTTAAATGGAGAAAATAATTCATGTGCATATGTTTCTAGGATTTCTCATTGTACATTGGATCAAAGATGGCTTTAGGCATGTTATTTTAGAGCTTAATGATTTTATAGGATTCTCAGTCTTGTTTGATTTTCCAATACAAATCCCCTGGTCATAGTTCTGCCTATAGAAATTGATTGCTTTGTATGATTTTGGTATTTGCCATCATGACTCCATTACCCTAAGATGGGGGCCTTTTGCTAAAGATGCTGGGGACACAGGATGCTTAGCATACCTGTAAGGGAAGACCTTTATGTCCACCTGGTAAGATAGTCCCGTGCGCCGGCTGCTCTCAGTCTGGTGCTTCTGTTCATTCGCCTTGCTAAGTTTTTACTTGTGTACCATTGCTTCTGATTTTACTAACTTAATTCCTTTATTTCTATTAGCTAAACTTGATGCCTCTTCTACCCTCTGAATAGGTTATTGCTCTGAAATCACACCAGAATCAGTATTTACTAACCTTAACAGCCATTTCCAAAATCAGTGCCTCTTAGGGCTTTAGCTCTGTAGGGGTGTGTGTTCATGATATGCTTGGACTCTTGGGAGGATTCAGAAAATGTATTCAGGTACGCAGAACACTCCCTCGCATGCCTTGGAGATGTGGTATTAATAGAATCCTATGTTAGGCAAGTTGAGTTACATGATGCTTTTTAAATCCAAGAATTTCTGGAAGGATAATTGGGCTTAGAAAGAAACTTACTTATTCTCTGCCTGTTTCCCACCACTCTTTCCCTGCTTGCCTCTCCTCCTAGAACAGAGAATGTTAGAGTGAAACCTATACCAACGCAGGCTTGGAATAGATGGGGCCTACCAAAGCATTCCCACTGTCTGTCTTAATTCCATTTCACTCCTTACACAATTACTTAATTTCTTCTCTCGTTTCTTTAACTAAATTCAAATATATTTCTAAGGAAATCAAAGTCAAAATGGTTCAAAACAAAACTCTAAGAACTCCAGAGATACAAAACATGCTAGGCTGCCGTCCCAGTAGCCTTGCCAGGAGGGGTGGCTGCTTCACCTTCACCGCCCACGGGTCCACGCCTGAGCGTTGTTCTCCACAGATCGTGCACCTGGGAAGAAGTTCAGTGATGAGCAGAGAATGAGACCAGCAGATACTTAACCTGCCAACCATGAAATACTCAGACAAAAGACTAAGAAAAGTGACTTACAGCTCTCCTAAGTAGACAGATTTTTCCCTCATGTGTTTTGAAAGAGTTGGCTGGTTTCTAGGTTACTTTTTGCCTTGAGCATTCTACTTATTTGTTTGTATAGGGACAGCTATTACACGCATACACGCTGCGTACGTGTGTGTGTGTATCTAGTGGAAGGTGCTTACGTTTTAAACAGCGCCTTTAATGGTGTGACTCATGCATGGCCATGATCATCTGTTTTCCAGACTGCTGCAACCCACGGAAAAGCTGCTGCATTCAGTCTCCAAGGAGACTCTCAGCCCAGTTACCTTGGCAATGCGTTCCCTGTCAGCAAGTCTGATAACCTGGGGGTTGAAGTATTCACCATGGCACACTTTGCCAATAGCTTGATGACTCATAGCTTTTCTATGGACTTATTTCCAATGATTTCAGAAATTGAGAGTCTTTCCTGTCTGTAGTTGTTTTTGTTTTGTGATGCTAGACTGACAGTTTGAAAGAAAAAGAGAAATTTTTGAATTGAAGCATTTCATAATTTTTCTTCTTAATAACGGGTCAAGTGATTGGTCAGAATGATTAACTGAGACTACAGTGAAGGCAATCCTTCCAGAAGTGATTTTTTAAATATGGCTTACAATTGACACCATGGCCCTCTGATTTGTCCTGTCCACTCTCTTCCTCGTAAAGCAAACAAATTGAACATTCTGAAATACAGATCTGGTCATGTCACTCTTTTACCTCCAAATAAAGTCCAGACATCTTAGTGTGGCCTACAGGACCCTTCCTGATCGGGCCTCTGTCCACCTCGTGGGCCGATACCACCCTCACACCCTGTGCTTTAGCCACAAACCTCTCAGCCCAAATCCCTTCCTCCTCCACCCCCACATTTTGTCACACCTTTTCCTCTGCTTCACCACACCACAGTCTCCTACTTGAACTTTAGGATCTACTAAGACAGCATGTCCTGTGGACATTCTTTCTAAGAAGGTGCTTCTGCCATATGGTCTCATAGAACCTTGTGTTAAGGTATTCATTCACAGCCCTTCCTACCAGTGCTTTATCTACTTATATGTCTGTCCAGTCCCATAAGAGTGAAGAAACATGCTGTTTCATGTCAGGAGCTACGTCTTGGTCAAAAGCATAAGGAAGCTTGTAGGACTAGAAGCCTAGAAATGTGAAGTCCTTACCTGGCTCAAGAATGGCTCATCATTTCTTATTCTTCCTCCATCCATCACCTTCCTCTTGGCAAATAGTAATAATTTTTGTGGAGACCCAGCCTTTCCCCATTTCTTCTTCCACCCTCAAAGGGTGTGGTAGACAGAGTATATCCAAATATAAGTGGCATTCCCTTCTACAGAATAATAACATTATTTATTCATTATACAGCTCTCTTTGGACAAGGGA
Organism: Nomascus leucogenys; assembly: GCF_006542625.1. Classification (NCBI taxonomy): domain Eukaryota; kingdom Metazoa; phylum Chordata; class Mammalia; order Primates; family Hylobatidae; genus Nomascus; species Nomascus leucogenys. The sequence goes on from NC_044383.1 coordinate 124,370,154, forward strand.
GATTTTAGAATATAGGTCAGGAACCTTTTTTTATAAAGGGCTACAAACTATCCCTGTCTCTTTGTTTTTGTTTAGTTCTATAAACCTTAAAAGAAAATAAAAACAGTATTTTTAGTGGACAGGCTATGGAAGAATTTTGACAAAGGGCTTTAGAGCATAATATCAATATCAGAGTATTTAATGGCACATAAATAAAGGACTCCACCCCTCTCACTATCCTCTGTCTTACAATTGCATGGTCTTTCTCAATTTGGCAGTTGCGTGGATGTAACCTCTGGCCTTGGCACTGTCTACTGTTAACTTTTCTTTGCTTCCTTCCTATCCAAGTTTCTAGTTGGCCTGTCATGAGCCTTTCTGTTACTTCCACCCCCTTCTCCTGCGGGTAATTTGAAATGTTAAAGACACTAGACTCCCTGACTTCCTTTGGACATTTATTTATTTTAAATTAGGAGAAAGAGACACAACCAAAAATTATTTTATAAGCAAGTTTTCCTTTTTCTGAGTATTCCAATCCCACATTACTGAGTGAACTCTCTAAAAAAGGATTTATTATATATTTGCAATAAACATGTCCCTGAAAATTAAATTCTTCCTTAGCCCTATCTGTCACTCTTGTCACCTGCCTGGATTTTAATACTTTCTGGTAGGCTGGGCAGAGAAGTTAATCTGGATATTAGGAATGTGTTCCCCATAAAGTCGTCTGTTTTCTTCATCTGGCTCTGTTCCTCTATGAGGAACCCCATAATAATAACTTGGACGGAAAATAATTTCTCCACTGAAAAATCATGTTTCCTCAATAAGGAAGAAAAGTCTAATGCAAGTTCACAAAGTGTTCACCAGTGAAAAGATAATGTGGTAAACAGTCTCTTGAAAGGTTTAGATAGTATAAAAATTAGGATTTCTGCCATAAACTGTGGACTTTAGTTAATATATCAATTTTTTATTAGTTGTGGCAAATGTACTATACCAATGTAAGATTTAATAATAGGTCCAATATGATAACTCTGTTTCATGGTCAGTTTTTCTATAAATCTCCAAGTGCTCTAAAAAGTAAAGTTTATTAGTTAAAAAAAAAAACACCCCAACTGTATTATCTTGCGGAGGCTGCTGTAACAAAGTGCCATAAACTGAGTACCTTAAACAACAGTTTATTGTATTACAGTTCTGGAGCCTGTGAGTTCAAGATCAAGGCATCAGTGGGGTTGGTTCCTCCTGCGAGGTGAGAGAGAAGGATCTCCTCAGGCTTCTCTCCTCGCCTTGTAGATGGCTGTCTTCTCCCCGTGTCTCTTCACACTGTCTTCCCTCAGTGAATATCTCTGTGTCCAAATTTCCATTTAAGGACAGAGTCATGTTGGATTAGCACCCCCCCTAGTGAACTGAGTCTAACTTGATCACCTCTGTAAGGACCTATATCTCCAAATAAAGTCACATTTGGAGGTGCTGGAGATTAGGACTCCAACCTGTGAATCTGGGGAGAGGGACACAGTTCAACCCATAATACTAACCTTCCCCCAAAAACTAGCACTTTAGTAACGCCTACCATTTTTCCGAGCGTGTTTCCACACATCACCTCTTTAATTTTGCCTTGTCTTTTGTCTGCATTTGTGTCGGTTCTGCTCTTCTGCAGTGACAGCCAGCAGCTGCAGCTTCTCTACCTGGAGTGCATCCTGTCTGTGCTCAGCAGCTCCTCCTCCTCCATGCACCTGCACAGGCGCTTCACGGACCTGATCTGGTGAGCACCCACTCCTGACGCCCCCACGCTGATGCCGACCCAAGGGCTGCTGCGGGCTGTGTCTCTGGGTCCCTCTCCATGAAGTCCATGACCCACCAGTAGTTTCATCTGTGTGTAAATGTCTCAGAGAGAAAGCAGGGAAATTGTGGCCAGGTGCGGTTGTTCACACCTGTAATCTCAGTATGTTGGGAGGCCAAGGCAGGCAGATTGCTTGAGGCCAGGTACTCGAGACCAGCCTGGGCAACATGATAAAACCTTGTCTCTCCTAAAAATACAAAAATAGCTGGGCATGGTGGTTGTGGGCACCTGTAATCCCAGCTTCTTGGAAGGCAGAGGCATGAGAATTGCTTGAACCTGGGAGGTGGAGGTTGCAGCAAGCGGAGATCAAGCCACTGCACTCCAGCCTGGGTGACAGAGCAAGATGCTGTCTCAAAAAATAATAATAATAATTAAAAAATAATAATAATAATAATAGGCCGGGCACAATGGCTCATGCTTCCAGCACTTTGGGAGACCTAGGTGGGTGGATCACAAGGTCAGGAGTTTGAGACTAGCCTGGCCAACACAGTGAAACCCTGTCTCCACTAAAAATACAAAAATTAGCGGGGCTTGGTGGCGAGTGCCTGTAATCCCAGCTACTCGGGAGGCTGAGGCAGGAGAATCAACTGAACCCGGGAGGCAGAGGTTGCAGTGAGCCAAGATCATGCCACTGCCCTCCAGCCTGGGCGACAGAGCTAGACTCTGTCTCAAAAATATATAATTAATAATAATAATAATAATAATGAAGCAGATAAATTGCTTTGTTGACATCCATCAGACCAAAATCCACAGAAAAACCGATGATGATTATGGCAGAATATGCTTCCAGGCCCCTCTTTGGTTTGTATCATAGGATCATGAGAGACCAGAACCAGAAAATGTTTCTGTGTTTTCAGCTCATTCAAAAAGCATATAACTTATGCAGGGGGCAAGAGATACTGAGCTTTACTCCTAGCCCTAGCTCCATCTCAACCTGAATACCAGTCTCTTAATCATAGTCAGAGATTCCCAGAAGTGACAGGCCCCACAGGCAGCCAGCTGATTGTTCTGGGTCCCTGGGCTTATCGACACGAAGGAAGCCAAATGACAGGTGTCAGTATGGAATTTGCAATTAACTTCTCAAATGAGAAATCATTTTGTTATTTATAGTAATATGAAACTTTATAACAGCCATTTAGCATTTTGAGTCCATTTCTACACTTATGATGGTTTCTTAATGCTTCTCTTATATTTTATTTCATTCATTCTAGCTCAATTTATGAGGAAAAGTATTGTTGAAATACCCAGAAATGTTAAAGAGACTTAGAAAACAGGCAAAATGTAGCCAAAAGAAGAAGCAGTAAAGAGCCCCACTCTTGTCATTTCTATGGCATCTGTTTACTCACAGAGTAAATTTTATCATTTGGCTTGTGGGGAAAGTTACTTTTCTCACCATCTCTTCCCAGGAAAAACCTCTGCCCTGCTCTCATCGTGATCCTGGGGAATCCAATTCACGACAAAACCATCACCTCTGCTCACAGCAGCAGCACCAGTACCAGCCTGGAGTCGGACTCTGCGTCTCCGGGAGTGTCTGACCACGGCCGGGGATCAGGCTGCTCCTGCACTGCACCGGCCCTGAGCGGACCTGTGGCTCGGACTATCTATTACATTGCAGCCGAGCTGGTCCGGCTGGTGGGGTCTGTGGACTCCATGAAGCCCGTGCTCCAGTCCCTCTACCACCGAGTGCTGCTCTACCCCCCACCCCAGCACCGGGTGGAAGCCATCAAAATAATGAAAGAGGTGAGGAGGCGCTGGAGATCGCCACCAGGTTTACAAGGGGGCCTGACCAGCGCTTCGTGTACAAGAAGCGCTCAGAAAGGCTTGCCAATCACTTGCGGGAACTTCATTACTGCCTCATGGTGTCCAGTAACAAATGCTGTCTCTAGAGTCAGTGCGTGTGTACATGTATTGCAAGCCGGGGTAGGAGGGGTCAGTGATGCCCACTGATGCAAAACCATTTGAGAATCGAGCTAGTGCTTGTTAAGACACTGTTAGATGTGCACCAGACCAGGCCCATGCTGAGATTTCATTCTTCTACCTTAGGTGCTGTTTGTGCAGATATATGTGTTTATTCGCTTTTACCAACATTAGATTTCAAAATGATTTTATACTCAGGTTGCACAGTATCCAAAAAAAGAGCTCTGACAGTCTCTGATTGCTGAGAGGAATCCCTTTGTCCCATTCTTTTGCCTCATTTCTCCCAAATGTCATGACCCCAGCGAGAACATAAAGGTTGTCCAGATTGCAGTAGCCATCCCAGTGTGCTACTTCATGGTTTTGAGGCAGAATTGGGTTATTCTGAAAGTGCTTCAAACAAAGATTCCTCTACCTTCTCTCAAAGAACCAAAAAGAAAAGTCATGAGTGTTTTTGTATTTGTGAATCTGTTCATAAAGGTCAAATTGCATTTCCTTTTGGTATCTCACCCCCCACCCCACCAAAAACCAGAGTAGCAAAATTCCCTTGTTGATGATTAATTTATCTTAAGCGATCATTGCTGCCAACCAATATCTGAGAAGTTAAATTTGAATTCTTTCTTGGTGTTTTAATGAGATTTTATTGTAATGAGTATTGGAAAGTTCTGACCCACTATTTCTAGAAATTAAGGAGTAGCCCAGATTTAATGGCTGTTAAGAAAATCTATGAGCCCACAATAATAATTACCATTCTTTTTCTTGCCTACTATATGCCAGGCACTTCACATATATTATTTTTTTATTCATAATAAATTTGTGAGGTTGTATATCAACATTTATTTATTTATTTATTTATTTATTTATTTAGAGACAGGGTCTCACTCTGTTGCCCAGGTTGGAGTGCAGTGGCACAATCACGGCTCAATGCAGCATGGACCTCCTGAGTTCAAGTGTTCCTCCTACCTCAGTCTCCTGAGTAGCTGGGACCACGGCTGCACAACACCACACCTGGCTAATTTTTATCTTTTTTGTAGAGACATGTTGCCCAGGCTGGTCTCAAACTCCTGAGCTCAAGCAATCCGCCCGCCTCAGCCTTCCAAAGTGCTAGGATTACAGGTGTGAGCCACCGTGCCCGGCCATCAACTTTACTTTTACCAATTAAGAATGTTACTTCTTTTTCCCACCAGAGCTTCAGGCAATGGAGATCAAAAGGCCAACTTTAAGAACTGATCTTCACTAGACGGGCAGATAAAATACAGCTTTGGAGGCCAGTGAGACTAGACCACTCTTCACCACTCAGACAGCAGTGGCCCTTCCCCAGGGTCCTCCCCTACTCCTGTTCAACTTGCATCCTGGAGGGGCAAGTGTGGGCTTCCTCTGATTGGCAGATCCCCAGGAAGATGGGAGAGAAAGGTGCCAGTGAGGCATGCTCAGCTCCTTATCCTAAATTCACCAGTCCGATCAGGGGCTCTTCCTGTACCTGGAAGAAATGAGAGGAAGGGAGAAGAGAGGCCTAGAATTTTACTGCACTGGATGGATGTTCCTCCTCATAGAAGTGTGATGCCAGAGAAAAAGGAAATTCCCTCCCACAAAGAAACTTAGGCTTTAGGAGGTCAAATGGTTTGCCCAAAGTCCCAAAGAAAAAGAAAACCCTGGTCTGGCTGACCCTAATCCCACGGTCTTTTCCTGTATCATCCTTATCACTGGACTTGACTCTCACATTGCAGTGCAAATGACCCCCAGCAGCCCCTTTTTCTTGGTGTCGGAACAGCTGCCCATTTCAGGATCCTGAGTTTAAGCGTCAGGGTTCAAGTCCTCTCTCTGCCACACACTGGCTTTGTGATATAGGTAAATCGTTTTCTGAACTGAAGAGTTTTCTCATCTGTACATTGTTATAATATTCCAAAGGTTGCAAGTTCAAAATGCACTAAAGTTTGCCTAAGTACTTTGTAAGTATCAAGTGCTAAACAAATATGTAGTGTACTTATTGCTATTCTAAGGAAGAGAAAAAACATGGAGGCTGAAAATAGCTGGTTGAATTCTAGCTGGCCACCCTCTCCTGCCTGTTTTATTCCTTTTGTCTTACTGGATTTATGTCCATAAATCACCACTGTTAACAATTTTCCCATTGCCCAGGGCTCTCTAATGGCTCTTCATTGACTCTCCCATCAAGGCCGAGTTATTGTGCCCAGCTTCCAGAGCCTTCTTTCGTCATTTGCATTTTCCATCACTTCCCTGGATGCACCTTCATCCCATGTGACTGATCTGCTTTGTTCAATTCCCACCTCCCCGCCTCTTCAGGGTTTCCTGTCCCTTATTCCTGTGGGCCACTCCCCCCTCACAGGATTGAGTGGTTAATTGCAACAGGCTAGATACCGCTGCCACTTCACATTAGCTTATTTACAAACTCCCTTAGGAAGATAATATTATGTCCATTTTCCAGATGGGAAAGCTGAGGCTCTGGGGGAAGAAGTGACTTGCCCAAAGTCCTTCATGTTGTGAGTCATAAGGCTAAGACGGTGAAGCCTGATATTCTAAGTATGGCTGCTTCTTTGCTATCAGAATCCTTGTCCTTCATGGCTGGGCTTCCTCAGACCACTGATCAGGTTCTTCTTGAAATTCCATCCCGCCATTTAGCAATTGATTATATGTCCTATAACACTGATTGTTTCATAATAGAATGGGGAACAAGCTTCTTGTCTCCTCAACTATACTTTTGTGTATAAATTGCTTCTATATGTTTTCCCCTAGTATTTAACACTATAATGCTTGAATCAGAATAAGTGTTTAGTAACTTTTGACTGACCAACAAAATGTCTACAAAGAGGCTATTTTATAAGCAGCAGCAACCTTTCTTTTCCCCTCAGAAATGACAGGCACTAGAGCAGTCACTGCCCACAGTAGAGCCACTTGGTACCTGGATGCTAAGTAGATACTTTGCATATGGCATCCATAGGTCTCTAAATATGTTTTAAATAATTTCCTTTGTACTGCACAAGGAAGTTAGTTATGTTTTTCTGTTCATCGTAGATGTTCTAGCTTCCCAGGGTCATTTTGCAGAGGTGAGGCTAGAATTTGATGGTAGCACCCAAGTAGCACGTCCAGGCGGTGCTGCCCCAAGGAGCTCAGCAGACTAATTGGGGCCAGGATGTTCTGAAAAGCAGCGCCTCCACTTTATACAACAAAACCAATCATTTGGGAAAGTTGGTAACCTAGATACCAAAACGTGCAGGGCTTGTGCATACAAAGAAAACCACTGGGTACCCAGGATGTTTGTTTAGCCTTTTAGAGTTTGAAGGCTTGGTATGTTATTTCCCTGTTCTCGTTTTAGTTTGTCACTCTGCCATGTGCACTGTGTGCCTATTGATCAAGGACATACAGGACATTTTTGCTTTTCAAAGCATAGCCCCTTTTCTGTTTCTGATTTCCCCTTCAAATGAACAGTAATGAAAAAGTACACCTTGCTTCCTTTTCTGTCCTATGGCTCGGCTTTAGAAGTTCCCTAGTGTTTATCAGACCTCCGGTCCCCCAGCCACTGATCCCACAACTCTCATTCCCACCTGAAGAAGCTGAGATTAAAACATCTTTCCTTTTAGTTTTTGTTGAGGGTTCTCCAGAAACCTTATCAATTCATCCCTTTCCCTCCAGATTCTGAAGCAATTGAGAAATAAGCACAAGATCAATGTGGGAATTAAAATAGATTATCTTGGGAGGCCAAGACGGGCAGATTACCTGAGGTCAGGACTTCAAGATCAGGCTGGCCAACATGGTAAAACCCTGTCTCTACTAAAAATACAAAAAAATTAGCCTGGTGTGGTGGCGCACACCTGTGGTCCCAGCTACTTGGGAGGCTGAGGCAGGAGAATCGCTTGAACCCAGGAGGCAGAGGTTGCAGTGAGCCAAGATTGTGCTGCTGTGTACTCCAGTCTGGGTGACAGAGCGAGATTCCATCTTTAAAAAAAAAATTATCAAATTTATTACCAGTGAATATCTATTACCGGTGAAGCTGAATTTTAAATTATAGTGGGATCCCAGGAGACAGTGAGGTTTTCCACTCCATCTTTTGGAAATGCGCTTATCCTTCCAGCAAGGGATGGAGCATCGTGAGGCTCAGAGGGTCCAGCCGCGGGGCTGCAGGCCTGTAGAGAGGGGCTGAGAGAGAGAGAGGGAAAGAGAGAGCCTGTCTGACTTTAGCCCCAGCATTGTCACTCTTTTTTTGATATCAACAAAAAGTGGAAGCTTCATTTCTGTTCCTCCTAGAGAGCAGAAGTGTTCAATTTCTGTGGTAAGAAAGAAATATGGAAAGAGGGAAAGAGGAGAGCCACTTAAAATACAGCTTCTTCTATATAATGGACCTTTTCCTGCTTTGCTTGGACTATCAATCACTTTGAAAGTGAATGGACATATGATAGATAGGACGTCTGCTGCAGACGCACTGCATTAACCATCTTTCCTTGAATCAGTCTAGCCTCGAGTTGACATTTTCTATAGACTTCTACCGTATGTATACAAAAATGTGTTAGAAATGAACAATTATGAACAGTCTACATAAGAAAACTTGTCAGAAGCAGTAAATGGGAAGATATGTATAGCTTTAACTCCTTATATTAAAAAGCAGAAAACCTTAATGTCCTAATTCTCCAGCTTAGTTAGAAAAAAAGAATAGAATAAATACAAAGAAAGTAGAAAGGAGGAAAAATAAGGATAAAAGAAGAAAGTAATGTGACAAGGAAATATAGGGGATTTTAAAAAGCAGAAAATGTTAGGACTGAAAAGCTTAAGAAAACTGAAAAACTGTTCTCAAGAGCAATAAAAAATTTCAAAATGGGTACAAATAAACAGAAATAAAAATGAAAAAAATACCTAGCTATAGATATTACACACATTAAAGAAATAAAAGAGGGTATTAAGGCATCTTTCGAACAGTAAATTTGAAAACCAGGTAAAATGTATAAGTCCCTAGGAAATAATGCAACTTTTAAAAAGTTGGTTCAAGAAGAAATTGAGGACCTAAATAGTCCTATAATCTTTAGAGAAATTGAGAAGTAGTTAAAGGATTCCCATTAAAATTCTGGCCCCATGTAGCTTTAGAAACAAGTTATACAAGCATTCAAGGAACAGGTAATTCCAATCTTCCATGAACTTTTTCAGCGGTGAGAAACAGGGCATACTTCTCCATCCAGTTGATGAAGCTAGCCGACTTGATACCAAAATAAGACAAAAAGAGTCCAGGAAGGTTATATTATAGGCCAATCTTACTAAAGAACAGAGATCCAAGTGTTTTCTAGTTCTGTGCTAGAAAAGATTTTTCAACAATCCTTCTGAGAATTTTCTTTGTCTAAGCCAGCCCTGAGCTGAAGAGCCAGGAGCCTGATATACACCATATGTCAAGAAGAAAACCTAAATCAGCTTTACTAAGATTGGAAATTCCAAATAATTCTGTTTCTCCTTATACTATATCACTCAGTAGGGAAAGTACATGTTTATTTGATCTCACAATTTAAAAACCTTGTGCTTTTTTGTGATATCCACATTTCTGTTACTCTTTTACCTTTTTCTTTAAGATACTCGGGAGCCCAGAGCGTCTCTGTGACTTGGCAGGCCCCAGCTCCACTGAATCAGAGTCCAGAAAAAGATCAATTTCAAAAAGAAAGTCTCATCTGGATCTCCTCAAACTGTATGATATTTATCCTTTTAGGTCTTTATTGAGGCTGCTTTTCTGAGGACTTTTAACCTTGCTTACAAATCCCTGAAATTTTAAAAAATTCTACATTATATGAAATGTGTCTATTTAATAATTCATCCACAAGCTACATGAGAAGACATATCTCTGTTATAATCATGGAACTTTTTATATTTTCATATTGACTTAAAACCAAATGTACCAAGTGAAATGTACAATAATTATTCATTGGGATTATTTTAGAGAAGAGCTTTTGATTTACAATACTGTAGCTATAGGATTTCTTCATATGTAGCCCCCCTAGAAAACTGAATATTACAGGGCTTGTAATAGTTGCATTCACATACATCTGTTCAGGAATATGTTTACTTTATAGAGGAAGGCCCACATTATCATATAACCATTATAACTATTTTCTATTTGAAACACTGAGCATAATACAAAAGTGAGATTGTTCGGGAAGGTCATAAATGCTCATCAGGAGCTTCTATTTGTACCCAAATAAACCAGCGAGCCAAGAGGGAGTGTGATTCAATGCAGACCACTTTTTTTTTTTTTTTTTTTTTTTTTTTTTGACAAAGTCCTGCTCTGTCGCCCAGGCTGGAGTGCAGTGGCACGATCTCGGCTCACTGCAACCTCTGCCTTCCGGGTTCAAATGATTCTCCTGTCTCAGCCTCCTGAGTAGCTGGGATAACAGGCACACACCAACCACACCTGGCTAATTTTTTGTATTTTTAGTAGAGACGTGGTTTCACCATGTTGGCCAGGCTGGTCTCAAACTCCTGACCTCAAGTGGTCCACCTGCCTCAGCCTCCCAAAGTGCTGGGATTACAGGCATGAGCCACTGTGCCCGGCCAATGCAGGCCACTTTATCTGAAGATCTTCCTCTGCCCACCTAGGCATAGTTGTTTCCTTTATTCATTGCCCGGACCATTTTGTTTTATGCAAATCAGACTATCTGTTTTGAATACTATGCTGTTTGCCAGGCTAACACTCTTGTTCCTTTCAGAGATATTTTCTACATTTTATGCATTTATTCCATTTTCTCTTTTGAACACTGTTTAGCATCATGGACGGCATGACCGAAGCATGCATCAAGGGTGGCATCGAAGCTTGCTATGCGGCCGTGTCCTGTGTCTGCACCTTGTTGGGTGCCCTGGATGAGCTCAGCCAGGGGAAGGGCTTGAGCGAAGGTCAGGTGCAACTGCTGCTTCTGCGCCTTGAGGAGCTGAAGGATGGGGCTGAGTGGAGCCGAGATTCCATGGAGATCAATGAGGCTGACTTCCGCTGGCAGCGGCGAGTGCTATCCTCAGAACACACACCTTGGGAGTCAGGGAACGAGAGGAACCTTGACATCAGCATCAGTGTCACCACAGACACAGGCCAGACCACTCTCGAGGGAGAGTTGGGTCAGACTACACCCGAGGACCATTCGGGAAACCACAAGAACAGTCTCAAGTCGCCAGCCATCCCAGAGGGCAAGGAGACGCTGAGCAAAGTAGTGGAAACAGAGGCAGTAGACCAGCCAGATGTCGTGCAGAGAAGCCACACGGTCCCTTACCCCGACATAACTAACTTCCTGTCAGTAGACTGCAGGACAAGGTCCTATGGCTCTAGGTATAGTGAGAGCAATTTTAGCGTTGATGACCAGGACTTTTCTAGGACAGAGTTTGATTCCTGTGATCAGTACTCAATGGCAGCAGAAAAGGACTCGGGCAGGTCCGACGTGTCGGACATTGGGTCAGACAACTGTTCACTAGCCGATGAAGAGCAGACCCCCCGGGACTGCCTAGGCCACCGGTCCCTGCGAACTGCCGCCCTGTCTCTAAAACTGCTGAAGAACCAGGAGGCGGATCAGCACAGCGCCAGGCTGTTCATACAGTCCCTGGAAGGCCTCATCCCTCGGCTCCTGGCTCTCTCCAGTGTAGAGGAGGTGGATACTGCTCTGCAGAACTTTGCCTCTACCTTCTGCTCAGGTTTGTAAACAATTCTCTGCTGTATAGTCAACAAGATTATTCAGAGCAGTTTGCCTTAATGGGCAATTACTATCATGCTTATAGTTTGAAGTGCTCAAAGCATGTTAATGAATCTTTGGGTTTCCCCAGTTTAAAGAGGGCAAAGAAATCTAAGACCTATTAGTGGTGGTTTATTTGAATTCTACAGCAGTCGATGGCTGGAATATACTATGAGGCTGATAAATGTATAGGATGTAAAGTAAGAATGAGAAGTAGCTGCATTCTAGAAAGGTGCTACTGATTTGAAACAAGATGACAATCTGTAATTCTTAAAATATTGAATTCCCAGTATGCGTCTATGTCTTGGTGTCTAAAATTCATAGAGCAATGTACTTTTGGTGTATCAAAATATAAACAATTTTGAATGCTGTCTTGGATCAGTTGCATGCCAAGTCCTCCCAATATATTCTGAATTCTACTGAACATGCAAACGATGTGTGACAGTCCAGTATAGCTTGGTAATGTTGCATTCTCCCATCTCAGATCCTTCCGTCTGTTGAATTGTGACTCAGACCATAAACAGTGGTGCTGAGGGGAGTAGTGGCCAAATCACATCAGAAAATCATGCTGGTATTATTGAAGGGCAGAAGAGAATCACCTAGAGTTTTGGTGGAGGAAGCAGATAAAGAATACAGGGAAGTAGTAGCATTTCACATAGTAAATAATTATTTTTAAGATAGTGTTCTTGAAAGATAATACAGAAAGAAAGCAATTAATGGGTACATAAAATTTATGGTAGGAATAAATGTTCGTGTGATACCAAGGAGGTCATCTGTGCCTTTCCCTGAAGTACAAGGGTCTCTTGACCACAGAATACTGAGGCGAATGAATCTCCCTAAGCCTGTGTGCTCAGATCCAAAGGGCTGACCCTGGGAACTGACACAGAACTGCTAAAAAGCCACGATCACCACTTGCTCTTCTACCACCTAACCTTGAACTTCTGTTTGTCATTGTGCTTGGTGCATTTATCACAGTCATTTGTTAATGCACCCACTGTCCCTTCCACCATCCCCTCTCTAGACTCCCTGCTCTTTGAGGGCTGAGACCTTGTCTCACTTCCTTTTTATTTTCTAACAAAGAAAACTTCACACACATACATGAAAAAATTGTATCCCAGTTACTGGAACTTGGTTAGAAGCTGACTGATGTGTAACTTAACAAGTATCTTTAAGAAGCTGACCAAATTGTCCTTTTTCAAGAGGGCAAGAAAAAGACACTTAAATCTCCGTATATATAAGGAGGAACAAATTTTTTTTTCCTTTTTTTTTTTTTTTTTTTGAGACAGAGTCTCGCTCTGTCACCCAGGCTGGAGTCCAGTGGTGCGATCTCGGCTCACTGCAAGCTCTGCCTCCCGGGTTCATGCCATTCTCCTGCCTCAGCCTCCCAAGTAGCTGGGACTACAGGCGCCCACCACCATGCCTGGCTAATTTTTTGTATGTTTAGTAGAGATGGGGTTTCACTGTGTTAGCCTGGATGGTCTCGATCTCCTGACCTCGTGATCTGCCCACCTCGGCCTCCCAAAGTGCTGGAATTACAGGCGTGAGCCACTGCGCCCAGCTGGAACATTTTTTAATATGAGAATGATCCAAAGTTGTAGCAAGCACCAAAGGAGACACAGAATTTTTACTCCAGAAATTTTCACATGACCTAGAAAAGGATATAAAGAGACATGATTTCTCAACTTTCCTAATTCTTATTTCCTAAGAATTTCATACCTTATTTCCTAATTTCACATCAATTTTTAAGGCTACCTAACATAATTTTTTTCCTCAATATTTTTTCTTTTGGAGTTAAATATAACAAATTTTGGATTTTTTTATTTGTGTGTGAAACAAGATTCATGTTTCATTGGAAGACTAGGAAAATGTATACTCTTCTTAAAAAATTATTTTCTCCCTAATATCTTTTATACCACTGTCATTAAATTTGACATTCTCTTATTGAACATTCTAGGGATGTGTTTTGTGCATGTTTGTGTCTGTCTCTCTTTTTGTCTCTCTCTCTCTCTCTCTCTCTCTCAGACACACCCACCCAAATCCTCCTTCAACCAACATTTATAGAGAACTGAATTGTGCTATGTGCTAAGGTCCCAAGATATGTACAGCTTATTCTCAATCAATATTTATTGGTTGTAAATTGATGAAGTTGTTCTTCAGTCTCTCTCTCTTTTATTTTGTAGCAGGGTCTGACTCTGTTGCCCAGGCTGTAATGTAGTGGCTCAGCCTCCCAAGTAGCTGAGACTATAGGCACCACCACACCCAGCAAATTTTTTTTTCTTTTGTAGATATGGGGTATTGGCCAGGCATGGTGGCTCACACCTGCAATCCCAGCACTTTAGGAGGCTGAGACGGGTGGATTGGTGAGCTCAGGAGTTTGAGACCAGCCTAGGCAACATAGGGAGAACGTTTTTCTATAAAAAATACAAAAATTAGCCAAGCATGGTGGTGCACCTTTGTCCCAGCCACTTGGGAGGCTGAGGCAGGGGGATCACTTGAGCCTGGGAGGTTGAGGCTCCAGTTAGCCATGTTTCCACCACTGCCCTTCAGCCTGGGCAACAGAGCGAGACGCTGCCAAAGAAAGAGAAAGAGAGAAAGAGAAGAAAGAAAAGAAAGAGAAAGAGAAGAAAGGAAAGGAAGGGAAGGGAAGGCAAGGGAGGGCAGGGCAGGGCAAGGCAAGGCAGAGAGAAAGAAGGGAAGGGAGAAGGGAAGGGAAAAGGGAAGGAAGAAGGGAAAGGAGAAGGGAAAGGGTCTCACTATGTTGGAAAGAAGGAAATAAAGAAGAGATGAGGTCTCACTGTGTTGCTCTGGCTGGTCTCGAACTCCTGGGCTCAAACGATCCTCCGGCCTTGGTCTCCCAAAGTGCCAGGATTACAGGCATGAGCCACTGCACCAAGCCGTTTGGTCTCTTAAGATGTGCAATAGTTTGGCCAGGTGTGGTGGCTCACGCCTGTAATCCCAGCACTTTGGGAGGCCAAGGCAGACGGATCACGAGGTCAGGAGATCGAGACCATCCTGGCTAATATGGTGAAACCCCATCTCTACTAAAAAATACAAAAGATTAGCCGGACGTGGTGGTGGGCGCCTGTAGTCCCAACTACTTGGGAGGCTGAGGCAGGAGAATGGAATGAACCCGGGAGGCAGAGCTTGCAGTGAGCCGAGATCGTGCCACTGCACTCCAGCCTGGGAGACAGAGCGAGACTCTCGCTCAAAAAAAAAAAGTTGTGCAATAGTTCATGAGCTGAGGGAGTTGTACATAAAGCCTCTCAAGTTGTTCTTTGGAAGCAGTTGGTGGATCCTTTGAGCCTCTGCCTCTTTCCAGCTGGGAATATTCATATGGAGAGGTTTGGCAGCCTTGGCTGCTCCGACCAGCTTGGTGTCCCTCGTGCCAGGGCAGAGAGCCCAGCAAACATTGCTAGTCCCCAGAATAGCTGTGTATTAGAGTGCAGCATGGCCACTGGTTGCAGTAATAATGATGGCCTTGAGCCATCAAGAAACAGTAAAATTATAGTTAGGGTCTTCTATTTAAAATTAAAATTATCAAGGAGGCAGGTGGATCACTTGAGGCCAGGAGTTTGAGACCAGCCTGGCTAACATGGCAAAACCGCATCTCCACTAAAAATACAAAAAATTAGCCAGGCATGGTGGTGCATGCCTGTAATCCCAGCTACTCAGGAGGCTGAGGCAGGAGAATTGCTTGAACCCAGGAGGCGGAGGTTGCAGTGAGCGGAGATTGCACCACTGCACTCCAGCCTAGGCAACAGAGCTACTCCGCCTCAAAGAAAAAAAAAATTAAAATTATCCATACAAAATAACTCCACTGCCAAAGTTTCAGCTATAAAATTTAGCTCTCAGATAACTTCTTCTTTATCAATACATCCCCAGTAATTCCAGATGAATGAATTGTCACAGTGGTGAGGACTGACTTCCAAGGGACCACCCTCATTTCTTATGAGAATTAAGAAACATAATCTTAGCAAAGTCTTTTTAAAATTTGAGGCTAAAGCAGGTCTTCAGTTTTGTCTTTTTGTACCTTTCAAATCAATACTTATTTATAGTACATGCAAAACCAGGGCTTGTGTGAATTTTTTATGTGGCCATAATATGGCCCTATAAATGTTGCAGACTGCCCAAATTTCAGAGTTCCATAAATTTCCCATCAGACCAAATATGTTTTATGAAATTATTTTTTAAACGTAGAAATCAATACATTGGAAAGAGACTTCACAAATGTTTGGTTGTTTTCAGATATCCTTTTATTGACTGTAATTTAGTTGTAGGTCTATTTAATTCTAGTGACATCACAATATTTTTCTATTCAGGAGTTGGACTCTCCTTCCAAATTACAGACCCATCACTCTGTGGTCCTGTTACCAACAGCTAACTCTCTTCCATCACTGCTGTGGTTCAACTGGTGGCATTGATCATTGCTTTGGCTACCCCCAGCCACTGGGTGCTGGCCTGCGTCCATCTCTGGACTGAGGCATGTCCTCTTGCCCCCTTGCAAGCGCCACTTCCATGATTATAAATTAACAAAAGAGAAACATTGATGCTCCACGGAGACAGGGAGATGGCAGATTTCCTTTGTTCCTCTAAGAGAAAGTTATGAAAGTAAAAACAGAAGAGAGGGTGAAGGGAAAAATCTCCCTGAGTTATAAACCCTTTCTTTCACTCATTATTTATTTTGATGTCAAAAGCTTCAAACCTCACTTTGTCATAAACGTCCATCAAGCCTTCATCCCTACCCTGTTATCAGGGGGCTGCTTTCTCGGCTGAATCACAGTCATTCAGTGTTTCTCAGTGACTCCTATTTTCAGACAGCTAATATGCCATTGAAATGAGCCTCCTTAATTCTACAGGATTCAAGAGAGCCTTTCTTTTCAAAGCAATTAAAGTTTCATATGGTAGGGGAGTTTGAAAATGTTCGGGCAAATAAAGTACGTTTTTTATAAAGACAGTGCTTGACATGAGCTGTGATCACTGCAGAAATGCCTCTTTGATCCTGGGTAGAACAAAGTGATATCTGTGTAAGGTGCTTCCTCAGCACTAAAGGAAGGCAATTGATCAAGGGTCATGGGCACTGACTTTGGATTGCTGTTCCTTAGATTAGCGGGTTTCAGTTGCAGTCTTGTGACTTACTTTGACCAACTGTAAGGCTCGCTGCAAACAATATTTTATAAAGTGCCAGATTTCCTAAAAGATAGTGTAGCATGTATAAATCTCAGTTGTACAAGATATATCTATTTCTTTACATTAAGACAAAGCTGACTCTAGCCCCGCAGCTTGCCTAGCAGGAAGAACATTTGGTCTCTGCCCTCCCTTTAGTTCTTATCCCAGGGTCAAACCAGAAGCTGGAGCTTGTGTGGTGTCTGTAAGGGGAGGCCCCTCGCCTCTTGTATCACCAGGGAGCCCCCATTATCTCCAGTCATAGGCTCCCTAAGGGTCCCATGATTTTGCTACCATTGTCCGCCCTCCTCGGAAGTCCTGCCAACCCTGCAGGTACTGCCAGGCGGTGGGCAGCCACAGACCTGCAACCTCTGCCCAGCCTGGGCTCTCCCTTCTCTGCCTCACTGCTTCTTCCCCTGTCTCTTCCCCCTCTAAGGAATGGGCCGAAGTCTCTGGAAGGAGCTCTGGCTTTGTGACTACACAACCAGGAAGGCATTTATGCTGTTACCAGCCTCCGTTTTTGGCTCTGTGGTTTAAACACCTCAAAAGATGGCAAATACAAGTTTACCTTGCTATCTTTGTATAATACAGAAGGTAAAATTACAGGAAGAAAACCTCAAATAAATAAATGAGTATGTTATGCTGCCTCTGTCAGTTAGGATTAGGTTTGTTTGCATGTATAGAAAATGCAGATGATGGCCTGGCGCAGTGGCTTATGCCTGTAATCCCAGCACCTTGGGAGGCCGGGGTGGCAGATCACCTGAGGTTGGGAGTTCAAGACCAGCCTGACCAACATGGAGAAACCCTGTCTGTACTAAAAATACAAAATTAGCCAGGCGTGGTGGTGCATGCCTGTAGCCCAGCCACTTGGGAGGCTGAGGCAGGAGAATCGCTTGAACCCAGGAGGCAGAGGTGACGGTGAGCTGAGATCGTGCCACTGTACTGCAGCCTGGGCAATAAGAGCCAAACTCCATCTCAAAAAAAGAAAAAAAAAAAAGGCAATATTACTACAAAAGGAAAGAGATTCATTTCCTTTCCTCTAAATTGAGTCTGAGGTCTGACCTCCAGAGCTCCACAATGATCAGGGACCCAGGTGCTCCTGTCTTTCTGCTCTACTCTTGTTAATAGGTGACTGTCATCCTCAGGTTTTCTCATGAACCGAGACAGCTGGTGCTGGCGGAGCTGCTGGCTTCTCATCCATAGTCTGAGCAAGAAGGAAGAGGGCAAGGCTAGCAAAGGAGCCACCTGAGAGCTAAATACGGCTGCTTTCAGGAGCTCTCTGGAAGCGCCACACAACAACCTCAAGTTCACTGACCCCTTCTAGGAGACAGAGCACATTGCAAGCCCGAGTAAAGTCATGATTCTGTTACCAAGTTAGAAGAAGATGGTTTTATATAGTAACAAGCAGTTTCTAATACAGCACCATATTTTGTTTTAAAAACCAACTGTGGATTCAGAGTTATCCTTATTGTAATGTCATTGGTGACTTCCATTCTTGAATGCTGTCTCAGACAGAAAGGAGAACGAAACCAATTTTCAGGAAGTTTATATAGACATAAATACGTCTGAGCTCTAACTTCAGGAATTTTACATAGGCACACACACATATATATATATATCTGGGCTCTAGCCATTTCTGGGATCTAACTTCAGATCCCAGCTCTAGCACTGAACAGCTGTGACCATGGGCAAGTTACTGACCCTCTCCCTGCATCACATTGCCTACCTGTAATGTAAGTATGATAAACAGTAGTACTTACTTTATCTCTTCTGCAGATTAAATGCAGTAGTACAGTAGGGGAAAGGTGAGGATTCATCCAAAATCTGCTGTAGTGAGTGCCTGAGCAAGCCAGCAGAAAGATTCCGGTCAGAGTGGGCCATCTAAATCAGTGATGTTGCAGGAAGAACACTGGAGTGGGGTGAATTGATTCTGAGTGTTACTGTAGGAGCCTGTGGGTGGGAAGAGGCGGAATAGAGGGAATGATGGATGGCATGGTTGTCAAGACTCTAAAAGGACCTGGCATTGGATGATTTGGCCATCTAGAGTCTGAAGTCATGCAGGA
The DNA here is from genome assembly GCF_006542625.1 of Nomascus leucogenys. Taxonomy (NCBI): domain Eukaryota; kingdom Metazoa; phylum Chordata; class Mammalia; order Primates; family Hylobatidae; genus Nomascus; species Nomascus leucogenys. Next base: position 124,388,801 of record NC_044383.1, read on the forward strand.
TAATGGCAGGAAGGGCAGGAGGCATTGGGGTGAAGAGGAGGCCACAGACTCCAAGCCAGGGTGGTCAGTGAACGTGGCCGTGTCTGGCATATCGTGAAAGAGAGTTTCAAGGATGGGTGGAAGACCTGGCCAGATGATAGGAGCCTCAAAGGCTGAGAGTTTGCTTGCTTGCTTTAATAAAGGGAGGAAGAGAAGTATTCTAGAAGCAGGAATGGAGAATAGGCAGTCTAACAAAATCCTCTACCAACACCTGGCATTGTGGAATATAAAACTTAAAGAATACAATAATATAAAAACCACCCGAAATCTCACTCCTATAGTCTCAGCACTTCGGGAGGCCAGGGTGGGAGGACATAGTGGGCCACATAGTAAGACCTCGTATCTACAAAAAAAGGCAGCACAAAATAAATATTCATACCACCTAGAAGCTGACTCTGAAATATCTTGGCATCTTTCTTTGCGGTCATTTTTCATCCTATGAATGTGCTTATTTACATGTATCTACAATAATAATAATGATGATGATAATAGCTAATCTAACATAGCACTTCCTGTATGCCCTGCATTATCTAAGGGTGTTACTGATATTAACTCATTTAGTACTCATAACAACCCCATAAAGTAGATAGCACTATTATCCTCATTTCACAGATGAGAAAACTGAGACACAGGTTAAGTAATAAGTCATCCAAGGTATGTACATAGCTAGGAAGCGGTGATACCAGGATATGAACCTGGCTCCAGACAGCACGCTCATTACACTGCACAGTACCAGGATGGGGGGAATGAATATGTCATATGTGTAATTTTGTAACTTACTTTCTACTTAATATTTTGTTGCCATGTTCCTTGTGTCTTTAAGTATTCTTTGCAAATATGACTTAGGATGCCTCTATGATACCCATTCCTGCTACCTTACCACAATGTACTCAATTTCTCCTTTTGGTGTATCTTTAAGCTGTTCTTCACATGCTTCTCTTAGAGGATTTTTAATTATTTAGGAGACGCTGTTCAAGAACAGAAAAACCTCTGGAGCTGATTAGCTCTGTGGGCGGTGGGGGTGGGGGGAGGGGTGGGGAACCATGGTGGCTGAAAAACTGTAGCCCAGCAAATGTATGCGTTTTTTAAGTCCCGACAGACTTAAAAATACCAGTGGATACCTGGCATCTCATTGGCTCCTGAGAACCTACACTAAAGGAACAGAAACTCAGCCAGAGATTTATAGCATACCAGCAGATGCCATTTATTTATTTATTTATTTATTTATTTATGAGACAGAGTCTCGCTCTGTCACCCAGCCTGGAGTGCAGTGGCACGATCTCGGCTCACTGCAACCTCCGCCTCCTGGGTTCAAGCAATTCTCCTGCCTCAGCCTCCTGAGAAGCTTGGATTACAGGCGTCTGCCACCATGCCTGGCTAATTTTTGTATTTTTAGTAGAGACGTGGTTTCACCATGTTGACCAGGCTGGTCTTGAACTCCTGACATCAGGTAATCCATTCATCTTAGCCTCCCAAAGTGCTGGGATTACAGGCATGAGCCACTGCACCCGGCCTATATAGCCATTTACAATGATGTTTTCCAGTAATATTTAATGATATGAAAAAATATCATAATGTAATTTTAAAAAGGATTTAAAATTCGCATTAAAATGTTAATACTACTTATCTCAGCCTGGTGTTATTACAGATTATTTTCTTCTTTGTGCCTTTTTCCAAATCTCTAAAAGAATTTCTTGCAACCTCTATCAGAACATAAAGCAGTAATGTTATATAAAAATTAGAGCCGTAGACTTAAATAAATCTGTGACTAAGCAAAGTTGTGTAATCTTACCATGAAGGTTTAGAAAGCTGATAATGCCCAGTGTTGCTGAGAGTGGGTGTAAGAGTGCTCTTGTGCACAGTTGGTAGGTGGGAAAATTGGTATAAATCTATTTGGAAAATAGTTTGTATGTATCTGTTAAACTTAATATACTTATTCTGCTTTTAGTACACTTGCAGAAGTACTAACATTCATTTCATTATTTTAGCATTTTTCATAATTGAAACAACATAATTGTCCATCAATAGAGCATTAAGATCAAATAAATCAAACCACAATGTAACTATGCAGTGGTATATGCACGGTCATTAAAAAAGAATGAAACAGACCCAGAAGTGTCAATATCAAGACACATCTAACACGTATTTTTAGAAAACATCAAGTTACAGTTTGACATATGTAGTGTGATCTCGCTTTGTGGTATTTTCATACACACAAGGAAGTGAGTCTTGCTGTTAGAAGTATCATTGGGCCTTGGGAGAAGCGGGGACTACTGTTCCTATTTTTTATACTCTTCAGTACTATTAAATGTTCTAAATTAATGTTTATCCAAAAAGGAAGTACCAAATTCTCTTAGACACAGAAGAGACTTTAAGAGGTCTCTTGTGCTACTCTTGTAGCTACTCTTCCCCTGGTAAGCAGTCAAGTAGGTGATCCATCCTCCTGTTTCCACAGTAAAGCACATCTTAATTATAGAGGGAGAGAATGAACTTTAGTTACTGAACACTGGGCAATGCAAAGAGTCAGAATATGTTAAAGGTCATAGTTCTTATAGTTTGTTATTCTAAATTGTTTAGCACATCAGTGAGGCCAATCAGAGGGAAGAATGGAAAATAGAGTATCTACTAGAGAGATACAGGATATGGCAGAATCTTTTCATGACATTCGAAGCAAGTAGAGCATGGCCAGTGCAAAAATCTGAAGTGTGGGCCCAAAAGACCTTGGCCAATTTTGAGCTGTGTAAACTTTGGGCAAATTACTGTCTCTGGGGCACTTTCCTTACTGGTAAACAACAGGGCAGGATTAGAAAATGATGTATGAGGAGAGATTGGTTCTAGGCAATAGAAAGCATTTAATAAATTATTCTTATCATGTTTCCATTGTTATCAATATCACCAGTAAACTATATCTGGCATAGCAAGAAAATGGCTGTTTTCTTTAAGTTAACAAAATAGACCTTATTTTGTTTTATTTACAAATTTGCCAGCTCTTTGTAATTTAAGAAATTAATCTGCGTGCAGATGTAGGCTGGTACCAACAGATTACCTGTAACAAAGGTAACCTGACAAAGTCTTTCCTATTGGGTATCTCCCCCAGCAGTGCCCTCCGGGGCTTCCTCACTTCTCTGCTGATTTTGGTCTCCATGTCAACACTCACATTAGTGGCCTTTTTCACTTTCAGCATCTGAGCAAGTGCTCAGTTTTCCAAAGCATCCCAAGGTAAATAGTAGTTGGTTTCAACATTTTGAGAGGAATTATTACTGATGTCTAAAATGAAAGCCGTTTACAGATTCATTTTTTTCCTTGTTGATAGACTCAATTGTACCTTTCATCTATGATCCAAGATAGTTAAACACCCAACCCTGAATGCTACTTTCTGTTTTACCATGGAAGGAGAGTGGTCTTGTGCCCTATGTCTCCTCCAGATAACTGGAATTAGCCCCACCAGCACCTTGAGAGTGCCAGGAGTTCCCATGGACCATCAGGGCTGAAATACACTGCTTATGTTCTAACCAACGATGGTAGTTTTCAGATCTCACTTGCAGTCTGATCTTCGTTTTAAATGCACCTCAGCCTTGCTGGGCGTGGTGGCTCACACCTGTAATCCCAGCACTTTGGGAGACCAAGGCGGGTGGATCACCTCAGGTCAGGAGTTCAAGACCAGCCTCAACATGGAGAAACCCCGTCTCTACTAAAAATACAAAATTAGCCGGGCCTGGTGGTGCATGCCTGTAATCCCAGCTACTTGGGAGGCTGAGGCAGGAGAATTGCTTGAAGCTGGGAGGCAGAGGTTGCAGTGAGCCGAGATCGTGCCATTGCACTCCAGCCTGGGCAACAAGAGCAAAACTCCGTCTCAAAAAAAAAAAAAATGCACCTCAGCCTTGCCAGGCATGGTGGCTCACACCTGTAATTCCAGCACTTTGGGAGGCTGAGGCGGGCAGATCACCTGAGGTCAGGAATTCTAGACCAGCCTGACCAACACGGAGAAACCCCGTCGCTACTAAAAATATAAAATTAGCTGGGCGTGGTGGCACATGCCTGTAATCCCAGCTACTGGGGAGGCTGAGGCAGGAGAATTGCTTGAACCCGGGAGGCGGAGGTTGTAGTGAGCTGAGATCATGCCATTGCACTCCAGCCTGGACAACAAGAGCAAGACTCCATCTCAAAAAATAAATAAATAAAATAAATTTTAAAAAATTATAAAATGCACCTCAGCCCATGATCACAAAGTGCTCTTGGTAGAAAATGTCTTGAGGCAACTTCAAAATTTCTACAGTTTTTTATTTCCCCTGCCTTGTTTTATAAGGCAGAGATAATGCCCACTCTTTGATTGTCTAAGGTGGTTTTATGGGAATAATATATATGCTTACTCCCACCAAAAAATGTTCATACTGCCCTCAAATATGGCAAAGATCTTGAATTATTTTCAACTTTGAAAGCGTTCTCTGGTCCACATCTTCTTACTTACCTATTTATTAAAATTCATTGGGACGGCCGGGCATGGTGGCTCACACCTGTAATCCCAGCACTTTGGGAGGCTAAGGCAGGCAGGTCACGAGGTCTTCGAGACCAGCCTGGCCAACATGGTGAAACCCTGTCTTTACTAAAAATACAAAAATTAGCTGGGCGTGGTGGCGCACGCCTGTGATCCCAGCTACTTGGGAGGCTGAGGCAGGAGAATTGCTTGAACCCGGGAGGTGGAGGTTGCCGTGAGCCAAGATCGCACCACTGCACTCCAGCCTGGGTGACAGAACAAGACTCTGACTCAGGAAAAAAAAAAAAAAATTCGTAGGGACAACATCACTGGATAAACATTCTAGCTGTAAATTTGTATCTCTCATTTCTTTGACTGTTAATTCTAGAAAACTCTTACATTTCATATGAGCCATATTTTTTATTAAAGAATAATTTTAGACATGATTTGCAGAGTATATGGACATGTGTAATTTGCATGCACAAATGTAGAGATGAACTGTTTCCCACACATCCCTAGATTTCAGCCTCCAAGTATTTGCGGGAACAAATGGCGCATTCATTGAAAATCTCTTAAGGTGCTCTGAGAGGAATGGTTCGGTGTGTTTTGTTCCACACTTGTCTGGGCTAGTATTGCCTGTGGGGCTTTGGAGGGTAAGAGAAGATGACAGTGTAAGGACACAGATGTGCAGTTGTCTGTGAACTGCAAAGCCGTGAGCTGACCACCAGGCTCGAGATAGTCAGGAACCCTGAGGGCCTGGAAATGGCTGTCTGCAGATGGCCTTAGGACCAGCATACTAATAGATGCAAAGAAGCTGACTTCGGTAATTTTTTCACCCCAAGCTCCCTGTGAAAGTTTGAGCCATGATACCAACAACTCTGACTGAATGAACCCATCTTCAGAGCATGAGATATAGTTGTTTGTTTTTTCAGTTAATTTATATAAAGCTCAAAGGGATCTTCAAAATGAAAACATTAATAAGTGTAAAATATCTTAAAGAAAAGATAGTGGGGAGAAAGTCAGTAGCTATTATTTAATGGTTTTTTTTGAACCTCTTTATTTCCTCATTTTTTTTAACAGTTTGATTGTGAGATAACTCACATACCACACAGTTTACCTGCTTAAAGTGCACAATTTAACGTGTTTTTTGTTTGTTTGTTTTTCATTTTTTGAGGCGGAGTCTCGTTCTGTTGCTCAGGCTGGAATGTAGTGGTGTGATCTCAGCTAACTACAGCCTCCACCTCCCGGGTTCCAGCAATTCTCATTCCTCAGCCTACCAAATGGCTGGGACTACAGGCACGCATCACCATGCTGTGCTAATTTTTGTATTTTTAGTAGAGATGGGGTTTCACCCTCTTGGGCAGGATGGTCTTGAACTCCTGGACTCAAGTGATCCGCCTGCCTTGGCCTCCAAAAGTGCTGGGATTACAGGTGTGAGCCACTGCGCCTGGCCTAACGTGTTTTGATGTATTACGTTATTATTTGTTTTCATCATGGTAAAAATATATGTAACAGAATTTGCTATTTTAATAAATTTTAAGTATACAATTCAGTGGTACTAATTATATTCACAGTGTTGTGCAAGTATTTCCAGAACTTTTTTAACATTCCAAATAGAAGGTACTCTGCCCCTGGTCCCTGGTCCCTGGTAACCTCCAATCTATTTTCTATTTCTTCTAATTTATTCTAGGTACTTCATAGGGTGCATCATATATATTTGTTATTTTGTGCCTGACATTTAACATAATGTTTTCAAGGCGCCTCTATGTTGTGGCATATATCAGAATGCCATTCCTTTTCATGGCTGAGTAATACCCATTTTATATATATATCACAATTTGCTTATCCATTCATTTGTTGATGGGCACTTCAGTTGTTTCCACCTTTTGGTTATTGTAAGTAATGCCGCAGTGAACACTGATGTACAAGCGTCTGTTCAAATCCCTGCTTTCAGTCCTTTTGGTTATATAGGAGTAGAAATGCTGGGTCATATAGTGATTCTATGTTTAGCTCTTCAAGAAACATTATTGCTTTTGAAAAGTTGTATTAATAACTTTTCTAAACATCTTACATGCATTATTGCATCTGATTCTCATGCAATCATGTCTATTAATTCTTATTCATTCAGCAAATGTTTTTAAGGGCCTACTGTTCTAGGCATTGGGGATTCTATAGTGAACAAAATGAATAAAATATCACCTTCTCATTGATTTTATAGTGGTGATGGCAGATGATAAACAAGTATATATTAATATAAAACTGGGTAGAATAAATGCCATTGAGGCCATTTTTTAAAAGCCGGGTAAGCGGCATATTGGTGGGAGGCAGGAGTGGATTTGCTATTTAATAATGGAATTAAAAGGGAAGGTCTCTCTGTCACTTGAGCAGAGACTTGGCAGAATTGAGGGAGCGCAGCATCCAGAGATCCTGAGATCATTCTAGGGAGTGGCAAAAACAAATGCAAAGGCCCTGTGGCAGGTCCAGGCCTGATGTGGCTGAGGGACAGCAGGCACTCAGGGTGGCTGCGGGGAGAGAGGAGGGTGAGGTTGGAGTTTTATTACATCGTGATGGGGAGCCACCGGAGGGCTCAAACTAGGGATAGAATGCAGTCAATTCTTCTCCCTATTACAGGAAAAGAAGGTGAGACTTAGAGGGTTTACATGATTTTATCAAAGTTGTAGCTGCTAAGTAAGAGATCAGGATCCAGGCCCAGGCAGATCCACTCCTGAGCGCTTGCTCTTCGCCACCAGGCTGGGGTGTGTATCTGGCCCTGAGGATATTCCTGGCTAGCTGTCAGTGCTACACAGAAATGTCCTATATGATGCAGTATCTCTCACAATGGGTTCGCAGCTCTCTGGAAGCCAGTCCTGCCAAGCACACTGTTCACACCCCCAAAAGTCCCTTCATTTTCTCCCTTAGGCATGATGCACTCTCCTGGCTTTGACGGGAATAGCAGCCTCAGCTTCCAGATGCTGATGAATGCAGACAGCCTCTACACAGCTGCACACTGTGCCCTGCTCCTCAACCTGAAGCTCTCCCATGGTGACTACTACAGGAAGCGGCCGACCCTGGCGCCAGGCGTGATGGTGAGTGTGCCATCCCTCGTTGGACTGGCAGAGGGCAGGTTGTGGCCTCCTGGTGTACAGCCTAGCCTCAGTGCCCTGAGTGAGATGGCACAGCGTGTTTTGTTCCACACTGCTCTAGATTGGTAATGCCAGTAGGACTTTGGGGGATGGAAGGAGATGACATATATATAAGGGCACAGATATACAGTTGCCCAGCACCGTGAGCACAGAGCTGCCCACTGGGCTCCAGTGAAGAATGTATGGACGTGAGGCCCTGGAAATGGCTGCCCAGGGATAACCCAGTAGTTTCATCTTGTGTCATTATTAAACGTGTATAAAACCTGTTCAAAACCACATCATTGACGTGTTAAGGGAGATCAGAAGATGTGCAAGAAATTTGCTGAAAATGAGTTGTGTTTTTTTTTTTTTTTTTTTTTTGAGACAGAGCCCCGCTTTGTTGTCCAGGCTAGAGTGCAGTGGTGTGATCATGGCATGGCTCACTGCAACCTTAAACTCCTGGGCTCAAGCACTCCTCCCACCTCAACTCCCAAGTAGCTGGGACTACAGGTGTGCACCACCATGCCTGGCTAATTTTTTAATTATTTTTTGTAAAGACAGGGTCTCGCTATGTTGCCCATGCCAGCCTTGAACTCCTGGGCTCAAGCAGTCCTCCCACCTTGCCCTCCCAAAGTGTTGGGATTACAGGCATGCACCACCATGCCTGGCTGAAGGTGTGCACCTATAAAAACTCTTTACCGTATTCCAACATGTTCCCAGACCTACTGTTGACCCAGAACTAAGCTCACTGGCTGTTGCTCATAAGCACCTCCTGTAAGGGGTGCAATGAGAATGTTGATTGTCCTGTGGTTAGCTCCTGTGTTGGAGCAAGCCACTCCATGGTGTACCCTATTATCAGTTCCTGAGCCTAAATCCGTGGATCTACGTGAAGGAAATCAACAATCATTTGCTTGCTTGATAAACTGTAAATTCCCAAAGGTAAGTGATTGCTTCATGAGCATAAGTGAAGTATCTCTGGAAATGTGCACATTCCTGCAGGAGCGCGTTCCGCCTCTGCTGCTGTTGGGGCTCCTAGAAAAGGAAGCTCTTATGCTATTAAAGACATCTGTGCAGTTGCAAACCTTTCCACACATCCAAGAGTAAGAATGTAAAGTGCAGTCTCTCTAATCCTTCTGCAAGGTATCTGTCAAAAGGTGTCACCAGTGAAGGAAACCTCAGCACATTTGGGAATTCTCCATCTCTACTTCTCCCCACTTGCCGCCCCCTTACCCAATACACAAGCCTTGGCTTAGTTCAGGGCTCTGTGATGTGAAGAGGCAGCAGAGGCACTTAGGAGCCTGTTAGTGAGCAGGGTGTTATGTGGTCACCTTCTTATGCGATCTCTCTGTAGAAGGACTTCATGAAGCAGGTGCAGACCAGCGGCGTGCTAATGGTCTTCTCCCAGGCCTGGATTGAGGAGCTCTACCATCAGGTGCTGGACAGGAACATGCTTGGAGAGGCTGGCTACTGGGGCAGCCCGGAAGATAACAGCCTTCCCCTCATCACAATGCTGACTGGTCAGTGGTTCATCGCAAGGCCTTGGGGCACGTGGTAGGGTGGGACGGCTCATGCTTTAAAGCCTCTTTCAGAGACGTGTTGGTGCTTGGAGCAGACTTTGAAACAGCACCCACAAAGCTTCCCTGGCAATGGTGACTGTTCCAGGGAAGTGTCATGAGTTCACTTCATGGGAATTTTCTGTCCCTTTTCCATGTGGGAGTCTGTAGGGCTCACTGTGCCCCATTAGATGAGGACTAACTTAGCACCTTTGTCTGTTGGTGTAAAACTGCAGGCCGTATCTATAGGATGTGTAGGCCAAGGATTATTCCTGGAAGTTCTCACATGTTAATAGTTGCCCATATCATTCAGTGTTCTTGGGGTTTACCAATAAATGTAAAATGACTGATTTTAAAGTTGGCTTCCTGGCCAAGCGCCGTGGCTCATGCCTGTAATCCTAGCACTTTGGGAGGCTGAGGTGGGTGGATCACCCGAGGTCAGGAGTTCGAGACCAGCCTGGCCAACATGGCAAAACCCCATCTCTACTAAAAATACAAAAATTAGCTGGGCGTGGTGGCAGGCGCCTGTAATCCCAGCTACTTGGGATGCGAAGGCAGAAGAATCACTTGAACCTGGGAGGCAGAGGTTGCAGTGAACCAAGATCACACCACTGGACTGGGCAACAGGAGCAAGACCCCGTCTCAAAACAGAAAAAGTTGGTTTCCTTCCGTTTATCCATATCAGAGGCCCTCCCTTCCCTTCCCAGCTGTACCAGAATTAAGAATAATGCCAAAAACTTACCAGCATCCTTATCTTCAGTGTCCAGAGCTTTTATTTTTTTTAAGAAAATATTTATTCAGGAATAGACATTGCAATGGGAATATGCCCGCCATAGTAAACTATGTGCGTATACAGGGAGGTAAAGGATGACAAAGGTGTTTAAAGGAAAAATGAGGAGGATTTCATCATTGTTTTGAGATAATGATCCTTGAGTAAAGGATCAGTAACAAGGGCGGTGCCAGTTTAAGTTGGACAGGCAAGCAGGTGCTGGGCAGATGTCCTCACAGGAGTACTATTCTGTGTAAGGTTGCAATGGCTTCTGAGTTGCAATGGCTTGTGAGCAAGTTGGTGCTTTTTGCAAAGTCTCGTGATAGTTTTCTCTATATATATAATTTCAACTATTACTTTAGATTAAAGGAGTACGTGTGCAGGTTTGTTACCTGGGCATATTGCATGATGCTGAGGCTTGGGGTCAACTGATCCCATCACCTGGGTACTGAGTATAGTAGCCAACAGTTTTCAACCCTTTCCCCTCCCCACCCTCCTGCCTTGCAGTCCCCAGTGTCTGTTGTTACCGTCTTGATGTCCATAAGTACCCAGTGTTTAGCTCTCGCTTATAAGTGAGAACATATGGCATTTGGTTTTCTGTCCCTGCATTAACTCGTTTGGGATAATGGCCTTCAGCTGTGTCCATGTTGCAACAAAGGACATGATTTTGTTTTTATTTTATGGTTGTGTAGTGTTCCGTGGTGTATATGGACCACAAGAACTTTTAAAATCCTATTTAACTATTAGAAATTTCACATGAGAGTGTAGAGAGCAGTATGCCATATTGTTGTGGAGCAATATTTTTTGTCAAAAGCCACTTTTCATGGCTTATTGTGGCTCGGCCATAATGCCAAAGATTGGGGAGTCTGCGAAAGTTTAGTCTGGTCATCTCTTGCCTTAGTAAGTTAGAGCTCCAGGCTTGTCCTAGATTGGCTCTGAGTCCCCAGACTGAGTTTTTGTTGTTGTTGTTTGGTTGGTTGGTTTTTTTGTTTGTTTGTTTGTTTTCTTGAGACAGAGTCTAGCTCTGTCCCCCAGGCTGGAGTACAGTGGCGTGATCTCAGCTCACCGCAACCTCCACCTCCCGGGTTCGAGCGATTCTTCTGCCTCAGCCTCCAGAGCAGCTGGAATTACAGGTGCCCACCACCATGGCCAGCTAATTTTTGTATTTTGAGTAGAGATGGGGTTTCACCATGTTGGCCAGGCTGGCCTTGAACTCCTGACCTCAGGTGATCTGCCTGCCTCAGCCTCCCAAAGTGCTGACATTACAGGCATGAGCTGCTGCACCCACCCTCCCCAGACTGGTTTCTGATTGCAGTTATCCTCTCCTGGCTCCAGGAGAAGGAGGTACAGAGCATGGCCCTGCCCTCTCTGGAGTGTCTGTATCCTCACACAGCTCGGCATTGCTCTGTGCCCAGCAGGAACAGCACAGGGCTCGGCAGGACAGTCCAGCTGGGGTGCAGAATCTGTTGTCCAAAGGGCACGTTATGTTGCCTATGGTTGGCACTGGGGGCTCTTACAAGGTGTCAGAATAAACTACTGGCAGGTGGAACCCAGCCATGTAGAATTTGGGGTGAGGCACTATTTAGGAATCAGGCAGAAGTTCAGAACATACAGTGAGGTCTGTCCACGGGTGGCAGAGTCCTTATCATTGATTGGCATTTGGAGTCTTGCTTCAAGAACTAGGATGGAACTGGGGAATTGGGTCTCAAACTTGGGGATCAGGATCACTGCAGAGGTGATCAAGTTGTATTTTGTTAATCATTATAGCATTTACATCCATTTGAAAAATAAGCATTCAGGCCGAGCACGGTGGCTCACGCCGATAATCCTAGGACTTTGGGAGGCCGAGATGGGTGGATCACTTGAGGTCAGGAGTTCAAGACCAGCCTGGCCAACATGGTGAAACCCCATCTCTACAAAAAAATATAAAAATTAGCTGAGCATGTTGGCAGGCGCTTGTAGTCCCAGCTACTTGGGAGGCTAAGGTGGGAGAATCCCTCGAACCTGGGAGGCAGAGGTTGCAGTGAGCTGAGATCGCGTCACTGCACTTCAGCCTGAGCGACAGAGCGAGACTCTGTCTTTAAAAAAAAAAAAAAAGAAAGAAAAGAAAGGTAATTATTCAAATGTATGAGAGCCATTTGTTTAGTTTACCTATAAGCAATGTAAGCAATGCTTGATTTCCATTTGTTTTCACAAACTCCTTTCAGTAGGGATGGAAGGTACTGCCCAGAGCTTATAAGTCTGAGAATTTGGATGAGGATCCTAAGCATTCCAGCTTTAATTTGAGAAGACCATAGTTTCTGCCAAAAGTAATCTCTGTGACTCTCTTGCCCGGACCTTAATAAAAGGAGTCATTCAGTACATGTAAAATGAATAAGTAACAGACTATTCGCAGTTCCTGTATTCATCAGTCATCACTGTTAATTAGCCATCACTGTTATTAATGGAACAGTAAGCTCAATTGCTATGTCCATAGGAAAGTTATTTAACTTTAATGATAGAAAAGGGCTTTTCATAAGAATTCAACAAAATAAGGGTCTATGATTCTTTGTAATTCTAAACTCCTGGTATGAAGTGACAAGTGAATCAGAGCAGCAGTTAACCTAGAGTTTGGAGACTTCTTTTTTTTTTTTTTTTGAGACGGAGTCTCGCTCTGTCGCCCAGGCTGGAGGAGTTTGGAGACTTCTATCTGATCTTTTCATTATGTAAGAGGAGAAGCAGTGCCAGCAATCTGATGATCAACCCTCTACTAATTGTGGCCATTCCTGATGTCATGTTAGAGTATTGTATAGAACTGTGGACTTTTAGCACAGAAATAAACTTTGCATTACTTGAATCAGACCTTTACCTAGCACATAGAAAACATTCATTATACTTTGATAAATGAAAATTTCTTGCAAATATCATTAGGCCATTTGACCAGATGTCAAATTAATTTCAGAGAAACCAGTCTGTTTCCACCTTAGCAGCCATACAGATTTCGTCCCTGTTTTGGTTCTGATAGTTGCTGAGGAGTCTCCAGGCTTTTTATAATTTCTGTAAGAATCAAAGATACAGTGGAACACCATGCAAAGAAGTTTTGTCCTCTTGGGGTGAGGGTGAAGTCCTAAACTCAGGGAATTAATACTAATAATTACAGGCAGTGGCTCACGCCTGTAATCCCAGCACTTTGGAAGGCAGAGGCGGGAGGATCACTTAAGGTCAGGAGTTAGAGGCCAACTTGGCCTTCGTGGTGAAACCCCGTCTCTATTAAAAATATAAAAATTAGCTGGGTGTGGTGGCACACGCCCGTAATCCCAGCTATTCAGGAGGCTGAGGTATGAGAATCGCTTGAACCCAGGAGGTGGAATTTGCAGTGAGCTGAGACTGCGCCGCTGTACTCCAGCCTGGGTGACAGAGTGAGACCCTGTCTCAAAAACAAACAAACAAAAACAAACAAAAAACCCACAACTACCCTCCTTTCTCATCCCCTCCCTGTGTTGCATTCAGCTGTATTAGTTGCATCCAAGTATGTATATTTCAACTCCATAGTCACTTTTCCAGTGGTTACTTCCTTTATACTGAGGAACTTGGGGCCTTGGCGAGCCTGGCCCAGGGCTACAAGGCTGCTTAATTCAGAGCCAAGTCTAAAGCTCTGCCTTCTCAACCCAACTCCAGTCCTTTCCTCGCCATAATGTTAAAGAGTGGTTTGTTGAGCTAATTCTGTAGAAAAGAATTTGTTTCAACAAAAACTTAAACAGGATAACTGAGGATCCAGTATAGAGCTGGAATGGTATAGAGAGGCCTGGATGGGAGTCAGAAGACATGAATACTAATTATTTCTGTCATCAGCCTCATGGCCTTGAACCATTTACCTACTTTAAACATGGGCATGCATCCTTTAGCAAGGACAGGAACATGTTCTGAGAAATGCATTGTTAGGCAATTTTGTCATTATGTGACCATCATAGAGTGTACTTACACACCTAGGCTAGATGGTATAGCCTATTGCTCCAAGGCTACATACCTGCACCGCATGTACTGAATACTGTAAGCAGCTGTCATAACAGAGTAGTATTTGTGTACCTAAACCTAGAAAAGGTGCAATAAAAGTATGCCATTCTAATCTTATGGGACCACTGTCTTATATGCAGTTCGTGGTTGACCAAAACGTCATTTTGTGGTGCAGGACTCTGTCTCTTCCTCTGTGAAATAAAAATAATGCTGACCTACTTACCTAATTTGAGCTGTTTCGATGATCAAGTGAAAAAATGTTTTGTGAAAACACTTTGAAAATTATAAGGTATTATTGGCCGGGAACGGTGGCTCACACCTGTAATCCCAGCACTTTGGGAGGCTGAGGCAGGCAGATCACGAGGTCAGGAGATCAGGACCATCCTGGCTAACACGGTGAAACCCCGTCTCTACTAAAAATACAAAAAATTAGCCGGGCATGGTGGTGGGCACCTGTAGTCCCAGCTACTCGGGAGGCTGAGGCAGGAGAATGGCGTGAACCCAGGAAGCGGAACTTGCAGCAGTGAGCCGAGATCGTGCCACTGCACTCCAGCCTGGGCAACAGAGTGAGACTCCGTCTCAAAAAAAAAAAAAAAAAAAAGAAAATTATAAGGTATTGTTTATTGTACTTTGCAATCTGACTATGTGATGATCTGACCAAAGAGGCTTATTCTCCTCTTAATTCATGTAAGGAAGCTCTGAAAGAAAAGTTCACATCTGGGTAACCCGTACATATAAAATTTGGGAATAATCCATGGTTCTGAATAAAAAGAGTATTTAAGATCAAAATATTCTAAATTTTCTAACAGAGAAATAATAATTTATAATGTACATCTATTTTTAAATAAAGATAGGCAACATGTAACAGAAGAATAAATATTCCAACATGAAATAAAACTAGACTGAGGGAATAAAACAAAATTTATGATAGTCTCGTTAAAGGTTGCTACATGCTTGAAACATAAAAGATACAAGGGATATTTGTTAAAAATGAATATTAGGTGGCCATTTGCTTGTTTTTGACTGGAGTGTTTTATTTAGGGAAAACTTCATTCTTTTTCCTTGACAGATATTGATGGCTTAGAGAGCAGTGCCATTGGTGGCCAGCTGATGGCCTCGGCTGCTACAGAGTCTCCTTTCGCCCAGAGCAGGAGAATCGATGACTCCACAGTGGCAGGTAATGACTTGGGTCTTGAGTTTATGAACATCCATACACTGCATGTGTTACCAGCAATTACATTGTTATGTGGTGACTTGAATCAGGATTTTGTCTTGGTTAGAAAAAGTAATTGGGCCAGGCATGGTGGCTCATGCCTGTAATCCCAGCACTTTGGGAGGCCGAGGCGGGCAGATCACAATGTCAGGAGATCCAGACCATCCTGGCTAACACGGTGAAACCATGTCTCTACTAAAAATACAAAAAATTAGCTGGGCGTGGTGGTGGGCGCCTGTAGTCCCAGCTACTCGAGAGGCTGAGGCAGGAGAATGGCATGAACCGGGGAGGTGGAGCTTTCAGTGAGCCGAGATCGTACCCCTGCACTCCAGCCTGGGCGACAGAGCGAGACTCCATCTCAAAAAAAAAAAAAAAAAGAAAAAGTAATTGATGGAAGTTACTTAGCATCATCCAGCTGGTAATGCAACATTTATTATTTATAAGAACAAAGTGAAACATGATCCCATATAATCCGTTGTTATATTTCCTGTTGTAGAATTGCATGCAACTCAGTACTGCTCATTTGATAGCAAGAGAATGTGATGTCATTCATTGCCGGGTTGTTTTTGTCTCTAGAAAATGACTCACACCCCTCCATGTTCCAGGCGTGGCATTTGCTCGCTATATTCTGGTGGGCTGCTGGAAGAACTTGATCGATACTTTATCAACCCCACTGACTGGTCGAATGGCAGGGAGCTCCAAAGGGCTGGCCTTCATTCTGGGAGCTGAAGGCATCAAAGAGCAGAACCAGAAGGAGCGGGACGCCATCTGCATGAGCCTCGATGGGCTGCGGAAAGCCGCACGGCTGAGCTGCGCTCTAGGTACCAGCGGGAGTAGTGTTCCCTGGCTATGGTCCTGCAGAACTCACTGGGAATGACCCAGCAGGGTGGGGCAGGGGGACCCTTTAGAAGGGGTTCTGCTAGGTGAATGGTTAGAGGATATACTCAGTCAAGAAGTCATTGTGTGTCTCCTCTGAAGGGGTTGCTGCTAACTGCGCCTCAGCCCTTGCCCAGATGGCAGCTGCCTCCTGTGTCCAAGAAGAAAAAGAAGAGAGGGAGGCCCAAGAACCCAATGATGCCATCACACAAGGTAACAACTGGAGGGCCAGAACCCACCTGGTACCTTGGGTGCAGTATGCACCCACCTGCACAGGCCTACACACACAAGCCAACACTCATGCCTGTTCTGTGTGTGATGCCCAGTATGTATACACCACTGATCACAAGATCCCATTGAGCCACAGGCTTGGGTCTCTTCTATGTGGGTGACCTACAGAAGATCCCTCTGGAGAATGAGAGACATACTGACCCCTCGTGGCAAGGAAAGTGCAGCAGGCCCAGGGAGGCCCACCTGGCTGAACTGTTCACGCCTATCATCTAGTCACTCACTGGCTTTGGCACTTCACACAAGTACACACATGAAGACCCTTCGGGTTATAGTGGGGAAGGCAGATTGGCCAGTTTTCTAAAGGGGAAATTAAGCAGACGGAGAAAATTCATGAGGGGAGATTCAGGAAGAAGAGGCTCTTATCAGAGAAAAATCTGAGCTTTGTGAACTCGGGAAATGGCTGATTTTTAACTTGATGAAATGAGTGAGTCAGTGAAGCTGATGATTATCTGGATCTAAGGGAAAAGAATGACCATCCTGGTAGCAACAGAAGATACAAGGCAGGCAGCAAACAAAAGGAAAAATGCAAGCTTGGTCCAAATTGTGTAACTACTATCAGATATGTACAGTAGCAAGTCACTGAGTCAGCTGTACATTTTTAGCTGAGAAACACAGTTTAGGTCTGTGTTTCTCAGACTTGAATAAAATTTAGAGACCCATTTGAAAACAAAATCGCTCTCACAGATCCCCAGTGTTAACTGAAAAAGGAGTCTCACGATTTTACTTAAGTATTTTACAACCATGAACTACATAAAAATCCTTACATTCACAGTTCTTTAAAAAACCACAAAACCAAGACCACGATATTCAGATTAAATACAAATAAAAAATAAGATTAAGGCTGGGCACAGTGGCTTACGCCTGTAATCCCAGTACTTTGAGAGGTCGAGGAAAGTGGATCACTTGAGCCCAGGAGTTCAAGACCAGCCTGGGCAACATAGCAAAACCCTGTCTCTACTAAAAATACAAAAATTAGCCAGGCATGGTGGCATGTGCCTGTAGTCCCAGGTACTCAGGAGGCTGAGGTGGGAGGATCCACCTGGGCCTGGGGAGGTCCAAGCTGCAGTGAGCCATAATCATTCTATTGCACTCTAGCCTGGGTGACAGAGTGAGACCCTATCTCAAAAAAACAGATAAAACAGCCAGGCGCAGTGGCTTACACTTGTAATCCCAGCACTTTGGGAGGCTGAAGTGGGCGGATCATTTGCGGTCAGGAGTTTGAGACCAGCCTGGCCAACATGGTGAAAGAAACCCCGTCTCTACTAAAAAATACAAAAAATTAGCTGGGCGTGGTGGCGGGTGCCTGTAATCACAGCTACTTCAGAGGCTGAGGCAGGATAATTGCTTGAACCTGGGAAGTGGAGGTTGCCGTGAACCAAGATGGTGACACTGCATTCCAGCCTGGGTAACAGAGCGAGACACCATCTCAAATAAATAAATAAAATTAATATCACATTTATTAGACAAATGATGTTTTGCTAAAAATCACTTTGCTCCTTACATTAGGAGATGGTTTGGATTCCTTTGAGGTTGGCTTGCTATATTGCTGGGTTCTGGACCATCACTTAGTTATCCTACCACGTGCAATTACTTGAAACCTTTGTTCAAGGAGGACACTGTGGTTTGGCCTTGCCTTAGCATTTTGCATTACTGACATCTGAAGTTACCTTCTGCATTCTTTCTCATTAGTCATCTACAATTTTTTTTTTTTTTTGAGACCAAGTTTCGCTCTTGTTGCTCAGGCTGGAGTGCAATGGCACGATCTCGGCTCACTGCAACCCCCGCCTCCCAGGTTCAAGTGATACTCTTGCCCCAGCCTCCTGAGTAGCTGGTATTACAGGCATGTGCCACCATGCCCAGCTAATTTTGTATTTTCAGTAGAGACAGGGTTTCTCCATGTTGTTTAGGCTGGTCTCGAACCCCCAACCTCGGGTGATCCGCTTGCCTTGGCCTCCCAATGTGCTGGGATTACAGATGTGAGCCACCACGCCCAGGCTACAATTTTTTAAAGTATTATTTGGAGCTCACAAATACAAACTCAAGGGATGAAATGAAATTGGTCATTTTCAGTGATAGAGCAGTCATTCTGGTGCTCAAAGTATACGTAAATAAGTTGTTTTAGAGATGATGATCATGAGAGTCTAACATTACAATAATCTCAGAGAAAACGCAGAAAGCCAGGAATTCTTCCATTTGACCAATTTTTGGGAAGGGTGAAAGATCTGGGCCCAGATGGTTTTAGCTGAAATTGGCTCATGAAACCCATCCACACGGCTGTGCCTGACCCAGAGCCCATGAAAGGGCCTGGAAGGAATGGCACCTGCCAGCTCAGGATCCATCCCACTTCTGGAGCTGGAGAGCTGGGGCCACCAGCACGTGGGACCTGCTGGCTGGGTGGTTTGCATGATGGTCCGCAAGGACCTACTGTGGAGGCACTTGCTGCCGCCGAAGTCTGTCCTTTCCCTTTTGCCCTTGCGTGACACACATTCTTTCATTTTCATTCTTTCTCTCTCCCTTTCTGTCTCCCTTACTCAACCTGTTATTTTAATAAATGTCTTTCTGGCACAGTGAAACTAAAAGTGGAGCAGAAACTGGAGCAGATTGGGAAGGTGCAGGGGGTGTGGCTGCACACTGCCCACGTCTTGTGCATGGAGGCCATCCTCAGCGTAGGCCTGGAGATGGGAAGCCACAACCCGGACTGCTGGCCACATGTGTTCAGGTGCATGATGGGCTCCCACCCCCAGATGGCACTGACCCTGCCTCAGGAAGCCTGGAGCGGGCTGTGGGGGGTGGAAAGGGGTAGCCTTAAGAGCCTGCCAGCATGTAAATCAATTATAACAATTCACAGAGTTTGATTAAACTTCAAATGAGATGTGAAAAGAGAAGAGGGAATAAGGGCCCAACTAAATGTATGTTTTAAAGAACAGGGGACAGAACTGGGTCTGAGGAATTGTGACTTTTCTATTGACATTTTTATGAGAGAAGGGAGGAAGAAAAACCAATTAAATAATTGATAGAGATGACTATGTAAGTTAATACTGTGCAAGTTTAAAACTGGTCATGTCTCCACAATATTACATTGCTATATGTTTATCAATGTCCTCTTTACTTAAAGAAGGATTTCAGATCGTTTATTTGGATGCATAAAATACAAGATACCTACTTTTAATTTAGCTAGACCGAAACAAAACAAAACAATAGTACACCTCTGCCAAAGACAGGCCAAAAATTTGTCTCTAAGCATTGTAGCATCAAAGTGAAAAGAAACTCCCGGTGAGTTATATAGTGCACAGTGCCTGTAAGATGAAAACCAGCAATAACTCCAGAGTCCAAGTCCTCTTACAACTAAGACTGAAAGCACGTCTCCCCAAGCATGGCATCAGGGCAGACCCAGTACCGTGGAAGGAGCACTGCCCATGGAACAGGGCAGGGGCTGGCCACACTGTTCCTTCTCCTCTGAAGCACACACCTCACACTCACTCCAAACCCAGGTCTAGGCAGAGCAGGCATGGGGCAAGAGTGGCCAGGGCAATGGCCGATGGCCCAGGGCACCAGCCAGAACTGGGTTCAGTTTCATGTCTTCAAAGCAAATATAGCCATGAGTGTTTGTTGAGCAAAATGGTTCTATTATGAAGGCTGCTGACCTGCTGCTCTTTATTGCTCTAACAAGAAAAAAAAAGAAAAAAGAAAATAAAAAGGCTCTCCTGGTACACAAGCAGCGGGTAAGGGATTGAAAAATTCCTTGATTCTAGAACATCAGAATGGATTATCCATGATGCTCTTTACCAGTAAACAGACTTACTCCGAGATGAGGGACCTTGTGAACCATCTTCGTCCCAGGTTCTATTGGGAACAAACCATTTAGAAGTCGGCAGTTGTAGCACATGTGGTGACTGTTCTCTGTGTTTGCCATAATTCAGTGACTGCCCTCCCACCCGGCCGCCACCCACCCCACCCAGACTTGAGTTATGTGGTGCCGCCGGTACCAGGCAGGACGTGGCTGGGCAGAACTCACTGTGGCTGGTTGGCCTCTCCGTCATAGGTATGGCCATTCTGGGATCCCGTCGTAAGGAAACGCTTCCCAACTCCTAATCAGAGCACTATATGGAGGGAAAGAGGGTGCCTGGGGAAAAATGGCTCAAACAGCAGGAGGGCAGATAAGCCAGTAAGCTGGATGAGGCAGGGGGACTGGACGAACCGGGCTTCATTGCCCGTCTTTCTCCCAGCCTGGGGTGAGAGAGAGAGAACCCAAATAATCCTTTACCCATTTCAAGGCTGTCTGGTCCAACTCAAATACTACTACTAATAATGCTGTGTGACATGAGAACACAGGAGGGAAGGACTGACTGTCATCACAGGAAAGAGGAAAGCTGGGGAGCTTGCAGAGCTGGCTGCGTTTCCTTTGTCTGGCATTGTGGGGTTGATGGAGCTGCCGGGGTGAGCTGCAGCGCCTCACAGCTGCTTGTCTGTGCTCTTTCTAGGGTGTGTGAATACGTGGGCACCCTGGAGCACAACCACTTCAGCGATGGCGCCTCGCAGCCCCCTCTGACCATCAGCCAGCCCCAGAAGGCCACTGTGAGCGCTGGCCTCCTTGGGGACCCCGAGTGTCAGGGCTCGCCCCCCGAGCAGAGCCCGGAGCAGGGGCGCTCCCTGAGCACGGCCCCCGTCGTCCAGCCCTTGTCCATCCAGGACCTCGTCCGGGAAGGCAGCCGGGGCCGGGCCTCCGACTTCCGCGGCGGGAGCCTCATGAGCGGGAGCAGCGCGGCCAAGGTGGTGCTCACCCTCTCCACGCAGGCCGACAGGTGCGCGGCGCCGGCCTCCTACGCCCCGGGAGCCTGCTTACCAGGCGACACCCACATCCATCTGGTCTCAGTGATGCCAGGGACGACCCATTTGTTAGCCAATCACTTAAATCTCTTCCATCTTTTTCAAGCTTTGTTCTCTCTACCATTACATCCATACTTGGAATGAAACGTTTTCTACTGACACTGAAGGGTCTGAGGTAGACCACCTGGGGTTAAAGCGCTGCACTTACTCTGGGATCTCAGGCAACCTCACCTCCCTGGGCCCTGCCTGGCTTCTCCATTGGTAAAATAGGGTCATTTTTTAAAAGTAACTCTGTCACCGGGTAGTTGTGAGGGTAAATTAATTAGTAACTTGATGCACCTGGAGCGGAGCTTGGAAAATGGTAAAAATCCACTATTCTTATGATTATGGCTGTTTTCAAAAATCCCACATGCATGTGTTACTTATTGATGCCCAACAACCATGCGAAGGTGAAGAGGGAAACTCACCAATCACCTCAACTGTTTGGTGGTACTTCCGGAGGTTGAAAGTGCTTTTGGTCACCAATCACACACAGCTCCACCTCACTTACCTCTTCAGCGTTTGGTCGCTGTGTCCCAGACCCCTGGCACGGGCACAGGGAGGACCATCAGGAAGGGGACAGGAGTGGGAGGAGCACTCCCTGGGCCGGGACTCAGATTGACCTGAGTTCCTGTCCTGGCTTTGCACTACCCAGCTGCCGGGTCGTGTCTGTAAACATAGCTGCACTGAGACTCAATTTCTCCATCTACTAACCCACTACCATAATTCCTTTTTGCTGCTTATCCAAGTTGGCTGTGAAAATGTTTTAGAATCTGGAAAGTAATATACAGGTGTCAGGTGGAATATAATATTCATCACTATTTTCTTACTAGGAAGGAGGGAGGAGAAATGGTCAATAGGACCCAGAAACCAAATGGTATCAAAATTGGAAGTTACAAAATAGCAAGAAAAATGTATTTGTTTTAATAATTTATAATCCACTAATTCCCATCTTAAAACTTGTGTGTCTCATTTTCCTCCTTCAAAAAGGACTCATGATTCCATTTCTATTAGAGACCCTCTCCCTGAAGCAGCTCATGGTGCCCCCACAGCACTGTTTGCCCTGCGGTGTCGCTAGGCTTGGAGGGCAGATAGCAGGGTGACCCAAGAGCCGTGGAAGGCTCACCTGGCACATTGCTCATTATGGCCTCATAAAACAGATATTTGATCTTTACCATTCTTCATTCCCATGACCTTCAAATCCTCCCCTAAATTCTGCTACTGTGCTCCCCGCCTTCCTAAATCCTTCTGCTGGCAAGGTCTGTGCCCAGGTGAGTGGAAAAGAAAAAGAACCTGTAAGACCCATCATATTAGGGGACATTCTTTCTTCCAAATAGATACTTGAGTTCCCATCACACCCAGGCCTTTGGGTGTGTATAAGGCCAGTCTGTGCCCCGGAGTGGGGCTTACAGGATCCACTCTTAGCTGTTTTTGTATCCTTTCCAGCATTATACTCATAAATTATAGACAAACAAAACCTTATTCATTAATTTACTGGGGTTTTTTGACATCATTTATGAAATTGAAGCTAATTCTGCAGATTCCATTCCCAATTACTCAGTTTCTGGGAACAACGCCTTGCCATCCTTCAGCTTCTTGCCAAGCATTTTATGAGTGCCTGCCATAGCTGAGCTAGACCATGAGGGCACAAAGATATTTTTAAATATATTCTTTGTGCCTTTGAATTAAAATCTCACAGTTAGAGCAGACTTGTACACAGTTAGAATAGATATAATAATACCATACACTTGGCTACAGTGTTTACACAGCATTTCTATTAATCACATCAACAAAATTACCATAATCATTCTGCCATAAAGACCTTGCTGAATTGTTTCCAAAGAACACATCTCTTTCTGTTTGCATCCAGGCTCTTTGAAGATGCTACAGATAAGTTGAACCTCATGGCCCTGGGAGGTTTTCTTTACCAGCTGAAGAAAGCATCACAGTCTCAGCTTTTCCATTCTGTTACGGATACAGTTGATTACTCTCTGGCAATGCCAGGTAATTCTTTCCCTGAAGAAACCATATGCCAGGAGGTTAGCAGGAAACAGCCCAGGACTCTATCACCAGCAGCGTGCCTGAAGATTTGACTCCACATTCCCTTTGCCTACACTCACACAAGCTAAGCCAAGTATAGATTTGTCTCCAGATTTTGAGGCAGCCTGTGTGAAGGGTGGTGTAACTTTTTGTAAATGGAAACGTTGCTGCTACCACATCTATAAGAATTCCCACTGGAGCTGGACTAGGTTGTTCTGCTAAGTTTTGTGCTTGTGGTAGAAATGGTGTGGTTCCTTAGGGTGCAGACGGCTTCCTTCACATGAAGGTGGAGCTTTTCTGCATATCACAAACCACACCACACACCTGTGTCCAGCCAACCGGACAGAGGTGGTTTGTGATATGCAGAAGCAACCACTGATTCCAAAAGGGGTGATGAAAAAGGAAACTGCATGCCACTCCTGCAAAACTGATCTCAGAGGCATATCCCATTAATGATGGGTCAGTATCCCTGTCGTCTCCAGTGAGGTGAAGAAATAAGGCCCTCTTGAAGGCCAATCTTGTGGAAGACAAAGTAGAGTTGTACTGAATTGTCCAAGGGTCCCAAAGGGTTGGCAGGTCGCTCACAGATGGAATTGTTCATCAACAGCACAAGTGGTTGTCCCGAAACAGTGAGCACCTTGTCCCAGATGAGTTCAGACAGAGATCGGGAGCCATGTGCTGGGGACGCACCTTTGTGATATGTTGGACTGCACAACCTCTGAGGTCCCTTCTATCCTTAGGAATCTGAAGTTCTAAGTGCAGTATATTTGATTTTTTCATCCTTGCTGCAGATTTAGATTTGAGAACCACAGTTGTTTCCCCACTAGTTTTTAATAGACTTTAAAACCTGAGCTATATAAAGCCAACCTTCCAGGCCCATCAGACTTTCAGAGAATCTGTGAGCCTAGGGGTAACCTTCAAAGTATTTCGCATTAGAGAAAACAGTAGACTCTGAGCTTACAAAGAACACAATGAGCAGGGGCCAGGAAGGGTCGGTAAATCTAGAAAGAGGGAGACTTGCTTCGGAATCAATCAGGTAGGAATATAAAATGCAGCCTCCAACACTTACCAGCCACAGCATCTCAGGCAAGTCATATCACCTTTCAGACATTCAATTTTCTACTCTATAAAATAGCAATAATTATATTTTCTTCTTAAAAGAAAATATAGGCCAGGTGTGGCGGCTCACGCCTATAATCCCAGCAATTTAGGAGGCCGAGGCGGGCAGATCACCTGAGTTCAGGAGTTCGAGACAAGCCTGACCAATATGGTGAAACCCTGTCTCTGCTAAAAATACAAAAAGCCGGGCGTCATGGTGTGTGCCTGTAGCTCCAGCTACTCGGGAGGCTAAGACAGGAGAATTGCTCGAACCCAGGAGGCAGAGGTTGCAGTGAGCCAAGATTGCACCACTGCACTCCAGCCCAGGCAACACAGTGAGACTCCCTCAAAAAAAAAAAATATAAAAATATAATTGCTTTAAAAATTAAAGTTATTAAAGACTTACAGAACCAAAACAGTGTCTGATGCAGGGTAAACATCCATGATTATTACAGGTTGAGTATCCCTAATCCAAAAATCCAAAATCTAAAATGCTCAAAATCCAAAACTTTTTAAGCACTGGCATGATGCCACAAGTGGAAAGTTCCACACCTGACCTCATGCGATGGGTCACATTCGAAATGCAGGCACACAACACAGTTTATTGAGGGTCCCCAAGGGGTACAAAAATTGCCTTCAGGCTGTGTGTAAAGGTATATATGAAACAGAAATGAATTTTGTGTTTAGACTTGGGTCCCATCCCCAGTAGGAAGTAGAGGAGAGGCAATAGGACATGAGCAAGGAGGGAGCGAGGAAGATGAAGGTGACAGTGGCAAAGAAGTATCCCAAGATCAGGGTAGGCAAGGATGGTACTAAAACAAGACAGAGCAGGCCAGACAGCATGTTACTGAGCAGCAGAGGGACCAGGCCTGCTTGGCAAAGGCTGCAGAGGTTTATTAAGGATTGGCAAAGTAGATGATGACAGTGAAAGGTGACAGTAACAAGAGTAATAATAATAGCTAAAAATGTTGGTCAGTTAGTATGTGCTGGGCCCATGCCGAGCACTTTATGTGTATTATCACGTTTAATCTTTAAAGCAATTTTAGGAGTGGGCAGTATTATCCCCAGGTTTACAGATGAGATCATTAAAGAGGAAAACCTTTGGCCCAATATAACACGACTACTAAATGGTGCCAGGATTTGAACCCAGACGGTCGGACTTCTCGGCTCTCCTACTGAACCGCCACCTCATTCCCTCTTATCATCAAGTCTTGATCATACCTGTCATGTCCCAGGTACCGGGGCTACAGTGGTGAGTGAGAGGACGATGCAGGTCTTGCTAAGAGAACCACCACATCCTTCTTGAATCCAAGGCTCCCTCCTCCTCCCTTGGTTAGCCAATATCGAGTTACCCTACTGGTGCTACCTAGATTTTCAACCTCTCTCTGCTTGAATAGGTCAGACTATGTCTGAGTTTGGGCTTTCTGGCATTTATGTTCTTGCCTTCCTGTAGGAGAAGTTAAATCCACTCAAGACCGAAAAAGCGCCCTCCACCTGTTCCGCCTGGGGGATGCCATGCTGAGGATTGTGCGGAGCAAAGCACGGCCCCTGCTCCACGTGATGCGCTGCTGGAGCCTTGTGGCCCCACACCTGGTGGAGGTGAGCACTGGGAAGGTGGGAAGAGGCTGGAACTGCTAAGTCAGTGACCAGCAGAGCCAGCATGGGGGCCTGCAGTCATGTATGGGGACAAAACACTGTGGCCATTGGGCAGTGGGAACCTGCCTATCACCTGGTCACAAACATCACTGTTTTCTGGTTATACCTCATGGCATCTAAAGAATCACCCCAAAGGGCAGTACTACCCTAGTCTCACTCTGACCCTCTTTCTTTGCAGTTTTACAACTCAGCTAGTTTTTCATTTTTTATGATCTGGTATCAACCTGAGCCTGGAACAGAAAGACTGTGGGTGGTTCCTGATAGCTTTATTTTTATACATAAATAGAGCAATGTCTTTGGTTCCTACCAGTCCCTGTTTTCTAATAGCTAAATATACTCAGGACAGTGTCCTTTCAGTCAGGGAACCCTATGTCTTGGTTTTCCCAACAAAATTAATACTAAGACCCTTTCACCCTCCAAAGGAAAGCAGTTCGTGTGATCAGTTTTATGGCAGCTCTACATCTAAGCATCTCAATATGTGAGGACTGGCCACTTCCAAGTTGATAGGGAAAACTGTTGCCCGGTTTTGCAGTGATAACTATTCTTAATAGCCCTTTTGCTTTTATCTGGTAGAGATAAATCATAAAATACTTCTTAGAACTTAAATTATTAACCTGAGAACATTGTAGTAAGCCAAATGGGTAGAAAATAGCAACGTAGTCATGGGGAAAAAGTCTATCAATTATCTTTTACTCTACAATAAGGCCTCCCCAACATCTAGTGGCTTAAAACAACAACCATTTATTTAGCTCTTGATTCCATGAGTCAGAAATTTGAGGTAGGCTTCTCTGGGTAGTTCTGGTGTTGGCCAGGCGTGGCAGATCTCACTGGCTTTAATTGTGTATCTATGGTAAGCTGGTGCAAAGTCTGGGGCCAGATGGTTCATGATGACCTTAACTGGGAAGGCTAGACAAACAGGTCTCTCTTTTCATGGTCTCTCATGTAGACTAGTCTCCAGCAGACCAGCCCTAGCTTGTTCACATGGCATTCTTAGGGTTCCAAAGAGCAACAACAGGGCAAACCCCAAATCACAAGTACTTTTTAATTCTGTTCTTACATGATGTTTGCTTGTGTTCCACTGGCCAAAGCAACTCACACGTCCAAGCCTAGGGCCAGTACAGGAAAGGATTACTCAAGAGCATGGATACCAGGAGGTTTGTAAACCAGTTAAAGCTACTGTGGCAATTTGTCCCTCACCTCACTGAGGGACAAATGACTCATCTGATCTTCCTACGTGTGGGGCACAGCTAAGATGAAACCATGAGCCATTCCTAGAATGGGTTCTGGTGTCTTTATAGTGAGCATGTTCTGTACCATTCAAGAAAACTGTCATGTTACAGAAAAAGAAATTACCAGAAACTTTTCTTTTTCTAGAAACATTAACATGAAATTGAGGTTGTGCCTGATAAGCTGGTTAAATTGTTAAAAATGCAATTTAGTATGCAGTTTGTTTAGACTTATCCCTTAGAATGTTTTAACAGAATTACTGCTTCTACCTCCTTGTAATGAGGTGGGGTAGGAAAGCCTTCAGAAACCATTCTCACTGTCTGCTGTCCTGATGGTGAGCCACTCTCTTGTGAATTTTGCAGGCTGCTTGCCATAAGGAAAGACATGTGTCTCAGAAGGCTGTTTCCTTCATCCATGACATACTGACAGAGGTCCTCACTGACTGGAATGAGCCACCTCATTTTCACTTCAATGAAGCACTCTTCCGACCTTTCGAGCGCATTATGCAGCTGGAGTTGTGTGATGAGGACGTCCAAGACCAGGTGAGTGTGACATGGTCATCAGCGTCATAGCTGGCTCTTACTGAGTACAGTGGCAGGCGCGGTTCTATGAGCTTCGCACACTCACTCTTTCCAATAATCCTATGTGGAATCTGTAACAGAGAAGTTAAGCAGGGCCGGGCGTGGTGGCTCACACCTGTAATCCCAGCACTTTGGGAGGCCAAGGCGGGCGGATCATGAGGTCAGGAGTTCAAGGCCAGCCTGACCAACATGGTGAAACCCCGTCTCTACTAAAAATACAAAAATTAGCCAGGTGTGGTGGTGCACGCCTGTAATCCCAGCTACTCAGGAGGCTGAAGCAGGAGAACTGCTTGAACCGGGGAGGCAGAGGTTGCAGTGAGCCCATATCATGCCACTGCACTCCAGCCTGAGTGACAGAGCGAGACTCCTTGAAAAAGAAAAAAAAAAACAAAAGTTAAGCAGTTTGACTAGATACATAATCAGTGATTGGTGGAGCTGGGATTTGAACCTAGGCAATCAAAAAAAAAAAAAACAGGAAAGTTAAGCAATTTGACTAAGGATACATAATCAGTGATTGGTGGAGCTGGGATTTGAACCTAGGCAATCTGCTGGCCTATCTCTTTCTACCTGGCCTATATTCCTAACTGCTGCCATACTGTCTACTGAAGGCAAGGTAAAGAAACTAACTGGAGACTTTGTATTTCACATGACGGTGGGCTAGAAATACAGGATCTCTTTCTCTGAAATCCACCAAAAATGTTGAATAGCGGTTTAAACATTTCTTTTAAATACCTTGACACACTGGCAAGAAAGTAAGAAAGCCCCAAAACTGAGTGCCAATGGGAAGCCAGAGAAGTAAGCAGAGCCCTTAGGCTGGTTTTACTGTGAGGGAATTTGCTCTCAAGTGGAGCAGAAGTTCTGGTCATCCCAGACGTGAGTACACAGAAACAGAAAACACATCTCAATGCAAACTTTACAAAGCTGGTGTTCACTCAGGCCAAGGTTGAATTAAAACAAACTTCCTGAGGATACTGTCAGCTTGTTTCTAACATTGGCTCTTAATGGAAAGTTTTTTAAAAAGAGCACTCCAGGATTTATTATTACAACCTAGCCCTTTTATGTGATCTGTATATGAAATTACACCACCTCAGGATCTGAGAAACTTTACACAGGCACCATACGGAAGCAACAAAACTCCCGCTAGAGAAACTCATGTCAACTCAGACCACAAAAGAATCCCACAAATAAAGGTTCAAGGTACGTGAGCTCTCAGTATTTTTAAAAAATTCACAAAACACACAAGAAAGCAAGGCAATGGAGAGAACTGATAAAACAACAGATGGTACAACTAGACCTATAAAGAATTGGATTGAAATATTGGTATCTTCCATGCAAAATATTAAATCACAAAGCCTAGTAAGTTTAAGGAAATAAAGGATTGAGATTATAAGTTAACAGCTAAAGACTAGATTGTTAACACTTAAGTTAACACCTAGTTAACAGCTATAGTTAGCTCCTAGACAGTTAACACCTAGAAGTTAACACCTAAAGGTTAGATCATTAACATCTAAGATAAGTTAACCTAGATAGGTTAACACCTAAGACTTTATACCAATAAGAGTGAACTAGGTAATTCAGATCAACTTTCTCACGGGCAACAACTAAAAAAAGTTGGATAAAAAAAAATTTTCATCACTCGAAGACACTGACATGCTATAGAGCAGTGAAGAACTACAAGGCCAAGATCTGGGAGAAAAAGAATACCCAGAGTAGTCTTCCTGGTATTTGAGGCTGTTTTTCCTAAAAATAGAATCCACTAATTTAAAAAAAGGAAGATATTGGGTTGGTGTAAAAGTAATTGCGGTTTTTGAAAACCGCAATTACTTTTGCACCAACATAATAAAAGAGAAGCTCAGTAAAATTGCAGTCTGGGACCTCCCAAGTCTGATAACTTCCTGGCATCTTGAGTCAGGATCTTGAAGCGAAGGGACATCTTAGAAAGAAAGGCGAACCTTAAATAGATTAGTCATAAGAGAAAATAAACCCAACTTCAAATAATCCCAATCCCTGACATGAGATTAAGGTAATCTGAGGTTTCTAGTGACTTTCTGACAGAAGATCACATCATTCTATTAATAATCTTCAAGTTATTTCTTGATTTGCATATGCAATGTTTGCATTCAATAAAAAATAACCAGGCTAATTAGGAAATAACATGTCATTGAAAACAAAAGTTTAAAAAACAAACAATAAACACACACAGGAACCCAGATATCAGAGTCATCAGAGACATATTTTAAAATAACAATGCTTAAATATGTTTAGGAAGATTAAGGACAGGAGCAGCTTTGGCTATGGTGACATGAAGAAGTTAGGTTAACCTTCCCTGCAAAAATCAAGCATAAAACAGGACAGGACAGAATTGTCCAAAGCAACCATCTGAGGGGTCTGGAAATTGACCAAAAGCAGACAACAAATTGAGTAGCATTTATTCTTAAAAACAGTGTTTGCTAGAACTTTGGTTAAGAATAGTGGGAGTCTGACTTTCTTGCCAAAGACTGAAGCCATCCCCTTTACTCCCAAGCTCTATTGGCAAGAATAGTAGTTTGACCAGCGTGAGGCGGACTGAGACAGTCATCAGCTTTTCTACTATCAGGGACAGACTTGGTATGGAGAAGAGTGGGGAGAAGACCATTGGCTTGTCAATTAAAAGTGGTGAATTCATGGAGAAATGAACAGGGGAATCCTGCAACCTTGCTGGCCTAAGGTTTGCAGTGAGTAGTGTATTAGCAAGAAATCTAAGATCCTGGATATCAGAGATTCATAGAGGGACCAAATAGTCTGTTCACACATCCCTGGATGACTAAAACATGGGCATGTACAGGGGAGACTGTAAATATATCATCAGAAAATAAAAGAAAAGGGAGATAAAAACTGGCTGAACTTTGAGTATTCTGACCAACCTTCTCACACAGATTGATTGCCAGAGGGTAGGAACCTTAAAGACTCAAGGTGTTTGAGCACAGTTTCCACCCACATGATCAGCTGACTACTAAGCTATGCAGACATGGGGATGAACACTAGGGAGTCAGGCTAAAAAATAAAAATGAAGAACAAAAACTGAGCAGACACATGAGCGCCATGGGAAGAGACAGATTCCACAGACTTAGTCTGTGGAATTCCAAGCACCTTAGTCTGGGGGAAAAGAAACCCTCAAAAATAAATTAGAATCCAGCACTGCTATAATAAATTATCTAAAATGTCTAATTCTCAAAAATATGAGCGATACAAAGAAACAGGAAACAGTGAAGCATAGAGGGAAAAATAGTGAATAGAAACTGACTTAGAGTGAGCCCACATGTATTTGGGAGCCAGAGCCTTCAAAGTAGCTATTAAATATGTTCGAAAAAATTAAGGGAAAATATGACAATGACTCAAAAATAGGGACTCTAAATATTAACACTAATAATCTTCAAATTATTTCTTGATTTGCAGGTGCAATGTTTGCATTCAATAAAAAATGGGAACTATAAAAATGTAAATTTTAGAGTTGAAAGGGGCAATAACTGAAATTAAAAATTAGCTATACGGGCTTACCAGAAAGAGATGGCAAAAGAAACATCAGTGAACATGGAAATAGATTAATAGAGATTATCTATTCTGAAGATCAGACAAAACTAAGTTTGACCAAAAATAAACAAAGCCTCAGAGATTTGTAGAACAATGTCAAGCATACCAACATACCTGTAATGAGAGTCCCGGGTAGAAAAGAGAAAGACAAACAGATGGGAAAATATATTTAAAGAAATAGTGGAACCACAATTGGGATCAACAGAAAGATATCTACAATAGACACGTTGTAGTCAAAATGCTCGACGACGATGACAAAACCTTAAAAGCTGCAAGAGAAAGACTATATTACTACAGCGGAACTAATGCTAGGATTAACTAATGCTTTCTTCAGAAAAAATGAAGGCTAGAAGACAATGTAACGACATATTTAAAGTGCTGAAGGAAAAACTGTCAGTGAATAATCCTAGAGAAATTACTCTTCAAAAATGAAGATGACATAAAAACATGCTCAGATAAACACAAGTTTGGAGAATGTCTTGCCAGTAGACCTGTTCTACAAGAAATACTAAATTCCTTTAAGCTGAAAGAAATAACACAAACTGGTAAATCTATTGCATAAGAAGAAATGGTACATAAGTGGGAAAATATAAAACGGTGTGTAAATTTTTCTCTTTCTCCTAATTTATTTCAAAAACCTAACGTTTAAAGCAATAAATCCAACACTGTATTGTTGGATGTATTAAACATGAAGATGTAATATAAATAACATTAGCAGAAAGGAGGGATGGGAAATGGAGCTATATAGAAGCCAAGTTGCTGTATTTTGCCAGAATTAGCTCAGTATTAACTTGAGGTACAAATGTGATCAATTGAAGATTCATATTATAATCCCTAGGGCAGCAACCGAGAGAATAAGACAAAAAGATTAAAAAATAAACATGAATGAAAGTGATCACAAAAAAATGTGTTTAACATAAAAGAAGGTAGTAAAAGAGGAACAGAGGAACAAAAAGGATGTGATACGTAAATATGCAGAAAACAAATAGCAAATGACAGATGTAAATAGAACCATGTCAATAATGGCATTAAATATGCACTAATGAAAGGATGGTCAGCATCATTAGTCATTAGGAATATGTAAATCAAAACCACGTGAGATACTATTTCACATCTACTAGGATAAAAAAGATAGATAATAGTGGCCAGGCACAGTGGCTCACTCCTGTAACCCCAGCACTTTGGGAGGCCGTGGCGGGCAGATCACAAGGTCAAGAGATCGAGACCATCCTGGCTAACATGGTGAAACCCCATCTCTACTAAAAATACAAAAATTAGCTGGGTGTGGTGGCGCACACTGTAGTCCCAGCTACTCGGGAAGCTGAGGTGGGAGAATCACTTGAACCCGGGACTAGACCTGTAGTCCCAGCTACTCGGGAAGCTGAGGTAGGAGAATCACTTGAACCTGGGAGGCGGAGGTTGCAGTGAGCCAAGATCGCACCACTGCACTCCAGCCTGGTGACAGAGTGAGACTCCGCCTCAAAAAGAAAGAAAAAAAAAAAAAAGAGATAATAGCAAGTGTTGGTGAGGGAGGAGGTGGAGACATTGGAACTTTCATACCCTACTGGTGAGAGGGTAAAATGTGTGGCTGCTTTGCAGTCTGACAGTTCCTCAAGGGGTATATACCCAAGAGAAATGAAAACATCTGTACAAATCCCGTATACAAATGTTCATAGTAACATTATTCATAATAGCCAGAAAGTTAGAAACAACACAAATTCCAACAATCCAATGAATAGATACATTAAATTAGGTTATATCCACACAATGAAATATTATTCTGCAATAAAAATGAAGTACTGATATATGTACAACATGGGTGAATCTTGAAGACATACATTAAATGAGAAAAGCCAGTCACCAAAGACCATATGTTATATGACTACATTTATATGAAATGTCAGAATAGGAAAATCTATAGTGACAAAAAATACATTAGTGGTTGCGTCAGGCTGAGGGTGGCGTGGTGGAGTAGGCAATGACTGTAAATGGGTACTGAGTTTTTTGAGGGGGTAAGTAAAATTGTTTTTAAATTAGACTGGTGATGTTTGCACATTAAAGGCCTATAACCTCATAAACTTATCATTAGTCTTTGAAGGAAAAATATGTAAAAGAAAAATATATGTATACATAATGTAAGAATTTGTCTCTAAAGCAGGGCTTAAAATTCTTTGGAAAAGGTTGACAAGGTATATCACGTGAATTCAGATTCATCTCAAAGAATTATGCTTACATAGGAAAAAGGAAACTTGCTTTGGTCTCAAGTAGAAAAATATATTGCTTTGAGTTTTATATAGATTTAGACTTTTAAAATGTTAGAATTGATTCTTACTAAAAGTGATTTGTAAAATTACACCTTTGTTTTGATCACCGGTGATTACAGTGTTATTCTCATACCTTTGTGTATTGAACTATTTCCAGAACCAAGTTTGTGTAGATCCTGAACAGTAATATGAGAATGTGATTGGTATTTGTCACCTTTATTTTAAAACTAGTATCTGAACACTTAAAAGCTGTCAATGTGGATTGGTTAGACCAATAACCTCTGCATGATCCTTACAATTAAATTTTGCAACTAGTGGTATTGTTCTTTCAAACAGGTGACATGTTTTCCATGACTGCTATGGGGGGGGGGCAATAATTTAATCAGTTCTTGTTTAACAAATTGAATAAAGCAAAGTTTCATAAATTAAAAAAAAAAATTCCCACAATAACCCAAGCCCCGTTGGTTTCACTGGTGAATCTATAAACTAAGGATGAAATAATATCAACCCTACTCAAGCTCTACCAGAAAATAAAGCAGGAAGGAACACCTCTAAACCCATTTTATGAGGCCTGTGTTTCTGTGATACCAAAGTCACAAGAAGGAAAACTATAGACCAACATTCTTTATGAAATTAGACAAAAAAATTCCTTTAAAAATTATTGGCCAGGCACGGTGGCTTACACCTGTAATCCCAGCATTTTGGAAGGCCACAGCAGAAGGTTTGCTTGAGTCTAGGAGTTCGAGACCATGCCAGGCAACACAGTGAGACCCCCATCTCTACGAAAATATATATATATATACATATAGCTGGATGTGGTGATACATGCCTATAGTCCCAGCTGCTTAGGAGGCTGAGATGGGAAGATTCCTTGAACCCAGTAAGTTGAGACTGCAGTGAGCCATGATCACATGCCACTACATTCCAGCCTGGGCAACAGAGTGAGACCCTGTCTCAAAAAAAAAAAAAAAAAAAAAAAAAAAAAAAAAAAAACTAGCAAAATAAATCCAGTAACATATAAAGAAGATTAAACATTGTGGCATATGGAATTTATCCCAGCAATGTAAGATTGGTTTAACAGCTCAAAATCAATTAACAATTAGTAGAATAAAAGATTAAAACCACACGATTATCTTAATAGATATAAACAAAACATTTAACAAAATCCATCACCCATTTTTGACAAAACCTTTTAAGAAAAGAGGAATTAGAGGGATTTTCTCCATGAGATAAGGGGCATCTTTGAGAATCCTACATCTAACATCACACTTAATGATGAAAGAGTGTTTTTCTCTTGTAATCAGTAATAAGACAAGGATTTCTGTCTTCTCTATTTCTGCTCAACATTAACTTTCACTCACTGTATAAAGAAATTAAAG
The DNA here is from genome assembly GCF_006542625.1 of Nomascus leucogenys. Taxonomy (NCBI): domain Eukaryota; kingdom Metazoa; phylum Chordata; class Mammalia; order Primates; family Hylobatidae; genus Nomascus; species Nomascus leucogenys. Next base: position 124,423,812 of record NC_044383.1, read on the forward strand.
ACATCAAGGTCTGAAACGAAAAGTAAAGCTGTTTTAGTTCACGGACAACATGGGGTTGTATATAGAACATTATATGGGATTTGCAAAAAAATTCTAGTCGAGCAAGGTCACTGCATACAAGGTCAACATACTAAAATCAATTGAATTTATATATATGAGAAATAAATTATCCAAAGATAAATAAGAACAATTCCATTCACAACATCAAATATGATAAAATATTTATGAATAAATTTAGCAAAAGAAGCTCAAGACCTGTACACAAAAGCTACAAAACATTGCTGAGAGAAATTAAAGAAGATTCAAATAAATATGAGATATACCATATTCATGGATTGAAAGACTCAATATTTTTAAAACAGCAAATTTCCCCAAATTGATGTATAGATTCAGTGTAATTCCCATTAAAATCCCAGCAGACCTTTTTGAAGAGATTGTCAAAGTGATTCTCAAATTTACATGAAACTGCAAAGAACAGAATAGAGAAAACAAACTTGAAAAAGAAGAACAAATTTTGAAAATTTACACTACCTGATTTCAAAATTTCAGTAATAAACACAGTGTGGTATTGGTTTGAAGGCAGACCTACAGTTCAGTGGAACTGAAGAATGTAGAAATAAATTATCCTGTTTATAATCAATTGATTTTTGATGAAGATACCATTGCAATTCAATCATGGGAGGGGATATTTTCAGCAAATTGTGCTTGAATATATGTGATAAAAATAAACTTACACCTTTACCTCTCACCATGTTAAAAAAAAGTTCAAAATGGGTCATGATGTGATCCAGTAAAAGAACAATGGATGAATTGGACTTCACCAAAATTAAGAACTTTTAATCTTGAAAAGACACCATTAAAAAACAAAACTTTTAAAAAGTCCAAAGCTATGGAAAAATATTTGCAAATTATATCTTGGGAATATATAAGGAACTCTAAAAACAAAATAAAAGACAAGAAGACATGGACCCAGTTTTTAAAAACAACAAACTATTTGGCTAATAAGATGTGAAAAGTTGCTTAGCAGCATTAGTCATTAGTGAAATGCAAATTAATACAATACGGCTGATTATTCAGAAGATTTTTGAGTGAGTTTGTCTATTCTGGTTTTTCCTTTTCACTAAAATTAACTCCAAAATAAGGGACAGAGAAATACATCGCCCTTCCCAGAAATTCTGCTCCTTTTAAGGAGAGGACTTTAAGTGTCACTTGCTTTGCCTCTGCCAGGTTGTCACATCCATTGGTGAGCTGGTTGAAGTGTGTTCCACACAGATCCAGTCCGGGTGGAGACCCTTGTTCAGTGCCCTGGAAACAGTGCACGGCGGGAACAAGTCGGAGGTGAAGGAGTACCTGGTTGGTGACTACTCCATGGGTAAGAATGTTTGGATGATTCTTGCTATTCAGCATTAATTCTCTGTGCCAAGTTTCATGCTATTAAAAAAAAAAATTGAACAATAGGGAAGACAGATTGTCAGCCATGTTTTATCAGCAGGAAAGAATGTGGTGTAGCAGGAACATGAGTTCTGAGTTCTGCCAGCAGGCTGAGAGCCCTGAGCATTGTCAAGCCCTGTTCTTGCTGACAATTGGACAATAAAGCTGAGAGACTTCTGTTGTTTCACTTACACATTGCTGTGTTGAGTTCATGTCTAAAGCCAAAAAGAAAAATGTTATCCATTTGCTAGTAAGAAGCAGAAAAGTACCATAACACAGAGTAACCAGAATTAGGGAGATTCGGTCTGCTGGAAATGGATGGGTACCCATAAAGCATGCCCAGGGCCCAGGGGTATTGTCTCAGAGGTTCCCAAGACCACCCCTAAACTCAGAAACCCACCGGAAAGACTCATGGGACCCAGCATGTAGTTATGTTGAGATTTATTACACAGTGCATGACTAAGTTTTAGCAATGTAGGAAGGACACAACAGGTTATGAAAAGGAACAACACAGACAGAGTCTGGAAGAATCAGTGCACCAGCTTCCCTGTGCTCTCGCCCTCCCAGGAGGGATCACACAGAACACATTCTTCCCCCAGCAGTGAAAACACAGCAACATGTTTGCAATGTTTCTGCCCATGGAAGCCCATTAGAGATCTAGCTGGCAACTGGCCACTTACGTACACTTTGCCTAGCACATTACCAAAATCCCAGACTCCCAACAGGAAAGCAGGTGTTCAGCATAAACCATATGGTTTGCGTGAACAGTCTAGGCATGGTGAACTACTCTTATCAGTTAACTGTGGCCTGGGAGTACTCTGAGAGCTGAGTTCCCAGACACCCGCCAAAGGCCAATTTTGCAAGCAAGCTTTCTAAAAGGAAAGTGATCTCAGGCTTTCTGTGCTCTTTTTCTGCGTAGATATAAAGAAACTCATATATACCACCACAGGTCTATCTAAACCTGCCCTGCCGTGCCCTGTAGATAATCTACAAATACCTGCGCAGGAGCATTCCAGAGGCCACATGGTTCCCTGCTCTCTAGACCAGCACATTGCCTCAGCTCTGCACTCGGCCAGCTCAGTCCTCATCTCTCTGCCAAGCTGCTCCCCTGCCGGCAAAGCTGAGCACCACGCAGGAGCCAAGCCAATGGTCCAATAAAAAACCCAGGCGTCTCCCCAGTAGATCTTTCTCAAGATCTGTCTCAGTGGAAGGTGCTGGGAATATGGGCAACCCTGGCAAACCCGAGGGCAGAAACTTACTTTCTTACAATTCTATAATCTTCCTCTCTTAGGAAAAGGCCAAGCTCCAGTGTTTGATGTATTTGAAGCTTTTCTCAATACCGACAACATCCAGGTCTTTGCTAATGCAGCCACTAGCTACATCATGTGCCTTATGAAGTTCGTCAAAGGACTGGGTAAGCAGAACCCTCCTCTCATGCCTTGTAACTGCTGAGGACCCTCTCCAGGGTGGCTCTGTGGCTGGAGACAGGGCCCACTGACTGCCTGGAACAAGCACGCATCCTGGGGTCCAAGCAGATGGTGGTGTTGTGTACTCAGAAGCAAAAACTTACTGTGAAAGAAGCTTGAATTTTGTCTAAGGTTGATACTTTTCATTGTATTCATGGAATATCTTATAGCATATTTTTAATCTATTTATTTATTATTTTATACTAACTTTATTGTCAAAGAATAATATCAACCTTATATTTTCCCTTTGTAAAAGGTTCTCAGGCTCCAGGTCTAATCATACTCTATGGAAACTCTCAAAATTTTAAGTTTCTTCTAAACCTTTTGGTTTAACTAAGTGTCCTTCCCTTTCATTTCACCCCACATAAACCTGTGCTATATAAAAATCTCCTATCGCATGTCATGTTGTATAGTGAGAATCTATTTTGTTAAGGTGTTTCTAAATTAAGTATAAAATCACCTGGGTAGTTTCTGAAATGCACAAGGCTTTTGAGAAGGGGGACTTCTATACTTCGAAAATGCATTTTATAATTAATAAAGCCTGGGGTAGGAGGAATTCTTAACTTTTGCTAAAAAGTTGGGAAATCAAACTCCAGCTGCTAATCATATGACACTGAGAATAGGTTTCTGCATAAGGGCAATTATTTAATATAATATTGACTAAGGTTGGAAATCTTAGAACATTCCTGCAATTATGGAGGCTGAGAAGTCCCACGATAGACCATCTGCAAGCTGGAAAACCAAGGAAGCTGATAACATGGCTCAGTTCAAGTTCAAAGGCCCCAAAACGAGGGACACTGATGGTGTAACTCTTAATCCAAAGCAAGAGGCCCGAGAACCTGTAGTTCTAAGACAAGAGGAGAAGGATATCCCAGCTCCAGAGACAGAGACACAGAGAATTCTCCTTTGCTCTGCCTTTTTTTCTCCCTGGGCCTTGGCTGATTAGAGGGTGTTTGCCTGCATTGGGTGAGGGTGGAGCTCCCTTACTCAGTCTGATTCAAATGCCAGCCTCTTCCAGAACCAACCTCACAGACACACCCAGAAATCATGCTCTATCAGTGATCTGGGTCTCCCCTAATCCAGTCAAGTTGACATCTAAAATAAACCATCACATAGAGGACATTGAAGACAGCCTCTGTTTTCTTCTGTGAATTATAAAGTGGAATTATTTGTGTGGGGCCTGGGATCAGTGGAAAAGGCAGAGCCCCTTGTATAGTCATGGTGCCTGTGTCCTGCCTGGCTCCAGGGAGTCCCATTCACATAGACTTGGATGCGTTCAAATACACAGTGGCCACAGTCTAAACTTTGGGACGCCTGCTGTAATCATGGATAGGAAATGAATTTATTGTTAATTCCCACCTGCTTATTTCAACATGAATTTGACCTGGTCTGTGTTTTTATATTAAAAGATGTGTTCATCTAAACCAGGATTTGGCAAGCTATGGCCCACAGTTTTTATAAATACAGTTTTATTAAAACATAGCCATGTTCATTTGTCAATGGCTGCTTCCATACTACCAGGCAGAGTTGAGTGGTTGCAATAAAGACAGTATGACCTGCAAAGCCTAAAGTATTTACTCTCTGGCCCTTTGCCAAAAATATTTGCTAACCCTTGATCGAAAACATAAGAAATGTTTTTTGGTTTTTTTAAGGAGAAACATGCCTCTTTGCTTCTGAATTTTAACTAATGCCTAGTAATTAGGTCTGTTTACTCACATGGGAGGGTTCTAGCTCTTACAATTGTAGACAATTAGTAACAATTACAGTACATGAAATGATTTGATTAAATGCATAGAAATAGATTCAAGAAGAAAAATTATAATAATTCAGTTACCATTCTTATAGAAAAACCTAGATACCGCTCCACAGACATGTTAAATCTCTAGATATGTACAAAAAATAGAAAAATCATTTAAATGCAATTAAGTAGTCTCTGTCCCTAAACCCCAGATGTTTAGACTCTTCCCAGAGACCTCATTTATCATCAGCATTTAGTGCCACGCACTGGCAGGGAAAGAAATCCTTTTCCAAATGGAGAGAAGGAAGCGCTTCATTCCAGCCCAATCCAGGCCTTGTCTCTGGGATTGTCCTCTGTCATCAAAAGTCACTCCATCCAACAGCAGGTCCCAGAAATGTCATTTACCATGTGCCCATGTACAAAGGAACACTGTCCAGCCACTGAAAGTACTGTGGTAGAAGAGAGAGGAAATGTTGATTATTTAGTGGAAGGGTGAGCTACTAACCATATTATCTCAACAAAATGATAGGAAAGGTATGGTCCCAAATGTATTTAACATGTGCACATGCAGCCAGGAGAATGGCTGAAAGGATTTTCCTCAGGGTTGTGCAATTTGGAGTCATTTTTCTCCTTTTCTCCCACTCTCGTTTAATAGATATCTGGTGCACTAGTGCTATGTGAGTAAACAGGTCTCCTGTTAGAAGGGGGCCCGCAAGGGTAACACTGTTGGTCTCTGTCTCCCATGCTGCCCCTAGGGGAGGTGGACTGTAAAGAGATTGGAGACTGTGCCCCGGCACCCGGAGCCCCGTCCACAGACCTGTGCCTCCCAGCCCTGGATTACCTCAGGCGCTGCTCTCAGGTAGGGGAATGGTCCAGCTGGGACCTGGAAACCTGCCTCGGAATATGCTCCAAAAACACGCATAGGGGGTCTTTTGCTGAAGCCCGAGAGAGACACTTTGCCGTCTGAGGAGATTGGGGCGCAGATGTGGAGTATACATTTTTGTCCCTCCTTTTTCCATGAAGGAAAGAAAATAATGAAGACATACTAGAACACACAATTGGATGCTGAGGTCTCTGAAACTTTTCCCTCATGCTCAGATGCCTGAACTACTGGAATCCCTATATTTGCATGAGGTTTTAGGGGAAGGGGTCACGAGGTCATGGGAAGTCTTCCTGAGGGCACCAAAAAGTGGAGGACAGGGGTGCAAGCAGTGAAGGGGGACATTAATAAAAGAAAGACATGCTCAGTCAAGATCATCTAGCAGAGATGGGCGGATTACCTGAGGTCAGGAGTTCAAGACCAGCTTGGACAACATGGTAAAATCCCGTCTCTACTAAAAATACAAAAACTAGCTAGGCATGGTGGCATGCGCCTGTAATCTCAGCTACTGGGGAGGCTGAGGCAGGAGAATTGCTTCAACCCAGGAGGTGGAGGTTGCAGTGAACTCAGATCATGCCATTGCACTCCGGCCTGGGTGACAGAGCAAGACTCTGTCTCAAAAAAATTTTTTTTAAATCTAGTAAAGAGAATAAAACAGCATTTGTCAAAGTGAGCAGTGACCATCATTGTGTCCATCCTCTGCCTGACACCATGCCCCCTCCCTGAGGCCGTTTCTCTCTAAGCTTCAGTGACACCCTCTCTCAACACTTTCTCACGTGTCTTCTCAGGTGGTGTCCCTGGGCCTCTTTGGGGATCTACGTACAACCTCTTCCTGGGTGATAGCATTGAGCCCATGGCTTTAAAAGGGACATGCAGCCCTGGCTTCTCCATCCAGCTGCCTCCCCCAGGCCCCGTATGACGCGACCCCTGCCCGGCTCCCTTTCCACCCTCACATCCTTCCCTCTTACTCACAGTGCAATAGCCACGCTGAGCTTCTGCCCTCCCGGAAATACAACTGCTCACTGCTATGCAGGGCCATCTCTACTTCCTCTGCTGGGACTCTCTCCCCAGATTCTAGGTGCCACTCTTTATCTCCCAGATCTCATCTGAAACGTTACCTCCTCAGAGCACAGGGCTAAAGGATCTGCCAATTCCTGCCAAGATTCCCCCACTTTTTTGTTTGTTTGTTTTTTGTGTTTGTTTGCAGAGTCTTGCTGTGTTGCCCAGGCTGGTGTGTAGTGGCACGATCTCAGCTCACTACAACCTCTGCCTCCCAGGTTCAAGCGATTCTCCTGCTTCAGCCTCCCGAGTAGCTGGGATTACAGGCATGCGCCACCACACCCAGCTAATTTTTGTATCTTTAGTAGAGACGGGGTTTCGCCATGTTGTCCAGGCTGGTCTTGAACTCCAGATCTCAAGTGATTCGCCAGCCTCGGCCTCCCAAAGTGCTAAGATGACAGGCATAACCCACCAGGCCCAGCCTTCACTATTTCTAGTCCCACCTGTTTAGTTTTTCCTGTCGCATTTATGCCTGGAATTTGATTATTTTAGAAAGGATTGTAGTTGGTGAGACCCACCAGGACAGGAATTTTGTCTGTTTGCTCACAGCCCTGGTTCCTTGAACAATGTGGGCATGGCAGGATTCTAATTCATGAAGACATAAGGATCTTTGGAAGTCTGTCCCAGTAACAGAGAGCTCAGGGGTGCCTGGGCGCTAGTCCCAAGAGGGGACTAAAGAACCCAGGCCACTCTGCTGGCTCTGCTTCTGAGACCTTCCTCTCTCCCTCCTGGCCCCGGCCTCCTCCATTTCTCCAACTGCTCTTGCCCCTGTGTTTCCTCAGAGGTTGAGTCAAGGGAAGGAGAAATCAGAGTCTGGTATCTCATTTGCCTATGGACTGTCTTCTCAGTGATCCCCACAGAACACTTATTCGCTTAGGCAAAAATTCTCGACATGTTTCATGGTTCCTTCGGTAGGTTTATAAAAGTCTGTAAAACTCATATGTAATTAAGATACTGAACAATTATCCATAGGATCCTTTTTCCCTCCACTTTTTTGTTGCCATCGAATGCTATTTCATCTGCTTCGTGGGATAGATGCCTCTTGTAAGCTACCTTTATAAATCCAAATCACGAACAATCAAATTTTCAATGTCTAGTTTCCCATCTCCTTTTAGTAGTAGCGTATAATTTCATTATTCTTTAAAACCCACAATGCAGCTTTTTCCAACATATAATTGCAGTTTGTCTTTTTTTTTTAAATTTAGTTATTGGCCAAAATCTACAAAATGCCCTTGAAGCCAATATTCCTTAGTGGGAGACTGGCCAGCTTGCCTCGAAGACTTCAGGAACAGTCAGCCAGCAGTGAGGATGGAATTGAATCAGTCCTGTCTGATTTTGATGATGACACCGGTAAGTTAATTGATTGGACTAAACTAGGTTATTTGCTGTGTTCATATTCCCAGAAGCTTAAGTCATAAATGAAGTACCTTAAGCTTCTGGGAATTGTCTTAGTCCATTTTGTGCTGCTATGAGAGAATACTTGAGAGTGATAAATAACAGATTTATTTCTTACAGTTCTGGAGGCTGAGAAGCCAAAAGTTGAGGGGGTTGCCTCTGATGAGGGCCCTCTTGCTGTATCATCCCAAGAGGAAGGGCAAGAGAGCGCTCAAGGAGTTCGGGGTGGTGGGGAGAGGAAGGGGGGCCAAACTCATGCTTTGATCAGGAACCCACTCCCAAGATACTAACTCACGTGCATGATAACAATATTAATCCATTCATGAGGACAGAGCCCTCATGACCTAATCACCTCTTAAAGGTCCCACCTGTTAACACTGTTGCATTATGGATAAAGTTTCCAACACATGAATGTTGGGGGACACAAACCATAGCATTCCACTCTGGCCCCCAAAGTTCAGGTTCTTCTCACACGCAGAATACATTAATTCCATCCCAATAGTCCCAAAGCCTTAACTTGTTTCAGCACCAACTCAAGAGTCTCATCTAAATCAGGTACAGTTGAGACTAAAGGCATGATTCATTCCAAAGCATATTCCTCTCCAGCTGTGGGCCTGTGAAATTAACAAATTGCATGCTTCCAAAATACAATGGTAGGAAGGCATAGGATAGATATTCATGTTCTAAAGGGAGAGAAATAGGCAAGACAGGAGCAACATGCCCCAGGTGAGCCCAAAAACACAACAGAGCAGACATTAAATTGTAAGACTCCAGAATAATCTTTTACTGCACTTGCCATGAACATGTGAACTTCGGGGGAAATATTCAAACCATAGCATAGATCATAAGAATGATCATTTATTTTTGTAGTTATTTTTTGTAATTCTGTCACAATAAGTCTGCTTAAAGTTTCCATGGACTTTCCAAAAACATCACTTTACAATAGATGCCTCTATACCCATCCTTTTAAAAATGGATTCCTCTGTCTAAAACTAGTGCAGATTTGCAGATTCCACTTAAGTAGTTTCTAACTCTCAATTCTCTTGACTTTAGCAAATTGGAATGAAGTTCCATTGGTGCCTAGGTACTTAAATTGGCTGATAATTGTCTTTTAGTATCTTTTAGAAAACAAATCATTATATAATTACTTCCTACAGGACTATTTGGTTAGAGACTGGGGAAATTAAGCCATTACTAAAGAGAGACTCTATTTGTGACTGTTGAAGCTGAAGGCTCATGAAAGGACTGATTTTAAAGAATTTGTTTCAAATTAGGTCCCATGTGATCTCCTGAGAATCAGAGTTCAAACTAGTAACTGTGGATCATTTTCAGATAGAATAACTCATGCTCACGCCTTCTGTCTTCTGTCTCAGAAGACCCTGTCCTGTTCTACATCTAGAATTGGATATCATACCCTCAAATAGGTCTAACTTCTGGATATAGGTTATTTCAAACTCTTTTATAAAAGGACTTTTGAGGGGAAGGTTTTTTGTTTTGTTTTATTTTGGTGTTACAAATTTTGTGGGGGTGGCTAGGAGATGTAAAATGTTCGATGAAGATTATAAACAACAAAATCTCACAAGTTCAGGCCAGGCGCGGTGGCTCACACCTGTAATCCCAACACTTTGGGAGGCCGAGGCGGGTGGATCACGAGGTCAGGAGTTTAAGACCAGCCTGGCCAACGTGGTGAAACCCCGTCTCTACTAAAACTACAAAATTAGCCAGGCATGGTGGTGGGTACCTGTAATCCCAGCTACTTGGGAGGCTGAGGCAGAGAATCGCTTGAACCTGGGAGGTGAAGGTTGCAGTGAGCCGAGATTGTGCCACTGCACTCTAGACTGGGTGACAGAGCGAGACTCCGTCTCAAAAAAAAAAAAAAAATACTCACAAGTTCAGATTAGTTGTGAGGAATAATTATAGGAAAGAATATCTAATATAGAGAACAATTAAAGTATTGAAAGTTGGCTAAGGCCGGGCGCGGTGGCTCACACTTGTAATCCCAGCACTTTGGGAGGCCGAGGTGGGCGGATCACGAGGTCAGGAGATCGAGACCATGGTGAAACCCCGTCTCTACTAAAAATAGAAAAAAATTAGCCGGGCGTGGTGGTGGGCGGGCGCCTGTAGTCCCAGCTACTCCGAGAGGCTGAGGCAGGAGAATGGCGTGAACCCGGGAGGCGGAGCTTGCAGTGAGCTGAGATCTCGCCACTGCACTCCAGCCTGGGCGACAGAGCGAGACTCTGCCTCAAAAAAAAAAAAAAAAAAAGAAAGAAAGTTGGCTAGATATTGCCTAATAGAGGTTTCAGTTTAATGATTAGATAAGAACAATTTTTACTTAGCATTTTAAACCTCAAACCCAGATAATTATAAGCAGAAGCTAATGTTGTTTATCTATAATACATTCTTTAAAACAGTTGTAAATGGTTGGGTATGTAATGGCAAGCATTCTCTTTCCCATTTGTGCAAATCTTTGATTTTTTTCTAGGAACCCCATCTTCTAAGGGATACAGTTCAGTCCAGCACCTATCTAAGTTTTCTACATAATCAATGTAACTAGGACTTTAAAGTTATCATTATGTAGACATAGTAAATCAGAACAAAAATCAGTAACAGCTTTAGTTTTAAAAAATTAAACAATCCTCAACATTGATACATTATCAGATATTATTCCTTTGGTTTTCAAAGGCAAATAATTACATTTTTCCTCTTATAGAAATTTCAAACATATACAAAACTTGTATATTTTGAATATACAAAATATATACATATACAGATGTACATATGTAGAATATACAGAACTGAACAGAATAATATAACAGACTTATCACCCAGCTTCAACTACTATCAATTTATGGCTAATCTTGGATCATGTATATCTTTGATCTCTCTTCCTCTTTCTCCATATTTTAAGGCAAATCCTCAACATAGCATTTCATCCATAGATGTTTCAGTGTGTGTTCTTTAAAGATAACAAACATAAACATGACACCACTATCACACCTCAAAATCAACCATAATTTATAGTACGTTAGAGGTAGCAGGGACTGGAGTGAGGAAGAAAGGAGAGTAACTGTTTAATAGCTCCAGGGTTTCTGTTTGAGATGAAAACGTTTTGGAAACAGTAGTGATAGTTACACAACATTGTTGTCATGAATACCACTGAATTGTACTAGTAGAAATGGCTAAAATGGCTTTTTCTGTTCTATATATTTACCACAATAAAATCATTTTTTAAAGAAAGATAGACGAAGGTGGTAGAATTGGATGGATAGCTTATTTGTTTGGTATCATCAGCTCCCAAGAAACCTGACAGCCATTTCAACATGGTAGAATTTCTTTACCCTATCACCTTTTTATTGAAGGGGAAGAAGGAGGAAATGTGGCAGTATTTTTCCCCTTGACTTTGTCAGAACACATAAATCATCATCTGTTCATGTCTATGGCCACTGAAGGCTAACACGCTGGGTGATGGCTCACATCTGTATAGCACTTGGCAGTTTACATACAATGTTTAATTGGATCTTGGGATGATTATTCATTGTGTCTAACTGGATTTCATACAGGTCTGCTTTTTGGTTTCCAGGTCTGATAGAAGTCTGGATAATCCTGCTGGAGCAGCTGACAGCGGCTGTGTCCAATTGTCCACGGCAGCACCAACCACCAACTTTGGATTTACTCTTTGAGCTTTTGAGAGATGTGACCAAAACACCAGGTAAATATTTCTATGTCTGTCTTTTGGCGGGGGGGAGTTATACATATAACTCTTTTTCAAGAGGGTATTTCTGCAGGTGTCTGCCTGTTTTCACTGTTTCCTAGACTTAGTACAAAGCTTCACACATAAGAGATGCTCCATAAATGTTTGTTGAATGGTAGTGATGCTTAAGATATGGCCTATGTATTGTTTACATGTCTTCCTAGAAGTCTGGTTACAAGTATCGTGTGGTGGCCAGTTAGTTGGATGTGCAGGAGCTCCACATTAATCAGACCAAGGCTATGGTATCAGCGTCTCCGAGAGCCATTTGGCTTTGCTGTGTTCCATGGTCACCGCCTTCCTTTGTGGCAGGATCTCACAGTCACATGCTCTTGGCCCTGGGCTGTTGGTTGGGCTTACTGGGTCTTCCAGTAATATAAACAAACCACTTGCAGCTATATGCAGTATTAAGGCGGCAACACCCCGTTTGTGTAAGGGTCATAGGTGATTAGATTTGGAAAAAGACATTTAGTCCTCGCCTGGTACAAGGACCCTGAGAGTATGAGAAAATAATGACTTTTAGTAATTTATTTCCTGTTGTGAATTAATCAATTTTAGTATATATATTTATACATCCCAATTTCTCAAGATCAAAGAAACTTTTTTTTTATAGAAATTTAAGTATTTTACTAACAATCAGACCCTAAATGAAGCCACTTTCTTACTAAGAGGAGGTTTATACTCATTGTAATGAAGACTTGATAATTGATACAGTTTCAAAATCTATAGCAAAGTTTATATTATGTTTAAAAAAACACCATAGATACTCCCACGTTAAAAAGTTAAAAGACTTCCATCAAAGAATAAGTAGGTATTTTATAGAATTGCAAACCACTATTTCTAAATCTGTTTTACTCATCAGTACCATTTTCTGCTTTCACACTGATTGCCACTAAATGTGTGTGAAGAGCATTTAATCCACTTTTGTTCCTAGGAGCCTGTCATCTAAGTAAATTATCAATAATAAAGACAAAATTGTATATATAAGATGTTTGCTGAAACATCTTGAATACTAAAAATTATGAACACCCTATATAGGAAGCAGTTAATTGTGGTAAAAGCATGTAAATATTCTGCAGGTGTTAAAATTAATATCTGTGAATAATATTCAATGACGTGAATAATTACTTACAAAGCATTATGTTAAAATGCACATACTATGGAGTGCAATCTCAACTATATGAAATTTTATGCAATTATAAATACAAACACACATGCATTCAAAAAGTCCCAAAAGGAAATACATCAAAATGTGATTATCTCTAGATGAGTTTTTTCTTTTGTATTCTCATGTAATTTCCACATTTATTTATTATAAAATGGATGCTTTGCTTTTGTAATCATAACTTCAAAAACTCATCAACATTTCCACGATGTTGAACAAAGAAGCACAATGATTTTCATTATAGCACAGTCTATAAAACAAAAAAAATTAGAAACACCTTAAATGTTCATCAGTAAGGAAATGGATAAGTAAACTGCTGTACGTAAATACAGCAGAAATAGTATGTGGCAATAAAAAATGAGGAATATCCAAATTTGCTGACAAAGAATAATCTCTAACACTTTTGGGGTTTTCTTCGAAATGGAGGTCTTGCCAGGCTGGAGCAAGTGTTGTGATCATAGCTCACTGCAGTCTCAAATTCCTGGGCTCAAGCGATCCTTCCACCTCAGCCTCCCAAGTTGCCGAGGCTACCAGCACTCCACAATGGCCCGCTAATTTTTTTTTTTTTTTTTGAGAAGGGATTTCACAATGTCGCCCAAGCTAGTCTTAAACTACTGGGCTTAATTAAGCAATCCTCACGCCTCAGCCTGCAGAGTAGGTGAGATTACAGGTGTGCACTACTGTGGCCAGCTCTAACACTATTGTTAAGTAAAAAAAAAAAAAACGAGTATGCAGACCGAAGTTTACATTATCTCATTTATATAAAATAAAAATAAAACTCTATATTTCCCCATGTAGGTAGATTTCATAAATATGTGATTTCAAAGGGTATTTTCTTATACACACATGTGTATTTGTGTGTTTACATTTAGGTCCTAGGAGTTGACCAGGTGATATTTTAGCTTTACCAGCCATATTTGAATGTTTTAGGAGTATATTCACCTATTGCTCACATAACTAAAACCCTGCAGAGACAAAAAGGAAAAATGCCACTGAAGACCAAATATTCCCCCATCAGCAGTAAATTATTTTTCCCTGCACTTTCTCAGCAAATATAGGGATCCTTCCAAAGAGATCAACAATGCCAGGTGGAGGCAAAGAGCTTCCCTTTTATTACAGGTTGTTACTATGCTGACTTTTCTCTTTCAGGACCAGGGTTTGGTATCTATGCAGTGGTTCACCTCCTCCTTCCTGTGATGTCCCTTTGGCTCCGCCGGAGCCATAAAGACCATTCCTACTGGGATATGGCCTCTGCCAATTTCAAGCATGCTATTGGTCTGTCCTGTGAGCTGGTGGTGGAGCACATTCAAAGCTTTCTACATTCAGGTATCTGAAGTGCCAGAGCAGTTCATTCTGGGTATTTCTGTGGTAGACAGCACCGTCAGCTAAAACGGTGTAGTAAATACCTAATGCAAATACGAATGCAGGGTTTTTGTCTTGAGAATTATTAAAATAGAACAACACGGTCAGTGCCAGCCTTCTAATAGATTTTCAAAGAGAAAATTCATACCCATGTGTCTTCTACAAAATTTTCAAACTGAATGCTCAAAATATATGTGTGGTAGAAAATAAAATACCTAATAAGAGGTCTGGGGTACTTGTGCGTTAGGAGAAGGGAGGCAAATTCAAGTATATAAAAAAAAAAAAAAGCAATATCCCTGTAGCCTGTGGAGGGGTGGGGTGGGGGGTATATCCTGTCACCCTGCTTCATCTGGGGAGGCTAAATGGAGAAGGCAGGGTTTTAGAAAAGGCTTCCATTGTGGGCAAGAAGTAGCTAAACAGGCTAGGGGTGAAGAGAAATTTCTTAATATTGATGGTACTTTGTAAAGGCTGTGGAAGTGTGGGATGGACAGTATGCTGAAGTCAGCAGATGGAGAGGGACCTAGAGGCAGGGGATGTGGTCCCAGTGGAGCCACATGTGTGAAGATCCGGGTGTCCGGGAGCAGAAGAAACATTGCTGCTACCCACAGAGCTTATAACTCGAAGGGCTGGCATATCACGGTGTAAGGGAAGAGGTTCCCTTGCTGGAGAGGACAGAGAAACTAAGGAGGATGTTGACCCCAGGGGAGACTAACAAAGCCAATAAAGGAAACTGTGTCTCTATTAAGTTTAGCAAGGACAATTTACCCTGCCAAAAAAGAACACCAATTGCGAAAGAAAACAAGTGAGTTTTTCCACATGTAGGTGGTAACTGGTAACCATACCCCTAAGGGTAGCCACGTGTTCCTGGCCGGGTCATTGCTTCGCACAGTGTGAGACTCTGATACAGCAGCACATAAAAGTGAACTGCATATTTCATTTTTATTTCTCTAGAGGTGGATGAAACATGCTGAAATCGGGTAAAAATCCAAGAAAATTATTGTTTCACTGGGTTTTTTTTGGGTGGGAGAGGAGGATATGGCCATTTTTCTCATTGTTCTATTTCTTTTTCCCAGATATTTGCTTATCATTCAGACTTTCCTCTGTTGCTGTAGATGGCCATTTCGATCTATCCCTTTACACTAGCACTGCGTGAAACTGTGATTTTGCTGTTTCCCGTAGACATCAGGTACGAGAGCATGATCAATACCATGCTGAAGGACCTCTTTGAGCTGCTGGTCGCCTGTGTGGCCAAGCCCACTGAAACCATCTCCAGAGTGGGCTGCTCCTGTATTAGGTGAGGAAAAGCTTTCCTGACTCTCCACAAAGCTGGAGTTTTTATTTAAAAATCTAAGGAAATTAAATTGTCTTTGTGGTAGGAATTGACTTTTTGGATTGCTTTCTGTCAGTAGACTTTTGTAATTAAAAATGACTATGTGCCAATAATTCTTCATTTCAGTGTTCAGTCAGCAAATGTGTATTGTGTAAGACATTATACAAAGTATTCTGGTTCAGTTTCTCAAAGACATACAGAAGGCAAACAGGTATATGGAAAGGTGCTCAGCATCAGTGATCATAAGAGAAATGCAAATTGAATGTACAATGAGATATCATCTCATCCCAGCTAAAATAGCTTATCCGAAAGACAGGTAATAGCAAATGCTGGAGAGGATGTGGAGAAAAGGGAACCCTCGTACACTGTTGGTGAGAATGTAAATTAGTACAACCACTATGGAGAACAGTTTGGAGGCTCTTCAAACTAAAAATAGAGGTATCATACAATCAGCAATCCCATTGCTGGGTATATACTCAAAAGAAGGGAAATAATTATATCAAAGAGATAGCTGCACTCCCATGTTCACAATAGTCAAAATTTGGAAGCAACCTAAGTGTCAGTATTAGTCCATTTTCATGCTGCTGATAAAGACACACCCAAGACTGGGAAGAAAAAGAGGTTTAATGGACTTACGGTTCCACGTGGCTGGGGAGGCCTCACAATCATGGCAGAAGGCGAGGAGGAGCAAGTCACATCTTACATGGATGGTGGCAGGCAAAGAGAGAGCTTGCTCAGGGCCACAGGGTACCCAGACATTTGGCCAAACGTTATTGTGGGTGTGTCTCTGGGGGTGTTTCTGGATGAGAAGAACATGGGAATTGATGGAGATAGCAAAGCAGATGGCCCTCCCTAATGTGGGTGGGCCTCGTCCAATCAGTTGAAGACCTGAATAGAACAAAAAGGCCGAGTAAGAGGGTACTTTGCCTGCCTGACTGTTTGAGCTGGAACATCAGTCTTCTCCTGCCCCTGGACTGTACTTACTTCTCCCAGTTCTCAGAGTTTCAGACTTGGACTGGAACTATACCACTGGCTCAGGGAAAACTCATTATAACCATCAGATCTCACGACACTTATTCACTACAACAGCATGGGAAAGACCCGGCCCCATGATTCAGTTACCTCTCACAGGGTCCCTCCCACAACACATGGGAATTCAAGATGAGATTTGGATGGGGACACAGCCAAACCATATCAGTGTCCATCAACAGATGAATGCATAAAGGAAATGTGATACATACACACAATGGAGTACTATTCAGCCATAAAAAAGAATGGGATTCTCCGCACTTGGGAGGCCGAGGCAGGCAGATCACAAGGTCAGGACTTCGAGACTAGCCTGGCCAATGTGGTGAAACCCTGTCTCTACTAAAAATACAAAAGTTAGCTGGGCATGGTGGCGGGCGCCTGTAGTCTCAGCTACTCAGGAGGCTGAGGCAGGAGAATTGCTTGAACCCGGGAGGCAGAGGTTGCAATAAGATGAGATGGCACCACTGCACTCCAGCCTGGGCAACAGAGCAAGATTCCGTCTCAAAAAAAAAAAAAAAAAAAAAGGGATTCTGTCATTTACAACAACATAGAGGGAACTGGAGGTTATTATGCCAAGTGAAATAAGCCAGGCACATGGGAGAGCGGGTCACATGAAAAATGGTGACAGTGAAGCAAGGACCTTGTTGTAGCAGTGACACTGGTCACATCCTCCAAGGTGGACAGGCATGGGGGAGGTGGGGACTTTCCAAGCAGAAGAACAGAATAGCATTGAGATAAGAGTTTGGGGTTTGGTTTTGCTTGTTGTAGAGGAGTGATGGAAAATGGAACTAGAATCCAAAAATCACTACAGAATATATACAGTCTTGCATACAAGTCTACGTTTAATGACTGGCCTATTTATAGAGGGGATCCGTTGATATTTCTATATTAAAATGGTTTAGGAAGTAGTATTTTTGACAATGGAATACTGGATGGTTGAAGACAGGGAGACTTGGCAGGGAGCTGCAGAATAAACCTGTGCATGAGTCCATATAGCCTAAATTTTGTGGCAACAAAATGGAATTCAAGACTCCTTTGCGGCTGGGCACGATGGCCCACACCTATAATCCCAGCACTTTGGGAGGCCGAGGTGGGTAGATCACCTGAGGTTGGGAGTTCAAGGCCAGCCTGACCAACATGGAGAAACCCCGTCTCTACTAAAAATACAAAATTAGCCAGGCATGGAGGCGCATGCCTGTAATCCCAGCTACTTGGGAGGCTGAGGCAGGAGAATTGCCTGAACCCAGAAGATGGAGTTTGCAATGAGCCAAGATCATGCCATTGCACTCCAGCCTGGGCAACAAGAGCAAAACTCCATCTCAAAACAACAACAAAAACAACAAAACTCCTTTACTTGTTTCTTTTGGCAGATACGTCCTTGTGACAGCGGGCCCTGTGTTCACTGAGGAGATGTGGAGGCTTGCCTGCTGTGCCCTGCAAGATGCGTTCTCTGCCACACTGAAGCCAGTGAAGGTACATCACTGGGAGGAAGCCCTCCCTGGCGCAGTTCGAACCATCTTTAGCTCCTGATCCCTTATCATGTTGGGCACATGGGTTCTGCCTCCTCTGAGCAGGCAGTCTCACTTTAAATCTTGCAGAGTGAGAAAGAAGTTGCTGGGTCAGTACTTTTGTCTCAGACACAGTGACAATCTCAGATCCAAGACTGAGCCCGGCCCATGAACCAGGATGCACTCAGTGAGCATCTGCTGTTTCTCCCCAGGACCTGCTGGGCTGCTTCCACAGCGGCACGGAGAGCTTCAGCGGGGAAGGCTGCCAGGTGCGGGTGGCGGCCCCGTCCTCCTCCCCAAGTGCCGAGGCCGAGTACTGGCGCATCCGAGCCATGGCCCAGCAGGTAAGGGCAGGGGCTTTTGATCTCAGGGGCTCTAGAAACTCGAAATGCATGTTGGGAGACCTTCCTTGAAGGTCTCGCATCACCAAATTGCCTTTCATTCCCTGAGGGACATACACCTTGTAGCTTCCAACTCTTGCCACTACCATTCTTTGCCAGAAATGACATGAACCCAATCAACAGCATTACCTCCTGTCCATCATCTCTTGTTTGTTGCATCCTCCAGTGCCCAGATCAGATAGAACCCTCTCAGTAGCCTCGCCACTGTCCTTTATATGTAACTTGCTTGAGCTACCTATAAGTATTTGCTTAACTATTATTGTTATTGTTAGACTATGAGTGCCTAACAATGGCAAACTTATTTGGGCTTTTTTCTTATATCTTTCATTCACAACACAGAACTTAACATTTAAAAGTTGCTTAAAAAATTTGAGTTGAATGTAACATTAAAATTCAAGTGTATTCACTCATGCAGGAATCATCATATACCAATGGCTTTTCCTTCTTGAGACACGTGTAAGAAGTCACGAAATTTGGTTGTCAGCTCCTGAGGAGCAGAGAACACATTCTGTCTATTTACCTTGGTATTTTTAGAGCAAGGCCTAGAGAAGATGCTTAGTATGTCTTTGTTGAATCAATAGGTTACTGAATCACAGAAATATCAGAAGAATACAGTAGCATCACAAGCTACAGATATGCCCTAAGCTCCTAAGTGACATGGCAGTCTGCCTCTAGGAAACCCTGGATGTGACTCTCAGCAGCAGTCCTGCTAAATGCCATCCCCGAATTCACATATATTCATAACCATGCTGTTCATAGTAGTGAAAAATGGAAATGGACTAAATTCCCAACAACCATTGACTGGCTAAATATTCCATCATGTAATAGCAACAGACATACCTGAATTGGGTCTTCATATGAAGAAACTATTTTGCATATGCATATGTATGTGTATGCATGGTATGTATTTAAAATATTAAACAAGTTTTACAACTGTAATTGAACTGTCACATTTGAGTTAAATTTGAAGAAATGAGTTGGAGGTTATACTCAAAAGGGAAGGCCCCTTTTCTCTACCAGATCTGTTTAAATTCTTAATAAAATTTTCTATTAGCACACTGATAATCTAGGATCCCCTGATTACCCATGTAAAGAACTCAATCAGTTGAGAAGTTTCTTAGCCAGGTCTGGCTTCTTTGGGGCTTTTCCCAGCCATCCTCAGGTAGTGGGACAAGAACCTTCTACCTTCAGTTTCTCACATCTCTGCTGAGCACATGCCTAACATCTGGGACTTCATGATTCTGCTGGTTCTGAAGGAGGGGAGCACATCCCACTGAAGCCTCCATGGCCAGTCTGCAGAAGTTGGGACAGAAAAAAGGTTGTAAGGCTGCAATGAAGAGCCACTTCTAGCAGCATGGCAGTTGTAGCTGCTGCAGCAATGGTGTAGCTAGAAGTGAGAACAGAGAAACCAAGAAAGTGGCCCTCCAAAGGGGTAGCTTCTCTAAATACGCAGTTGTTACGTCTGGCTAAAGCATTTGCACGTGTGCATACAGTGGTCTCTGCAACCCTGTCCAATCATACAACAAAAATATGAAAAAGTCAATGGGATCTTCTGAAATAGATCATTAATGGAGAAGAACAGCAAGAACTGTTTAGTGAATCTTTCACTTCTTTTTCTGTTTTTTTTGTTTTGTTTTGTTTTGTTTTTTTGAGACTTGCTCTATCACCCAGGCTGGAGTGCAGGGTGTGATCTTGGCTCACAGCAACCTCTACCTCCAGGTTCAAGTGATTCTCCTGCCTCAGCCTCCCGAGTAGCTGGGATTACAGGTGTGCACCACCACACCCAGCCAATTTTTGCATTTTTAGCAGAGATGGAGTTTCGCCATGTTGGCCAGGCTGGTCTCAAACTCCTGACCTCATGATCCGCCTGCCTCAGCCTCCCAAAGTGCTGGGATTACAGGCATGAGCCACTGCACCTGGCCCTTCTTTCACTTCTTAATACTTCTCTATTTCTTCCTCGATCCCAAATTTTCCTTATGTATTCACTCTTAAAATAACTCATTATTCAAAAATCTGATAATTCTTACAAGATTTTGAAAGAAAATATTTTTAAAGTATTCTAATCTTGCCGGGCATGGTGACTTATGCCTGTAATCCCAGCACTTTGGGCAGCCAAGGCAGGAGGATTGCTTGAGCCCAGGAGTGCAAGACCAGCCTAGGCAATACCATAGGACTCCATCTCTATGAAATCAACAAGGAACTTAAATTTACAAGGAGAAAACAACTCCATTAAAAAGTGGGCAAAGGACTTGAACAGACACTTCTCAAAAGAAGACATACATGCGGCCAACAAACATATGAAAAAAGCTCAACATCACTGCATTAGAGAAATGCAAATCAAAACCACCATGAGATACCATCTCACACCACTCAGAATGGCTATTAGTAAAAAGTCAAAAAACAACAGATGCTGGTGAGGTTGTAGAGAAAAAGTAAGCTTTTACACTGTTGGCAGGAGTGTAAATTAGTTTAACCATTGTGGAAGACAGTGTGGTGATTCCTCAAAGACCTAGAGGCAGAAATATCATTTGACCCAGCAATCCCATTACTGGGCATATACCCAAAGGAATATAAATCATTCTGTTATAAAGATACATGCACATGTATGTTCATCGCAGCACTATTTACAATAACAAATACATGGAATCAACCCAAATGCCCATAAATGATAAACTGGATAAAGAAAATGTGGTACACGGAATACTATGCAGTCATAAAAAGGAATGAGATCATGTCCTTTGCAGGAACATGGATGGAGTTGGAGGCCATTATCCCCAGCAAACTAACACAGGGACAGAAAACACTACATGTTCTCACTTATAAGTGGGAGCTGATTGATGAGAACGCATGGACACATGGCAAAGAACAATACACACTGGGCACCTGTGGGGAATGGGGGAGGGAGAGCATCAGCAAGAATAGCTAATGGATGCTAGGCTTAATACCTGGGTGATGGGATGACTTGTGCAGTAAGCCACCATAACACGTGTTTACCTGTGTAAGAAGCCTGTACATCCTGCACATGGACCCCAAACTTAAAACTTGAAAGGAAAAAATTTTTTTAAAAAATAGCTGGGCATAGTGGTGCACACCTGTGGTCCCAGCTGCTCGAGGGTCTAAGGTGGGAGGATCACTTGAGCCTGGGACGTCGAGGCTGCAGTGAGCCATGATCACACCACTGCACTCTAGCCTGGACAACAGAGTGAGACCCTGTCTCAAAAATATATATATATTCTAATATTTCCAGAGGAAAGTAGTGAACGTATTTTAAGTCATGTAAAAGAAAATCATTTGGGTCAGAGATCCAATAAGTGCTCACTATTTTCTTAGTCACATCTGCCATGCCTAGTAGAACACTGTGGTCCTATCAGTAATCCTGACAGAAGTCCCAACTCATTTTTCATCCCTGTGTTGAATATGATACCAAAGACTCAAAAATCAGAAATAATCTTTTACAAAGCCCCTCTTTAGTTACTTGTAGTTAATATTTAAGTGTCAATTCCTGCTATTTGGGGTATAATGAATTGTCCCATGGTAGAACTAGTAGCGTTGTTAGTATTATTGTCAACGGCGAACCCTGATTATTTACTCCTCTGTTCTAACGCTTTGCATATGTAATACACACATATCAATTAACTCTCTCAACAAACATATCAAATAGGAAACCATTATCCTCATTTTATAGATGAGGCTCAACTTGCCCAGGGTCATCCAGCTGATCCCTGACAGGTCAAGCAGAGGACACTGGAGTTCTGAAATGTACCTTTGCACCCCCATACAGGTGTTTATGCTGGACACCCAGTGCTCACCAAAGACACCAAACAACTTTGACCATGCTCAGTCCTGCCAGCTCATTATTGAGCTGCCTCCTGATGAAAAACCAAATGGACACACCAAGAAAAGGTAGGTACCTAAATCTCAACTCATAGGTTGCTTATAAATAAGAACGTTCATTCGCTTCCAGTTCTCACGCATTGTAATCTGAGCTTTGGCCAGAAATACTGAAAACATTTGTGGAGTCATTTAGCAAAGGTTTTCATAAAAACTGTTAGCCTTGTAACCAAATTCCCCACATTTCATACATATTAGGTTACCTGGGCTGCCACAGAAAGTACCACAGACTGGGTGACTCAAACAGCAGAACCATATATCCCACAGTTCTGGTGCCTAGAAGTCAGATATGAAGGTTTCCTCTGAGGTTTATCTCCTTGACCTGTAGATGACCATTTTCTTCCTGTCTCTTAATATGGACTTCCTCTGTACAGGTCTGTGTCTGAATTTCCTCTTCTTATAGAGACACCAGTCATATTTAATTAAAACTAACCCTCATGACCTCATTTTCACTTAATTACCTCTTAAAAGACCTCTTCTCCAAATATAGTCACATTCTGAGGTACCAGGGGTTAGGACTTCAACATAGGAATTTGGGGGAACACAGCCCAACCCATAATGTCATACACTTATAATCTTAAAAAAAAAATAGGCCAGGCATGGTGGTTCACAACTGTAATCCCAGAACTGCAGGAGGATCACTTAAGCTCAGAAGTTTGAGACTAGCCTGAGTAACATAGTGAGAGCCATCTCTACAAAAAAGCAAAAAAAATAAAAATTTAGCCAAGCATGATGGTGCATGCCTGTAGTCCCAGCTACTCCGGAAGCTGAGGTGGGAAGATCACTTGAGCCCAGGAGGCCAAGACTGTAGTGGGCCACGATTAGGCCACTGCACTCCAGCCTGGGCAACAGAACAAAACCTTGTCTCATTAAAAAATGTAAATTGAGGCATGGTTCTGATTGTTTCAGTGAGAAGCACATAAACCTCCCCAGGAACAATAATGGCTATTGGGAGACAAAAAGGTCTATGCTCTGCCCCAAGAAACTTGCCCTTTTTAAATACTATCATCCTCCCTTAAAAATATCGTTTCTAGACTTGAGGATGAAGGCAATGACCAACATTTCCCACTTTTAAACCTCTGACACGTTAATAGTAATACTAAGTATTTGAGCACTGTATGTGAAACACAGTGGATAGGTATTCCTACTCCCATTTCACCTCTGAGGGCACACAGAGAGAGGCTTGGATCCCTTGCCCCAGAACACACAACTGCAAAGAGGTGGAGCCAGAATCAAAACTGGCTCTGGGCTGGGCGCAGTGGCTCATGCCTGTAATCTGAGCACTTTGGGAGCCAAGGCGGGCGGATCACCTGAGGTCAGGAGTTTGAGACCAGCCTGGCCAACATGGTGAAACCCCATCTCTGCTAAAAATACAAAAATTAGCCAGGCATGATGGCATGCACCTGTAGTCCCAGCTACTCAGGAGGCTGAGGCAGGAGAATTGCTTGAACCCAGGAGGCGGAGGTTGCAGTGAGCTGAGATCACGCCCCTGCACTCTAGCCTGGGTGATAGAGCGAGACTGTCTCAAAACGGTTTGGTTGAACATAAGGCCTCTGCCCTTTCCCATTTCAAGGACAGAGTTGCTGCAGTGGACAGAATGTGTCCCCCCACATTGATGTGGTTACGCCTATCCCCCAATGTGATGTTAGGTGGCTTTCATGCACGTCTGTGTGAAGAGACCACCAAACAGACTTTGTGTGAGCAACAGGGCTGTTTATTTCACCTGGGAGCAGGCAGGCTGAGTCAGAAAAGAGAGTCAGCAAAGGGAGATAGAGGTGGGGCCATTTTATAGGATTTGGGTAGGTAAAGGAAAAAGGGGGGTTGTTCTCTGGCAGGCAGGAGTGGGGGTCACAATGTGCTCAGTAGGGGAGCTTTTGAGCCAGGATGAGCCAGGAGAAGGAATTTCACAAGATAATGTCATCAGTTAAGGCAGGAACAGGCCATTTTCACTTCTTTTTTGGTGGAATGTCATCAGTTAAGGCAGGAACCAGCCATTTAGATGTGTACGTGCAGGTCACAGGGAATATGATGGCTTAGCTTGGGCTCAGAGGCCTAACATTCCTGTCTTATATTAATAAGAAAAATAAAATGAAATAGTGTTAAAGTGTTGGGGTGGTGAAAATTTTGGGGGCTGGTATGGAGAGATAATGGGCGATGTTTCTCAGGGCTGCTTCGAGTGGGATTGGGGCAGCGTGGGAACCTAGAGTGGGAGAGATTAAGCTGAAGGAAGATTTTGTGGTAAGGGGTGGTAAGGGGGTGATATTGTGGGGTTGTTAGAAGAAACATTTGTCTTATAGAATTACTGGTGATGGCCCGGATACAATTTTGTATGAATTGAAAGAAGAACGGAATAAGATAAGGAGAAAAACAGGTATTAAAGGACTAAGAATTGGGAGGACCTAGGACATCTAACTAGAGAGTGCCTAAGGAGGTTCAGTATAGCCCTGCCAGCAAAGATTATTTATTTACTTTAAGAGTGAGTTAAGAGTGGCCGTTTGGGGATAGCACCAGGAGATATCAGCTGTGGTGGCTTGGAGAAACAGTGTAAACCAGCAGTGTAAACAAGAGCAGGGCATTTATGAGTAGTTGAGAACGGTGAATAAGAGTATGACTAGACAGAAGATGGTAAGGATGACAAGTTTTTTTTGGGGGGAGTGTGGGGGCGCTGTCCAAGTTTGTCTAGTGTCTGGAATGAGACTGGGGCCTAATAAAAATGAGCGTCCATACAGGAGCTCAAATGGGCTGTACCCTGTAGCATTCCGAGGACAGGCCTGAATTCTGAGAAGGGCAAGTGGTAAAAGTATTGTCCAGTCCTTTTTAAGTTGGTGGCTGAGCTTGGTGAGGTGTGTTTTTAAAAGACCATTAGTTCACTGAATACTAAGAGCCTGAGAAACTGCTTGGGTGATTTGACTAATAAAGGCTGGTCTGCTATTGGACTGTATAGAGGTGGGAAGGCCAAACCGAGGAATTATGTCTGACAGAAGGGAAGAAATGACTGTGGTGGCCTTCTCAGACCCTGTGGGAAAGGCCTCTACCTATCCAGTGAAAGTGTCCACCTAGACTAAGAGATATTTTAGTTTTCTGACTCAGGGCATGTGAGTAAAGTCAATTTGCCAGTCCTGGGCAGGGACAAATCCCCGAGCTTGATGTGTAGGGAAGGGAGGGGGCCTGAATAATCTCTGAGGAGTAGGAGAATAGCAGATGGTTCACTGAGGAGTTATTTCTTTGAGAATAGATTTCCATGATGGAAAGGAAATCAGAGGTTCTGAGAGGCAGGCTAGTGGCTTGTACTATAGCGTAGTCTGCCTTTGCTGGTGTGTGGCGATTAGGCCTGGTGGAACTGCCATCAATAAACCAAGTGTGATCAGGGTGAGGAACAGGAAAGAAGGAAATATGGGGAAATGGGGCGAATGTCAGGTGGATCACAGAGATATAGTCATGGGGGTCAGGTGTGGTATCAGGAATAATGTGGGAGGCCGGATTGAAGTCCTGGCCAGGAACAATGGTAATTGTGGGACTTAACAAAGAGTGAGTACAGCTGAAGGAGCTGGGGCGCAGAAAGTATATGCGTCAGGTTGAGGAAGAAAATAGATTTTGGAAGTTATGAGAACTGTAGAGAGTGAATTGAGCATAGTTTGTGATTTTAAGGGTCTCTAAAAGTATTAGGGTGGCGGCGGCCACCGCACACAGACTTGAGGGCTAGGCAAAACAGTAAGGTCAAGTTGTTTGGATAAAAAGGCTACAGGGCGCAATCCTGGTTCTTGTGTAAGAATTCCGACTGCACAGCCCTGCACTTCGGCTGTGGGTAATGAAGAGAGTTGAGATGAGTCAGAGAGAGCTAGAGTGGGGGAAGTCTCTAAAGCTGTCTTCAAGGAACGGAAAAAGGAGTGGGGAAAGGATTTAGGATCTATGGGGTCAGCTAGTTTTCCTTTTGTGAGTTTATATAATGGTTTTGTTAGGACGGCAAAACCAGGTATCCAAAGTCGAAAGTATCTAACCATGCCTAGAAAGGAAAGGAGTTGTTGTTTTGTAGAAGGTGTTGGGGTTTGAGAGGTCAGTTGGACACGATCGGCAGGGAGAGCATGTGTGTTTTTATGAGAATTATGCCGAGATAGGTAACGGATGGGGAAGAAATTTGGGCTTGACTGAAGTAATGGGGGCTGTCCATGAAGCCTTGCGGCAGTACAGCCCAGGTAATTTGCTGAGCCTGATGGGTGTCAGAGTCAGTCCAAGTGAAAGTGAAGAGAGGCTGGGATGAAGGGTGCAAAGGAATAGTAAAGAAAGCATGTTTGAGATCCAGAACAGAATAATGGGTTGTGGAGGGAGGTATTGAGGATAGGAGAGTATATGGGTTTGGCACCATGGGGTGGATAGGCAAAACAATTTGGTTGATAAGGTGCAGATCCTGAACTAACCTGTAAGGCTTGTCTGGTTTTTGGACAGGTAAAATGGGGGAATTGTAAGGAGAGTTTATAGGCTTTAAAAGGCCATACTGTAACAGGCAAGTGATAACAGGCTTTAATCCTTTTAAAGCATGCTGTGGGATGGGATACTGGCATTGAGCAGAGTAAGGGTGATTAGGTTTTAATGAGATGGTAAGGGGTGCATGATCGGTCGCCAAGGAGGGAGTAGAGGTATCTTATACTTGTAGGCTAAGGTGGGGAGATACAAGGGGAGGATGTGAAGGAGGCTTTGAACTGGGGGAAGAGGTGGCAATGTGGTGTGGCTGTAGCCCAGGAATAGTCAGGGAAGCAGATAATTTAGTTAAAGTGTCTCGGCCTGATAAGGGAACTGGGCAGGTGGGGATAACTAAAAAGGAGTGCTTAAAAGAGTATTGTCTAAGTTGGCACCAGAGTTGGGGAGTTTTAAGAGGTTTAGAAGCCTGGCCGTCAATACCCACAACAGTTATGGAGGCAAGGGAAACAGGCCCTTGAAAAGAAGGTAATGTGGAGTGGGTAGCCTCCGTATTGATTAAGAAGGGGACCGACTTACCCTCCACTGTGAGAGTTACCTGAAGCTCGGCGTCCGTGATGGTCTAGGGGGCTTCCGAGGTGATTGGGCAGTGTCAAATCTTCAGTAACTAAGCCGAGCAGATCTGGGAAGGAGTCAGTCAGAGAGCCTTGGGCTAGAGTTCCAGGGGCTCTGGGAGTGGCTGCCAGGTGAGTTGAACAGTCCGATTTTCAGTGGGGTCCCACACAGATGGGATACAGCTTAGGAAGAATCCCGGACTGTGGGCATTCCTTGGCCTAGTGGCCAGAATCCCGGCACTTATAGCAGGCTCCTGGGGGAGGAGGTTCTGGAGGAACCCCTGGCAGCTGCGGTTCAGGCGTTTGGAGTTCTTGTGTGCTGGAGATGTGGCTGGGGTTTGTCTCACAGTGGAGGCAAGGAATTGCAACTCAGAATTATGTTGCTACTTGGCTGCCTCTACTCTATTATTGTACACCTTGAAGGTGAGGTTAATTAAGTCCTGTTGTGGGGTTTGAGGGCCGGAATTTAATTTTTGGAGATTTAATATCGGGAGCAGATTGGGTAATAAAATAAATAAGATGTATATTGAGAATAAGATGGCCTTTTGACCTTTTAGGGTCTAGGGTCTAGGGTCTAGGGCTGTAAAGCGTCTCAGGGTTGCTGCTAAAGGGGCCATGAACTGGGCTGGGTTTTTCATATTTGATGAAAGAGCCTAAACGCTAACTGATTTGGTAGAGGTTGGATAAAGAAAAAGGAGCATTAACCTTGACTATGCCTTTAGCTTCAGCCACCTTTTTAAGAGGAAATTGCTGGGCAGGTGGGGGAGGGCTAGTCGTGGAAGGAAACTGTAAGCCGGACCCGGTGTGAGGAGAGGAGGTGATAAAAGCATTGTAGGGTTGGGGAGTAGAGGCTGAGGAAGAATTGGGACCTGGCTCAGCCTGGCGAGGAGTGGCCTGGGGACGAGGGCAGATGGGTCTGTAGAAAAGGAAGATAAGCAAGATTAGAAAGACTCAGCAACGCTTGGGGTTGGGACTGAGAGAACAGGTGGGAGGGAAAGGAGGAGGATGTGGGATGAGTCGCATTGGGAACAGAGAGTAGGGAGGGAACAATGTGTAAAAGAATGCCTGGACGTCAGGCACCTCAGACTGTTTGCCCATTTTACGACAAGATTTAGATCTTGTAGGATGGAAAAATTGAAAGGGCCGTTTTCTGGCTATTTGGAACCACTGTCGAGTTTATATTGGGGTCAAGCAGCATTGCAGAAGAAAATAAGGCATTTAGGTTTTAGGTCAGGTGTGAGTTGAAGAGGTTTTAGGTTTTTAAGAACACAGGCTAAGGGAGAAGAAGGAGGAATGGAGGGTGGAAGGTTGCCCATAGTGAAGGAGGCAAGTCCAGAGAAAAGAGAGTAGAGACACGGAGGGAAGGGGTTTGGGGGTTCTTACTCTCTAGAAAAGCTGGAAAGGGGTCAGGGCATGGAAATAAGGGGTTGGGGCGCAGAAATAAGGGATCGGGGGTTCTTGCCCCCTAGAAAAGCGGTACTTGCCACTAACGGTGAAGGAGAAGGGGTTGGGGGCTTCTTGCCCCCCAGAAAAGCGGTACTTGCCACTAAGGGTGAAGGAGCAAGGCAGGTGTCCCCACGTGGTCAGACACCTCTGAAACATGGGTGAATAATCAGAGAGGTGTCCCTGCAATGATTAAACACCAAGGGAAGGCTGCCTTCCCAAGTCCATGACTGGCACCTGAGTTTTGGGTCCATGGATAAAATGTGTCTCCTTTGTCTCTACCAGAAAATGAAAGGAATTGAAATTAAGAGAAGGGAGAGATTGAAGGGTGGTGCCAAGATTGAAAGGAGAAAGTGGTCGAGGGATAGTGAAAGAGGTTGGAGAAGAGAGTAAGAGGCCACTTACCAGATTTAAAATTGGTGAGATGTTCCTTGGGCTGGTGGGTCTGAGGACCCGAGGTCGTAGGTGGATCTTTTTCATGGAGCAAAGAGCAGGAGGACAGGGGATTGAACTCCCAAGGGAGGTCCCCCCCCCCGCCCCGATCAGAGTCATGGCACCAAATTTCATGCGTGTCCGAGTGAAGAGACCAGCAAACAGGCTTTGTGTGAGCAACAAGGCTGTTTATTTCATATGGGTGCAGGCAAGCTGAGTCTAAAAAGAGAGTCAGCGAAGGGAGATAGGGGTGGGGCCGTTTTATAGGATTTGGGTAGGTAAAAGGGGGGGTTCTCTGACAGGCAGGAGTGGGGGTCACAAGGTGCTCAGTAGGGGAGCTTTTGAGCCAGGATGAGCCAGGAGAAGGAATTTCATAAGATAATGTCATAGTTAAGGCAGGAACAGGCCATTTTCACTTCTTTTGTGTTGGAATGTCATCAGTTAAGGCAGGAACCAGCCATCTGGATGTGTATGTGCAGGTCACAGGGGATATGGTGGCTTAGCTTGGGCTCAGAGGCCTGACAGTGGCACCTTCAGGAGGAAATTCGGTCATGAGGGTGGAGCCCTCATAAATGGGAATCATGCCCTTAAGAGACAGCTCCCTTGCCCTCTTTCTGCCATGTGAGGATACATGGAGAAGATGGTCATCTGTATTCTGGAAGAGGGCCTTCACCAGAAGCCACCCATGCTGGCACTCTGATCTCAAACATCCAACCTCTAGAACTATAGGAATCCAATTTCTGTTGTTTGTAAGCCACCCAGTCTATGGTATTTGTTAACAGCAGCCCAAACAAAGATCATTGGTATCATTTCACAACCTCTGGGTGATTTGTCCAAGTTTAGCTGGGCCAGGCATGCTGGCTCATGCCTGTAATCCCAGCTATTCAGGAAGCTGAGGCAGGAGAATCGCTTGAACCCAGGAGGCAGAGGTTACGGTAAGCCGAGATCACGCCACTGCACTCCAGCCTGGATGGCAGAGCAAGACTTCATCTCAAGAAACCAGCAAACAAAAAGGTTGCCAGGGTAGCAGGTCAGTTTGATTAATATAACAATCATTTGGGTGAAATTTCTAGGTAATAATTTTTTGGGTCAATTACTGGTACATACCAAAAAAATGTGGAATGTTCAAAAGTTATGAAGCATGAATAAAAAATAAATGTGAACCTGTCACCCAACTTCAGGAATAGAACTCTACCAATCCTAGCCCGTTTCCCTCAACCACCAGTCACTAATTTTTGTGTTGGTCATTTTTTATCTATTTTATATACCAAAGATTGTGCAATCCTTTGACATCTTTAAGCATTGATTTACTTCAGAATTTCAGTTCTTTTCTTCCTTTTTTCCTATTTCTAATTCACATTCAGCCAATTATTCTTGCTGAAATATTTTTGATGTAAAAGTAGGAAAAAGCAATAATAGGCTGCATTCAAATTATAAATGAAACATAGAATAGCCTAATGTCCTTATGTTATTGGTTTTTAAAAGTTACAGTTTAAAAATATACCAGCATGGCTCATAAATTTACTTAGCACTTTTAATAGGCAATTACCCACTCACTGTAGTTAAGCAAAACAAAATAAGTATATTAAATTCTTCCACCAATCCCACTGCCCACTGAGCCAAAGATATTCCTTAACATTCTTTAAGAGCTCTCAGCCAAACTCTGTATGCTTTGCATTCTTAGATTTGACTCTTATTTGCAGGGGCAATTCTTACTTTAGCATAGGATGTAGCGGAAGATGAGTTAGACCTGTAGAAAATTATATGCTAGCCAGGTGCATCCTTTAGATGTAATCCTAAAACCAGATTACAGCATTTAAATAGAGAAACCTGGGTTGGTTGGTTTGGGTTTCTTTTAATAGCCTTGACATTGATAGCCCCAAGCTTTACTCAATCCACATAATCTTAATTAGCACTTTAAGATATATATTAGCAGGTTTTAAGTCAACCACTTGTTATGCAGTTAACTCTCAATTATCCAATCTGGAGGCTGGCTTTCCTTTGCCCTTAAGCAGCAGGAGGATGTCAGACTTCTTAAAGGTGTGCTGAGAAAAAGCTTGAAACCCTTCGATACACTGAATTAGAAAGTTATTTGTTGATTTTGTTTGAGATCTGTGTCTCCTGTCAGCATAGATGATTAAGAATTGCATATCTATAAAATTATTTCACTTATCTTTCTGAAACTTTGATCTCTTCAATATTATTTCCCTCCCATTCTGTTTTCTTGTCACTGCATCCTTTAACCCAAACCTAAGGTAAAGGGAATTTGCTGTCCTTTTTTACATGCATAGTTAACAGCTGTATCTCTCAAAGCATCCAAAAAATGATCTCAGTGGATGAAGATATTCCACAATTCAGACATGGCTTTGCATTGGCCTGACTTTAAGTATTGGCTGGAAAATGGCTTTCCATTTCTCAGGGAAGGTAATAAGAAACAGTGTTGTGAGCGAAGGGTTTCATGCCTTCACCAGTCTGATTAAACTCACCCCTCTGGTGGTGCTTCCTGCCAAGGATCCAGGATCCTAGGGGAGTGGGGTTCAAATGTCAGAGCCATTTCTCAGGGGGAGCATTTCCTTCAAGCAGCCTGCACCCAGAGCCAGCCTGCTTTCTTTCTTCCACTTGGAGATTGACTGAATGCTATTCTCACCATTTTCCTCGTTGCTGGGGACAAGAAGATGAATAAGGTAGTGTCCTGTCCCTTGAGGATGTTATAGCTATCGGGGGACAGACTTGTTTGATCAGTAAAAAATTTCCCTTTTTAGTACGCGTCCTGTGGTAGCTTTTGGACCACGTTGTCATAAGCTTTTGGAGTCCTCTTTTTCAGAAGAGTGTGTATTCAGGTTTACTGGTAGCTTAAGTAGGAGCTGGGGCTGGGGAAATGGAGAGTTGTTTAATGGGTACAAAGTTTCTGTTAAAAATTATGAGAAAGTTTTAGCAATAGATAGCAGTGATGGTTACACAACATTATGAATATACTTGATATCACTGAATTGTGTACATCAAAAAGTTAAAGTAGTAACTTTTATGTATATTTTACCACAAAAAAAGTTCAAGTGATTTATTTTAAAATGTTACTGTTTTTGAATGACAGTCCTTTGTTACTCATTTCATCTTGAGAGTAATGTGTTTTCCCTCAGTGAGGACTACACAACGGGCAAAGTTAACATTGAGATTTATGCAGGATTTGTCATTTTCTGTTAGAAAAGCACTTTTCCTACTTATACAAATTTTTACATTCAAAGTCATAGTGAGACATAAAGCAAAATGTTATTAACATAATGGCTAGACCTTTGAAATTAATAACGGTTGTCATAATTTTATAATTATCCAGTTTGGGGCATTAATTGGCCATATAATGGTCTCAACTATTTTCATAAAATTCTAAGAGCAGTGAAAAGAAATGAAACTGTAAACCAAAACCACATAGAACCACATTGGCAAATTAAAAAGTTTGGCAAACATAGTACTGGTTGAGCATCCCTAACCCCAACTTTTTGAGTGCCAACAGGACACCACAAATGGAAAATTCCACATCTGACCTCATGTGATGGGTCATAGGAAAACCCAAAATATATTCTGTGTCCCCAAGGGCAAAAAGACCTTCCAGCCCCCTTCAACTGTGATACCTTTTGATGTCACAGTTAACTCTCTGATATCTGTGATATCTTGATAACTGTTAATTTGGCATCATAACTTATATTCTATAGCTTCGGGAATTTTTTTTTTTTTTTGAGATGGAGTCTTGCTCTCTTGCCCAGGCTGGAGTGCAGTGGCGCGATCTCGGCTCACTGCAAGCTCCACCTCCCAGGTTCACGCCATTCCCCTGCCTCAGCCTCCCTAGTAGCTGGACTACAGGTGCCCGCCACCATGCCTGGCTAATTTTTTGTATTTTTAGTAGAGACAGGGGTTTCACCATGTTAGCCAGGATGGTCTCGATCTCCTGACCTCGTGCTCCGCCTGCCTCGGCCTTCCAAAGTGCTGGGATTACAGGCTTGAGCCACTGCACTCAGCCCAGCTTCAGGAATTTTTTAAAGTGTCAAGAATTCCACTAGTGATTAAAATGGTTATCACATAATGCCCAAAAAGTATGCCTTCTTTCACGGAAGACATTTGAGTAGAGGTAGTTTAGTTTGTAAATTTGCATATATCATTCTGAAATGGGTAACGTCTATATTGCTTTGAAATGCCTGATATAGGGCAGAAAACCATTAATCGATCCCTCTCTTTTCACTTGAAGCGTGTCTTTCAGGGAAATTGTGGTGAGCCTGCTGTCTCATCAGGTGTTACTCCAGAACTTATATGACATCTTGTTAGAAGAGTTTGTCAAAGGCCCCTCTCCTGGAGAGGAAAAGACGATCCAAGTGCCAGAAGCCAAGCTGGCTGGCTTCCTCAGATACATCTCCATGCAGAACTTGGCAGTCATATTCGACCTGCTGCTGGACTCTTATAGGACTGCCAGGGAGTTTGACACCAGCCCTGGGCTGAAGTGCCTGCTGAAGAAAGTGTCTGGCATCGGGGGCGCCGCCAACCTCTACCGCCAGTCTGCGATGAGCTTTAACATTTATTTCCATGCCCTGGTGTGTGCTGTTCTCACCAATCAAGAAACCATCACGGCCGAGCAAGTGAAGAAGGTCCTTTTTGAGGACGACGAGAGAAGCACAGATTCTTCCCAGCAGTGTTCATCTGAGGATGAAGACATCTTTGAGGAAACGGCCCAGGTCAGCCCCCCGAGAGGCAAGGAGAAGAGACAGTGGCGGGCACGGATGCCCTTGCTCAGCGTCCAGCCTGTCAGCAACGCAGATTGGGTGTGGCTGGTCAAGAGGCTGCACAAGCTGTGCATGGAACTGTGCAACAACTACATCCAGATGCACTTGGACCTGGAGAACTGTTTGGAGGAGCCTCCCATCTTCAAGGGCGACCCGTTCTTCATCCTGCCCTCCTTCCAGTCCGAGTCATCCACCCCATCCACCGGGGGCTTCTCTGGGAAAGAAACCCCTTCCGAGGACGACAGAAGCCAGTCCCGGGAGCACACGGGCGAGTCCCTGAGCCTGAAGGCCGCTGGTGGGGACCTGCTGCTGACCCCCAGCCCCAAAGCGGAGAAGAAGGATCCCAGCCGGAAGAAGGAGTGGTGGGAGAATGCAGGGAACAAAATTTACACCATGGCGGCCGACAAGACCATTTCAAAGTTGATGACCGAATACAAAAAGAGGAAACAGCAGCACAACCTGTCCGCGTTCCCCAAAGAGGTCAAAGTGGAGAAGAAAGGAGAGCCACTGGGTCCCAGGGGCCAGGACTCCCCGCTGCTTCAGCGTCCCCAGCACTTGATGGACCAAGGGCAAATGCGGCATTCCTTCAGCGCAGGCCCCGAGCTGCTGCGACAGGACAAGAGGCCCCGCTCAGGCTCCACCGGGAGCTCCCTTAGTGTCTCGGTGAGAGACGCAGAAGCACAGATCCAGGTACATCCCTGCGGCCAGAGCAGGTGGGCGGGAGGCTGGGTTTCCAGTACTGGATGGGCCCCCCTTGCAGAGTGGGCATACACAGGCTAAGATTTATAGAAACAGGTAGGGGGTATGAACCGATTTCCCTCTAAAGTCAGAGGACTGCCTGAACCTAAGTGCAGGATCTCGCAGGATCAGTATGTCATTATGAAGCTGGAATTTTATTACGCTCAGGTAATTTCAGGAACTGTTTTTCTCCATAGTAATGTATATTATTGAGAATTAGTAACTTACCTGTATAAATAAGGTGAGAATAAAGCTTATAAAATGTAAGCTTTTTCAAGACCAGTCTGGACAACACGGCAAAACCCATCTCTACAAAAAAAAAAAAAAAAAATTAGCTGGAGGTGACATGCCTGTAATCCCAGCTACTTGGGAGGCTGAGCAAGGAGGATTGTGTGATCCCAGGAGGCAGAGGTTGCAGTGAGCTGAGATGGTGCCACTGCACTCCAGCTTGGACGACATAGAGAGACCCTGTCTTTAAAAACAAGTAAGCTTTGACTAGCACTGAGTTCTTAGTGTGTCATTCGAAAATGGCCCTGAAGAAATTCTGTAGTTGTGAAGCATTATATAAACGAAAAAAGCAAATATTGTGTGGTTATGCCAATGAATTTTTTTCAAAGTGTTTTCATCTCAAGTTTTCCTAGCCCATCCTGTGCACATAAAAATTCTCATTCTTCAGGGAGGCTTTGAGTGTAATTCTATGGTGCATCAAAAAATGAGTTTGAGATTAACGGCCTGTGGAGATCTCATTGTGAGAAGGCAAGGGAGGTTTTTTTGTTGTTGTTGTTTTTAAATCTAAGGAACAAGTAAGAGTTTAGTAGTTTGTGAAGCTGAAAATAAGGTGAGTCTCTGCCCATCTTTATGTATGTGAAGTTACGATGTAGGCATAATAAATTAATATGCCTACAATTTATTATAGGCATATTAAATGAGTGAAAACTAATTTATTGCAACTAAATCCTGGAAAAAAACCATTTCCACATTGGCAGGGCCACTCTCAAGTGTTCAAATAAAACCAGGGGGGAAAGCCACTAATTTTCTTAAATCTTTTCTCTTAGGCATGGACCAACATGGTGCTAACAGTTCTCAATCAGATTCAGATTCTCCCAGACCAGACCTTCACGGCCCTCCAGCCTGCAGTGTTCCCGTGCATCAGTCAGCTGACCTGTCACGTGACCGACATCAGAGTTCGCCAGGCTGTGAGGGAGTGGCTGGGCAGGGTGGGCCGTGTCTATGACATCATTGTGTAGCCGACTCCTGTTCTACTCTCCCACCAAATAGCAGTAGTGAGGGTTAGAGTCTGCCTGCCAATCCAACTGTTGCATTTTCCCCACCACTAGCCCCACTTAAATTACTGTCTCAGAGAACCATGTTTCCTAATGTAAAAAGCCTTTCAAACCACTGGTCAGCATTGGGGCCACACTAAGGTTTGTATCTAGATGACACAAACGATATTCTGATTTTGCACATTATTATAGAAGAATCTATAATCCTTGATATGTTTCTAACTCTTGAAGTATATTTCCCAGTGCTTTTGCTTACAGTGTTGTCCCCAAATGGGTCATTTTCAAGGATTAATCATTTGAAAACACTATATTGATCCATCATTTTAAAAATAAATACAATTCCTAAGGCAATATCTGCTGGTAAGTCAAGCTGATGTGTAAACACTCAGACATCTAGTACCAGGGATTATTAATTGGAGGAAGATTTATGGTTATGGGTCTGGCTGGGAAGAAGACAACTATAAAAACATATTCTTGGATGTCGTAATCAAGAAAGAGGTGACTTCTGTTGTAAAATAATCCAGAACACTTCAAAATTATTCCTGAATCATTAAGATTTTCAGGTATTCACCAATTTCCCCATATAAAGTACTGTTGTACCTTTATTTCTGTATTTCTAAAAGAAAGTTCTTTCCTAGCAGGGTTTGAAGTCTGTGGCTTATCAGCCTGTGACACAGAGTACCCAGTGAAAGTGGCTGATACATAGATTGTCAAGAGACATAAGACCGACCAGCTCCCCTGGATGTTCTTGTGGTGTTTGTTTCCGTCCCCAAGGCAAACAAGGAAAGGAAAGAAAAAAAGGTGCCTTAGTCCTTTGTTGCACTTCCATTTCTATGCCCCCACAATTATCTGAACATAAGGTATAGCATTTGGTTTTTAAGAAAACAAAACATTAAAACGCAACTCATTTTATATAAACACGCTTGGAGGAAAGGGACTCAGGGAAGGGAGCAGGGAGTGTGGGGTGGGGATGGATTATGATGAAATCATTTTCAATCTTAAAATATAACACAACAATCTTGCAAAATTATGGTGTCAGTTACACAAGCTCTAGTCTCAAAATGAAAGTAATGGAGAAAGACACTGAAATTTAGAAAATTGTGTCTATTTAAAATATTTCTCCTATCTACCAAGTAAAGTTACCCTATGTTTGATGTCTTTGCATTCAGACCAATATTTCAGGTGGATATTTCTAAGTATTACTAGAAAATACGTTTGAAAGCTTAATCTTATTATTTACAGTATTTTTATATTTCTTACATTATCCTAATGATTGATAACTCCTCAATCAAGCTTACTTACACACATTCTACAGAGCAGAGTTATTTAAGGCATACATTATAATCTCTAAATATAAGACATAAATTCTACAGTATTGAAATAAGGATTTAAAGGGGTATTTGTAAACTTTGCCCTCCTTGAGAAATATGGAACTGACTTAGAGGTTAAGTGGAAGGCAGTGTTCTGACTTCTTTAGGTGATCTGAAAAAAAGACCCTTATCATTCAGTGTGCCATCTAGAGATCACCACAGAATCCATTTTTTTCCCAGTTCCACAAAACACTCTGCCTTCAGTTTTTACTCACTAGACAATAATTCAAGTTTAAAAACAGGTAATCAGCTATTTGATCTTAAAAGGCAATGAATTGTTGGGATATCAATGAACTATGTTGTATACTTTTGAATTTTTACATTTTATAAACGGAATTGAAAGTTGGGTAACTGCTTTTTTTTTTAATTTTCCAACAGAAGTAATACCACAGTTGCTTTGTTTCTTTTTATAGCTTACCTGAGGTTCAGTTCTTCTTTGTGAACCTGTGAGTACTCCACAGTTTACTGGGGGAAAAGCCTTCAGTAAAGCAGAGGCTAGAATTACAGTATTTATACATAGCAACTTTTCATAAAGTAGAAAAATTCAAAGGAAGCTGTCTCAATTTGAGAATACCACCTGGGTACAGTGGCTCACGCCTGTAGTCCCAGCACTTTGGGAGGCCAAGGTGGGCGGATAACTTGCGGTCAGGAGTTTGAGACCAGGCTGGACAACATGGTGAAACCTCATCTCTACTAAAAATACAAAAATTAGCCAGGTGTGGTAGCATGCACCTGTAATCCCAGCTACTTAGGAGGCTGAGACAGGAGAATCGCTCGAACCCAGGAGGCGGACGTTGCAGTGAGCCAAGATTGCACCATTGCACTGCAGACCGGGTGACAAGAGTGAAACTCCATCTAAAAAAAAAAAAAAAAAAAAAAAGTGAATACTGTGTCCCAAAGTATGTTAGTTGTTTGGAAATCAGCATTCTCCCCGATGCTCTATTATGGGATCCAAAATTCTTGAATGTAAGTTTACCCTGTACTGTGTCCGAACACTGTTCTACTTCTAGCCTGATTATGGGTCCCAAGAATAAAAGGATAAGAAGGTGTACAGAGCTCTTGACCTACAATTTTTTAAGAGTGTTTTGGTACCTTCCCATTGTCTTCTCTATAACTCAGTCCTAACACTCTGCACTCGAGTTACCGGACATCCACACTGACATCAGATTTCAACCAGAACCATCACTGAGTGACAGCAGTACTTCTCAGAGGTATTTGCAGCTTGATGCAAAGTAGTCTCTAATGAGTAGGCCTTCAGGTGATTCTTCCCAGCAGGTGGAGAAGAAAGAGAGGGGATGAAGAACACTGAGAGGGGAGTGGCACCTTCCCAGGCTGCCCAGCTCAGTCTCTTGCCCTGTTCCTGTGACTCAGCTGCCCACTCCCCCAACTTTGTTTCACTCCCTCCCAGTCTCTGAAAGTGTCAGGTGTTTCTCTCCTCACAGTCTCTTTTGCAGCAACAGTAAGGCAAAATTCAAGGCAGCCTTTTAAAGTTAAGAACAGTTATTAGCATGTATTTACAGACCTAAGCAGAATGAGAGTTTATACATTGTTTTTAGTTGCCTGTATTTATAGCCAAAAGTATATTACCTTAAAGTTGAGATCTTTCTCTTCTTTTCCTAAATTTTGGTAAAGTGTGCTTCATGAAACAAACATCTGGAAAACTCCAAGTATAAGAGACCCTGGACTGATGATGGCCCAGCCAAGTATATAGAGGGACAGAGTTCTCTCTGTCATTAATGAGGACATCGGTTTTCACAATTGAACCTCATGCACTGCCCATAGCATCTCACCTAGCTCTTTTATCTCCTGATCTGCTTTTAAAAATAGGCTGCCTTTTTACACCATCTTCTCTCTCTCCCCTTATGGTAATTTTCCAGCCTTCCCCATAGATATAAAACTAGAACACCTTTATGATTTGGGGTCTATGTAATGACTGACCAATAAGAACCCAGGCAGATGCTAACATACTTAACAGCTCGCATTAAAATACTTTAAATCAGGCGTGGTGGCTCATACCTGTAATCTCAGCACTTTGGGAGGCTAAGGCAGGTGGATCTCTTGAGGTCAGGAGTTCGAGACCAACCTGGCCAACGTGGTGAAACCCCGTCTCTACTAAAAATACAAAATTAGCCGGGCATGGTGGCAGCTGCCTGTAATCCCAGCTACTCGGGAGGCTGAGGCAGGAGAATTGCTTGAACCTGGGAGGTGAGGATTGCAGTCAGCCAAGATTGTACTCCAGCATGGGTGACAAAGTGAGACTTCGTCTCAAGTAAATAAAAATAAAATTTTTAAATCAAACATGACAAAAATGTTAATATAATTCAAAAGTACCTTGAAATTGAAACATATTTGTACAATGATCATTAGGCTTTTTGTCCTTGTTGTTTTAAAATAAGGCTTATACAGAGTTAGTTGAGAGTCAAGTAGCCTTCGCTGTGAGAAGGTAATGCAGTTATATAATGGATATCCTTGACTTTGCCAGATTCATCACAATACTGCTTATACAGGAAAGTTTATTCAGAAAGGAAAATCCATTAGTATCAGTCCCATCAAGCTAAACAGAATGAAGACCTTTGATAGTAATAGCAAGAGGTTACAAATAGCAGGGAGGAGGCGAGTGGTGAATGTCACTGTGATTGCAAACCCTTACCTGTATTATCACACGTAGTCCTCACAACAACCTTGTGAGACAAGTATTGTGTTCCTCATTTTTTCAGAGGAGAACAGAGACCTAGAGAGGTTAAGAAATTTTCCCAAGATAACAAGTAAAAGGCAAAGTTGGTTGCAAAAGAGGTGTTTCTGAACTCAAGGGCCATACTCTCTCTGACAACATGCTCTAAGTCCATAGAGTAAGCACTCTATTATGAAAAAAAGTTTCAAGAAATGAGGCCATGAAAATGAGACTATTTGACATCTCAGATCTGTCTGAGATGTTACGGAGGTTTTCAAAAATAAAGTTGAAAAAAGAAAATGAATCATGTTTATACATTAAAAAAATCACATGTAACACATTTCAAGTGTTTGAAAATAAAATCTAAACTTGAATCTTCAAGCAGACATTCAGTGTTACCTTAGAAAACTCACTGAATTGTGTGGAAATGCTGGAATAATACTATTCGTGGCCAGCTATTAACACAGAAGAACATGGCAGC
Organism: Nomascus leucogenys; assembly: GCF_006542625.1. Taxonomy (NCBI): domain Eukaryota; kingdom Metazoa; phylum Chordata; class Mammalia; order Primates; family Hylobatidae; genus Nomascus; species Nomascus leucogenys. The sequence goes on from NC_044383.1 coordinate 124,464,426, forward strand.
GTGTGTCTGGAATGGCATGCACAATTTGTAAACCTTTTTCAAATATCATTTAATCAACTCAGAATAAAGTGCCCTGTAGCCAACAGTGCCTCTTTACTTGCTTCTCTGGGAAATACATGGTACTAAATTAGTAGCACAAAGTTTGGGAATATGCAAAATAATGGATAACCATTTTTCAAAATGTACATTCTCTGAAGAGGAAGCAGCTGGTTGGACAGGATTTCTTGAAGAGCCAGGTGCTAAGGGCATCAGGTCGACATCCATGGTAACCATGTGCCATAACATCTACACATTTCCACTTGTTTTACAGACAAGGAAACAGGCAGAAAGAAAATCCAGAGTCTTGCAGTAAGCAGATGACAAAACTTCAATATGCTTGGGCACCACTTAGGTGACCCCAGGGAGATTTCGTGTGGCCTTAGGAAAGCAAAAGAGCACTTTTTATTGGAAATATGAGCTTGTCACTGGGAAAGATTTGTAAAATTGATCCAGAACCTGATTTATAATTATGCCTCAAGAAAAATGTTCTCATTTAGTAGTGAAGCAATCTAGAAAACATACCTTTTTTTGTTTGTTTGGAAGATCCTCTTTCTCTGGCTGTATTGTAGTGTTTGCTATTTGATGTGCGAATAACCAATAACTTAAGATTTTGGAACAGAACACCCTTTAGATTTCCAAAACACAATTCTTATTTCAGAGAAGACAGACCAAAAATATCTCCTGAGATCATCGGTTTCTTTATAAATTGTGGTACCACTCCATCATTGAAGAGAAACCACTACCACACCACTAGCACCATACAGAACCTTTTCTCTGTATCTTTGTACAATACTACAAAGGGGTACCAGGGAGGAGAGAGTGGCTGACCACTTTAGTGACAAAATGGCACTCCACTGCTGGTGAATCCCATCTAATTATGGTCCTTCCACCCTTTTCAACCACCAAGAACTGTTTGTACTGTTAATTCCTATCCTGAAGGTTTAACCAGTGGTTGTCTAGTATCTTTTGTCTTTAGAACAGTGGTTCTCAAACTTTAGTACACATCAGCATCACCTGGAGGGCCTTTTTTAAAAAATAAGACATAGATTGCTGGGCTCATGGTCAGAGTTCCCAGTTAAGTAAATCAGGAAATTTGCATTTCTAACAAGTTTATAGGTGAGGCCATTACTGCTGTTTGGGGAACTATGCTTTGAGAACCACTGCTTTGAAAAAATTTCCAACTACTACCTTTAAGATCAGCCTGACTTATCAAATGCTAGAGAAAAACTGAATCAGCCCTTGGGCAGATGACTTGGGATTGGATTCTATACAGCAGTCTTGCTCAATCTTCCCAGTTTCCAGTTTTATTATACCAACAATTGGTTTTTACAAGCTAGAAGACAATGAATGTATAAGTTCTATGGAACAGTAAGATAAATCTAAGCTTCTTGTCTTTGTATTTAGAAACATTGATTCTATGGATGATCATTTGTATCATGTTGACCCTTTGACTTGTACTGAAGGTGATTTTAAATTTAAGTATGTAGTGTTTGAATTTCTTCCATCCATATTGTTTTAATGAGATGTTTCCATGTCAGCTCCTTTACAGCCTTGGCTCCTGGCTTACAGATTTTTGAATAGTTGTTTGCGTGCCAGTTGTTTTACATCTTTCATTGGCCACCAAAATATTAGCCGTTTGAGATGAGATGAGACTACTTGTTGTATCTTCATCTTTCATTTACCTGTCTGGTGTAAATTAACACTTTAATTTCATATATATCTGTAAAGAATCTACCCAAAGGCTTCATGGAAATTTGCAAAATGAACCAATTCCCTTTTAAGCAGTAGGTGTGCCTGTTTTGACTTTTCAGTAAGTATGTTGTATTTGTGCACATATCAACATGGTGGAGACCATATTCGTTATTTCATCTTCCAAATAATGGGAAAAATATAAAAGTGAATCAGTGTGCTTTGAGAATTCAGTGAAATCATGTTAACTCATATAGAGGGGGCCTTAGTTTATCTCTTCTTTATTTAATTAATAAGCTTTGGAAATTCTTTTACCATTAAAAAAATTAAGGACCATACAGAGAATGATTTAAGAAAAAACTGTCACTTAAAAATCATCACCTATTTATAAACTGTATTAATTACACATAATGCTTATTGATTCAATGAGGTTTCTCTAAAGACTTCTGCTTAATAAATATGCTGACTTCGTTTAAATTAATTTAGACTATTGTAGGAATGGAAGGAAATGATTATATTTACTAGAATTAGTGAGATCAGAAAGCATATGAGAATGTTATGATATCAAGGAGACAATCTACAGAGTTTTTGCCTCTGTGGATGGAAATAATTGAAGGGTTTTTTTTTTTTTTACTTTAGTTTCCCATAATTTTTGGAAATTATATGTGCATTTAGTTCTTTTAGTAACACTGATTTTAAAATTAAAATTCAAAAGTCAATCTCTAAGAGTAATTTATTTTTGTTTTACCAACCAGTGCCAAAAAGGAGAGGAGGGAATCCGAAAGCCAATCTTTTGAACCAATGTGTAAAAGATTATGTTTTTTCTTAAAGTTAGGGAGGCTCGGGCCCTGACACCCCAGCCCCAGTGAGCATCCCTGGCTACCTCGGGATTATGTGCAAGCTGCTTTGTCCTACATTCTTTCATCTGGTTCTTATTGGGAGTGCTTCTCTCTAATAAAAGTTGATTTCCCACAAAATAGGCGAAGCTGAACAAAGATGAATGCTTTTGATAAGTTGGGTTTCACTTCAGTTGAAACAATGTGATAGAATATCCAGGTGTGGCATGATGGGGCAGGAGGAGGTGCCTAGAGGGAAAGGTTATTTTTGTTTCTTAGTTTGTGTTGTGGGGATGGGGGAGATAAGAATAAGATGTTTATTGCCCTAATCATGCTAAGAGACTATTATTCAAGATGTTTTTCCCGCTTTTCTAAGAGGAATAAACTTAGACAAATTACATTATAAACAGTTCCCCTACTACTATCTCCCACTCTAGATAAAGGCAATGGGTGGTATGGGTCCTTTTATTCCTTATAGTATTATGCCAAAGAATCAACTTATTTTCATTGAAGATTATAAATAAATGAAGCTTGGTATAGCCATAATGATTTGAGTCAGGATACCATTTTACCTATAAAATGCAGAATTCATCCCTGCAACCCCATTCACCAGGAGCCTTGAAGCATTTTGTTTACTCCAAAGGCCTTGTCAAGGAAGCATAATTTTTTTTTTGCCTTCTTAGTCAGTTTGGTCATATTTACTTAAAAAACAAACTGAAAATCACACTCCTTTATATGTTGATATAACTGATTTTATAGAATCTGTCTGTTCTTTGTTTAACAGGTCTCTGTAAGCAAGCTTGCAAGTGTATTTTGTGTACATTTTATCTGAGGTGGAAATGAAAATTCTAAAGAGAAAATATTTTAAAAGATATTGTATTTATGTTGCTTGTGTTGTAGAATAAAGATTCAAATGCATTAAAAATGTGGTACGTGAAACAATTGTCTTTACTGAATAAATATATATAAATATCCTGTGTTTACAGAATTCTGTCAAAAGAATTAGGTCCCTTTTCATGGCATTTCATAACTCTAAATGTAAAGGCCCATTTTAAATCCTATAACACGGAGATAGTCATTATTGACAATTTGGTATATGCCTAAAAAACAAATTTGTAGAAATAATATATCATTTCCTTTTTTTAAAAAAGGGCTTATTCTATAATATTATCTTTTACTCATAAGAACTTATATCAAATTCCTACTGTCAGTAGATATTGATGTAGATCATTCATTTAAAAAATTAAAGTATTACCTTTTGTTCATAAACAACCCAAAATCCCTCAATAAGAACATTAGTATTTAAAAGTAATACTAAAAAATACAGCCACTTCTAACTTCCTGATCTTACTAGATTATTGTTTTAAATACACAGATATCAAAATATCACACTATACCCCATAAATATGTACAATTAATGTAATTAATGATGTCAATAAAAAAATTTTTTGCACGGTGGCTCACACCTGTAATCCAAGCACTTTGGGAGGCCGAGGTGGGTGGATCACAAGGTCAGGAGATCGAGACCATCCTGGCTAACATAGTGAAACCCCATCTCTACTAAAAAAAATACAAAAAATTAGCTGGGTGTGGTGGCAGGCGCCTGTAGTCCCAGCTACTCAGGAGGCTGAGGCAGGAGAATGGCGTGAACCTGGGAGGCAGAGCTTGCAGTGAGCCAAGATCCCACCACTGCACTCCAGCCTGGGCGACAGAGCAAGACTCCATAAAAAAAAAAAAAAAAAAAATTTAAAAAAGAAAACGTTTTAAAAAAAAAGATTGTGAGTCTATAATATATCAGCCTAGGTATCACCCTGCCCAAATCATAGAAAACTGCTGTTTAGCCAAGCGTGGGATAAAAGACATTCAAAATGCTATGGAAATTGAATTTTTGCTTATGAGCTGAAGTCATGATTCTATCATGCATACACACTAATAGTCTCAGTTACACGACCAAGACTCAATCACTTCCATCATAAGGATGAAATAAAACTAAGATAGGCATCAACATACTTTGCATAAGAACAGCACAAATACAGAGGCCAACCATGTTTATGGATGGAGACAGCTGAGAGTGAAGCCTCAGCTAAAAAAGCAGAGTTCACATCCCATGCTTTGTCCCTTCCTGAGAGTGGAAAACCTGGACAACACTTGACTACTTAGAGCTCAAGTGTCCTGCTCTGTAAAATGAAAATACACTCTTACCTCAAAGGGCTGTCTTAAGGTAATATGAAAGCTCAATCTTGCAGTGTTTTGCAAACATTAGTGCCTAATCAACAGTAAGTACTATGTGTAGGAGAATAACTATTTATAAATACCATGCTGTTTTGCAAGTTAATTTACATTTGAGGATATGTACATATCCTTGATATTCATATTCATGAATGTTCTCCAACACAGAAAGCTTAACACTTTATACCAATCTAATATGAAGTTAGCAGCTCAGGAGCAGAGCTCTTTAATCCAACATTTTGGAAATGAATTCTAGGTCAATGGCCAATTCTTTAGTTATTAATATCTATCAATGAATATACTATGTGCACAAATCTATATGTATTTCCTTAAAACAGAGATATGATACACTTCAACTATTTGGCTTATGATCAAAACTTGTATTATAATGTAGCTTTGATGTATATTTCATATCACTCATTAGAAAAAATTCACTTTCCCATACAGCTTAAAGCTAGATTCAATATACAAATGAAAATGAAATCAAAGCATAATGCAAAATTGTGGTTTTCACATATTGACCAGCATTCCTCTTATCTCAAGCCTTTGAAAGAGCATGGTAAGCATCTCTTTGGTCTTCTCCTTGTTTGTTTTTATTTATAGATTCCTAGTTACAACATGAAGCCATTAGTGCCCTGAGTCTGCCTTGCTAACTTAATCTGCTTGCACAAAATGTTGTGTTGTCAGAGAAACAAACTATCCAGTTTAATCTCATTCAAACTCAAAGATTACAAAGGCATACTTAAATCCCACAGACATTTATAAGCAGATTGTAAATGACTTATTTAAAAAAAAAAAGCTAGGTTATTTCTATTTGAACATGAAGAGATGAAATGCACAACAGTTTAGAGCTGAGAACTCAAATATTGAACTGGTATTCTCTTTGATATTGTTACCTAGTCTTCTTATGTCCGCATATAAGGAAGCTACATTGAGCTATTGTTCTAACCAGTATAAATGATGTAAGGAAGTAAAACAACATTCTCTAGCAATGTGTCTAGTAGAGAAAGAATTTGAAACAACCTTCTCTAGTGGTGTCTCTAGCCAAGAATGATTTGCCTTCAAGAAAATGAATCAGATGTTAAATGTTGTGAAGTAGAAGGCTCCATTTATAGCAACTTGAAAAATTGAGTATTGAAGCTAATTTACCCATTATAAAGGAAAAATATGCTGCCCTGTATTATAGGTAAAAGTTTGATATTCCAAGGTTCATTTTAATCTGCTCCAATAATGGCCATGGACTATAAATATTTGACAGTTCTTTTAAAATATAACAACGGGTTACAAAAATAATATTCTTCTAAAGTCTAGAATAGATTTCTTTTTCAAGCAGAAGGAGATTATAATAGACCTCTCAGGTCAAAACCACTTATAAATGGCCATTTTGGAAAATTAACTGAGCATAGTTGATGTTTTACTCTAAGGACAACAAACTAAAGACACAGGCAGTTACACATTAGCATACATTTAGACAGTTAAATTTTAGATTATTAAATTGGCAAATTTATTAGGTTTGTGCAAAAGTAACTGAGGTTTTGCCATTACCTTTTTTTTTTTTCTTTTTGAGACAGAGTCTTTCTCTGTTACCCAGGCTGGAATACAATGGCACAATCTTGGCTCACTGCAACCTCCACCTTCCAGATTCAAGCAATTCTCCTGCCACAGCCTCCCGAGTAGCTGAGACTACAGGCACCCCACCACGACACCCGGCTAATTTTTGTACTTTTAGTAGAGACAGGGTTTTGCCATGTTGGTCAGGCTGGTCTTGAACCTGACCTCAGGTGATCCACCCGCCTCAGCCTCCCAAAGTGCTGGGATTACAGGCATAAGCCTCCACACCCGGCCAGTTTTTGCCATTACTTTTAATGCAAAAACCACAATTACTTTTGCACCAACCTAACAGCTTTTATTCCTATGGAAACAACCAACATTGTAAGCCTTTGGTGATTTTGGGGGGGATTAGAGCATGGCCTGGTATGGGATAGAAACAACTCCTCTCCAGGTCTGTCTCTCAGCCCTCTGCTCTGCCTGGCCAGGAGCGGTAGCCTCCCTGTCCTTGAACACTCAGCTGAGCACACCATACATTGTCTGCGACCTGCCCATGCTGCTCCTAGGCGTCAACCAGAAATAGATTGACATAACAGAGTTGTTTCAAAGGCTGCTCTTGAAAGGATGCACAGGATTCGGCAATTATCAGAACAACCTGGGTTCTGTCTTTCATAAAATTGTAAACTAGCCAAAATTCAAAAATGGGCACAGATATGGATTTAAAGGACCAGATCCCTGATCCAAAAATTGTAGATGAATGCTACCAGACCACCTTTCTTCAATACAAGTTTTTCCTCAAAAGCATTAAGTACGCTTGGCTAAAAAGTATTCTTGAGATATTAATCTATTTTTTGTCTCTCAATATTTTTCCCCATTTCTTTCTTGCTAGTCAAGTAAATAGTTGGCTCAGGAGTTCATTATTTCAGGGGAGGGACATGATGTGACTGAATGCCAAAAATTGCCTGTGAGTCTCCAGCTCTTGTATTCTAAAAGCCTAAGCCCTTTACAAATATGTTAAGTTTGTGCTCTCCTGGCAGAATAGAGGTACAGAACACTTTTTAGTTGAGTTAGAGAAAAATAAAGAAAATGAAAACTTAATATGTAAAGTTGTGGGCTAAGATTTATACCTGCTTTTGTAGTGAATAATCTAAAAATCACTGTAAAACCTTATGTCTGGTTTTGTAAGGCAATTAGGATGGCAAACAAACAAACCCACCCAGCTGTCCTTACAAATGCAAAGTTATTCCCTAAGGAAGTACCAACAGAGTTGGCAATCAGCAAGACCTCCTAAGTTCAAAGCCAGTGGCTCTGGGACTCAGAAAGCTAGCTGTCTGCTCTCTTTGGGAACAAGGCTGCCTTATCCAGTCATCTTCTACTGAGGTCCCAAACTCTCTCCCCTTGAATATGTGAGCCATTTTAACAGAATAGAATTTGATTCCATCCACTGGGCAGGGACCCATTTGGGGCAGATAAACCAAATGTGTTCCCCCACCCAATTTTATAGTCTCCATTCTGCTTGCTTCCAGGTAAAGTAGACACCACATGTCCACTTCTGCTGGGGCTACAATAGTCCAACTTCATGGTTAGGTAATCAGCAAAAGAAACTTCCCACCCCCTGTGAATTACAGCCAAATTCAGCCTTAGAAATTCAAATAATTTCTCTATATAATCTTAAGGAAAACGGCAGGACAATGTAACCAGTTTACTGAGTGACTCAACCCCTATCAAAACCATCCTTCCCCTCCACTGACAACAGTCTCCTCCCCCAGCTCACTTAGGTACCTGAACTAGCTCAGCCACCCTAGACAATCTCAAATTCTAATGTCCCCAAGAATTAAAAATTGTTGAATGTTGAACTTGCCGGTGTCCGGGCCTTGGATATCTGCAAGTGTTCTTGCAGAACTTCTGATCCATTGAGATAGTGAGAATGTGGACTTGGGGGCTTGTTTTGACTCCTTATACTCTGATGCTCCATTCAGAGAGGAAATCAGTTAGTATGGTGCAGGGCTCAGGAATCTGCATGTTGGCAAGGTTTCAAAATGCAGAAATAGGTGGAAGTTGTTCAAGCATTCTATCCCCAGGTAGCTTCACTTTAGAACGAAGTTTGTAACTTGGGGTAGGCAAAGAATTAAGGGATCTCTGTAATCCCAGTACTTTGGGAGGCCAAGGCAGGTGGATCACCTGAGGTCAGGTGTTCGAGACCAGCCTGACCAATATAGTGAAACCCCATCTCTACTAAAAATACAGACATTGGCTGGCATGGTGGTGCATGCCTGTAATCTCAGCTACTCAAGAGGCTGAGGCAGGAGGATTGATTGAACCCAGGAGGCGGAGGTTGCAGTGAGCCGAAATCGTGCCACTCCAGCCTGGGTGACAGAATAAGACTTTGTCTAAAAAAAAAAAAAGAAAAAAAAGAAAGAAACAATAATTAAGGGATCCACAAACAAGAAAGGGAAAAATTATAGCTCTATTTTCACTGACTCATAACTGAAATTTAACATGCCCTTTAATTTGGAATGCATGCAACTAACCACAGCGATGTTGGCAAGACCTGCAGCTTGTTACCCAGAAAAGTCCCTCCCTATTGCAGATCTCTAAAAATTCCCAGACTTGGAACACATGGTAGTTGTTACTAGAAACCACTACTCGATCTTGTTATTTAATGTATTCATGGGGAAGAATATATATTACTCTATCACAAGTTGAGGATTTTGATAACTACATTGGCTTCCTTTATAACAAATTGTATTTTATCTTAAGCATTTAGAAACATTATTTAGAAAAGAAATTCCATAGACCTCCCTAGACTGCAAAGAAGTCCAATTTTCAGTTAAAGAAACTGAATTGTCAGTTAAAGAAACTCTGTCCTAGAGTTATCATAAGGAAGGGGATGGCTGTCAATCTGGGACAAACTCATCAAATTATATTTGGAACAAGTACATTTTTCTCTCATGTCACCTTATGGTCTCTTAGGATCACCTGGGAATTAGGAGCCATAGCTCCCGGTCCTAGATCAACACAGTGTGTTTGTGAGCAAATTACTTCTCAAGTCTCATTCCCTTATCTGCCATGTGACAGGGCTGGTGAAGTGATTGCCAAGGTCCCTTAAAACATACCATTTCCCTTTCCCTGACCAGTGTTCTGACGGCAAAGCAGCTCCACTAAGCTCTCACGAAGGCTCCTGCTTTAGAGGCATTCAAAAGAGGGGCAATACACAGATTTTCTCCTACTCAGAAGAAATGTCTCCCGGCTGTAGAGTAAAGCTTACTAAAAAGGCAGTTCTGTATGTATTCATGCAATTCACTCACTTAAAATTCCAGTTTGGTTGGGTTTTTAAAGCATTGGCAAAAAAAAAAAAAAAAAAATAGAATGGCCTAAAATTTCCCCTCACCCCCATTTTTTAAAAATGGAAAAAAAAAAATCAGTGTGTTAATGTCAGGATTGAGCTCTTAAAATTTGTTTTAAAAATGACTTGTTTCATGTAAATTTTAAAAATTGCTTCAAATTAAGAATATCTCAAAAATAAAAATACACCTTACAATATTTAAAGATGAGATGGATAAATTATAAGTCAAATACATTAAGTTTCTATCCAGATTTAGGCCCCTGGTTTGGAACCAGTCTGACTGCTAATTACTAAGCTAATGTTTATTCTAAAATATTCAATAATTAATATTGGCAATGATTTTACCCAATAACTCTAATATGCAAGTGGTCAAACTCATTTATCATCATGGTCTTACATTATTAGCCATCAGATTATGAAATAAATCTAGAAAAATTTTACATATAACACCAAAAACAGGTAAACTGATATTAACTAATAATTTCTTCATTATCTTCATTTTAACAATAAATTTTTTAACCACTGAAGCAATCATTTTCTTAAGAAAAGTGAGACTGAGAGGACCACTTTCAAAAGGAACAGGGGTCTCTGCTACTCCGTGTTTACTCTGTCATAGAAAGATGGCCGGGTGTGGTGGCTCCCACCTGTAATCCCAGCACTTTGGGAGGCCGAGGTGGGCGGATCATTTGAGGTCAGGAGTTCTGGATCAGCCTGGCCAACAGGCTCTACTAAAAATACAAAAATTAGCTGGGCATGGTGGCACGTGCCTGTAGTCCCAGCTACTCTGGAGGCTGAGGCATAAGAATCACCTGAACCCAGGAGGTGGAGGTTGCAGTAAGCCGACATGACACCACTGTACTCCAGCCTAGGCAACAGAGTGAGACTCCATCTCAAAAAAAAAAAAAAGAAAGAAAGAAAGAAAGAATGACCTTGTGCTCATATTTCCTCTCTGAATGGAGCATCAGATTATAAATCAAAACAAGCCCCCAAGTCCACATTCTCACTATCTCAATACTCAGAACTATGCTGGACAATTTATTTTAAATATGTCCTTGTAATCTCACCAACAGTCTGCAAGGTAAGTTTTCCAGACCACATTTTACAGATGGAGAGAATAATGGCTCAGAGAAGTGAACAGAAATAACTTACTGATGGTCACATGGCTGGAAATTGGCAGAGCCAGAATTCAAACCCAGTTCAGCCTGACTGCAAAGCCATACCTTAAGCACTAGGACATGATAGTTTGAGGTAACAATGAAAGTGAAATTAACAGCCAGGCTGGAGAATTTCCCAGTGCACCGTCTCTAACCTTAATCAATCGAACATCACCCACAAACTTAAATTCAAACCTTTTTTTCTTAATCAGTCCTCACAAAATAATTGTGTTATACTAGTCCTCACAGCGAGAAACTGAGTCTGGTCTCATAACCATAGGTAACACAAAATAAATTCATATTCTATAGGAATAAGCAACACACAAGACAACTGATGATCATATTCAACCTGACAATTTAGCATTTGCCAAATGATAACTTGAGAACATTAATACTCGAGGCAAACTTAAAGGTCATTTTGAGTAGTCACAATTTTTAGAATTTCTCATTTTATTCCTGCATTACACTATGCTGTTGAGAAGCAATGGTTTCAGGCCAAATTATCTCAGCTTCCTTTAGAAATGCCTGTGCTAAATTAAAATTTAATGTTATGTCTCAGCTTTCAAAATGGGTCGATATAAAAAATCACCGAATTTGTCTTCCATAAATCTATATTAACAGTAGGTACCCATTACATCACTTGATTTCTTATATAAGGAAACATGAGACCATTTTTCAAGAATTCAAAGCCGAGGGCTTTGATAACAACTATTTGATCTTGTAAATAGATACTAACTTTAAAAGGGGAGGGAGGGGGAAGTAACCTGTTGATTTTTGTATTTGTATTTTGCCTTCGCTGCCAGTAAACTCAGAGCCAAATTTAGGTTCAAGTAAAGCAGAGTGTTTAGGAGCAAGGGAAAAATAAAACACATGCCCCTTGCAACTTACTGCACCTCACCGTAGTCCTCTTCCTAAGAATCAGACAAGGTGGTTTCAAGTCATTTTCTCTCATGACAAGGAAAATGTCCTGAGATAGCTCCCAAGGCTGCCCAGCTAGGAAACGGTCCGAACTCAAGCCCAGGTCTGGACCAAAATTCAACTTTTCCAAACATGTTGAAAAAATTATTTCATCCTAACTCCCGGGTAGCACCCATTTGGTTATTAGATTTGTATTGTTTTTATTTATAAACGACCTTAAAGCCTTTTTGTAAGTAACATATAAATCACATGTAATTAAAACAGTCCCTCAAGAGAAATGTGGTTTAGCAAACTCCGAAATGTAAGTAGCATAAGTTGCCCACAAATACTCTTAACAATACAAGGGCCGCACCAGATACCCCTGGGTTTCAGGTCCACTCTACCCAAACGGTTCAGAGGCAAAAATTGGTGGCATGACCCAGAGCGTCTGAAGCAGGTGTCCCTCAATCCCACATGAGTCCCTCAGCACCCATGGGAAGAGGAAAGGATATGGGGTGGCCAGTCTCTCTTTAGAATACATCCTTATCTAAAGAGTTGAGACCAAGAAGAGGCTTGTGACTCAAGAGTTCCCAGAGTTAATTTCTGTTAAGTGTACCAATTCTCCTTTAATAACAGACATGGCATTTCCTGCCATCACACTAGTTAATAGTTAACATCAAGCACTTAGTAAGTATGAAACATTTTACAAGAATTATTTCACATAACCCTCAGAACACTTTGGAACTAGGCATTATCCCTATTTTACAGAGGGAGAACCTCAGGTTGAAAGAAATCACCTAATTTACCCCAAATCATTTATGTTTAGATGGCAGAAGGAGAATCCAAACCAAACCATCTGGCTCTAGAGCCTGTACCTTTGTCTAGTAACCTGTAGGTCTGTCTATAAACCCATCAGGACAAAATCACCTTAAAAACTATAAAGCTTGTTAAACAACTGCACCCAAGTAGCTTCTATGTTTTTTTTTTTTTAATTTATATTAATCAGGAATAGGTAAAATTCAGAACATACTAATCAAAGATTTAATTCTCATAATGGCACCAAACAGTCTAAATATTTATCAGAGGCCGGGCATGGTGACTCACGCCTGTTATCCCAGCACTTTGGGAGGCTGATTGCGGGCAAATCACCAGGTCAGGAGTTTGAGACCAGCCTGGCCAACATGGTGAAACCCTGTCTCTACTAAAAATACAAAAAAAAAAAAATTAGCTGAGTGTGGTGGTGGGTGCCTGTAATCCTAGCTACTTGAGAGGCTGAGGCAGGAGAATCATTTGAAACTGGGAGATGGAGGTTGCAGTGAGCTGAGATCACACCATTGCACTCCAGCCTGGGCAACAGGGTGAGACTCTGTCTCAAAATAAATAAATAAATAAATATTTATCAGAATAGCAGCAAATTTGAGTTTTCTATTAAATAGTCTATTTTATGCATAGATTCAAAACCTAATAAACGGGACTTGAGTTATCCTCTAAAGTGGTGATCTATAAGTGTTCTATTATCCATAAATTCCTGATCCTGGCAATTTTTTTCTAGATAACTCCTTCCACTCCCTCAGCTTGAAAACTAGTTTTTCCTTGATGATGCCACCTTTCTTAAAACTTTCTGGGAGTCAGGTCAGAAGAAATACAGAAAGTCTCCAGGCTCCCACCATGTTCCCAGACCATTGCTCTGACTCTTTCACATGATCAACCCTCTCCTTAGAAACTTGTGCCACTTTGATCTCCAGGTTGAAGTCATCTTTCTCTTCCCTCGTTTAATGTTTATTCCACTTTCTGCCCCAAGTAAGCAGCAAGTAGGTTGTGTTCTAATCCTCAGGGTTCAGTCCAAGACAGTTAGGAGAATCCAGAAAACATCTTCCAAGATTGTGGTTCAGTACAAGTCACGCTGACTGACAGACAACCCAGCTGGGCAATCTTTCCACCTGAATGCAATCCATGTACAAATGCCCATACCTATGCCCAAATATGGCCCCCAAGCCATGTTAGGCATAACAAGCTTACATTTTAATGTGTGGTTGAGCGTAGTGGCTCACACCTGTAATCCCAGCACTTTGGGAAGATGAGGCAGGTGGATCGCTTGAGCCCAGGAGTTCAAGACCAGCTTGGGCAACATGGTGAAAGCTCATCTCTACAAAAAACCAGCTGGGTCCCAGCTACTCAGGAGGCTGAGTGGGAGGATTGCTTTAGCCTGGGAGGCAGAGGTTATAGTGAGCCAAGATCATTCCACTGTACTCCGGGCTGGGCAACAAAGCAAGACCTTGTCTTAAAAAATTTTTTTTAATTGCATGTAAAAAAATCTTAAAGTTTAAAGGGGAAAATTACATTACCACCAATTATCAAATTTTTACTAAACAGAACACACATCTCAGTCTGAAATCTCCGTACGTGGGTTCATTCCTGCACTTCAGGATTTTCACCAGAATTAAGGATATCTTCTAAAACAAAGGGAGGCGCTATCCTAAAAAGCAGAAACTACTTACCACCCCTAAAACTGCAGCTTTTCAATTTCTAAACTTTTAAAATCCATATTTATATCCAAATTCATATTATTATGAATAATGCTGCTATAAACATATGTATACATGCTTTCATTTCTCTTATACAGATACCAGGAATGGAATTGCTGGGTCATGTGGTGTATATTTCTTCTTAACTGAGCTTTAGTAGTTATTTAGCTATTTCATTTAAGTTGTCAAACTTAGCAGCCTATAGCTAGCCTTTAAATATCTGTAGTAATGCTCCTCTGTCATTCCTGAAGTTGGCAATTTTTGTCTTCTGTTTCTTGATCAGTGTGTTTGAATGTGAATTGTATTAATTGCCTTCAAGTAACCAGCTTTTAATTTCATCAATTTTCTTTATTTTCTTGTGCGTCTTTTATTTATCTTCTGCTACTATCTTTATCATTTCCCTCATACTGCTTACTCTGTTTAATTCACTCCTTTTTCAAGTTTCTTAAATGGCAGTCAGGTCAAAATATTTTTTAATTTTTCCTGTGATTTCTTCTTTAATTCTTTATGTTACTAAAGAGTGTGTTGTCATTTTCCAAGTATTTGGAGATTTTCCAGATACCTTTCTGTTGATTCCCATTTAAATCCCAGAGAACATGATCTCAAACCTTTTAAATTTATTAAGGCTTTTTATAGCCCATAATATAGTTCATCTTGTTGAATGTTCCATGCATATGTGAAAAGAATGAATATTCTACTGTTATTGGACAGAGTGTCCTATAAATATTGACTAGGTCAATTATTCTGGGAGGGAGTCTTGCAATCTAAAACTATAATTGTTAGTCAATTTCTTCTTTTAGTTTCTTCTGCTTCACATATTGAAGCTCTGTTATTATGTATATATTTAGTACTGTTGGGTCATCTCAACAAACTGACTGCTTTATTACTATGTATTTTTAAATACCAGCTAATATTTGTGGGCTGATATCTATTTGTCTGATACTTAAAGATTTCTTATATTTTTTTTTAATTTTCTTTGAGACAGAGTCTCACTCTATTGCCAGGCTGGAGTGCTATGGCACGATCTCAGCTCACTGCAACCACTAACTCCCTGGTTCAAGCAATTCTCCTCCCTCAGCCTCCCGAGTAGCTGGGATTACAGGCACCTGCCACCACACCCAGCTAATTTTTGTATTTTTAGTAGAGACAGGGTTTCACCATGTTGACCAGGATGGTCTCGATCTCATGACCTCATGATCTGCCCACCTTGGCCTCCCAAAGTGCTGGGATTACAGGCATGAGCCACCACGCCCAGCTATCTGATACTAATATTAATGATATTAATCATTTGCTTAATGATTGCATGGTATATTTTTCCATTCTTTTTCATTTAAACGATTTGGATTTTTACATTGATATTTAGAGTTTTTAGAGATGGTTTACCATTGGGTCCAATTAACTGGGCAAAGACAGAAGGCTGGGGAGGAGTTGCTCTCAGAGGAGACTGAGAAACAACTACCAATTAGACTGCAGGAGAATAGAATCAGGGTGTTACCAAAGTCAAGTGAGTAATTCTAGAAGAGAACATTCAGCAGGGACCAATGATACAGGAACATCAAGTAAGATGAAGACTGGAACTAGTCCATAGTCCATGTGAAGGTCGTGATGACTTTCATCAGACCAGTTTCAGGGCAAGGGTGAGGGCCGAAGTCAAACCATGGAGAGAAGAGCAACTGGGAGAAGGGAAGGCAGGAATAATGACAATTTTTAAATTGTGGGGGTATAGGTGGCAAGAAAGCAACACACAGAAGGAATGAGGGCCAAGGAAAGGGGTCAAAATTCCTGCTTTGTTTATTTCAAGATGGGAGATAATCTCTAAAGTTTATGGGCTGAGGGGAAAATATTAGAAAAAGAGTATTGCTATCCCCTAGGGCAGGAGAGTAGGAGATGGATGTGGCATCCTGTGGTGTTTGAGAAGGGGACAGGATGGGGATCTTGGGGTGGGAGTATTGGAGGTGTGTGTATGCACACACGTGCATGTTGGGGAAAGGGAACAGGATCCCAGGAGGGAGGGGACTAGGTTGGGTCATAGGTTGGGGGCACCTCGATGAGCAGAATTTGCATTGGACAAAAAGGACAGCTCTTCCTCAGTACAACTCCCACAGTGATGGATGAGAAAAGATGAGGAAAGTTGACAAAAGTGAGCAGAGAACACAGCTCTTAATAGCTGTTTCATAGGAAAAAATTAATTCTAAGAGAAAAGGGAGATTGGGAGGGGATTTAAAGAGAGTGGTGAAAGTTTGAAAGGAGAACTGATTATACAGTCCTTCCAAAAGACCATTCCTCACAGCCCTATTTGATTCAGATGCCCTGTTTAAGGTTCCAGGGGCCCTTTGAGCATACAACTGCCCAAACACTTATGTTGACTTTTGTTTTTTTCTTTCCAACTTTTATTTTAGGTTCAGGGGTCCATGAGCTGGTTTGTTACACAGATAAATTACATGTCACTGGGATTTGGTGTACAGATTGTTTCGCCACCCAGGTAATAAGCATGAGAACCAATAGGTAGATTTTTCAATCCTCACTCTCCCCCAACCCTCCACCCTCAAGTAGGCCCAAGTGTCTGTTGTTCCCTTCTTTGTGTCCATATGTACTCAACGTTAAGCTCCCACTTATAAGTGAGAACATGCAGTGTTTGGTTTTCTGTTCCTTCATTAATTCTAATTTCTAATCCTGCTTAGGATCATGGCCTCCAGCTCCCTCTATGCTGCTGCAAAGGACATGACCTCATTCTTTTTTATGACTGCATAGTATTCCATGGTGCGTATATACCACATTTTCTTTATCCAGTCCATCATTGATGAGCACTTACGTTGATTCCCTGGTCTTTGCTGTTGTGAATAGGCTTCATGTTGACGTCTAATCATCAATTTACTTGTCTGTCCCCCACATGATTACAAGCTTCTTTGGTTAGGGACTGTTTTGTAGGTGCACATCATAATGCCTAGAACTTAATATACTAGTACCAATAAAAATGTTTGCCTAATAAACAACAGAAAAATACTGTCAAGTAGTAGAGGCTCTATACCACTTGCTTGCTGGTTAATTCAGAATTTGAGGCTCTAACTTGGATTCTATAATCTAACAAACTTCCAAACTCCAGTATTTTATAATTCAGTGAATGAGGGATAAAAGGTCCTCAAATTTTAATTCACCACTGACTGCTCATGACTTTACAATAATAACAAATATCTACTTGCAGAGAGAACTACCAGCAGGAGCCTTAAAGACACCTGTAAAGTAGAAACAAAGTAAATAAAGGCAAGAAAGGGAAATATAAATTCAGCAAAATTTTGAGTTATAAATACTGGTTTTTTGTTTTTTTTTTTTTTAGAGAATGGGGCTTAAAATGAGAGTGTAGATTAAAGTTGGCATTTTAAATCCAATGTCCCTAAATTAAATTACCAGTATGTCAATTGTATGTCAAAGAACAGGACTGTTAAATAATGCACATTTCAATTCAAAGGCTTGCATCCAGATAAATTGGGCCATGAACTTACTATTAATGCCTCACTCATCTGTATTTCAACAGCAATGCCCTAGAGTATACAAATACATTTCTTTTTTTTCTTTCTTTCTTTCTTTTTTGAGACAGAGTCTCGCTCTGTCACCCAGGCTGGAGTGCAGTGGCACAATCTTGGCTCACTGCAACCTCTGCCTCTGGGTCCAAGTGATTCTCCTGCCTCAGCTTCCCCAGTACCTGGGATTACAGGCACTTGCCAACACACCTGGCTAATTTTTTGTATTTATAGTAGAGACAGGGTGTCACCATGTTGCTCAGGCTGGTTTCGAACTCCTGAGCTCAGGCAATCGGCCCGCCTTGGCTTCCCAAAGTGCTGAGATTACAGCATGAGCCACCACACCCAGCCTACAGATATGTTTCTAAATCACCTCGACTAAATACTGGAAACCCATACAGTATATACGGTACCTCTAACTAAGAAAAATAACTATACATTTTACTTTTGATAATATCACTCTCACTGCTCTCACTCTAAAATCCAATACATATTTTAACAACAATCTATAAATCTGCCCCAAGATGGTCAGTTCTTAGAAACACACATGACTAATGGCAGGACACATCACATGTAGGAACACTTTCGCCAGGGAAGAAATGAATCCTCCACTTTCGGAAATGTTCAGTGGTAGAAAGCACACTGGAATTATAATGCAAAGGATTTTGCTCTAACACCTGCTCATTGTGACGGTCACAGAGCTTCAGTTTCCTCACCTTTAAAATGAAGGGGTTGAACTAGAACAGCGTTCCTCAAGGAACGATCATTGAAAAAGTAGATCTAAAAATCAGTCCTAAAAAGGAAAAATAAAAAGGCTCCATGGTGAAATAAGATGAAGAAATGCTCTCACTATAGCAATGCACGGCAGGATCCAGGTGCTCCTCTATTCACAATGGTGCTACGTCCCAATAAACCCATCATAAGTTGAACAGATCATAAGCCAAAAACGCATTTAATACACCTACTTTTTTTTTTAGATGGAGTCTCACTCCATCACCCAGGCTGGCATGCAGTGAGTGACACAGTCATGGCTCACTGTAGCCTCAAATTCCCAGTCTCAGGCAATTCTTCTGCCTCCCCTTATCAAGTAGCTGGGACTGCAGGCATGTGCCACCACACCCAGCTAATTTTTTTTTTTAATTTTTAGTAAAGACAAGGTCTCATTGTATTAACCAGGCTGGTCTTGAACTCCTGGCCTCAAGCAATCCTCCCACCTCAGCCTCCTACAGTGCTAGGATTACAAGTGTGAGCCACCATGCCCAGCACACCAAACGTAGCCAACATCATAGCTTAACCCTCGCCTACCTTAATCATGCTCAGAACACTTACATTAGCCTACAGTTGGGCAAAATCATTTAACACAAAGCCTATTTGACAATAAAGTATTGGCTATCTCACGTAATGTATTGAATAAACTATTTTATATTGCCATATGTGTATCACTTCAGCATCTTCACAAAGTTGGAACATTATAGGCCAAACCCTCGTAAGTCAGAGACCATTTGTACCTGAGAATCTGACAGGTCCTTCAATGAAGAAAATTTTCTGGCTATGACCTGGGATTTCCCATAGTTATTTGACTACATAATCTTTGTCTCCCCTTACCTTTATTAAAATCTTAAAGTACTAGCAACATGTGAGATACCTTTCAAGAAACCATGACCTAAATAAGCCCTAGTATTTTAAGCTGTTTGTAATCTTTGATAAGTGAGTCAATAGGAAGCTAAAATATCCAAGTAAATGAAAGAGACATTAATGGTAGAAAATTAATCATATGACAATATGGTGAACTAGAAAGTGAATGGTCCTTCCATTAGAACACAGCTAGATTCTGGATATATTGCAACAATATTTTTAATACTCTGTTGAACACAAGAGAGAGTAGAGGGCTCTCCAGACAGGGTGAGGCAAAACTGAAACCAAACAGAGAGCAGTAATGTAGAGTTGCCCCTGTCACCACGGAATTGGAAGACGGAGCTTGAAGGTGTCTGACATGTTGAATCTGCAACACCCATTTTTTTTTATTATACTTTAAGTTCTAGGGTACATGGGCACAACATGCAGGTTTGTTACATATGTATACATGTGCCATGTTGGTGTGCTGCACCCATTAACTCATCATTTACATTAGCTATATCTCCTAATGCTATCCCTCCCCGTTCCCCCTACCCCATGACAGGCTCTAGTGTGTGATGTTCCCCTTCCTGTGTCCAAGTGTTCTCATTGTTCAATTCCCACCTATGAGTGAGAACACACGGTGTTTGGTTTTTTTGTCCTTGCAATAGTTTGCTGAGAATGATGGTTTCCAGCTTCATCCATATCCCCACAAAGGACATGAACTCATCATTTGTTATGGCTGAATAGTATTCCATGGTGTATATGTGCCACATTTTCTTAATCCAGTCTATCACTGATGAACATTTAGGTTGGTTCCAAGTCTTTGCTATTGTGAATAGTGCCGCAATAAACATACGTGTGCATGTGTTTATAGCAGCATGATTTATAATCCTTTGGGTACATACCCAGTAATGGGATGGCTGAGTCAAATGATATTTCTAGTTCTAGATCCTTGAAGAAATGCCACACTGTCTTCCACAATGGTTGAACTAGTTTACAGTCCCACCAACAGTGTAAAAGAGTTCCTATTTCTCCACATCCTCTCCAGCACCTGTTGTTTCCTGACTTTTTAATGATCGCCATTCTAACTGGTGTGAGATGGTATCTCCTTGTGGTTTTGATTTGCATTTCTCTGATGACCAGTGATGATGAGCATTTTTTCATGTGTCTGTTGGCTGCATAAATGTCTTCTTTTGAGAAGTGTCTGTTCCTATCCTTTGCCCACTTTGTGATGGGGTTTTTTTTCTTGTAAATTTGTTTGAGTTCTTTGTAGATTCTGGATATTAGCCCTTTGTCAGGTGGGTAGATTGCAAAAATTTTCTCCCATTCTGTAGGTTGCCTCTTCATTCTGATGGTAGTTTCTTTTGCTGTGCAGAAACTCTTTAGTTTAATTAGATCCCATTTGTCAATTTTGGCTTTTGTTGTCATTGCTTTCGGTGTTTTAGTCATGAAGGCCTGCCTTACAAGAGCTCCTGAAGGAAGCACTAAACATGGAAAGGAACAATCGGTACCAGCCACTGCAAAAACATGCCAAATTGTAAAGACCATCAATGCTAAGAAGAAACTTCATCAACTGGCGGGCAAAATAACCAGCTAACATCATAATGACAGAATCAAAATTCACACATAACAATATTAACCTTAAATGTTAACATTGGGCTAAATGCCCCAATTAAAAGACACAGACTGGCAAATTGGATAAAGAGTCAAGATTATCAGTGTGCTGTATTCAGAAGTCCCATCTCACGTGCAGACACACACATAGGCTCAAAATAAAGGGATGGAGGAAGACCTACCAAGCAAATGGAAAGCAAAAAAAGCAGGGGTTGTAATCCTAGTCTCGGATAAAACAGACTTTAAACCAACAAAGATCAAAAGAGACAAATAAGGCCATTACATAATGGTAAAGTGATCAATTCAACAAGAAGAGCTAACTATCCTAAATATATATGCACCCAATACAGGAGCACCCAGATTCATAAAGCAAGTCCTTAGAGACCTACAAAGAAACTTAGACTCCCACACAAGAATAATGGGAGACTTTAACACCCAATGTCAGTATTAGACAGATCAACGAGACAGAAGGTTAACAAGGATATACAAGACTTGAACTCAGCTCTGGCACAAGAGGACCTAATACACATCTAGAGAACTCTCCACCCCAAATCAACAGAATATACATTCTTCTCAGCACATCGCACTTATTCCAAAATTGACCACACAGTTGGAAGTAAAGCACTCCTCAGCAAATGTAAAAGAACAGAAATCACAACAAACTGTCTCTCAGACCACAGTGAAATCAAATTAGAACTCAGAATTAAGAAACTCACTCAAAACCACACAACTACATGGAAACTGAACAACCTGCTCCAGAATAACTACTGGGTAAATAAAGAAATGAAGGCAGAAATAAAGATGTTCTTTGAAACCAATGAGAACAAACACACAATGTACCCGAATCTCTGGGACACATTTAAAGCAGCGTGTAGAGGGAAATTTATAGCACTAAATGCCCACAAGAGAAAGCAGGAAAGATCTGAAATCAACACCCTAACATCACAACTAAAAGAACTAGAGAAGCAAGAGCAAACACATTCAAAAGCTAGCAGAAGGCGAGAAATAACTAAGATCAGAGCAGAATTGAAGGAGATAGAGACACAAAAAACCCTTCAAAAAAAAGTCAATGAATCCAGGAGCTGGTTTTTTGAAAAGATCAACAGAATTGATAGACTGCTAGCAAGACTAATAAAGAAGAAAAGAGAGAAGAATCACGGGGCGTGGTGGCTCACGCCTGTAATCCCAGCACTTTGGGAGGCCGAGGTGGGTGGATCACGAGGTCAGGAGATCAAGACCACGGTGAAACCCCGTCTCTACTAAAAATACAAAAAAATTAGCCAGGCATGGTGGCAGGCGCCTGTAGTCCCAGCTATTTGGGAGGCTGAGGCAGGAGAATGGCGTGAACCCGGGAGGTGGAGCTTGCAGTGAGCCGAGATCATGCCACTGTACTCCAGCCTGGGCGACAGAGCGAGACTCCCTCTCAAAAAAAGAAAAAAGAGAAGAATCAAAGAGATGCAACAAAAAAATGATAAAGGGGATATCACCACCGATCCCACAAAAAAACAAACTACCATGAGAGAATACTATAAACCCCTCTATGCAAATAAACTAGAAAATCTAGAAGAAATGGATAAATTCCTGGACACATACACCTCCCAAGACTAAACCAGGAAGAAGTTGAATCAGGGAATAGACCAATAACAGGCTCTGAAATTGAGGCAATAATTAATAGCCTACCATCCAAAAAAAGTCCAGGACCAGATGGATTCACAGCCAAATTCTACCAGAGGTACAAAGAGGAGCTGGTACCATTCCTTCTGAAACTATTACAATCAATTGAAAAAGAGGGAATCCTCCCTAACTCATTTTATGAGGCCAGCATCATCCTGATACCAAAGCCTGACAGAGACACAAAAAAAGAGAATTTTAGACCAATATCCCAGATGAACATCAATGTGAAAATCCTCAATAAAATACTGGCAAACCGAATCCAGCAGCACATCAAAAAGCGTATCCACCACGATCAAGTCAGCTTCATCTCTGGGATGCAAAGCTGGTTCAACATACGCAAATTAATAAACGTAATCCATCACATGAATAGAACTAACGACAAAAACCACATGATTATCTCAATAGATGCAGAAAAGGCCTTCGATAAAATTCAACAGCCCTTCATGCTAAAAGCTCTCAAACTAGGTATTGATGGAACGTATCTCAAAATAATAAGAGCTATTTAAGACAAACCCACAGCCAATATCATACTGAATGGGCAAAAACTGGAAGCATTCCCTTTGAAAACTGGCACAAGACAGGGATGCCCTCTTTTCACGCACGTCCGTGTGAAGAGACCACCAAACAGGCTTTGTGTGAGCAATAAAGCTTTTTAATCACCTGGGTGCAGGTGGGCTGAGTCCGAAAAGAGAGTTAGGGAAGGGAGATGGGGTGGGGCTGTTTTATAGGATGTGGGTAGGGAGTGGAAAATTACAGTCAAAGGGAGTTGTTCTCTGGCTGGCAGGGGTGGGGGTCACAAGGTGTTCAGTGGGGGAGCTTTTGAGCCAGGATGAGCCAGGAGAAGGAATTTCACAAGGTAATGTCATCAGTTAAGGCAGGAACAGGCCATTCTCACTTCTTTTGTGATTCTTCAGTTACTTCAGGCCATCTGGATGTATACATGCAGGTCACAGGGGATATGATGGCTTAGCTTGGGCTCAGAGGCCTGACACCTCTCTCACCACTCCTATTCAACATAGTGTTGGAAGTTCTGGACAGGACAATCAGGCAGGAGAAAGAAAGAAAGGGTATTCAATTAGGAAACGAGGAAGTCAAACTGTCCCTGTTTGCAGATGACATGATTGTGTATTTAGAAAACCCCACTGTCTCAGCCCAAAATCTCCTTAAGCTGATAAGCAACTTCAGCAAAGTCTCAGGATACAAAATAAATGTGCAAAAATCATAAGCATTCCTATACACCAATAGTAGACAAACAGAGAGCCAAATCATGAGTGAACTCACATTCACAATTGGACAGAGAATAAAATACCTAGGAATCCAACTTACAAGGGATTTGAAGGACCTCTTCAAGGAGAACTACAAACCACTGCTCAACGAAATAAAAGAGGACACAAACAAATGGAAGAACATTCCATGCTCATGGATAGGAAGAATCAATACCAGGAAAATGGCTATACTGCCCAAGGTAATTTATAGATTCAATGCCATCCCCATCAAGCTACCAATGACTTTCTTCACAGAATTGGAAAAAACTACTTTAAAGTTCATATGGAACCAAAAAAGAGCCCACATAGCCAAGACAATCCTAAGCAAAAAGAACAAAGCTGGAGGCATCATACTACCTGACTTCAAACTATACTACAAGGCTACAGTAACCAAAACAGCATGGTACTGGAACCAAAACAGAGAGATAGACCAATGGAACAGAACAGAGGCCTCAGAAATAACCACACATCTACAACCATCTGATCTTCGACAAATCTGACAAAAACAAGAAATGGGGAACGGATTCCCTATTTAATAAATGGTGCTGGGAAAACTGGCTATGTAGAAACTGAAACTGGCTATGTAGAAACTGAAACTGGCTATGTAGAAAACTGAAACTGGATCCCTTCCTTACACCTTATACAAAAATTAATTCAAGATGGATTAAAGACTTAAATGTTAGATCTAAAACCATAAAAACCATAGAAGAAAACTGAGGCAATACCATTGAGGACATAGGCATGGGCAAGGACTTTATGACTAAAACACCAAAAGCAATGGCAACAAAAGCCAAAATTGACAAATGGGATCTAATTAAACTAAAGAGCTTCTGCACAGCAAAAGAAACTACCATCAGAGTGAACAGGCAACCTACAGAATGGGAGAAAATTTTTGCAATCTACCCACCTGACAAAGGGCTAATATCCAGAATCTACAAAAAAACTTAAATTTACAAGAAAAAATCAAACAACTCCATCACAAAGTGGGCAAAGGATAGGAACAGACACTTCTCAAAAGAAGACATTTATGCAGCCAACAGACACATGAAAAAATGCTCATCATCACTGGTCATCAGAGAAATGCAACTCAAAACCACAATGAGATACCATCTCACACCACTTAGAATGGCAATCATTAAAAAGTCAGGAAACAACAGATGCTGGAGAGGATGTGGAGAAATAGGAACTCTTTTACACTGTTGGTGGGAGTGTAAATTAGTTCAACCACTGTGGAAGACAGTGTGGCAATTCCTCAAGGATTTAGAACTAGAAATACCATTTGACCCAGTGATCCCATTACTGGGTATATACCCAAAGGATTATAAATTATGCTACTATATAAAGACACATGCACGTGTGTGTTTATTGTGGCACTATTCACAATAGCAAAAACTTGGAACCAACCCAAATGTCCATCAATGATAGACTGGATTAAGAAAATGTGGCACATATATACCATGGAATACTATTCAGCCATAAAAAAATGATGAGTTCATGTCCTTTGTAGTGACGTGGATGAAGCTGGAAACCATCATTCTGAGCAAACTATCACAAGGACAGAAAACCAAACACTGCATGTTCTCACTCATAGGTGGGAACTGAACAATGAGAACACTTGGACACAGGGCGGGGAACATCACACACCAGGGCCTGTTGTGGGATGGGGGGCAGGGGGAGGGATAGCATTAGGGGATATACATAATGTAAATGACGAGTTAATGGGTGCAGCAAACCAACATGGCACATGTATACCTATGTAACAAACCTGCATGTTGTGCACATGTACCCTAGAACTTAAAGTATAATTTAAAAAAAAATTTAAAGAGCTGATGTCATAACAATATATTATCTGAAAACAATGGAACTTATTAATAAATCAAAAACAAATGTAAATGAAAAAATCCTCTTACAGGTGGAAATAAGCCTTGAGTCAAAATAAAATTAAAATGTTAAGATATTCAGAACTAAATAAAGTTTTACATACCAAAAATTTGGAGATGCGGCTTACAGCACTATATATTCATATTAGGAAAAAAGAAAAGACTTAAGTTTCCTGAGGTAAACATTCACCTCAAGAAATTTAGATCAGAATAATAAAGTCAAAGAAAGTAGAAAAGATAAAAATAAGAGTAAAAAGTAATAAAATAGAAAGCAAAGACAAAATTAAAAAGCCAAATATGGTTCTTAGAATGTGTGTGTGTATACATATATATATATACACATACATATATACATATATACATAAACATATACACACAATGTACAAATGTATCTATACGATATATATATAAAATTGATAAGCCTATATACTATTGCTCAAAGAAGAAAAAAGATTAAAAAGCACAAATAAAATTGGGAAAGAAAAAAGGGGCATAGCCATAGATTCACATGAGAGTAAAAGACCATATCAATGATACCCATAAATTTGAAAATATAAAACTGACCAGTTTCCAGAAAAGTGTAATTTTTTGGGTATATGGAACATTACTATGGTTCCGAAAGGCAGAGCTCCACAAAAAGTTACTCAAAAAAGTATTGCTCCCCGTTCATTCCTATGACCATATCCCCACTCCTCCATTCTTTCTACCTCATTCCCTTCTACTCCCTGTAGCTAATCAATCTCATTGTTTTTTTCCTTCCTGTGTTTTCTTATAGCCCTTTCTTAGATGAATCAACAAATCAGAGATCAGCAAATGAAAGCCTGAGGGCTGTATCTAACCTGCTGCCTATATTGTAAACCACGTTTGATTGGAACCCAGCCTCAGTACCCTTCCCTGTAGTATGGGCTGTGATGGCTTTCACACTACGACTGCAGTTGGGTAGTTTCCACCAAGAACATGTGATCTACAAAATCTAAAATATTTGCTGCCTGGCCCTTTCCAGAAAAAAAGTTAGCTAAACACTGTTCTAGATGCTCTTTTATCCTTTGCTTTTTAAATTTCATATATCCTGGAAATTATTCCATACCAGTTCACAGAGACATTCTTTATTCTTTTCTTCAGCTGCATAGCACGGCCATCTATGTGGATGCATCATGGCTTACTCGACCGCTCTCCTATACATGTGCATTCAGATTATTGCCGATAGTTTGCACGTACAGCCAACATTGTGAAGAATGATAATGTGGTATTACAGATCTTTTCTAAACTTCCCCCATACAATTTCTCATAAATATCCAGAAAGAAAACTAGTTTTCATTTGCTACACAAAAGCTGATTCGAAGCAGATTTTGAATAATTTTTTCTTTGTTGTTTCTTTAAGCTTTTATTTTGCCTCCTGGTTAAAACCTCAAAAATGAGGGCAGGATCAGGAAGAGAAATGTAACGTGGGCCATGCATAGGCTCCCCGGTATTGTTGTAGCCTTGTGAGGCCTCTGGGGGAATGGCCATGCACAGATGACAGGCGAGGTGTCATTTATATCCAATTCCAGTAGTAAAGAGAGTCCAGTGACACATCACTATTTTGAATGTTTCCCCATGTTTATGTTTTGATTGAGAAGGGAGTTCTCAGTGCATTGTTTGTGCTTCTGTTTTGATTACAAACAATGGATGGAAACTAACTGTGATAGAATACAATAAAACAAAAAAGAGGTAAATGCCTTGAGGTTAGGGACTATCTTTTCTGTTTTTTTCCTCCAATCTCTTGTATCACCTGATTCTACCCATAGTTGTGCTGTGCTCCTTAGAACTTAGTTATCACTTGTCTACATAAGTAGAAACTTCTCCTTTCTGGTTAGTTTGACATGTGAGTAACTTAGTGCCAAAAGAAAATCCTCACGTTGCTTGAATCTGTCTATATAGTATAGTCCTGATAACATTTTTAGAAACACTGATGTGGAAATAGAGACAAAGTGATACCCTTTATTTTTTGCATATATAAAACTTCTGGCTGGGCACCATGGCTCATGCCTGTAATCTCAGAACTTTGGGGGCCAAGGTGAGAGGACTGCTTGAGTCCAGAAATTCAAGAGCAGCCTGGGCAGCATGACAAAACTCTGTCTCTTCAAAAAATACGAAAATTAGCCAGATGTAGTGGCACACGCCTGTAGTCCCAGCTACTCGGGACGCTGAAGTGGGAGGATGGGTTAAGCCCAGGAGGTCAAGGCTGTGGTGAGCTGTGATTTTGTCACTGCACTCCAGCCTGGGTGACAGAGGGAGATGCTGTCTCATTTAAAAAAAAAAAAAAACTTAAAAAAATAAGATCATAAATGAGATTATTGCCATGAGTTAACCACAAAAAGTAAATGAAGAGAGTACATATAAATAATATTATGACAATCCAGAGGTTCCCTCCAACTAATCTCTCCTAAAAATAGCATTTCCACAGTTCTATTTTTTTAAATCACAAACCCAGCAAAGATTTTATTCTGTTAGCATAAGTGTGTGTTGGTGGGGGCTGGGGGATTCTCTGGTTTTAGTTGATCAGGCAAGCTGACAAGTATGACTGATGTCATAAAGCGAAGAACATTGGGAATCTACAAATCATGACTTTAATTAGATGAGTATTTCTAAAACTTATTGTTGGTTGAAAAAAAGATTTTGCCTCAATTATAAGACTTCACATGAAAATAGTCAAGATATGTTTGAAATTCATTTGTCTTTTGTGAAATCATGAGATCAAATCCATCAAACATTTTAATATCATATTTTTAATCAGAGGGAGAACAACTCAGTGTAAACAAGGACTTCAAAAACATGTACTTAAATAAGAGTTAGCAGATGTTCTATTTGTCCTTTTCTATGTCTAGCACTAGTGACTGCTTATTCATGAACTGTAATATGCCTAACATATGTCAGCTATATTATCTGTTCCATTCCATACTGTTAGCTAAATTTCTCATTCAGATCAAAATTTTCCTGAAAACATTTCAAATAATATTTTACCTGACATTGTTTAAAGGTGTTTGAGAACATCTTTTGCAGAATTCTCATGAGCTCAGGTTAATGGGCAGTACACTAACTCAAATCCCAGGAACCGTGGAGTTTAAACGTGCAGAGCTCTCCACAGAGAAGGGCCCAGGTCCAGCGTCTGGATGTGGCTCCAGGAGCTCCCCATGGGGGCAACTCATTGGGCTCCCTTGCATGCTACAGGCACATGCAATCCAATAAGAGCCTTCTGGGGAGGCTGTCTTCCTGACAGTGTTCAAAAAATGACATGTATCACATGCTGTGTTAGTTCATTTTGCATTGCTATAAAGGAATACCTGAGGCTGGGTAATTTATGAAGAGGTTTATTTGACTCACAGTTCTGCTGGCCACATAAGCATGGCACCAGCATCCATCAGCTCAGCTTCTGGTGAGGCCTCAGGAAGCTTTCACTCATGGCAGAAGGTGAAGGGAAGTCAGGCATGTCACATGGCAAGAGAGGGAACAAGAGAAAGTGGGGGAAGTCCCAGAGCTCCCAGAGTCTTTTAAATAACTAGCATTCACATGAACTAATAGAGTGAGAACTCATTCATTACCACAGGGAGGGTACCAAGCCATTCATGAGGGATCTGCCCACATGACACAAACACCTCCCACCAGGCCTTACTTCCAACATTGGGATCACATTTCAACATTCGATTTGGAGGAGACAAAACATCTAAACCATAGCACACAGTAAATGAGACCCTAGTACTTCACTCCTCCAAAAGCATTGCAGTGCCTACCATATGTCAGCCACTAGCTGAACTTTAGGAGAACATTTAAAAGACAATTTTTGCCTTTTATTAGTAAAGAAAAGAAAGGCTTTCAGACAATTTCATCACGGAATATACTATGTGAAGTAATGAAATTATGTGCATGTCCTAGAAGCAATCCAGAACAAGGTAGTAGCTGACTGCATCTGTGGCTGGTAGTGACAGAGTTGAATCAGTGGAGGAGTTACAAAATAAATCATACTAAAGTAAGCTCTAAAGAGAAAAATAGATCTAAGGCAACTAATTTTTCCTATTAGACTTTATAATCAAAGGACATTTAGTATCTCTAGGTTTTTGCCCTAAGGAGTAAGGCTGCTGCACTTACTAAAAGGGAAACAAACTTATTCATCACCTAAAGTTTTTTTTTGTTTCAGAGATGCTGGGAAAAGTTGTATCTAGATCTGACTCCTGGAATTATGTAATCTGAAAAAACTTGGACATTTTTCCCCAAGATTGTTTAATGCAAGCCTTAACTTCTTGTTAATCTGCAATACAGGAATATTTCTTTTTTTTTTTTTTTTTTTTGAGACGGAGTCTAGCTCTGTTGCCCAGGCTGGAGTGCAGTGGCGCGTGGTCTCTGCTCACTGCAAGCTCCGCCTCCCGGGTTCACGCCATTCTCCTGCCTCAGTCTCCCGAGTAGCTGGACTATAGGTGCCCGCCACCACACCCAGCTAATTTTTTGTTTTTTCTTTTTTTTTAGTAGAGACGTGGTTTCACCATGTTAGCCAGGATGGTCTCAATCTCCTGACCTCGTGATCCACCTGCCTCGGCCTCCCAAAGTGCTGGGATTACAGGAGTGAAACACCGTGCCCGGCCAGAATATTTCTTATAAGCTAAAGTTAAGGAAGGGAAGGGAAGGGAAGGGAAGGGAATGGGGGAGGGGGGAGGGGGAAGGGGCGAGGAAGGGGAAGGGAAGGGGGAAGGGAGGGGGGAAGGGAGGGGGGAAGGGAGGGGGAAGGGAGGGGGAAGGGAGGGGGGGGAAGGGAGGGGGAAGGGAGGGGGGAAGGGAGGGGGGAAGGGAGGGGGAAGGGAGGGGGGAAGGGAGGGGGAAGGGAGGGGGAAGGGAAGGGGGAAGGGAAGGGAAGGGGAAGGGAAGGGGGAAGGGAAGGGGAAGGGAAGGGGGAAGGGGGAAGAGAAGTGAAGAGAGAAGAGAAGGGGGAAGGGAAGGGGGAAGGGAAAGGAAGGAGGAAGAAAGAGAAGGGGGAAGGGAAGGGGGAAGGGAAAGGAAGGAGGAAGGGAAAGGAAGGGAGAAGAAAGGGAAGGGGAAAGGGAAGGGGGAAGAGAAGGGAAGGGGGAAGGAAAGGAGGAAGGGAAGGGGGAAGGAAAGGAGGAAGGGAAGGGGGAAGGCAGGGGAAGGCAAGGGAATGGGGGAGGGAGGGGAATGGGGAAGGGGAAGGGGAAAGGGGGAAGGGGAAAAGGGGGAAGGGAAGAGGGGAAGGAAGGGAAGAGGGGAAGGAAGGGAAGAGGGGAAGGAAGGGAAGAGGGGAAGGGAAGAGGGGAAGGGAAGAGGGGAAGGGAAGAGGGGATGGGGAAGGGAAGAGGGGAAGGGGGAAGGGAAGGAAAGGACAGGAAAGGAAGAAAGGTAAACAGATAATAGGACACTTGATCCCAGGAACTCCAGACCAGTCTTAACAACACAGATCGTGTCCTTACTCAAAATTTTCAAAATTAGCCAGGCATGGTGGCATGTGCCTGTGGTCCCAGCTACTCAAGAGGCTGAGGTGGGAGGATCACTTGAGCCCAGAAGGTTGAGCCTGCATGATCCTGTTACTGCACTCCAGCCTGGGCACCAGATCAAGACCCTGCCTCAAAAAATAATAATGTTTGACAATTTAGGTAATAAATAATGGTATTCCTTCACCCTAACCAACTCCCTGTCATATAGTTTAAGGAAATATGCTAGACAAATTACACGAGGAATTTTAATATGTCTATCTACTATTTTCTGTTTTAAATTCAAGAATACCATTTTATCAACCAAACATTTGTGATCATTATTTTCAATATATCTATATTTTTCCTTAATTCCAGATTAAGAGAAACTAAAGGCCAAATATTTGAAATACCATAGTTCATTACCAGAGAACACCATATACTTATAAATTTCATATCCTGCTCCTTGATTTTTTGAAGAATTTAGATCTTAAAAAATATTTATCCATTTTAGATAGAAGTCAGAGAATAGTTGATTGAGGAAGAAAGTGAAATGATCAGAAAAAGGCGTGAGGGAAATTTCTAGTGTGATGGAAATGCTTTATATCTTGTTTTAGGTGGTAATTACAAGCATGACTAAAACTGTCAAAATTCAGCAAACTGAACACAGAAGATCTTTGCCTTGTATTTTAGGTTAATTATTCCTCCACAGACAAAAATGTTTTTAAATCTTCTGTTCAAACTTCCAATTTCATAGATGCCTATACTTTTCCAAAGTAAATTTTATATCAATCATTTTTCTTTTTTCATCATCATTCTTGGTTGGTTTTTTAAAAATCACTCGTTTATCTTCCTCTTTCCATCCATATTGCCAATGGATTCACTCAAACTCTTTGTCGCTTTCCTTCTAGATTATCATGGCCAAAGTTTAAGAAAAACAAAGACCAGATCTGTGACCCTTAGATGAACCCTGGGTCTCCGTGGAAGTCTGATTCAGGCAGGGTGATTAGTCACAGTACTGCTTGCAGTCTACTGATTAGTTTTTCTGTCACCCTAATCAAATATAAGCTTATTTAATTCTTATAACAGCATCTTGAGATAGTACAATGACCAGTTTACTAAAAATTCAAATGCATTTGCTAATCTGGAAATTGAATGTAGGGGGGAAAAGCTACCTTTTTTATAGTCATCTGGTTTACTTGAATCATCTCTGACCATTAGTTTTCTGGGGCTTTTTCTCTATTATTGGCCCAGAGGGTGAAATGTGTAACACAACGACAAACTTCCCTACAGCTAACAAACCCACAACCAATAAGACCAAAAAATGTAGAAGTCTCAGTAGTTCTTGAAAACATAATAGCAAATCAACTGTGTCGAGTTCAAGGAAATTAAGGAAGAAAAAAAAAAACACAGCAGCCAAATGGATGAAAATCTCAATTCATTTTCAAAAAAGAAGTAAAAGAATAAAGTAGAAAATATAAATACTATTCTATTCTCAGCTCTGAAACACCTAAAGAAGTTTTATAGATAGCTAATCTGATCTTCAGAAATTGTAGTCAGTGTTTGTAATTAACATCAGTCTATAAAAGTTCTGAACAGGAGAATGTGAGATGGTTAAAAACTCATGGAAATAAAAGGAAGTGTTCTGCCTTTTAGTGTAAAAAATAAATAATTTGTGAAAAACAAATGAGCATACGCTGTGGAGATCTAAAAAAAAGACTGTGATCCTTAAAAATCTACGATTTTAGAATTGAAATACAACAGCTTTCTAGAGTTGAAATATGACAGCATTTCTGTAAGCCATTATAGCAGGTAAAGGCTATTGGCTCTATAGGCTAAGCATGTCTTCATAAGCTGTCAGTCACAGCAGAGACCACTATTTCATGCCCCTCCTCAGTGAGTCCTTTTGTAAGTCAGCTAACAATCTCCTAATTTACTTTTGAAATAACACAAAGCTGATTCAAATAACTCTGTAATATTGGATTAACCAACGTGCTGTGGGAATTCAGAGGAAATAGTGATTCATTCTAATTCAGGTGGAGGGCAGGAAATTACAGAATATTACCACAGGGTGGCTTTTATGCAGTTCTTCAAAGATAGGCAAATCTGAGAACTATTGTCTTGCTTATGCAACACATATGCATAGAAAAATTACAAAATGTGGATCCTCAGAAATAAAATCCATAGTCCTATGGAAAACAACCCTAATTTCACTACTTAGAAAAAAAGTGCTTCTATATGCAGAGATATGCAAATTTATAATAAACATGCCGTTTTCTCTGTGTGTGTGTGTGTGCACGCGCATGTAGAGAGGGAGAGATGGGATCTCACTATGTTGCCCAGGCGACACACCTGGCCTAAATATGCAGTTTCCTGACACATTTCTTATAATATGTTGTGAACATTTTTGCATCTTTCTGGTATTTACTTTCGGGTGATAATATATCCTTATATGTTTATATCTTAAATTAGCCAGATCTCATTTTGTAGACATTTTCTTTCCAGTTGTTTGTTGGTATAGACATATAAGATGTGTTAAAATATCCTTCAACAATATATATCTTTGAGTACTTAGATTATATCTTTGAATATTCATCAGATTATTATTATTATTTTATTTTATTTGAGATACAGTCTTTCTCTGTAGCCCAGGCTGGAGTGCAGTGGTGTGATCTTGGCTCACTGCAACCTCTGCCTCCCAAGTTCAAGCTATTCTCCTGTCTCAGCCTCCCAAGTAGCTAGGACTACAGGTGCGCCTGGCTAATTTTTGTATTTTTAGCAGAGATGGGGTTTCATCATGTTGGCCAGGCTGGTCTCGAACTCCTGACCTCATGATCCGCCAACCTCAGCCTCCTGAAGTGCTGAGATTACAGACGTGAGCCACCGTGCCCGGCCTATCAGATTATCTTTTAGGAGGAATCCCTAGAAGTGGATTTGCTGAGGGCCAACACCAGAGTTACCAATGTTCTCTTTTCTCTAAAATCTATTAACTTGTTCCGAGTATATCACTTTCTTCATGACATGTCACTGTCCAGCTACCACACCATTTCTCTGTTCCGTTTTCAAGCAGAATAACCCTAGGTGTTTAAAGAATCTCCAATTCTTCTCCTTTCCCTCTTAAAACCATTCTAATCAGGCTTTCCCCCCAGCCACTCCATCAAAACTCGTCTTGTCCAGATAACCAACCATCATGCCCCCCCACATATATACACATACTCACAATGTGTTAAATCCAATATTAAATCTCATTCATCATCTTACTTGATCAGACAGTAACTTTTGAGACAGATGATCATTTTCCCCTTCCAGATACATTTTCTCACTCGGATTCCAGGACACCACACACTCTTGGTTTCCCTTTCAGCTCACTGGACACTCACTCTGCCTCCTCATCCTATTGACCCACATTCTCTGGGTGATCTCATTAAGTCTCCTAGCTTTAAAAACCATCTCCTTGCCTATAAGTTCCAACTAGTGTCTCTTGTCTAGTCCTCACCCTTAAACTAAAACACAAATATCCAAACTTATACACACTGAAAACTTACCATATCTATTACCAACTCCTGATCTTTATTCCTCCTCCTGCTTTAAAAAACAAAACCCCACCCCAGTCTTTCCCTTCTCTGTAAATAACAATGGCCATCCCTGCAGCTGCTCAAGCCTAAGACCTTAGAATTATTCTAAATCATTCTTTATCTTACACCACCTTCAGTTTTTCAAGAAATCTTATTGTCTCTATCCCTAAAACATATTTAGAATCTAGACTCTCACCACTTTAGACGCAGGATGTTTTTTTGACCCCTTTGTGGGACTCATGACAGGGGTGTCCATTTACTCAGCCCACCCCGTTTGGTCCCTCGTGGGAGGGACCATGTAGGCAAGCAAGTGCAGGAACTGGCCAGCCACTTTAGTGCCAGCAGTACCAAACCTCAAGGCCCCAGAGGGCATGTTGCAATGCTCTCTTAGCTCCACCATCTGCAGACAGCAGTGTGTTATCAGCTCAGTGGGCCCTTTGCCTTGTCACATGGGGTGGCTGCCTTTCACCAGCCAGGGCAAAGGGCCAGTGTGACAGTCTTTTTGGGTACCTTCACTTGGTGGGTCCTGAATTCTTGTCCAGTGCCCAAGAAGAATGAGGTCACACAGACCAAATGAAGGATAGGGAAAGTGAAGAATTTTATTGAGCAGTAAAAGGGGTTCTCAGTAAAGAGAAGAGCTGGAAAGGCGATGGGAAGGGCAGGTCACTCTCCCCTGAAGTCAAGTTGCCTCTCTTAACATCCAGCCATTGTCTCTGAAGTCAAGTGACCTCTCAATGTCCAGCTGTTTCTCCTCTCTACCAGCTGAGTCTGGGGTCTTTATAGGCACAGGATCAGGGGAGCAGACCACAGGTAGTTTTGGAAAAGGCAACATTCGATTGGTAAAAAGACATTCTTCAGAAAGAACTAATCAGGAGAGAGCAGGCAAACAGGAAGAGAAGTTCTCACTTTGAGCCACGGGTTTCAGGTTTTTGGGCTTGAAGCTGGGGCTTTGCAAGGGACCTGCCCATGTCTGCCTAGTTTCTCTGCCTCCTGTCTCCATCACTTTTACTGCTCCTACTCTGGTCTGGTATTCCTTTCCTGAATTATTAAGAGCCCCTAACTAGTCTCCCTGCATTTGCCCTTAATCCCTATATCTAGTTACAACACAGAGGCCTGAGTGATCCTTTTAAAATGGAAGTCAGGGCCGGATGTGGTGGCTCGTGCCCGTAATCCCAGCACTTTGGGAGGCTGAGGTGGACAGATCACGAGGTCAGGAGATGGAGACCATCCTGGCTAACACGGTGAAACCCCATCTCCACTAAAAATACAAAAAAATTAGCAGGGCATGGTGGCAGGTGCCGGTAGTCCCTGCTACTCAAGAGGCTGAGGCAAGAGAATGGCGTGAACCGGGGAGGCGGAGCTTGCAGTGAGCCAAGATCGTGCCACTGCACTCCAGTCTGGACGACACAGCAAGACTCTGTCTCAAAAAAAAAAAAACAAAAAAAAAACAAGGAAGTCAGATCTTACCACTCCTCTGCTCAAAACTCTGTATAGCTCCTCCATTTCACTTAGAGTAAAAGCCAAAATTCTCCCAATGCTCTATAAACCCTGAACTCAATGTTACCTTCTGACCCCCCACAGATCCTCTTTGATTTCATCCTCTACGTTTTTTCTCCTAGTTCACTGCTCCAGCCCACCCAGACCTACTAGCCATTTGGTGAAGGAACCATGCATGTGCCTGCTTCAGGGCCTTTGCACTGGCTGTTCCCTGGGTCTGCAATGTTTTTTCATCCAATATCTTCATAGCTCGGTCCCTTGCTGCCTTCAGGTCTTTGCTCAAATACCACTTTACCTCTGAGGTTCTAAGTGATGTCCTCTTTTCAAAGGGCCTCCTCCCTTCAATGTTTACTGTCCATTTTCTGCTTTTTTCCCATAATATTTCTCTTCTTCTGATACATTTTTTTATTTGTGCAATTTGTTATTTTTTAGGACCCCAAAATGTATTCATAAGTGCAGGAATTTTTCTCTAATTTGTTCGATACTGGAAGACAGGCAATGTTACAGATACATATTTAATGCTTTTAATGCAGACCTCCAATTTGCTTCTAAAGAAATGAAGGTACAGTGTTTAAATAAGTAGACAAGGTGGAGAAGGATGGCTCATGTTGAGGCCACAGTATTGACAAAGCCACTGAAATGCAAGAAAGCAAAATGGGGCACTGGATGCCAGGTGTTTCTGATGTATCAAGGGTGGGATACAGGATCTATTTAAAATAGGAACACATAAATGGAACAAGGCAATATTTTAATGGAAAGCACAAAATCAGCTTACTCCACAATAAGAAGAAGATGAAATGAAATGAAAAGAGTTCCACACGAGGATACTGACTGAGGTACTGGGACACTTAATGAAAACTTTCACCATAAAAAGTTGACAAAGTACTAAATTCTGTTTGGGAAGGCAGCTGTCTTTGAAAAGGTAAGAAGTCTATGGCCATACCACCCTGAACGCGCTGGATCTCATCTGAAAAGGTAATGAAAACTATGGTTTCTCCCAAGAAAATTGCACATATCTACAAAGTTTGGAGAGTCTACCACCTCCTGAAACCTATGCATGAACCACCACAGGCCAGTCCTTAAGAATCTCAATCAAGATTAAAAAAAGAATCCTGGTTAAGAAATATTATTTCAGCATGATAATCACTTGTACAGAAATGATGCTTAGATAAGGATGTGGGTGATTGTAACACTGAGTTATAATATTTTGCATAGATCTTTGTTTTTTTTCTTTTTAAATTGCTTGGACTTCTCTATAACAATTGTGCAAATCTTTGAAGCTGAAGTTTATTCTACTTAAAGAGAATTCAACCACCATATCTTAAATGTTAAATAATATGTAGAATCAAGTATCCCAAAATCAACTCAGTGAACATTCAAATTGAAAACTCCTTGTTTTAAGCTTGATATCAATAACTTTATGAAGTTCACAAGATAATCAGAAGGAAGACTATTTAGGTACTGGTAATTCGATTTTTTAAAAAATTGAAATTGGCAAACATTCCATCCAAACAATCTAAGCTATGGTCTGTCTTCTGTACAACTTTATCACTAGGCATCTTTCATCTGAATAATTCAGTAAAATATTAATAATGAGTCTTTGCTTTTCTACCAAATATCCCTTCTCTCTGTAAAACAGAATCCAGAAATAATTAGTGGGAAATGCGGCTTGAGTAGTTTTCCTTGGTCAGATAGGTCTCTAGAGAGAGGTGTGGTAAGCAAAGGGAAAGGGTCTTACTTACGTCCTAAATATAAACAGCTCTTTATTCACTGAGGCCATTCTTTGCACTGTAGTAATGCTGGTGCAGAAAACTCTCTTGTCTGAAATCTATTCCATATCTGATATCTGATGCCAACCCCTATAGTGATAAAGGCCACAGACAGAAATCCAGAGGCACCGAATCTAAACAGTCAGTCCTGAGAGGTCTCTCTGGTTGTTTTCCCTGTTGCCATTCATCAGAGGACGAGTTTACCAACAGCCATCAGCCAAGCACATCCAAACTGGATCCAGGCCAAGAGCAAGCAGCATTGTTGAAATCTGGGCAGCAAGGTGGAAGGGTGGCCAGGGCATCAGCTGGATGAAAACATGCGGGGACTGCTGGGCAGCAGCTGGAAGAAGTTTGGACATGCTGGCCGGGGGACATATGAGTGGTTAACCAGCGAGCCCAGCCTGCCTCTCCTGGAGACCCAGCTGCAGGTCTGTACTTATGACTTCAGTCTTTTCTTCCCCAAGGCATCTTCATCAGTTTTAAAATCCATAATATCTATGGTTTTAGGATCTTAAAATGTAGTGGCAGCATTTTGTCTTACAGCTATAACAAAGATAGGAATTCACTGATTGGCTTGGTCTAAAGGGAATAAATTGAAAGTTGTTATTTTTGGACAAGGATACATTCAAGTAAAACTTGGCACAACTGTATCCTAAGAACACTTGATATCTGAAATACGTTGAAGAACACCTGAAAGCAGCAGTCAACAGAGGTGTTACAACAGAAATGCCTCAGTGTTACAACTTTGTTCTTTGCTCAGTAAGCAATGTCTACATATACAAAAATAAGAGCCTCTCTTTGGTCCTGGCTGTGTATTAACCACTGTTTTTAAGTGTTAGCAGAAACCATGCATCTTACTTCAGGTAAGACAGCAGGGGGTTAAAGAGATTTTGTCTCTCACTAAGAAATGCAGCAGCTGCTTTTGCTTTGTCTGGGAAATCACCAGTGCAGTCTCCGTAGGAAGCAGCACTAAGAACAAATATTTGTACAAACCTAAAACCTAAGAATTAATTTTATAATCAGAGGAGAAATGAGTGACACCACCGACAGCACAAGAAAGAAGGAAATCAAACTATTTTCTTGCTTTCTGGAAGACCAACTGGTGAGATTAGTATTTAAGTTCTCCAAAACCACATTTTACAGAAAAAATACATAACTATATATTGATGTGGATATTGAGATATCCTTTAGCAGTTACACCTTTAATTGGACATTTCTTTAAAACCACATTTTACAGAAAAAATACATAAATATATATTGATGTGGATATTGAGATATCCTTTAGCAGTTACACCTTTAATTGGACATTTCTTTAAAACATCCCCTGAACAACAAATCTCTTTAGCCAATATAAATGTCAGAGAAACATTAAAACTTAAAAAATAACTTTGAGGCGGGTAAGCAAGACATCCTTTCCACATTAAAAAAAAATCCAACAATTTTAAGCAACATACCATAAATTAATTAATCTCTTTAAGTAGAATAAACTTCAGCTTCAAAGATTTGCACAATTGTTATAGAGAAGTCCAAGCAATTTAAAAAGAAAAAAAACAAAGATCTATGCAAAATATTATAACTCAGTGTTACAATCACCCACATCCTTATCTAAGCATCATTTCTGTACAAGTGATTATCATGCTGAAATAATGAATATGAATTTTTCCGATAGCGCTGGGCCTCTCTTAACTGGAAAAGTCCTTTGTCTCAAGAAATTGTCCTAGTTTGCTGTATAAAAGTCTTCTAATGCCACTTGCTATGTGGACAAATTTAACTCAGCCAGTGGAATAACTGATTACAGCAGGGACTGTGGTATTTCTCATTTCCCAAATTTTTGCAACTAGTATTGAGAAAACCTTAAGTAGCATAATTATAAACAAAGGGTCTATTACATAAAACCTTTTAAATAGAACATTAAGTATCTCTATATTCTATGCATACTGACTTTCTATGATATAATAGAGAATTTAAAATGTATGGCCACAACTGATCAGAAACTGTTATCATCCATATTATTGATAGAGAATGAAATAAAAATAGATTATGAGAAATGGTCCATGCTTATCAGGGTTTAAGTATTAAAAGAGATAATAGCCAAAGCTATTATTGAATTATTAAGCTAGTATAAGCGATTAAGCTATTATTTAATCATTAAAAATGTTAAAACATTTTTTGGTGATTCATCTAGAAAGAAAAAGCAAATTATAGTTGAAATGTTCTTACTCCAACTTGATTTCTTAATAATTATAGCAAATTTATGAGTTCATCTACTCTTACAGTTTTTGTAATCAAAGTCCTTATTATGTCACAACATTTTAAGTTAATAATTCTGATATCAAATTAGATTTTATGTAAGAAAACAGAAGGAATTTAGTTTAGAAATTTAACAATCATATATAAAACATGAGACTTTTGAAAATATGTATTTATTAAAATATAAATTTAGTTATGCCAGATTTTATTTTCTAGCCACACCAATAAATTTCTAGATTTCTCTGATTATCTTTAGTATTTTAGGTTTAGTAAACTTGACTGCTCGAGTCACTGAGATATAAATATATAAGTACTATCACCAAGTGCTTTATGCACTTTAATTCATTTACTTCTCATGCTAACCCTTGATAACGGATGTTATTAATTCCATTTTATAGAAGAGAAAGCCTAGGCCCAGAGAAGGCAAGTGAACAGTCCATAGTCACACAGGTGTTAGAACATTATAGGAATTCAAACACAGAGCTGTCAACCCCCAAAGATGATGCTCTGCTTCTCAAGAACACTATTTTTATGTTCTTTAAGCTAAAATATCTTAATTCATATCTAACCAAGGACAAAATATCTGGAAATATAAATATTAAATAAACCATCTAATTTCAAGTCAAAACCACACATACAGTTATGAAGTCTTTAGGAAATAACAAAAGATTATACAAACATCTAGCATTATAAAATGCTGGCTAGGGCTGGGTGCAGTGGCTCATGCCTGTAATCCCAGCACTTTGGGAGGCTGAGGGGGGCAGATCATGAGGGCAGGAGATCGAGACCATCCTGGCTAACACGGTGAAACCCTGTCTGTACTAAAAATACAAAAAATTAGCCGGGCATGGTGGCAGGTGCCTGTAGTCCCAGCTACTTGGGAGGCTGAGGCAGGAGAATGGGGTGAACCCGGGAAGTGGAGCTTGCAGTGAGCCGAGATTGGGCCACTGCACCGCAGTCTGGGCGACAGAGTGAGACTCCGTCTCTAAATAAGTAAATAAATAAATAAATAAATAAAATGCAGGCTAGATAAACCAGTCTCCTAAGAGGTCATGACCAGCAAAACATGTGTCCGTTCCACCAAAATCAAGGAGTGAACCTCATCTCTCATAGTTTATTAGGATTTTTTTTTCTTTTTTTTTTCTTTTTTTTTTTTTTTGAGATGGAGTCTCACTTTGTCACCCAGGCTGGAGTGAAGTGGCACGATCTCAGCTCACTGCAAGCTCTGCCTCCTGGGTTCAAATGATTCTCTTGCCTCAGCCTCCCCAGTAGCTAGGATTACAGGTGCCCACCACCACGCCCTGCTAATTTTTTTTGTACTTTTAGTAGAGACGGGGTTTTACCATGTTGGCCAGGCTGGTTTCAAACTCCTGACCTCAGGTGATCCTCCCACCTCAGCTTCCCAAAGTCCTGGGATTACAGGCGTGAGCCACTGAGCCTGGCCTAGGTTTTCTTTTAAATAAGTAAGGAGCTTAATATTCTGTTTGCTTATTTTAAACATGAATTATAAGGCTTTAAAATATTTTATTTTCCTCCATAGTAGATACTAACATTTACACTTGTTACTATATGCTTTATAAAAGAGAGAAACTTTTTAATACTTCATTTTTTCTTAGTAGCCTTATTAAAGGCAATCTCTGTGCAATTAGGAACAGTATTTTTTTTTAACGTTGCTTTTCTACTTTGCTGTTTAAGCATCATTTCATGCCTATTGTATTATTTATGCCATCAGGAGCCATTATCATTTCTGTGAGCTAATATTATAAAATCGATACCTTTTAGGTTCCCCAAGAATTTATCTGTAATTCTTTGTCTTTAAAAAGGTAAAATGTTTTCATATTTATCCTACAAGTTTTACAAAAACAAATTTAAAGAATTTTAAAAATCTCATTCATCATAAGCACCATCAAATCCAAATTCAGTTATTTACATTTGACATGCATGTAATATTTACATGCGATATGAACACATAACAAGATTTTGTTCCAGAATTAGAGAACTTAAGTGGGTCCCACATGATCCGTTAGTGGCAATAAATCATAATTGGTCTCATTCTAAATAAAATAAGTACATAAATAGTAAGAATTTTCATTCAAGAAAATGAATAGTGGACCTACCAACTAAAATTTATTTCACTATTTTTAGTTTGTGGAAATTTTGTAAGATCTCATCAACGTGTACTTTTTGACATTCTGAATTCACACTTTATTGTGTAAATTAACATTATTTCATATAGGCTCAAGCTCACTGGCATAAGAAAATGATAGTGACTTTTAGAGTGTGTAATAATGGAAAGAAGAATGAAAGATGAGAGGGAACTTCAGGGCCTTAGAAATGCGAGGGCTTGGCCGGGTGCAGTGGCTCACGCCTATAATCCCAGCACTTTGGGAGGCCAAGGCAGGTGGATCACTTGAGGTCAGGAGTTTGAGACCAGTCTGGCCAACATGATGAAACACTGTCTCTACTAAAAATACAAAAATTAGCCGAGTGTGGTGGTGCTTGCCTGTAATGCCAGCTACTCGGGAGGCTGAGGCAGGAGAATTGCTTGAACCCTGGGGACGGAGGTTGTAGTGAGCCGAGATTGTGCCATTGCACTCCAGCCTGGGTGACAGAGCAAGACTGTGTCTCAAAAAAAAAAAAAAAGAAAAGAAAAAGAAAAAAAAAAGAAATGCAAGGCCTTCTTTCCACATCTCCTAACTAGGCTTCCTTCCCTAACTCCAGGGCACCCAGGGGGTGAGCTCCACCCAGGAGGATGTGGAGCCCTTCCTGTGTATCCTTCTGCCGGCCACCATCCTGCTCTTCCTGGCGTTTCTGCTGTTGTTCCTGTACCGCCGCTGCAAGTCCCCGCCATCCCAGGGGCAGGTGTTCAGCACTGACCTACCAGAGCACACACCTGCAGGAGCGGTGACAGACCTCCTGCCTGGCCTGGCCTGGAGCAGTGAGGACTTCCCCTACTCCCCACTGCCTCTGGAGGCCACCCTCCCCTCCCAGTGTTTACCGCCCTCCTACGAAGAGGCCACCAGAAATCCTCCTGGGGAGGAGGCCCAGGGATGCAGTCCTTCAGTATGAAAAGGGCTCACCTGGACTGGAAGAGCAAAAATAAACTGCTCTTGGGAATCATATAAAACATAGCTCTCTACCTTTAATAGAGCACCCATGAGAAGAGGGAGAAGGGCCCCTAGACCCAAGAAGCTGCTATTCATTGGCCAACCTCTGCCAATGGGGCACTTCAGGCTGAGGGCAAAGCTTGACAAATGCCAATCTAGTTAACCTATCTTCACATTCCTTAGTGGAAAGTTTCCCAGGTTCTTCTACAGATGACTGCACTCTCCTAAAATGTATAACACTCCTGAGAAAAAAAGGAAAGTTCTATGTGAGTTGAAAAAAAAACAAACACTGAATTACTTATGAGCACAGGGACGGGCTCTGAAGGGCAAGAAAAAAAAATCTGGACCAGCCAAAGGTAACTACTTTTGCTACCAAATAGAACTTTTCTTCCCACACCAGTTTTTCAGGGTTTCATGGTTTGTTTCACTTCTCTATGAATGCTCCAAGATACAGAGAGTTCTAGAAGGAGTAAAAGACATCTCTAGAGCTGCAGGGGATAGTTGTGTTGTAAATAACGGTGAAATATATTACAGTATTAGCAATGAATGTATAGCTATTTGCGAGCATTTTAGTTAAAAAATAATAATAAAGCTGTCCAAAGTTATCTTCTTTGTAGTGTCACCTTGCTTATTTGACCTCTGATTTGCTTCCTCGAATTGGGGAGGGATGTGGCTTAGTGACATGGGAATGTCTCATACTAGGATATCATCTGACAGTGCTGTGGCAAAAGAGAGCTTCTGCTATAATACATTATCTTATTAGATATCACTCGTATTATATAACACCACCATATAATAAGTCTTGTATAGCACTGTGACAGAATCTGTAGGCTTCACCAAGCAACAATGACAGTAGAAATCAGGTTAACGTTGGAAAGGAAAGGTCAATATTTTGGATTACATGGTAAAGAAAAAACCATTAGTTCCAATAGGGACCTTATAGCCACATAGTTCAAATTCTTGCTTTATAGACATCAAAGCTAGAGCTTAGAGAGGTTAAGTGACTTGTCCAACGTAACATACCTCATAAGAGGCAGAGCCAAGAACAGAAGCCTGGCCTCTCTGTCCTGAGCAGAAGCATCTTCCACTGTGCCAGATGTTCTCCCCAGAAAATTGCAAAGGTCGAATTTCAGCCCAGGCTCCTGGAGGATCAGGGCTCTCAGAAGGATTAGCACAGTTGAGAGTGGAATTGATAATGATACAAGATCTCCCTCTGTGATTTTTCTTTTTCTTTCTTGAGATAGGGTCTTGCTCTGTCACCCAGGCTGGAGTGCAGTGGCACAAATATGGCTAACTGCTGCCTTGACCTCCTGGGCTCAAGTGATCCTCCCACTTCAGCCCCTTGAGAGGCTGGGACCATAGGTGTGCACCACCATGCTCAGCTAATTTTTTATTTTTTATTTTTATAGAGACAGGATCTTGCC
This sequence comes from Nomascus leucogenys, assembly GCF_006542625.1. Taxonomy (NCBI): domain Eukaryota; kingdom Metazoa; phylum Chordata; class Mammalia; order Primates; family Hylobatidae; genus Nomascus; species Nomascus leucogenys. The sequence goes on from NC_044383.1 coordinate 124,509,332, forward strand.
TTCTTGCCCAGGCTAGTCTTAAACTCTTAGGCTCAAGCAGTCCTCCCGTCTCAGCCTCCCAAAGTGCTAGAATTACAGGTGTGAGCCACCACGCCTGGCCTCCTCAGTGGTTTTTCAAGTAAGGAGACATAGGTGGGTATTACCACTTGGGAGGTACATCAAAATACCCATGGAGGTGACAAGGGAAAGCAGGAAGTGACATGTATAGTCTTAAACTCTTATCCAATGCTAGAATATTCTTGAAAACAATTTTTATTATTTTCACAATGCAAAATTCAAAACTAGACATTGTTTGATGGTTCAAAATGAACAAAAAATGGTGGCTTAAAAAAATCGTTTTGGGGCCAGGCATGGTGGCTCACACCTGTAATTCTGGCATTTGGGGAGGCTGAGGTGGGAGGATCTCCTGCCTGGGCAACACAGTGAGACACCATTTCTCCAAAAAAAAAAAAAAAAATTAGCTGGGTGTGGTGGTGCATACCTGTGGTCTCACCTACTTGAGAGGCTGAGGTGGGAGGATTGCTTGGGCCCAGGATGTTGAAGCTGCAATGGGCTGTGATCGTGTCATGCACTCTAGTTAGTGTAGGTGACAGAACTAGCCCCTGTCTCAAAAAAAAAAGTCATTTTAGCATGAACATTTTTATACTAGATATGCAATGTGGTAAAGTTTAAAACAAAGCCAAAAATAGAATACTTTTTAAAATGTAACCTCACAGAAATAACAGTTGTGGTTTTGAAGACTAAAGCAAAATATAATCTATTTAGGTGAAAATCAATAGGTTTTCTTTTAGGGAAATGGTACTGACCAATTCTCTAGTGTTATTTAAAGGAAATAAACAAATGGAAATTCAAGAAACTCAGCACACAGCCTTCTTCAGATTTTTTTTTGTTGTTGTTACAGAGTCTCGCTCTGTCACCCAGGCTGGAGTGCAATGGCGTGAGCTGGGCTTACTGCAACCTCTGCCTCCCAGGTTCAAGTGATTCTCCTGCCTCAGCCTCCCAAGTAGCTGGAATTACAGGTGCGCACCATCACGCCCAGCTAATTTTTGTGTTTTTAGTAGAGATGGGGTTTCACCATGTTGACCAGGTTGGTCTGAAACTCCTGACCTGACCACCCACCTCAGTCTCCCAAAGTGCTAGGATTACAGGCATGAGCCACCATGCCTGGCCCACAATTTTTTTTAATCCCAAGAATCTAGTTCTGTGAGAGACCCAGTTGATTGTTTCCCAATTGCCATTCTTCCTTCCTCCTTGCTCCCAGAACCCTAATTTGGTTCTGGGATCCTGAGACTACCTGCTTAAGGCAGGATGGGCCCTTCTAAAACCCTGGGGGTGCATCATGACATTTAATTAGGCGATTTTTAATTCACTCACCAGGGACTGACTTGGTCTTTGGGACCTAACGGGATACCTACAAGGGAGGAGGGGCTCATGCTAGAAAAGTGTGCCTTACTATTAGAAATAAACACATGGAAAGAAATCCCCCTTGCTCTCTGCTGGATGCGCATCTGTCTCTGATGATGTTGTAGAGCAGCTGAACTAACCTGCAACTGTCTATATTTTAATGATAGAATACCTTTCCTACTGCTTTTTTTTGTTTTTTGAGATAGGGCCTTGCTCTGTCTGCCAGGCTGGAATACAGTGGCACAATCTTGGCTCAGTGCAGCTTCAACAAGGCCATCCTGCCTCAGCTCCCTGAGTAGCTGGGACTACAGGCATGTGCCACTACACCTGGCTAATTTTTGTATTTTTTGTAGAGATAGGGTTTTGCCACATTGCCGAGGATGGTCTTGAACACCTGGGCTCAAGTGATCCACCCACCTCAGCTTCCCAAAGTGCTGCTGGGATTACAGGCATGAGCCACCATACCCAGCCCTTTCCTACTGTTTTAAGCCATTTAAGCCAGGCTTGCTACTTGAAGACAAAAGCATCCCAACTGCTACAATTTCTCTTTTTTTTTTTTTTTTTTTTGAGACAGAGTCTCACTCTGTCACCCAGGCTGGAGTGTAGTGGTGCAGTCTTGGCTCACTGCAGCCTCCACCTCCCGGGCTCCAGCGATTCTCCTGCCTCCCAGGTAACTGGGACTACAGGAATGTGTCACCAAGCCCAGCTAATTTTTGTATTTTTAGTAGAGACAGGGTTTCACCATGTTGGCCAGGCTGGTCTCGAACTCCTGACCTCAAGTGAACCGCCTGCCTCAGCCTCCCAAAGTGCTAGAATTACAGGCGTGAGCCCCTGCGCCTGGCTGCTACAATTTCTAGTTAAGGAGATGCATTGCCATGTTTTAAAATGTTCTGATAAGACATGTAAAATAAGTAACCAATGCTAGGACTCATTAAAAATGTTATCAGTGATTTAGGGAAAGACACCTTTTATCTTATGGAACCAAACTGAAGCAGTGAAGCAAATAAACTATAAACCAGGGGTTGCCAAACTATCTGGCCTGTAGAGCAAATCCCACTTGCAACCTGTTTCTGTATATCCTGCAAGACAATTTTCGCATTTTCAAATAGTTGAAAAAACATAAAAAGGAGAATATTTCATGACATATGAAAATTACACAAATTCAAATCTCAGTGTCTAGAAATAAGGTTTTATTAAACACAGCCATGTTCACTTGCCTGTGGCTGTTTTCATGCTAAGAGGTTAGAGTTGAGTAGTTGCAACAGAGACTATTTGACCCTCAAAGCCTAAAGCATTTACTGTCTGATCCTTCAGAGAAAAAGTTTGCTGGTGACTGGACACAGTGGCTCATGCCTGTAACCACTTTGGGAGGCTGAGGAAGGAGGACTGCTTGAGGCCAGGAGTCTAAGACTCGCCTGGGCAACAGAGCAAGGCCCCCCCACCATCTCTACAAAAATTTTAAAAATATATTAAAAAAAAAAGTTTGCTAGCTCTTGGATTTTAACTTTAATTGCATAGTAAAATCACTTGGAGGAACTTTTAGAAATCTGATACCAGGACCCACACAGACCAATTACATAGAAATAGAGCCAGTAGTGGCCAGGTGCGGTGGCTTATGCCTGTAATCCCAGCACTTTGGGAGGCTGAGGCAGGAGGATGACTTGAGCCCAGGAGTTCGAGACCAGCCTGGGCAACATAGCGAGAACCCATCTCTACCAAAAAAGTTTTAATTAAAAAAAAATAAAAACAAGAAATAGAGCCAGTGATTCTAATATGAAGCCAAGATTGAAAGCAATTACTCTAGGTAATATGAGTGAGCCACAACATACAGGTGAGTTTCAATGTGGACAGATTAATGTTAACAGATTTAGAGAAAATGAGATCTGTATATACAGTTTTGTGCCTTCACTTATAACCCAACATTCTCTGTAAACTGTTTCCTGACGCCATTAACCAAACATGCAGCTGCAGCCAATTCAACTCACAAAGCAGGATTTGCAGGCAGAACATGGGGAACAACAGTGTAAACAGTACAACCTTGTTTAAATGTTGACACGACTGGCAAACACAAGTAATCCGGTTGTTAGCACTCCAAGAAAAAGTGGAGTTGAAGAAAATTCGCAAATAGAGGAATTAAACTGTTAACCACTAAGAAGCATTTTGGGAAAAAATAATTTTAGCAAGAAAACGTTAAGAATCAGAAACAGAATTAGTGAATAGAATGTGGACATTTCACTAAATGCAACAGTGGACCAGAAAATATCTTTATCATTTTATAAAAAGGAAATGAAGTCTGCTTTCCACCCTGACTTGTAAGGAACTTGGAAGTCATCCTAACAATAAAAAGCTGAACAAACAGAAAAATCAACTCTTCTTCTTAAATCCATTAGAGAACTGAGGTCACAGGACAAACCACTGTCCCCAAAGTTAGAGAGACAGACAGATAGACACAGAGAATCACAACTTACCTGAGCAGAAACCTCCAGGAACCAGCTGAGGGCAGAAAACCTGAACTGTAATTGATGAATCGCTGGAAGCTCTGAGAATTAAAAACTCTAGGGGTGCCATTCATGGAGGGCCCCCGCGCTTTTGTGAGTGTTACCTCCAGGAACCCTACCTATTAGGTTCTCACAGTGAAAATCAGAGAAAATCCCCTTGTGCTTCTGGCAGGGACAGGAGGAAGCAACCATTTTGAAATGCACCAGAGCGTTCTGTTCTTAACAAGGCCTACCCTCAGGAAATTTATTTTACTAGAGTCTAACTGACCTAGGGGAAGGGAAATTCCCAGCTGCAGCTCCCACTAGCCTTCCACATGGAGAAGGGAACTACTTGCTCTTGCCCCTCTCGCCATCCTTTCCCACCTAAAGAGGGAGGGAAATAATGAGAAGCACCTGTGAAGCTTACCGCCCAGGAGCAGAGGCTTGTTAAAACAGGAGACCTAATTAAAGGGCTATAGAATACACCCTTCCCCACATTTTACCTCCACATTACTAAAGGCCTAATTATCAGAGTTCCTTTTACATCACGTCCACTTTTCAACAAGAAATTACAAGGCATACTAAATGGCAAAAGCAAAAACAAAACCACAGTTTGAAGAGGCAGAGCATGTATCAGAAGCAAACTCAGATAGGGCAGAATGTTGAAATTCTCAGGCCAAAATGTGAAACAACCAGGATTAATATGCTAAGTACTCTAATGGAAAAAGTAGACCACATGCAGGAACAGATGAGTAACATAAGCAGAGAGATGGACATTGCAAGAAAAAATCAAAAAACGCTGGAGATCAAAACCACTGTAACACAAACGAAGAATGTCTTTGATGGCTTATTAGTAGATGAGACACAGCTGAAGAAAGAATCTCTGAGCATGAGGATTTGTCAATAGAGACTTCAAAATGGAAAAGCGAAGAAGAAAAGAAAACTGAAAAAAGGAACAACATCCGAGAACTGTGGAACAATTACAAATGATGTTACATACGCATATGAATACCTGAAGGAGAAAGGAAGAGAAAAAATATTTGAAGCAATAATGACTGCAAATGTCTCCAAATTAAATGTCAGATACCAAACCACAGATCTGGGAAGCCTGAGAATAAGTAGGATAATTGTCCCAAAACTACACTTAGGCATATCATATTTAAACTGCAGGAAATTAAACATAAGGAAAAATCTTGAAGTCAGGGGGGAAAAAGAAACACTACCCATAGAAGAGCAAAGACAAGAATGACATTCAACTTCTCAGAAACCATGCAAGCAAGTGGAGTAGAATGAAATACTTAAAGTATTGACAGGAAGAAAACACCAACTTAGAATTCTGTATTCTACAAAATTATTCTTCAAAAGTGAAGGATAAAGAAAAACTTGCTCACAGGAACAAAAATTGAGGGAATTTGTTGCCAAGCCATCTGCTTTGTAAGAAATAGTAAAATAAATTCTTCATAGATAAGGAAAATGACATAGGTCAGAAATTTGGATAAAAGGAGAAAGAGGGCAGGGCGTGGTGGCTCACGGCTGTAATCTCAGCACTTTGGGAGCCTGAGAAAAGAGAATCACTTGAGCCCAGGAGTTCGAGACCAGCCTGAGCAGCATAGCGAGACCTCATCTCTACAAACTTAAAAATTTTTTAAATGAGGCCAGGTGCGGTGGCTCACGCCTGTAATCCCAGCACTTTGGGAGACCAAGGCGGGCGGATCATCTGAGGTCAGGAGTTTGGGACCAGCTTGGTCAAAATGGTGAAACTCCAACTCTACTAAAATTACAAAAATTAGCCAGGCATGGTCGTGGGCGCCTGTAATCCCAGCTACTTGAGAGGCTGAGGCAGGAGAATTGCTTGAACCCAGGAGGTGGAGGTTGCAGTGAGCTGAGATTGCACCATTGCACTCGAGCCTGGGCAATGAGAGCAAAACTATATCTCAAAAAAAAAATTTTTTTTAATAAAAAATAAAAAATGATTCATTGCTTGGGAAATACTCTCTGGATTGATCGATTTATGGCTGAAAAGTGTTTTCGTTTATGATTTAAGGAAGATGAGGAAAAAATGGGGTACCCTGAACTTGAATAGTATAACACGTTTTAGATGACAATTGAATCGTGGTCATCAGAAATATGCTTCTTTCTGGCTGGGCACGGTGGCTCATGTCTATAATCCTAGCACTTTGGGAGGCTGAGGTGGGCAGATCGCTTGAGCTCACAAGTTCGAGACCAGCCTGGGCAACATAGCAAAACCCCATCTCTAAAAAAAAAAAATACAAAAATTAGCCTGGCATGGTGTTTTGTGCCTATATTCCCAGCTACTGGGGAGGCTGAGGTGAGACGATGGCTTGAACCCGGGAGGTGGAGGTTTCAGTGAGCCAAGATTGCGCCACCGCACTCCAGCCTGGGTGACAAGAGCAAAACTCCATCTAAAAAAAGAATAAAAACAGCCTGGCATGGTGGTGCACTCCTGTAGTCCCAGCTACTCGAGAGGCTAAGGTGAGAGGATCGCTTGATCCCAGGAGCTGGTGATTACAGTGAGCTATGATTGCACCACTGCACTCCAGACTGGGCAACAAAGTGAAACCCTGTCTCAAAAAACAAAACGAAAAAGAAAGGAAGAGGATTATAGAGGGAATAAATAAAGGTAAAGTAATTTTGTATATGTTCTATTCTTAATTGATAAAAGTCTTAATTGTTCTAAATAATAACAGCAACAACCTGCTTGATTATGTATGCTTATATATAAGTGAAATACATGACAGCAATAATGTAAGAGACAGGAGGGAGGAATTAGGAGAATTTTATTATTATGAAGTACTTGCGCTATCTCTGAAGCAGTATAATATTATTTGAAAGAGGATTTGGATTAGTTGTAAATATATTTTGGAAATTCTAGGCCAACCACTAAAAAATAAGAATAATAGATGTGTTAAGAAATCAGAGAAAATAGAACCATATAAAGTGCCCAGTGAAAACCACAAAAGGACTTAGCATGGTAGCTCATACCTGTAATCCCAGCAATTTGGGAGGCTGAGGCAGGAGGACAGCTTGAGGCCAGGAGTTTGAGACCAGCCTGGGCAAGAGGCAATAGGCCATCTCTACAGAATTTTTTTTTTTAATTAGCCAGGCATGGTGGTGTACACCTGTGGTCCCAGCTACTCAGGAGGCTGAGGTGGGAGGATCACTTGAGCTTGAGCCCAGGAGGTTGAGGCTGCATTGAGCCATGATCGTGCCACTGCACTCCAACCTGGGCAACAGAGTGGAAAACCTCTTAAGTCCCACAGTGTTCTTGCTGCTGGGGGGAAGACTCTGCCATACAGGTAAAATATATCTTCATGTCCTCAATTCCTCAGAGTTTGGGTATTTTGTTTTGTTTTGTTTTGTTTTGTTTTGTTTTGTTTTGTTTTTGAGATGGAGTCTCGCTCTGTTGCCCAGGCTGGAGTGCAGTGGCACAATCTCGGCTCACTGCAACCTCTGCCTCCTGGGTTCAGAGGATTCTCATGCCTCAGCCTCCCGAGTAGCTGGGACTACAGGCATGTGCCACCATGGCCAGATAATTTTTACATTTTTAGTAGAGACAGGGTTTCACCATGTTGGCCAGGATGGTCTCCATCTCTTGACCTCATGATCTGCCTGCCTCGGCCTCCTAAACTGCTGGGATTACAGGCGTGGGCCACTGCACCCGGCCCCTCAAAGTTTTTATACAATGCACATAGTTGGATGTTTTGAAGGGCCAATATTTGCATTCTTCGTCTACTGGATTCGGAACAAAGTGGAGAAAAAATTAAATATTCTGATTTGAAGCGCTGAATCTTCCTTTCTCTACATTGTTCATTATTTATTTGTTCCTTTATCATATTACTAGGATCTGAGGGTTATTGGGACAATCCAGTGTTAAAACACACACCAGCCTAAGGACAGAGCAAGTATCAGCTCCTCTGTGTATTTACCAACCCATGTTATACATCAAGCACTCTCACTCTCTCTTAAGGAAACTAAAACATCTGAATTGCTTGTGGTGGGACCAGGGCCAATCAGGCACACCAGGCACCATCCCCAAAGCTCACCTTACTTTTAGGGTCCCATGAAAATGTTTTAATTTATTTTAAAATCAGAAGAAAAAAAACTTTTGGGATCAAAGATTATATTCGTCTTTACACCAATACAGTCATAAAATGTAATTCGTATATTTTATAATTTTCGTGTTGGAGGAAGGAAACCACAAAGGCAAAAGTGCCTTAGGCCTGCAACAGTCACAACGTAGCCCTGGGAAGCAGGTTATCCTGATTCAATGTAAGCAAAATTCAGGCAAGGAAACAAGAAATTGGATGTTTTTTTCAGAGAAAATAAGAATTAATTTCTCTTTCCTCCCCAACACACATTCAGTGGTCCTAGCCAGACTTTCATTCCCTTATTTTCTCCCATTTTGCTAATGCCATCATAACAATAAGTTATAAAGTGATGTTAATAAGTTTTCTTCTATATGCAGAATGTATAAGAACATATGTCATTGAATCTTGTCTCTAAATTATTCATTATTCATTTATTCCTTTATCATATTAATAGGATCTACTTCAGAGGTTTATTGGTACAATCCAGTGTTCAAACACACATCTGCCTTAAGGACAGAGTAACTATTGCAAATGGAGTGTCCTCTACATCAAGTGAAGGTCTAAAGGAACTCTAGCTGTGAAAGCAATACAAATGGATTCCAACCTTTCTGTACATCATCCACTAAGTTCTCATGCCTGGAGAAGCTAATGGGCAGAGGACCAGGAGAGTTCAATTAACAGATCTCAGGGCTTAATGAAATGGCCCAGAGTTTTCATTCACAAAAAAACCATACTCACAACTATCACTTATGGGGACACAACATGCAAAATATTGGGCTAAGCGATAACTGGGCATTTCCTCTTAGCATCCTCAAAATTGTATGTGATGAATACCAGCTATTTGTACCAATGAAGAAAGAGATTTGGTGAGGCTGAATCTCGTGCCCAGGGCCCGAAAGTGGCAGAGCTCAGATGGAAACCCAGATTCTTACATGTGGGTTTAAGCCAAGCAGAGCACCCTCTTCTGACCTGGTGGAGGGTGGCTGCCCACATTGAAGGACGCAGGCTACAGATTTTGTGACTGTGGTGAGACTAAAATCATGGCAGTCCAGAAAGTGATGCCCAATTCCTGTTCACTGGTATTAACAATATCCCAACACTTAACACTCTCACAAGTAGAATGAATTGTGTACTAGCCACAAAAAGGGGCATGACTTTGATTGTCCTATACTTTAAGTGAATGTCTAAAGAAACTCTAGCTGTGAAAGCAACATTAATGGATTCCAGCCTATCTGTACCTCATCCATTAAGTCCTAATGCCTGAAGAAGCTAATAATGTCAGCTCATCATGTGAACCTGGAAAAAAACATATTTCTAAATATTAAATAAGCAAATAATAAAACCAAGTAAAATATATTTTATATATTTAAATTTATAGCAATGAAAATGATGAGTATAGACTATAAAATAATATCATATAATCCATGTTAATACACAATAGTCTTCCTTAATTATAGATACAAGCTAAGTATCCAGAGAGTCAACCCCAAAAGTACTGCAATGATTGGAAAGGCTAAATCAGGTTTCAGTTGGACAAGAGAAAGGGATAGTCATCTAAATTAGTTTTCTTTGAGGCATGGTCCATGAACTGATGCTGGCTCACAAGCTACTTGTTGACAGTCTGAGATAAGATAATAAGAGAAGTTGAGAGTAAACATTTGTTACTAAAATACCAGGGGTTCCATCTAAGTCCCATGGCTCACCAAACAGAAAGCCAATCACTGAGACAAGTATTGGCAGGGAAGTCTTTATTCAGGTGCTGCAGCTGAAGAGATGAGAGATCTGTCTCAAATCCCCAACCAACTAAAATTAGGGGTGTATATAGCAGGGAAGAAATATAACTATGTGTGGGAAAACAGGAGTTAGGAAGGGGTAAGGAAGAGGAGTTGGTTAACAAGAGGCAAGTTGTCGGTTAGACAATCATGAAGGGTAAGGGGTCTGGCCTCACTGGCCAGATGCAATGATGCAATGTTCTTGTAAGTTTCAGTACCTTGATACTATCTGGGAGGCCTGATGGTTGGTTTCCTGAGAAAGGAACTCAAATACGGCAAAGATAACTTTCTGAAGTTTTAAGACTGGGCCAATTTCTATGTTTATTCAAAAGAAACCATGAACATCAGTTCTATGGCACAGTTGGGTTGGTTTCATGTTTAGAGACATTTATAGCAACTTATTTTTTACAAAATCCATGCATGTGATCAGTGGACTCATCTCACTGATGATATACTGATGATACACACCAATTAAATTACTACAGAACTTGTGGGTTCAGTAGCCTATAGTATGAGCTGAACATGGTCCTGTGCAGTAGGCACTCATGTTGGTTTAAGATGAACTAGAAATTTAAAAAAATATATAAAGGATCTTTCATTGCAGGTAGCTTCAGAGGCACTGATCTAGAAGATGAGATGTTCTAGGCATTACTACTAAACCTTTTCTCCATGGTAGTGGATTTTTTTTTTAACAGGGTCTTGATCTATCACCGAAGCTCGAGTGCAGTGGTGTGATCATGGCTCACTGCATCCTTGACCTCCAGGGCTCAAGTGATCTTCCCACCTCAGCCCCACTAGTAGTTAGGACTATAGGCTCAGCCACCATGCCCAGCTAATTTTTTTAAAAAAAATTTTTTTGTAGAGACATGGTCTCATCATGTTGCTCGGGCTGGTATCAAACTCCTGAGCTCAAGTGATCCTCCTGTCTCAGCCTCCTAAAGTGCTGGGATTGCAGGTATGAGCCAACACGCATGACCTTGGAGGCAATTTTTAATCTGTTACTTATCTCTTCTGCGCCTAGGTCTCATTGCGCACATGTAGACACTTAACTGTACAACAACCTGGGGAGACCATTATGCAGGACTTACGAGCAGGCTGAGAACTGACTAGTTTGCAGATCTGTTAAAGATGCAGGCAGAGGAACTCCTCTTCTGGGAATTTGGACACTGAACCTCTGTAACACACATGTTCTCAAAGTCATTAGGGAGTCAAGTCCAATTCCCACTAATTCTTTAATTTATCTTAATAAAGAAATAATGCAGGCCAGGCATGGTGGCTCACACCTGTAATCCCAGCACTTTGAGAGGCTGAGGCTGGAGGATCACTTGAGCCCAGGAGTTAAAGACCCCATTTCTAAAAGAAATTTTTAAAGAAATTGCCAGCCATGGTAGTGTGCACCTATAGTCCCAGCTACTCTGAAGGCTGAGATGGGAGGATTGCTTGAGCCCAGGATCGTGCCACTGCACTCCAGCCTGGGTGATAGAGCAAGACCCTATTTCTAAAAAGAAAAGAAAAGAAAAAGAAAAAAGAAAGGAAGAATACAATAATTCTACTGCAACAGTGAAAACCCCACATGTAATAGTTCAAGGAAACATCTTAGCAGCCCTAAATTTTTGGGAAATGGTCTTTCATCAAGTGATCTATTAGAAACATTTTATCTTAGCTGCATCAAAGATTAGTTCCCTTTAAGTGCTTTTGAGAATGTGAGCTATCTAGTTGTGATATATTTGGTCATCTATTTTTAACTTCAAAGCATAAACCTTTTAAAATCAGTATGGATGAGCCTCTCTTTTTTCATAAACACCTCCAACAGACTTAGAAGTTATATCAAGCCTCACTCTGATTAAAATTGGTATTTTAATTTTTAAAAGCATTTCCAGCTTTAGACTTTAGCTTTTTTATCCTCAACCCCACAACTCAATGTCTCTTCATTTTCTGTGGCAGATAAGAAAGGTGGTTCCCAGGTGTTCCTAAAAACACTCAATTCCTATCTATGTGTCTGCCAAATTCTATGACTGGCATTCATTCAACATTTATTATGCATTTATGGATCAGGCACAGAGCAAAGCGCTCAGTGTAGGAGGCGCTTCACGGGTTGCTTTGTGTCTAAATCATTAATGGGTATTCTAATTCTCATCAAAACTGAAGGAGAAGCCAGCCAAAAGAAAAGACTAAATTTCTTGTTAGAATACCAAGTTGCTACCCATTTTACAGTTACCACATATGAGACAGTGGTAACTATAAGGGGACCAGATAACCAGGTAACTGCTGACAGCGGTGGCATGCAGCTGTAGTCCTGGCTACTCAGGAGGCTGAGGTGGGAGGATCCCTTGAGCACAGCAGTTCAAGGCTGTAGTGCTCTGTGATTGTGCCTGTGAATAGCCACTGAACTCCAACTTGGGCAACATAGTGAGGCCCTGTCTTTAAAAAAAAGAAAAGAAAAGAAGACCAGATATTTAACTATGTTATGAGTGCATGGATGACCCCAGAAAGGCCAAAATCAAATACTATTTGTTGCTAAAACCCACTGTATTAGTCCGTTCTCACACTGCTGTAAAGAATTACTGGGACTGGGTAATTTATGAAGAAAATAGGTTTAATTGACTCATAGATCTGCAGACTTTATAGGAAGCATGGTTAGGAGGCCTCAGAAAACTTACAATCATGGCAAAAGGTGAAGGGGAAGCAAGCACGTCTTACCATGACGGAATAGGAGACAGAAAATGAAGGGAGAAGTGCCACACACTTTCAAACAACCAGATCTCGTGAGAATTCACTTACTATCACGAGAACAGCAAGGGGCAAGTCCACTCCCATGACCCAATCACCTCCCACCAGCCCCTTTCCCCGACATGTGGGGATTACAATTCAAAATGAGATTTGAGTGGGGACACAGAGCCAAGCCCTATCACCCAGCAACACCTACTACAATACTGCATAGAATAAATACTTTTCAGGTTATTCTTTCTATAAAACATGACCCCAAACATAATGTTATTTTTAAAAATAACCGTTTTCTTATCCTCACAGTTTCTGTGGGTACTGCAGGGATAGCTTGTATCTCCTGTCTGACTTCTGGGACCTCGGTGGGGAAGACTCAAGGATGTCTGGAGGTGACTCAGTGGTGGGCAGGAATCATCTGAACACTTGCTTACTCAACATGAGCAGTGGTTGATGCCAGCTGTCAGCCAGGTCCTCAGCTGGGATATACTACACATAGCTCTCCATGGAGTTGCTTGGGGTTCCCTTCAGCATGGCTGTTGGATTCTAAGAGCAAGCGTCCCAAAGAAAACTAGGTGAACAACTTTAATGATCCAGCCTTCTACTGTCATCATAAGCCTGCCAAGTTTCAAGGAAAGGGAGAAGAGATGTCCACCTCTTAATTAGAGGTATGTCAAAGTCACGTTATAAGAATAGCACACTGGACGGAAGATAATGTTGCAACTATATTTGGGAAATAAAAATCTGCCACGAGTATGGAATAAATAAACAACGTGTGACTCAATGATATTACAGACAGGGCTTTTCTCAAATATTTTAGGCTCTCCTTTAAAAACACAGATTGATAGATTTTTGCACTCCCTTGAGGTTAATCAAGGCCTGGTGACTTACTCTGGTCAATGAAAGTGGATGGAAACAACTTATGTAACTTACTGCAGGAAGCATTTACAGTTGATCCTCATTATTCACAAATTCCGTATTTGCAAATTTGCCTGCTTGCCAAAAGTTACAAAACTTTGTAACTCCACAGTCAATACTCACAGCACTTTCTGGTCACTCACAGACATATGCAGGCACACAGCTTTGGAAAATGCAGGTTGCCCAGTGCACACATTCCCAGCTGAAGTTGGATAAGGCAAGCTCTGTTTGTTTTAGCTCTCGTGCGGTAGACAATGTCCATTTTACAGTCTATGGAGTGCCACCGTTTTTGCATTTCTGTGCTTTTTGTTTGCTGTTTAAAACAGCCCCCAGGCTTAGGGCTGAAGTGCTGTCTAGTGTTCCTCAGCACAAGAAGGCTGTGATGTGCCTTACAGAGGAGATATATGTGTCATTCAGGCATGAGTTATAGTGCTGTTGGTCGCGAGTTCAATGTTAATGAATCAATAACACCTGTTAAATAAGATATCTTTATGCAGAAACACACAAAAAACAAGGTTATGTATTGACTGGTTACTGAAAATACTGTGACCAGAGGCTTACAGGAACCTAACTCTATATTTCCCCTAGGAGCAATGGTTCAGTATTTGCTAAATCGGTGTTGATGGTTACTTTAAGGAATGTAACTACCACAAATAATGAGAACCAGCTGTATTACTGGTGTGGGTCTCTCAGTGCTCTCTTCCCTTGCCAGGGTGATCGTGGAGGTATCTGTTGATATAAAGGTGCCACACTGTACCATCTCATGGAAAGGGGCTATCCAAAATCCTCACTCAGACCCAGAGAGGACTCTGCATGCGCAAGGAATCAGCTGTTGCTTATGGCCAGTGCTATGTGCGGTTGTTTCCACAGCATAACTTAGCCTTTCCTCACCAAACACACCACTAAATATCTGTTCCGAAAATAACGCTTGTAAGGCCAGGCACGGTGGCTCATGCCTATAATCCTAGCACGTTCTGAGGCCAAGGTAAGTGGACTGCTTGAGCCCAGGAGTTCAAGACCAGCCTGGGCAACATGGCAAAACCCTGTCTATACAAAACCAACAAAAAAATTAGCCAGGTGTGGTAGCATGCGCCTGTAATCCCAGTTACTCAGGAGGCTGAAGTAGGAGGATTGCTGGATCCTTGGGAGGCCGAGGCTGCATGAGCCGTGATTGCACCACTGCACTCCAGCTTGGGTGACGGAGTAAGACCTTGTCTCTAAATAAATAAATAAATGAATAAATACAAAAATAAAATATTGCTTGTTAACTGAAGATAAATAGTACTTTTGAAAGACAAAAAGAAGAAACATTTGGGTACTCTGCTCCTCCCCCATCAGCTTCACAGATTTCAAAATGTGGAAAATAGAACTTATCTCAAAATTTGCTGTACGGCTTAAATAAAATATCTGCTTCATAGTGTCATATAATCTTTGATGAAATATAAGCAAATAAAAAATTACTATAATTAATCAACAAGAAAACTAAAACTAACTCGATTATTTTGAAATAACAATATAAAAGTTGAATGAAGATTGTTTATTAACTTTAAATAATTTAAATAATTTAAAGTTTATTAAACTTTACTAAACTTTATTAAACTTGTTCTAAACTGAAATCCTATTATTTTGAAATAAATCCTTTTCTTTCCTTCCTCTGTTCTTTATATGACTAGTTACTGCCTTGTAAATACAGATAATGCAGCGTAGTCACCTCTGTTACCTTCACTAATTGCATATTCCAAACCCTAAAAAATAAAGTCTCCAAATTTAGCCTTAGATTTTCTGCAAATAAAATATTGCCCTCCAAAAAAGATATTGATAAATGTAAAAGATACTCTGTAGATTAAAATAACAGATTTCTTAAGCAATGATGTAAATTACATCCTTTTTCTTTTAAAAAAAAATACCTGTGATAAAGTTATATTTTCAACTTTTCAAAGTCACCTAAGCAATGGATTACATCTGTTACATAGTCAAACTAAACAAGCTATTTTTAAAAATAAGTTAAAAATTCATTATTTAGCCTTTACGAACTTAGCTCTGCATAATAATAGATCTGACAGAACCACTAGAAAGTGCCATGAGCCCTCAGGCCACTGCACAGTTGTTTGGGCAGGGAAGGGCAAGGAAAAGAGAAGACATCAATTGCTTTAGAAGCACTAGGCCCATACATGGGGTATTTTCTGGCAATTAAAAAAAAATTAAGTACTGGTACATGCTACAACATAAGTGAAAGCATTACACTAAGAGCAAGCAGCCAGTCACAAAATATCGCATATTATTTTTGTTGGTTTGTTTGTTTTGAGACGGAGTTTCACTCTTGTTGCCCAGGCTGGAGTGCAATGGCGGGATCTTGGCTCACTGCAATCTCCGCCTCCCAGGTTCAAGTGATTCTCCTGCTTCAGTCTCCCGAGTAGCTGGGATCACAGGCATGCGCCACCACGCCTGGCTAATTTTGTATTTTTAGTAGAGATGGGGGTTTCTCCATGTTGGTCAGGCTGGTCTCGAACTCCCAACCTCAGGTGATCCGCCCTCCTCGGCCTCCCAAAGTGCTGGGATTACAGGCGTGAGTGACCACACCTGGCCTAAATATCACATATTATAATACATGATTCCATTTGTACGAAATATCCAGAAGAGGCAAATCCATAGAGACAGAAAGTAGGTTAGTGGCTGCAAGGGATTGGGGTAAAGGAGATGAAGAGTGACTGCTAAGCTACATGGAGTTTCTGTTTGGACTGACGGAATGTTCTATAATTAGAATTATATAGTAGTAATGATGTTTGTACATCATAGTGAATATACTAAAAACCACTGAATTGTACACTTTAAAATAGTGACTGATGCTATGCAAATCATATCTCAAAAAATATTTTAAAGCACCAGGTGCACTGTTTTAGTCTATTTTCTATTGCTGATAACAGAAAATCTGAGTCTGGGTAATTTATAAATAAAAAGAATTTATTTCCTACAGTTATGGAGGTTGGGAAGTTCAAGGTCAAGAGGCCGCATCTGGTGAGGGCCTTCCTGCTGGTGGGGACTCTCTTCAGAGTTCCATGACAGCACAGAGCATTACATGGTGATGGGGTTCAGTGTGCTAGCACAGGTCTCTCTTCTTCCTCTTATAAAACCACAAGTCCCATTCTTGTGCTAACCCAATAATCCATTAACCCATGAATGGATTAATTTCATCACCCAATCACCTCTTAAGGCCCCACCTTTCAATACTGCCACATTGGGGATTAAGTTTCAACATGAGTTTCCGAAGAGACGAACATTCAAACCATAGCATACCTCCACTAGGATGATTATAGTCCAAAAGCCAGATAATAACACGTGTTGATGGGTATGTGGAGAAATAGAATGCTCATACCCTGCTGGTGAGAATGTAAAGTGGCAAAAAAAAACAGTCTGGCAGTTCCTCAAAAAGTTAAACATAAAGTTACCACTTGACCCAGAACTTCCACTCCTAGATATTTACCCAAGAGACATGAAAACGTACGTGCACACAGAAACATGTACATAAACGTGTATAGCAGCTTTACTTATAATAGCCAAAAGTTGAAAATGGCCCAAATGGCCCTCATCTGATGAACTGATAAATAAAATGTTTATCCAATGGACTATTAATCAGTTATAAAAAGAAATGGAGTACCTGCCACAACACAGATGAACCTTGAAAACACTTTGCCAAGTTAAAGAAACCAGTCACAAAGGAGCACATACTATTATGAGTCCATTCATATGAAATGTTCCAAACAGACAAAACTATAGAGACAGAGAACAAATTAGTAGTTGCCTAGGCATGGGGAATGGGGAATTGGGAGGTGGTGGCTAAAGGTTATGGAGTTACTTTAAGGGTGGGGAGTGATGAAAATGTTCTCACCTTGTGATGATGGTTGCTCTAAAGATCCTAAAAACCATTGACTAGTACACTTTAAATGGGTGAACTATATGGTATATGCATTATATCTTAATAAATCTCTCAGAAAAAAATAAAGAATACATCTAACAAAAAAAATTTAAGAGACATTTATTCATTTTCCAATTGTTATAATAAAACCAGGTGGAAGAGAATGGTTTTAACAGTTAGAAAAAAAACACACAAATCTGGGGTTTGGTCATTAAAAGTTATTTATAAAAATGAGAGAAGAAAGGGCAAGAAGTTATTTCACATTACAGACCTCTCCCTGGACCCAAAGCCTAATATGTGCTTACCAAGTCAAAAAAGAGACACAGTTGATTCACAAGCTGAAGGTTGGAACTTGAATAGAACCCTAGGCAGGGCAACGTCCTCCCCCGCACAGGTGCCACTAGGCACAGCACCAGAGAGTAAAAACTCAACAGGGAGGAGGCCGGACCCTCAAGGTTTGGGAGTTTAAGCACCCAACCTCTGGCTCAGGGATTTGGGGAGTAGGGTAAACAAAACCTACTTGGAAAAGAATTGAGGAAGAAAACCAAACCTACTTGGAAAAGAATTGAGGAAGAAAACCTTCTGCAGGGCTGGGGACAGGGAAGGAGGCAGGGCCAGGGAAAGGGGCATTTCATGTCACTAATCTAACTTGAGAGGCTGTGAGGGACCATCTCCAACTGGCCTTAAGAGGAAAGCCAGATGGCCAATTGGAGAATCCACAGGAGGAAGAGAAGGAAAGGGAATGTAGCTGGTAGGATGCAATAGCCCCTTCCTTTCTGGGCACAGGAGGGCAGCCAGGGCACCAGGTCCAGGCAGTAACCTCACAAGAACAGCAGTTTTTGCAGCTTAGAGATCACCCACCTGGCCCACCCAGCTACTCATTCTGCTCAGCGTGGGCTGGTGTAGGACCACTCTCTGCCCCAAGGGAGTGGACAGCTCTGTAGCCTGGGGCCCTGCCTCTTCTTCTGAGGCAGTACTGCCTCTGTGCCCTTGGCCTGGGGCTCCTGGCTCTCAGGGGTGGCAACAGCCTTCCCTTCCTGGGCAGTGCCCTTGTCGCTGCAGGCATTGGTCTCCCCCCGCTCCTGCTCTTCCTCCATAGGTGAGGAGGCAGAAGAATCACCCTACCCTCCTTCCCATTTCTCTTGAAGGACAAGCTGCTCTTAGAAAGCCTTCTTGAAAGAGAATTATTTATTTATTTATTTATTTTTTTAGACAGGGTATCCCTCTGTTACCCAAGCTAGAGTGCAGTGGCGCGATCTCGGCTCACTGCAGCTTCGACCTCCCCAGGCTCAAGCCGATCCTCCCACCTCAGCCTCCCGAGTAGCTGAGATCACAACCCCAGCACACCCAGCTTTTTTTTTTTGGAAGGCAGCTATGCTCACCACTATACTATCAACGCTATTTTATTGTATTTTTGTAGAGACGGGTTTTAGCTATGTTGCCCAGTCTGGTCTCGAACTCCTGGGCCCAAGCGATCACCTCCGTCTTGGCCTCCCAAAATGCAGGGATTACAAGCGTGAGCCACCGTGCCCGGCCTTGAATGGCAATTTCGTCTTCTTGGAAGTCTCCTTAACGGGGAAGGAGCCTCCCCTTTGGCCTCAGCACCCTGGCTAGGGGGTGCTGGCTCCATGATATTGCCAGTGGCCCCGGTTGCCTCTTCTGTTCACAGAGGCCGACTCCCCTTCACCCTTGGGGGAGGTCACCATTGCTTTTCACGTGGCCACCCTCCCGTCCGTTGGCTTTCGCGTGGGGAGTGCCTGCTGCCTCTGCGGCGGTCACGTCGCCCCGGGAGCCTCGGAGCTCTGGCTGCCCACGATGGGAGTCTTCTGGGGGCGCCGGAGCCAGTAACGCGGGGTCCGCCTGGCCGGCGGAAGGGGGGTGCTGGGGAACAGAACCGCACCCCACTCGGCTCCGGAAAGCCCTGGTAACCAAAATTCTTGAAAAGCACTAGTGCCTGGCCTCGGCACTAACTCTCCCCGAGTCCCGTTAAGCCTGCGGCGATGACTCAGAGGGTCTGGGGTCCTGTCGGGGAAAAGTTCAGAAACCAGAACAGTTCCACATTCTCCCCACGTGTCTGTGGTCCCACCACCTCCTCCGCAAAGGACCCTGAAAGCTGTCTGGGACCTAGGACACCTTCTTGGGATGAGTACGGCCATTCGCCCTGGCTGAGCCCCAGGAGTGAGGGCAGGGGCCGCGGGGTTCGGGTCGCCAGCCGCCCCCTCCGGCCTTTCTCTGCCCGCGGTGCGCTGGGACACCCTCGAGGCGGCTCAGCGCCCGCGGTTCCCGGCGCGGGCGGGGCCCTGGCAGAGGCGCCCAAACCGGTTGCACAGAAACAGCGCCACCCCCGACTGCCCGCGGGGCCACTTGTACATGCCTTTCCGTCAAAAACAAAGGCAGGGGCGGGGGCGGGAGGTGCCGCAAAAGAAGGCGGGCCGAAGCGAGGTGCCGCTCCCTGTCCCCGCGGAGGGGCGGGGCAGGGCGCGCAACTCCAGCGGGAGCTGTCCTGGGTCGTGAGCCGGCCCCGCCTTGGTGGCGGCGCCCCCTCGCGGTCCAGAGCCAGGCGCATCGGGCGGGCTCGGGTCTCCAGCCCGGCGGGGAGGAGGGACCGGGTCTGCGGGGCGGGGCCTCGGCGGGGTGCGCACATGCAGGCGCGGCGGCCCGGGGTGCGGGCCCTCGGCGCGGCTGGCCAGGCTCCGAGAACCTCAGCGCCGCCCATGGCCGAGCCGCTGCAGCCAGACCCCGGGCCGGCCGAGGACGCGGCGGCCCAAGCCGTGGAGACGCCGGACTGGAAGGCCCCGGAGGACGCCGGCCCCCAGGTAGGCGCCGACTCGGGAGCGGAGGGGCTGGGCCCGCCTTTGGGCTGATTTGCAGTGAGGCCAGCGGGTCCCATAGAGTTAAGTAAAAAGTATAATTTTTTAAATGGTCCGAGTCCCTACCCGCTAAGCTACGCAAACGAGAAACCCCGGTCATTTAGCTCTACCCTCCCCCCTACCCCCAGTGCAGGTCCCATCTCAATTTCTTGTCTTTGCGGGGTGGTGGGGTGGGGAGGAACTGGTTACGTCCCAGAACGCGCGGTGGAACCCTCCGAACCGAGGGGGTGTAAAAAGTTTGATTCGAGTCCCCAGCGTGTGGGGTTGGGGCCGCTGCGGTCCCTAATCGCAAGGAGGGGAACCTCGTGGAGGGACACCTCCCAGACCTAAGGAGCGGGGACCTCAGGCTGGACCCCGGGCCGGTGCAGCCACTAGACAGGCCGGCTCCAGGTCGACCCGAGATCATGGCACCGGTATTTTTGCATCTCACTCCTACCCTCTTAGAATTGCTTCTCGAAGTTTTCTCTGTTCCACTTTAGCCCGGAAGTTATGAGATCCGACATTATGGACCAGCTAAGTGGGTCAGCACGTCCGTGGAGTCTATGGACTGGGATTCAGCCATCCAGACGGGCTTTACGAAACTGAACAGTTACATTCAAGGCAAAAACGAGAAAGGTAAAAGCAGTTTTCCTTGTAATTATGCATATTGTGAAAGAGTCCCCAGGCTTATTATTGAGTTTTAGCTTATTAAAGAAATATCCTTTATAATAGAAAAATAAGCAAGTCATCAAAGACTTGTCTTGTTTTCAGACAAGGCTCCTCAGGACCAGGGTTACACTGGGTATTACTTTTCAACCTCTGTTCTTTGATTTTGCTGGATGAACTGGGGTTTGGTGTAACTCGTGATAAGTCCTTTTCCATGGCTAACACTTCAAGATAATTTGGTGACTGGTAGGATCAGAGACGTCGGGAGGCAAGAAGGTACCAAGATTAGAAGCATCAAGTCATAGCTTTTGGTCTGGCTTTGCCGCTATTTATATTTTAGCAGGTCTCTTAGCCTGTGGGACCTCATTTTCTGAATGGTAAGAAAAAATAATTTACTGACCATGTAATCTCTAATTTCCCCTTTTATCTCTAAAAATTAAGAATTTATTAACCCAGAATATCAGTATTACAGAAAGTGGTTTAATGTGGGCAGTGAGCAATTGAGTAATTTTGGCCTTACTGTTTTAAGATGAAAATTATCTTAAAGGTAAATATGTCAATAATGTGAAGTAAATCAAGAAACCCAGATCAAAAAAGAATAGGTTAAATGTTTAAAGCTGTCAAAAGTACACTAAATTTGCTTTCATTTTTATGTCACAGAGATGAAAATAAAGATGACAGCTCCAGTGACAAGCTACGTGGAGCCTGGTTCAGGTCCTTTTAGTGAGTCTACCATTACCATTTCCCTGTATATTCCCTCTGAACAGCAATTTGATCCACCCAGGCCTTTAGAGTCAGATGTCTTCATTGAAGATAGAGCCGAAATGACTGTGTTTGTACGGTAAGTGGTAGATAATTTATAGCCTTGCCAACTGCTAGTTTTACTTGCGTGCACTCACAGTTTAGCTCCAATGCAATTTCAAAAGGCTTTTCACCCTTCCATAAAATCAGGTCTAATGCATTTTGTGATGTTTGCCTACTGGCTTTGTTGTATATGTTACTGAGGTCTGTCACAAGATAATAATCACTTCATTTAATGAGTCTATTGCATGCCCTTCATATGAGACACGGTGCAAATTATATGCTCCCCAAACAAAAGACTGCAATATAGTTAGACCTGAACAAAAGTACCTTAAAACAGAAGTCTTAGTTTGTTCAGGCTGCTGTAACAAAATACCATAGGCTGGGTAGTTTATGAAAAACAGAAATTTATCTCTCACATTTCTGGAGACAAGGAAGTTCAAGTTTAAGGTGCTGGCAGTTTCAGTGACTGGTGAGGGCCCGTTTCCTGGTTCATAGATGGAACCTTCTCAGAAATGCCCTCATGTGGTGGAAGAGGCAAGGCAGCTTTATTGGACATGTTTTACAAGGCTCTACCCTCATGACCTAATCACTTTCCAAAGGCCTCATCTCCTAATACTATCACATTAGTGATTAGGTTTTCAAAATATGAATTTTGAGGCCCAGCACTTTTGGAGGCTGAGGCAGGTGGATCACTTGAGCCTGAGAGTTAGAGACCAGCCTGGGCAACATGGCAAGGCCCCATCTCTACCAAATATATATATATATATTAGCCAGGACTGGTGGCACATGCCTGTGGTCCCAGCTACTTGGGAGGCTGAGGTAGGAGGATCACTTGGGCTCAGGAGGTCGAGGCTGCAGTGAGCCGTAATTGCACCCAATGCACTCCAGCCTGGGTGACAGAGTGAGACCCTGTCTCAACAAAAAGAAAAATGTATATATGAATTTTGGGGAGACACAAACATAGAGTTCATGGCATTCTGCCCTGACCCTGTAAAATTCATATCATCTCACATGCAGAATACATTCATTCTATCCCAATAGCCCCAAAAGTCTTAATTCATTCCAGCATCAACTCAAAAGCCTAAATTCATCTAAAGATCATCAAAATCAAATCTGAGGCTCATGGTACAGTTCTTCCTGAGGCCGATTCCCCTCCATCTATGAACCTGTGAAATCAAACATGTTATATGCTTCCAAAATACAATGGTGGGACATACATAGGATAAATACTGCACTCCAAAAGGAAGAAATGGGAAAAAAGAAATGGGTAACAGGTTCCAAGTAAGTTCTAAATCTCCAGATTAATTTTCTTTGACTCAAAGCTCTTCCTTCTGTGCCCACTGGGATGAAGGTCCCACTTGTGAAGCTCTGCTGAACAGAGGTTGGGCCCCCAAGGCTTCAAGTGGCCCTGCCCATGGCTTTGGATGGCCCAACCACACTGCAGCTCTCACAGTTGGAGGGACCCCCCCCCCGCAGCTCTACCAGGCTCGAAATGCACACCGGTGGCCCTCCCAGTCTGGTGTGCCCTGCTCCCATGGCTCTGTTAGCCATTTCCCTGTTGGGGACTCACTGCAGTAGCTTGCTCTCACTGTGGCCCTCTGCTTGGGTCACATACCCAAGGCCCTGGGCAGCTCCACCCTTCAAGGTGGAGGTAGCCACACCCCCACAGCTCATATACTGGCAGAGGTGGCACCACATGGATGCTGCTGAGGTTAACTGCCTGTGCCTTCCAGAGGGACAGCCATTGCAGCCCAGGCCACACCTCAGCCCACTGGAACTGAACCTGGGGCATCCAAGGAGGGCTGCACTGGAATGCAGGAAACAGATTGATGAGGCAGTGCTAGGCAGTGAGTTCCAAGGCCCCCCACGTGCCCAAAGACCCTCCTTTGAAATTGTTCTGCCCTCCCCAGGCACTGAAACTTGGCATGTGATGGGAGAGGCAGCTCCTGATTTCTAAAATGCCTTTGGCACCGTTCTTCCATTATGCTGGAGAATAGGTCCTGGTTTCTGTTTAGATGGCAGTTCCACATTAATCTCCTTATCAAAGGGTTGCTTGGCCTTACCCTTGTTCTCTCTCAAACAAGCTTTCTCATTTCTTTTAATATGGATAGTCTAAGAATTTTCCAAATGTTTAAGTTCTGCTTCCCTTTTGATTAAAAATTTACTCTTTAAATTCTCTCTTCTTGTATTTTACTATCAAGAGAAGCCAAGCCACATCTTCCATTCACATTTTGCTTAGAAAATGTTCAGCCAAATATCCTATTTCATAACTCACAAGTTGTACTGTCCACATTACACTGGGACACAAACACAGTTTCTTTGCCATGTCATGACAAGGGTCACCTTTCCTCCAAGTTCCAACAAATGTTCCTCATTTCCATCTGAGACCCTATCAGAATGGCCTTTACCCCAAACCACCATGATCCGGTATGACTCCCACCCTCTCCTTAGACTGCCCTTGCCATCCTCAGCAGTGCCTCTGTATCTGTCACGTGGTTACTGTCCTCTCCCACATGACCCTTACAGCAGTCATGTGTAGACCAATCTGTTCCCTTAATACTTGCTTATCCTTTAACTTTCAGAGTGTCACTCTCTTGTCATTTCTCCTGTCCCATTTCTTTACCTCCATTGGCTCCTCCTCAGCTCCCTAGCCTAGGATCACTGTCGATGACTGTTTTAGACCCTCATTTCATAGCCGACTTGTTCTGAGCGATCCATTCATATTGCTTCAACTCCCTGAGTCGAATGATTCTCAAATCTATTAAGTGTCTCCAGATCTGATTTCCCTACTTGTTGGACATCTGTCTTTGGGGTTGGGGGAATCAAACTCAACAACCCTAAAAATGAGCCTTCCCCCAATTCCCAAATCTCTGATCTTATAGTGCCTGTCTCAGTCGAGGGCCTCATCAGCCAGATAGGCTCCTCTTTTTTTTTCTTTTTTTCTGAGACAGGGTCTCGCTCTGTTGTCCAGGCTGGAGTATAGTGGCATGATCATAGCTCACTGTAGCCTGGAACATCTGGGCTCAAGGGATCCTCCCACTTCAGCCTCCTGAGTAGCATGTGCCACCACCATGCCCAGCTAATTTATTATTTTTTGTAGGGACAGGATCTCACTATGTTGCCCAAGCTGGTCTTGAACTCCTGGGCTCAAGCAATCTACTTCTCTCAGCCTCCCAAAGCATTGGATTTACAAGCATGAGCCACCATGCCCAGTCAAGACAGCTTCCTGAGCAAGGAATTTACAGTCACCATCAGCACAATGTTCCTGACAATTGGTTCTCATATCTGGCCCATTCACCTCAAAAATGATTCAGGGCTTTGTTCCCTTCTATCGCCATTGTGACTTACTCGAGTCTTCATCTTCTAGGGACTGCACTAAGTCATCTTTGTGTACCCCAGTTCTCGTCACATGCCTGACACTCCCAATACATACTGGGATGTTGATTCATCTCAACTGAATTATTTCTTGACTATTTCACTTCAGTAGCCTGCAAGCCGTCTTCCCTGCCACCAGTCTTTTCCTCTCCTCTTCCACACTGGAACTGTGATCTTTCTTACCACAATGACAAAAGCCCAAAATCTCCGTCGGATTCCTCTTGCCTCCCCAGGGAAGCTCAGATTATTCATACAGTGCACAGTGCCACATATAACCTGGCCCAGCCCTGTCTCAGCAGCTCCCCTTCCCACCACTTGGGCTTCTCACCTTTCACGGAACATGCCATGTTCTTCCACATCTTGTTACCTTTGACCTCAGGCACGTTAGTCCACTTTTCCTTGCTAAAATTTCCCTGTTTTAAAATGCATGTGATCATAATACTTACCTATCTCATAGGGTTGCCATGAAGATCGGATGAGTTAATTGATGTAAAACACTTGGAACATGAACATCACGCATTCCTCGCTCTAGTACTCTCTTCTTCCTCTTCCTGGAGAGCCCACTGCCACCCTACAGGACAAATGACACCTTTTCTGTGATGCCTTCTTCAGTTTCTCCACCTTGCTAGCTACTCTGTCCTGGTGCCCTTTCTTCTATTCTTCTTCTAAGTAATAGTGACTTATTTATAGATGGAAACTTCTTCAAGAATATGACAGCATGTTACTATGTCCATATATTCCAGCCCCTGGCAAGGCAGGCACGTGGGGGTGAGGGAGGCGGGCACCATATATGTCGTCTGTGTTCTGAATAAAACAGTGAATAGATCATTGTGAAACAACACACATTCAGAGAACAAAAGCTTATTTCTAATTAGAGGGTTCAATATTTGATTTTAAGGGAAAATGAATTTGAAAACAAATTCCTTTTAGGCAGAACATGCTAAGCATTGGTTATTCATTAAGGAAATAAATAATACATTTAGGAGCCAAAATGTTTCTTTCTTTCTTTTTTTTTTTTTTTGAGATGGAGTTTCGCTCTTGTTGTGCAAGCTGGAATACAATGGCGCAATCTCAGCTCACTGCAACGTCCGCCTCCCAGGTTCAAAGTGATTCATCTGCCTCAGCCTCCTGAGTAGCTGGGATTACAGTTGCCCCCCTCACTATGCCTGGCTAATTTTTGTATTTTTAGTAGAGACGGGGTTTCACCATCTTGGCCAGGCTGGTCTGGAACTCCTGACCTCAGGCAATCCACCCGCCTCGGCTTCTGAAAGTGTTGGGACTACAAGCGTGAGCCACCATGCCTGGCCCAAAATGTTTCTTAACCCATGGTTCAGAATTATATTCAATCGACATGAAAATGATAGAACGGAAGAGTTATATCAACTCACCTGCAGTGTTTTTATTTTGCATACATGAGCATACAGAGATTCCTACACTTGACAGGATTAAAAGGGAACTGCATGCCAGGAATGGTTCTGGGTGCTGGGTAGACATTGTTATATAAAACAGACATGGTTTGTACCCTTGAAAGATGACACCTCATCTGAAGCAGGGTAGGATTGATTTTTTGCACTGGCACATTGATAATAGAACTTATACCAGAGAAGGCATATTAGGAAAATTTTTGTTTCTCAGTGTTTCTTATTCTTAACCCTCAAAATCAAATTCATCATGCTTGCATGTCAGCAGCTCAGCTAGGTCAGTGCTGTCATGATTTAATCTCAGGATGTTTTTGTTTATATACTGTAAAATGTATACTTAAACTTTTATTCTCTTTTCCCACTTTTTGTTTTCACCTTTTGACTGTCTTTTCTTCCACATCCCCACAGCAGCCTCCTGACTGGATCCTTCCTTGCCAGTCTATTATCTCTCTGCCTATATTCTAATCCAGATCTGATCAAGTTGCACATTTCAGCTCAACGTCCTTGGAAATAACCTCAAAAGGCCTTAGGCTAATGCACAGGGTTCTTCCTTCTAGCTCTCACTCACCTTCCTAGCCTCATTTTATGTCTCACTATGAAAACACTTGGTATTTTTAGATTTTTTTTATTATTATTATACTTTAAGTTTTAGGGTACATGTGCACAACGTGCAGGTTTGTTACCTATGTATACATGTGCCATGTTGGTGTGCTGCACCCATAAATTCGTCATTTAGCATTAAGTATATCTCCTAATACTATCCCTCCCCTGGTCTCTTTCCTATCACTCCCCTTTCTTTGTTCAGCAAAACCATCCTCCATTCAGGCCCAACTCAGATGACTCTCCTTACCCCAGATTTAATCACGTCCTCAACGCTCCCACAACACTTCGATCCTGTCCCTGTTTAAAACCCTTCTCAGAGGCCGGGCATGGTGGCTCATGCCTGTAATCCCAACGCTTTGGGAGGCCAAGGCAGATGGATCACTTGAGCTCAGGGGTTTGAGACCAGCCTGGGTAACATAGTAAGACCCTGTCTTTACAGGTTTTTAAAAAAATTAGTCCGGTGTGCACCCGTGGTTCCAGCAACTCGGGAGGCTGAGGTGGGAGGACTGCTTGAGCCCAGGAAGTCAAGGATGCAGTACGCTGTGCCACTATATTCCAGCCAGGGTGACAGACAGAGTGAGACCCTATCTCAAAAAAACAAACAAAAAAACCTCAGGATGTATAGAGAGAGCTGCCAAAATGTTGATCTCTTCTGTTGGATCATAAATTCAGAGAGGTGAAAACTATATCATATTCATCTGTAATCCAGTGTTTATTCCTTTCCCTAGGAGAGGGAAAAAGGGGCAGTGTTCAAGTGAAAATTGAGTCTGGAAAAGGGGCTTCTGCAGGGGTGTCGATGTAGTTCTCTGATCAGCAGCACCGGCATGGATGTGGGAGCTCGGTAGAAATACACACTTTCAGGCCCCACCCCAGACCTGAATCTGCATCGTAGCAAAATCCCCAGGTGACCCATATGCACGTTGAAGGTTTGAGAAGCACAGGGTAGAGCACTTGAGATTGTGTAGGTTCCAAATCCACCTGTCAACAGATGGGAGGAGGGGATGCATCCTCCTGGGTTTCCTCAGTGCTTCTGAGGTCACACGAAGACCAGGAATCACAGGCAGGAACGATCAGTTCATCTGCTGAGAGTGAGTAGCTTTTTTTATTTTTGTTTTTTGAGAAAGAGTCTTGCACTCTGTCACCCAGGCTGGAGTGCAGTGATGCCATCTTGGCTCATTGCAGTCTCCACCTCCCAGATTCAAGTGATTCTCCTGCTTCAGCCTCCCAAGTAACTGGGACTACAGGCGTCCGCCACCACACCTGGCTAATTTTTGTATTTTTATTAGAGATGGGGTTTCACCATGTTGGCCAGGCTGGTCTCGAACTCCTGACCTCAAGTGATCCACCCACCTTGGCCTCCCAAAGTGTTGGGATTACAGTTGTGAGCCACCTCGCCTGGCCGAGAGGGATTAACTTTGAAGCTGGCCAAGAGGGAGTAACTTTGAAGCTGCCCTTCACCCAGCATTCACGGTACCAGTGCCTGCTCTTTGCTTCAGGCTGACATTCACATCAGTATTAAAATCATTCACGGTTATTTCCTTTCTCCTTTGTAGGTCTTTCGATGGATTTTCTAGTGCCCAAAAGAATCAAGAACAACTTCTGACATTAGCAAGCATTTTGAGGGAAGATGGAAAAGTTTTTGATGAGAAGGTTTACTACACTGCAGGCTACAACAGTCCTTTCAAATTGCTTAATAGAAATAATGAAGTGTGGTTGATTCAAAAAAACGAACCCACCAAAGAAAACGAATGAGAAAATGAAAGGAAGTTCCGCTGTCAGAGGCAAAACGTCTGTTTATCATAGACATCAACATGACCTATAAGTGCGTGTCTAGTGTCTTCTATTGAGAGTACTACTATTAATTAAGCTTATTTCCAATGTGCCTTTTTAATGCTTGAAGTTTTATCTACATACACAGGTAACAGAGGACAGTAGTCTGTAAACATAAATTGGTCATAACTATGGTGGTCTTTATTTCTGTGAGCATCTAGGGAAATTTCACATCACTTCCCTCTTCTTCACTGCATCACAATCATATTCCCTTTTTTTTTTCTTGGATTTGTGTTAGTTGGATGATATCCCCTCCAGATAGTATCAATAAAAATGTTAAAGATTTATCTTGTGTGGAACCACTAGGCTGTCAGGCCCGGAGAGGTGAAATTCAGTTGGACACAAAAATCAAATTGTCTTCTGTGGCTGTCACCATTACCTTCTCTGTTGTATGTACTACATTCCCTCCCGCATCCTCCCACTGCCACACTGCCCCACTGCACAAGAATACTCCATTTAACTCCATTTAAATGTAGTGAGTTCATTCTTTCTAGTCTCCACTTAACCCCCTAAAAATCTTACTTTTTCCCCTAAACATTTCACTGAACCGTCACGTATTTTCATTCATTCTTTAACTCATTGTAGGGAGTTCCTGCTGTGTTCCAAGCACTCTGCTAAGGACTGGGAGGTGGTAAGAAAATCTGTGTCCCAAGCCCCTCATCACTGACTTCCTCTTCACTAACTCCAACAACATCGTTCCACCTCCTTAACTATTTCATTCACCCTCCCACTGTGAACACCACAGACAAGGCCCCTGGCCTCATGGAGTTTACATTCTAGAGGGTGAGGGAGTTCAACACAAATAAGATACTTGAAATTGGCAAGCGTGATGAAGAACTGAAATAGGGCAGTGGGGTAGAGTGTGGTTAGGTAGGGTGTGGTGGAATCACATAAGGTGGTCAGCAAAGGCCTCTCAAGAGACAGTTGAGACTTGAATGACCAGGAGGAGTCAGATGAAAGCCAGGGGCAGAGGTGACAGTGTTAAAGGGAGAGGCCACGTTTGGTACCCAGAACAAAAAGCTGCACACGCTGCTTGCTGAGCAAGAGAGCACTGCCCTTGTAGAGCACAGTCTCTCGGATAAAGAAAACTGCTGACCTTATGCAGGGTTTTAGGAAGGATTAACAGAATTTCAAAAGCATTTAGGAGTTGATCGAGCTTTAATTGTGGAGATGCAGGTTACCAGAGTGAGGCTGCTGCTGATTAGCATGATTTGGAAGCCTCGTTTAGAGGTGAGGTTACTGATGTGAAATTGTCATTGATTGTTTCTGGTACTTAATTGTTACTGTGGCCAAAGAATGGTCAGTTTTATTCTGGGATTTGAAGTTGTGGCTGACAACCTGAGGTGTGCCACTCAAATTTAGCTTCAAGAAAGTACCAGCCGCCCAGCTGTGAGGGGTGTGGTTTGCCGACAGTCTCCCCTGTTACTGCCTTCAGAGTCCACGCCAGATTTCAAGATAAGGACACACTATTCTATGGGAGAAAGGGGGACCCAGTCTATCACTGAGCAAGGCAGTGGTAGCTGACAGCACGCTTTTTTCTGGCAACTTCCAGCCAATAACTGAGCAAGGTGGTGGTATAAGACCTAGCCATTTAGGCCAGGTGCGGTGGCTCACATCTGTAATTCCAGCACTTTGGGAGGCTAAGGTGGGAGGATTGCTTGAGCCCAGAAGTTCAAGACCAGTCATGGCAACCTAGTGAGACTGTCCAAAAAATAAAAAATTAGCCAAACGTGGTGGCACACGCCTGTAGTCCCAGCTCCTGAGGCGAAAGGATTGCTTGAGCTCGGGAGGCGGAGGTTGCAGTGAGTCATGATCATGCCACTGCACTCCAGCCTGGGTGATAGAGCAAGATCCTGTCTCAGAAAGAAAAAAAAAAAGACCTAGTCATTTCTACCAACTCGAAACCCCTCTAATAAGCAGTCTCTGCTCTGGAGCTTTTTGGTGGGCTGGTAGAGACTTTGTTAGATCCTACAGTTCCTCTGCTCAATCCTGCTTTTCCCTTTTCCTTTCAGAGATGTCACTTCACCAGTTTTGTACTCCTAACTCCATCTCAGCCTAAAATTGGCACAATCGGTACCAGTGGCCCACGAACGTAGGTGGTAAGACAGCATTTGCAGGCTGAGTGACTCACTGGCTGGCTCGGAGGCCCCCATCCCTGGTGGATAGGTGGCACAGACAGTCCCTGGCACAAGAAGGCTGTCCAGTGATGGAAGACTTCAGATGAAATGGCGTGCTGGTGCAGGGGAATGCAATGACTGGTGGGTGATTTGGGTGTCTCAAATATGGGAAGGGTGGATAAAAGAGACAAGGACAATGGGCTTCCATGGTTATTGCTGAGTTGGATTGATGTCCTGCAAGTGGATAATGAAAAGCTGAGGTCAATTAACAAACAAAACTAAGTGTGAGCGGCAGAGTCTCTGTGGTAGCTTGCCAACAATCCTCATCTCATGCTGTAGCCAAGCAGAGCAAGCTGAAGGTCAAGCACAGGATTTGATGGTAAAAGTAGCTAACAGCCAACAAATACTCAACCAAGCCAGGCCTGTTAGATCAAGGTCGGAATCAAACTTGGGAACCTAAAACATGAGATGGGAGCATTTAGTGGATATCCCCAACCATCTGCCTCCCTAGGAGACTCCCTGAATATTCAGATCCTTCAGAAGAGGCCCACCCTTCCCCATGAAAAGCTGGAACTACCCTCCCTGCCTCTTCCCTAACACAAGGGAAGACAGTGTCCAAGGTCTTTCCCCATGAAGCAACAGGTGCCCCTCAGGATTGGTCCCTCCCCTTCTCCTGGCTACCAGGCCTATAACGAGACTTAAGTCACAACATAACTGATTGCGGCTGAGGGGTCTGATGAGGGAGAAATGGACTCTATGCCAGAGGAGCCACCTAACCTGGTGGCATGTACTGCAGGGGCCAGGGGTGTACTCTTGGGACTGGATCCTGAGGGTGCACGGTCAAAGGGGCTGGGTTTATACAACTAGATAAAGGAGAGGGTATATTGACTTGGGGCTCTCAGGATAGAGGATTTCACACCATGAGAAAAATGCCAGGAGATAATACAGACTCACTGCTCTAGGGCAGCTTGGTAGAAGCCTAGAAAGAGTGATCAAAATGTTGAAATGCCTGAATGGCTGGGACAAACAATAGAGATAGGAATGAGAAGGCTCAGGGAAGGGAGCATGCCAGCATGGATATATGAGGCAAGGTGACCCATCAGACAATTATGTTCCACGGGAAGGCCCAGGGGACCCACCCTTCAGCAAGGCCCCTGGGAATGCACTGATAATCGGGCTTGAGCATCATGAAGGAGCTCAGCGGTGGCTCTCCTCGGCAGGCTGGGGCTGGCAGGAAGGGCTCTGATGGAACTTTGCTTGCTGAGAACAATGTGGATGATGATGAGACCTTGAAGAGCCCAGGTGGCAGTGCCAGCCACAGAAGCCAGGGTGCCGTCAGTATCCTGTTAACCACTAAGCTCCAAATGGCAGCCAAGGGGCCCTGACCTGTAAAGTCTCATGGAAATAGTTGGTAGAACAAGGCATTCCTAGGGACAAAACAGCTGACTAATCAACAAGGGTAAGGCTTTTTATATAATCAAAAGCAAGCAAGAATTGATGAGCAGGGGACTGAGAGAGATCACTCCAATTAAAAAACAAAAACACGATTCCTTGCCAGTTTCTAGTTCAGTGTTCTGACCTTGAGCTCATTAATTGCAGAGGTGACTGTATCCTAGGGGAAAGTTTCCTGCAACATTTCAGCAGGTGTACACAGTAATGATCCCCTCATTCTTTTTCTAAAGGATCGATGGCCGTTTACTCAGGTGGCTCTATCCTGGGCAAAGAGGAATACCTGGATACGTCAGGGTCTAAGTTAATGTCTGATACCCAGAAACCCAAAGTGTCATTACAGTTCCTCCTCTTCCCATTAAAATGGGAGCATACAGAGGTTAGAAAGTAAATGTAGTTCTAATCAAAGTTTGGCTTACAGCAGATCTCCTGGGCCTGCAGGTTATCTGCCCAATCCCTGACTGTATAATTGAGACTGACATCCTTGGCAGGCAGAATAACCCCTACATTTGTTCCTTGACCTGTGGGGAAAGAGTATAAGCTTCTAAACTCCCTCTCCTCCAATCAGGGCAGTAAACCATAATAAATATTGCCTTGAACAGTGTTTTTTAAGCACCTCAGGTGAACATCCGCTTCTGGCCATGATGATGAATTGGGAACCCAATTTACCTGTCCTTCTTAAACAACTAAAAGCCCAGACAAAATATATGAAACAATGGTTTTCAGACACTGAAAGTTCATAGTACAGGACTGTGATCTCTGCGAGAAGGGGGAATAATGAGGTGAGTCCAGTGATTGCTCAAGCTAATGGCCTGGAGGCAGTTTCTAGGCAGCAAAGCAGGGAGGGGGAAGCCAGAGACCAGTGGTCCTGCTGTGTTGAGGAGATGGAGATCAGTGTCACCAGAGGCCAAGGTGAGTAAGTGAGAGGAGAGAAGGAAGTAGCACACACACAGAGAGTGCTGTAGGTCTGCAGTGGGTCTCCTAGAGTCCTTGGCTGAGTGAAGGTGTTAGAAGAAACTACTTAAGCCAAGAAATGAGTAACTGGAAAGTAGTTGAGCAAATAATTTACAGATCATCTATGGGGCTGGGAAAAGTTTGTTTTCACTAGCTAGAGTAGAAATAACTCATAATGCATGGGTCATCAGGTGGAGTCCTCCAAAGGGTGTTGCCTTAGTACTGAGGTCAAATTGTCCCTAGACCAAAGGCTTCTTTGGACTTCCCCTAACAAAGCTTAAAGGGAAGCCTTGGAAGGATCAAACTGATTTCAAGAAACTTAACTGTGAATCAGAATAAAGCCCAATACCATTTATAGGAATATAACAAAATCCATCAACAAACAACATAACACTCATAATTCCCAACATTCCGTAAAAAATTACTGGAAACAAAGAGAAATATAAATTATGGCCCATAATTAGGAAAAAAAGAGTAATCATTAGAAGTAGACCCAGAAGTGACAGATATGAAGAAATTAGCAGCTTGAATTATGTGATGTGGCAGATCTTATGTATTGGAGGTAGGGGGAAAGAAGATGCAGTGTGGAATAGATGACAAGGCCCAATGAGAGAATCACAATGCAGGTCCCTGGGGCCCTGAAGCAAGGTGGTTCTAACCGCAAGAGAGAATCATATGCTTTTTGAAAAACAGCCTCTGCTGTGCTACTGGGCCCTGGTAGACACGGAACTTTGAGACCCAGTGATGCTATATCCAGAACTGCTCATCTTAACTAGGTCCTGTGGGAATCACTAAGTCATAAGCTAGTAGGATCAGCAGCAGCCCATTGGAAGATGGAAATGATATGTACAGGAGCAGTTCCAAGCCGGACTGGGGGACATAAGCAAACTGCAAGAGCAATTATCCCAACTGCCATGTCTGCACAGTGGCACCTACATCCCCCCTCCCTGTGGTTGTTGGCGGACCTGTATGATCCACTGAAGGAAGAGGAATGCTTGGGCTTGGTTTATTGATTAGTTATCTTCTTCTGTAGTTGCAAGCTGAAAATGGACCCTCACTCAAAGGTGACATTGAAAAACGGGAAAAAAATTGCAATCTTCCTGCAAAAACTGGGCAGAATTTTTTGAGGTACACCGGATCATTCACTTTGTGAGGGAGGACAGGTAATATTTATGGAAATGGCAGAAAATGGCGTGCTGATCAGGAGTTTGGGAGGAAAAAACATGGATGATTAGGAGGTCTGGGGTAGAGACGTGGATGGGCATATGGAGTGGACACAGAACTTGAAAAACTGTATCACATGTTAATGCCCACCAGATAGCACCCACCACAGAAGAGACACTAAACAACCAAGTAGATGAAATGACTTAGCCTGTTCTATTAGCTCTTGCCAGTGCCCACCTCAGTGCTGGTAAAATGCACACACAAAGTGGCAGTGGTGGCAAAGATGGAGGCTGTGCATGGAACCCACCAACATGGGCTGCCAGTTACCGAGGCCAACTTAGACACTGCTCACTCTGACTATCCAACCTGCCAGCAATAGACACCAATGCTGAGACCCTTATGAGGCTGTGAGGACCAACTGGTCACTTGATAGCAAATTCACTATGGTAGGCCCATTCTTTCCTAGAAGCACCAGCAGTTTATTCACACAAGGACAGACTTCCTATTCGAGGTATGTGGTTCCTTTCAGGCCTACGGGGTGCGAACACAATCTAGGGACTTACTTACAAAACATCTGACCTGTCAGCATGGATTTGTTGAATACGTGATCTATACATGTTAGCACCCAATCAGGGAGAGTTTGCCAATGGCCATAGGATCCACTGCTCCAATCACATACTGCGCCACCTAGAAGCTGCTAGCCTGATGGAATGTTGGCATGGCCTGCTTTAGCGCCAGGTGGGAGACAATACCCTGCGAAGATGTGCCACCATCCCCTGCACACAGTATACTTATTGAATCAGAAAGCCTGTATGATGCTGTGTCTACACCAGGGATATATAGATTTCAGAACCAAGCAGTGGAGGCAGGAGTGACCCCACTTACCATCACACCCAATGAACCACTGAGGGACTTAGTACTTCCCATGCCTGCAACTCCAGGTTCTACAGCATCAGAAGTCCTAGTTCTCAGAGAGTGTATATCTTCTCTAGGCAATACTGCAAGAATCCCATTGAACTACAGTCTGCTGCTACTATGTGGGCACTTTGGACTCTTTGTGTTCAGGGACCAGTAGGCAAGAAGTCACCATCTAGTCAAGGGTAATTGACCCTGAACTGCAAGAGGAGGTAAGCCTGCTGTCAGAGGATGGGGGCAAGACCAATGTGTGTGGAACTTAGCGGATCCACTGGAGGCACCCTCTGTACTCTTTGCCCAGTTGTAACTAGTGAATGGACCCTCTGTACTCCTTGCCCAGTTGTAACTAGTGAATGGACTAGTGCAGCAACCCTGGTCTGAGAAGGGTTTGGCTCTCAGGAGCTCAGGACCCTCAGGAATGAGAACTTGATTTATACTACCAAAAAAGCCACCAAGACCAGCAAAGATGACAGTTATGGGTGAGGGGAATTTAGAATGAAGCGAGGAGTAAGGACCAGTTGTGGTTCCAAAACCATTTGCAGGAAGGTGCTATAGTTGGTCCTACCAAACTCCTCTTTCAACATTTATCCTCAGGAAGAGAGTGCCATTGGTGCCCTGGAACAGTCACTCTCTGCATGTTTTTGGGGGAATGGATCCACATAGGCAAAGGGTGGACCATGGCAGGCATGGAGAGGTGCCACTTAGATCCCCCTTCAAGACAAGACATGCCATCCAGCTGCAAGGAGTGTGGGTAGCCAGCAGCCACCAGCTGCTACTTCACCAGGATCCACCTTAGCTTTCAAGCTGAGGTCACACTATTCTCAAGACAGGAGAGGTTGGTGGCCAATGATTTCACTAAATTATGGAAATTGAGAGCATGCTTTTCTGAGGGGGCCCTCTTGCCAAAGACCAAGCAAGGCCATGGTACAAGGACCTAGCTGTTTCAATCCAACCCAGGACTCCTCCAGTGAGTGACCTTTTTCCCAGAGTTTCCCTGGGATGGCAGCTCGCCTGCTCTCCTTGCCTCCTCCTACTTGCTCTTTTCCTTTCAAAGGTGCTTACTCCAATAATAAAACCTTTGGTATTCTAACTATCTCAGTGTCTACTTCTTGAAGAATCTAAACTGGCAGTAGGATCATGCCCCTTACTGATAGCTCAGCCACATTTTCTATCTTTGGGCCTCCTTGTCTTTGCCTAGCACATGAGAAGCATTTATTAGGACTTTGTTTTTTTCCCATTGCTGAACAAATGACTACAGATTGCTCTACTCCTTATCCTGTGAATAAAGGCTGGCCGCTGTAGAAGGTAGGTCAGAGCAGGCAACTGAGAGAAACGGTATTACAGTTACTGAGTGGCTTATTAAGGAAAGTGGTGCAAGAATCAGGTCCATGTTTCATTCAAATGACCCTCCCTTCCCCCAACAACATCCTCACATCTGCCAAAGCAAATTATGCTGCTGTGCTCATTTGATGATGGAATCAGCATCGCATGCAGGCTGAACCCCTACTACCGCAGAACCAAGAAAGCCACTCTTTCCCCTCTCCTCCTAAGATGCCACCACAGAGCAGCGTGCCAGTGGTGGGTGGGGAGAAAGACGGGAGACACAGAAATGTCTCCTTTTCGCTGTGATTCTCCTAAGGAATATACAGTCACCCCCACAGGAAAAGCAAGAGTTCAATCAAGATTTTTCAGAAATAGTAGGATGGCAGAAAGCAGATCGCATTGAGGTTGTTTCCAACTGACAGACCAAACAGTCATTTGTTTCTCTCCCCACTGATAGTGAAAATAAAGTGGAAATAATTTAGGGCTGGGGCTTCTGTCTATGATTATCTGCAACTTAAAGTATGAGGGGATGAGAGCCATCAGATCTACCCCTGTGGAGCTTTTTAAGGTGCGGTCCATAACAGAAGCGGGCCCCACAGAGTAGAGTAGCCACACGGAAGGTGCCATGTTTCAGGGATGAGTCTCGATTCTTCTCTCCCTGTATTTCATCCATGCCTGTGAGAAGTTCTCATGTCTCTCCACATGCCACGTCATCTGAACCACCAGTCGATAGGTTATTTGTATTTTATTCCAAAGTCCATAGGACACGATGTGGACTTGTTTTTCCACTTGCCCTTGTAGATGGCGCCATCCAGTGTCTGTGATGTTCCACCTCCTCTGTTGGGTTGTCACCTCCCCCAGAGACCTTCTGGTCTCACTGCTTTTCTGTTTGTATCCAGCAAAACACTCAACAATTCTGTACAAGAAGACCTATCTCATTATTCAAAAAAAATGCATGTGTAAACAAAAAGAAATGTTTCAAATATTTACAATTGTTTTATTCAAAGCAAATTAAATACAAATGTATATTTTTCATTAAAAATGGGGATTTAAAAAGTTTTATAATTAGTGTTATGTTGCTTTATCTTATCTTTGCATAAATTATGTATTAAAGGTTTCTGATATCCATATACATTCTAGTCTTTTTTAGGCAGCTATGAGAAGATTTCATATGCAAAAGCCAACGCCACTTTTCTAAAGAACAAACGATCTTTGTGCCAAATTAGTAGACAATTGCTCCAAATCTCTGGTCTTGGCTTCTGGTTGTGTGAAGAGCAGTGTTTTGTTTTTTTCAGAGAAGGGAAAGAGTCTTCATTCTTTAGGTTTGTTTTTGCCTCAAAGACATTTCTAAATGGGTATCTAAAGTTTTAGTTTATAAGTCTCATAATGATTTGACTCGTGCAGTCCAACTTTTAGATAGTATTTCCATACCCCCCAAAAGCTGGCAGGTGGTAGTCGCACTAGGTTCAGACCAAGAATCTCCGCATTGTCATCCTAGGTCCTTCTAATGAAGAAGACAATACTCTGGCTTATTTAACAAATAAAGGAGCCTAAGTACATGGAAGTTAAGGGAGTAAGGGTGGGGGTAATGAGATTATTACATTAAAATAAAGACTTTGCACACTTGTGTCCCATTTCTAAAATTGTTGAAAATCTGATTGGAGAAGATTAGAAGATAATTAGCAACTCAATTATTTATAAACAAATATAAAAACGCACAAACCAAATGATGCAAAAGAACCTTTTTAATCTAAAAATTCATTTCCCAGGGCTAATTGATAGCCAGGCCCTACCAATTTTTATCAGTTTATTTGACTAACAAGAGCTATTCAGCATTTTCTTCAAAGTAAGATAATATATAATAGATTTTGATAAATCTTTCTGAATTAGGACATGATACTGTAGGCAAAAAAAATAGCCATAACTTTTTCTTTGGTGTAACCAAAAGGATATCCAAAAGTTGGCAAATGTTGACATTTCAAGTGACAGGAAATTGCCTAATGGGAGTTTAAACTCTGGTTAAAAAAAAAAAAAAAAAAAAAAACTGTAGTAAAAGGAAAAGCTCCACCCATAGTTCTGTAGTGCAAGTTTTCAAATTTAATTCTGAAAAATAATTTTATTTCATAGGCAGGAAACAAATTCCAACAGTGTATCACTTACTCCTTTCCAACCCTTCCCCTCTCTCTATGTCCACACCATCACTTCAGTTGTCAATGACCTCAGCTGCTACTCAAGGAGGAAATTCATTAAAAAATTACCCACACTTCTAAAAATCAGGCTACAATTGTGTGTATGTGGCTGCACAGCAGCAGGCACCAGGTTACAGCATTGCCACTTCTACATGTTTGTCATTTTTACAAAAAAGAAGCAAAGTCTACCTCCCCCAGAAAAAAGTACCTGAACCAATTAGTCACTTAGCCCCTTCCCAGCCTCTCCGTGCTCACCAGACCTGCCTCACCTCAGCGGCACACGTGTACATATATCTGTGTGTTCTGTTAAGAACCAGCAACTCTACTGCCTCTTTCTTAGAAGTAACATCTTCTCCTTTCTTACAGAACTTGCTGATTTCCATAAACGTAATGCTCTGAAAGCACTTACCGCCTAGTCCAGAGGACTCCGTTACTCTACCAAGCTTAAGTCTGGCTTGCTTTCTTCTATTTCTGTACATGTTGTTTGTGTATATGTGTATTTTTAAAAAATTAAAATGTGTTGAAAATGCACACACACACACCCAGCATTTAGCAAAAAAAAAAAAAAATCTTCCCCAGGAAGCACTTTCAGAAGTTTAAGCTTCTACTTGTTCTTAAGCCACAGGGCAAGTGCCAAGTGAGTCCTAAATAACCCTTCACTCACACTGCAGGGCTGGCAACCCCGGGGCCCACAGCACAGAGGCAGAGTGGGCTCCCCGGGTGAGCCAGGGAAGGGCGCCTAGCAGGCTTCCTAGAGTGCTGCATTGCTCATCTCCCCCCGTGTCACCTGGGAGAGTTATGTTCTTGGCCCTAACTCTCCTCGCTCAGAGAACCGCCACACTGGGGAGGGCTCTCTGCCCTCTGCACTGGCTGTCCCATCCACAGGTTCGGGGGCCTGGGGCTGCAGGGAGGCGGCAGGTCCCTCCCCACAGAGCAGCCCACCCTCGTCCATCTCCTCCCTCGCCAGTCCGTCCAGGGAACATCCCTCCGCAGCGCCCAGAGCCCCGTGGGCTATGCTGTCCACAGGCTCCACGGCTTCCCCTTCTCCCTCCGAGATGACGGTCATGGGGCTGCTCTGGATCCGGTTCCGCATGCTGTACCTGCTGCTGGCGGCAGACGGCGGCGTTCGGCTGCGGCCGTACCTGGGGCCGGAAAAGGACAGACTCCGAGGCATCAAGCCTTCGTTCTTGGCCCACTCCTCCTGCGCCCTTCTGTTCTTGCTTGGGGAACAGCTTGAAGGGCTCTCGGGGGCATCTGGTGAAGGCTCTGACCTCGACCTCTGGAATCTAGGGTCTGTGTTCTTGAGCATCTCTGCGGCAGACATGCGGGCGCTGGTGTCTGAACGACTGCCCTTTTTTAGCAGCAGAGCTTTGAAGTTGTCACTGCTGGTGCTGCTCTTTCGGATGCTTCTCTGAATCGACCCCACTTGCTTTGGAGAGGCCAGGCTCGGGGCAGCACCGGTGGGTGTCACGGGCGGGGAGGGAGAATGGTTTCGGGAATGGTCATCATCTGAATCTCTACGGCCGAGGACTTTCCTTTTGGATCTGAGATTTAATAACATTAAGAAAAAGGTTAATTCCCATGGGACCACAGGCTGTCAGCCACACCACTCTGCTTCTTTTATTGCATCTTCAGGTCACCATCTACTTAAGATTCACTTTCAAAAAAATTATTTTTGACTGGGCACGGTGGCTCACACCTATAATCCCAGCATTTTGGGAGGCCAAGGTGGGAGGATCACTTGAGCTTGGAGTTCGAGACCAGCCTAGGCAACACAGTAAGACCTTATCTCTATTCAAAAAAAAGAAAAAGTAATACATGCATAATGTATTTTATTTTTTTGGGACAGAGTCTCGCTCTGTCGCTCAGGCTGGAATGCAATGGCGCAATCTCAGCTCATTGCAACGTCTGCCTCCCGGATTCAAGCGGTTCTCCCTGCCTCAGCCTCCCAAGTAGCTGGGATTATAGGCGCCTGCCACCACGCCCAGCTAATTTTTGTATTTTTAGTAGAGACGGGGTTTTGCCATGTTGGCCAGGCTGGTCTCGAACTCCTGACCTCAGGTGATCTGCCTGCCTCGGCCTCCCAAAGTGCTGGGATTATAGGTGTGAGCCACCGTGCCTGGCAAATAATTTATTTTTAACTTTGGAAAATTTCAAACACCCACACAAAAGAGAACAGCTCATTGCAAGACCACATGAGCCCATAACTCACCTATGATAATCATTAATTACTGTCACCCTTCTTTTGTCTCCACCCTCCCTATTTGAAACAAAACTTAGACACTGTATTAACTTACTTTGGATAGGACCAAAAGTTTTAATAATGGCCAGGTTTCCTTGGTCTCTCCTAGACGGGCTGATCCGGAGTGAATTTCACATGCTGACCCTCCTTTCTTTCTATGCTTCCTTTTCTTGTTCCATGGCAGAATATCCCCTGTACTAAGATGT
Organism: Nomascus leucogenys; assembly: GCF_006542625.1. Lineage (NCBI taxonomy): Eukaryota > Metazoa > Chordata > Mammalia > Primates > Hylobatidae > Nomascus > Nomascus leucogenys. The sequence goes on from NC_044383.1 coordinate 124,550,753, forward strand.
ACCCCACTCCATGTCCTAGAACAACTCCTCAGCTTCACATTCTCAGTTATTCTAGACGTTGCCATCAGACCAGTCTTCCTCAGCTCTTCCAGGACCATGTGCCAACTTCTAAAATCCAGCCTTCCAGAAAACAAAGGCGAACCCTCCATGCCAGACCCTGCTTCATGATCGGCTCAGCAAACCTTGCACTGATCAAGAAAATGTGAGGGGTGGGGTGGGGTGGGGAAGACGAACGGGCAATCAAAGAAAGCTGAAGGTTTCCTATAGGTATTTCTTGTCCTGAGTCTCTAAGAACCTCACTGTTCAATGTGCTTTCCATTGCCAGTGACAAAGAGATGATGAAGCCAATGAGCCAAGTGGCCCCTTGCTGGTCTCTTCATGACAACAACTCAGTGTGTGTCTCTTAGCTAAGTGCAGGAGAACTTGCTTTAAGGAAACTCAACACAGTTAATAGAATAAAGACGTGGGTATCTCTTTTCCTGCTATAAAATTGTAGAATATGCAGCAGGGAAAGGTTGAGAGTATGATATCTGTACATACAGATTAAGAGTTGAAACCAGACTCTTCCCACCTCTCGCTGTGTGACCTGGGACAAATTACCCATGCATGCCGTGCCTCCTCACTTATAAGATACCAACCTCACAGGTTTGTGAAGATTAAGTGAAATAAAGAAGCTAGCTACATAACTCCCACTGCTAAAGCTTCCTTGTTCTGTCCTTGGACAAGTTAACATTTCTGACTGTGTATTTTTCCTGTCACAAAAGGGGAGTAACAGTATATAGGTCACAGTTTGTCAGTACACATGAATGCAGTGATAGCCATAATTGGTCAGGCATAGAGCAGGTGCTTAACAAACCTTTGAATGTCACATAGAAAATGGATTTAGTTTTTACGTGGCTTACACAGCAAGACAGAGGGCAGCATGGGCCCATGCTGGCTGCCCTGGGCTTAGTGTTCCTGGGGTCATCTCCATTCTTCTGGTCAAAAAGATGCCACTAAAGCAGAAGCTGGGAAATGGTAAGGACCCAATACAGAGTCTGAAGGGTGGCCAGAGTGGACAGGGCACCAGACTTTTTGGGACTGCAGAACATGGCCTACGACACAGGTTTCATGGTCCCGCTCAGTAGTTAACAAGAGCAGTGCCCTGATAAGAGTTAGGATCGGCCAACAAAACTACAGACATCCTAACATCTCGAAATTGTAGAGCTAGAAAAGACATTAGAAATGGTCTAGTCCAACCACTTTGGGTTTCAGAAAAGGTAACTGAGGAAAGGTAACTTGTCAGTATGACAACTAGGACTGGAGCTTATAGCACATGGCCTCACCACTTACATGGTCTACTCCCCAAAGCAGCTCTGCTCATTTCATTCTTTTAGGTATTGGCTGGTGACTTAATTTGTAATTTAGATTTTAAATGGTGAGACTATGCTGAGATCCACTGAACAAGTCACAACTAAACTTGAGTAAAACTATGACCTTTAATTGTAGACATAGAATTAAGAAAGAAGATGGGGTGACCAGCCTGAGCAACATGGTGAAACCATGTCTCCACTACAAATACGAAAATTAGCCGGGCATGGCACACGCCTAAAATCCCAGCTACTTGGGATGCTGAGGCAGGAGAATCATTCGAATCTGGGAGGCAGAGGTTGCAGTGAGCCAAGATCACACCACTGCACTCCAGCCTGGGTGACAGAGTGAGTGAGACTCTGTATCAAAAAGAAAAAAAAAAAAAAAGGAAGAAAGATGGGATTTTATGAAAGCACTGCCATCTCTCAAGAGCAGGTGCCCACTAAAATGATTAAATCTAAACGTACAAATTCTTTGCATATACATACACACATACACGAATATGTATTTTTAATGAAGACAGCTATAAAAAGTGCTTAAACAGTTAACACTGATTTTAAAACTAATTACTTCAATAAATATAAAAACTTCACACCTCAACTGGTGTTCTACATTTTCCATCTGGCTTTAGATCTGAAGCGAATTAATTTGCATTATAAAATTTGGAAGCTGTGTTTCAACTTAGATATTCTTTATTTTAAATTATGAGCTTAAGCGCTGAAGGACATAAAAATAAAGCCCTAAAAAAGCACAGACAGTAGATGGATTTTTACTATGTCTGCTAATTTATTCTCAACGCTACAACAGAAATTAGCATGTGTCCCCACTCTCTCTCTGCAATCCATTCCTAAGGCCTACTTGGCTTTGACTTCTCTCATACGTGCACTGAATAATACCAACTGACCGAATTCTACATCTGCAGTCGATGTAACGCCCTAGTAAGAGAAACCACACATTTTTCGGTGCCTTAAGAAGGTTGCCAAAATACAGAAGAGGCCTTTAGCAAGTTTTTGGGAAAAAATACGCAGTAATTTGGACCCACAACAGTTGGGTTTCCTCACTGGAACCAAGTATCTAGTACACAGAACAATCAGGCCACGCAAATCTTCTCCGTGGATGGCTATTATAAATAGATAGATATGCCTGTATATTTAGCAACCCAGGGCATTCCATACTAAATGAAATACTCTGAGTCTTGGAAGAATCTTCTAATGGTTAAATACAGTTGGTTTCATTTAATTCAGGAAATATTTATTGAGTGCTTCTTATGTGTCCAGTGTGGTTAAGAGTTAGAAACATCTATGGGAACTTCTAGAATTGCCAGTGAAGTTTCAAAGCATGCATCATTTATCATTTCTCTGTTTTGAGAAATAATTGGACAACTAGCTACCTTTTCACTTCTAATGAGATTAAAGAAACCAGTCCACGTTAAAGGGGGCAGTCTGTAGGATCTATTATACCAACACTAGAGGAGCGACATAAAGAGCATAATTCTTGACAAGCACATGAATTCACCAGCTTCGTTCCCCCCACACCAAGTTAGATGTTTATGTGTTGCAGGAAGAGTTTCAGGTAGGTACAGCACTATGTTTTTCATCTTATGCAGTAGTCTTTTCAGGGAGAGTCCAAGAATTGGGAAAGCAATGCTGACATAAGATCATTCACACACAGAATCAAATGATTCTACAGGATGCTTTGTTTCAGGAGGTTAAAAAAACAAAAAAAAAGGATCTTCATTCAGGGCAAAATAAGGCCTTGGCAGCATAAGGACATTCATTAGAGTTACCTGGAAAGACTGTGGTAGAGAAGTCTAGAAGGAAGCAAAAGGTTTATACAGCATTACGGCTTAACGTAGTTGCACATACACAGTCATCAGTTTTTACAATGACACTGTTGTGGGAGTACTCAGCTGTTTACAATCAGAAAAATGGTGCAATAAGTAAAACCTTAGTGCTAAGTCATATTTACTCTTAAAGGTGACCACATATAAAAAGTATAACAGTTCAGGCCATTACTTTGAAAATTTTACCCTTTTTTGTTTTTAAACCCAACGATTTCTGATGCCAGTAGATGGCACTAGTCGTATATTAACAAGCACAAATCATTCTTTTGCTCCCGCTTAAAGGGTCATACTCTTTTATAGAAACACTTAAGCGGCCAAAGAAATTGCACTGTATAATCGTGGTTTTTCTGTAAAACGAAAAAAATTAGAATAAACTAAAACATCTTTAGGAAGAGAGTCCCATGGAGCTAGTCTGTGCATCCTGAGTCCACAGAACATAGCATTCCTCCTCCTGACTGCACTGTCAGTCGCTTTAATCTGACTCTTGTTAATATACTCTGTCTTATGACTGCCACACTGCGCTCCTTGCCAGGAAGAGCAGCGCCTACCAGAAGGTATCACATTGAGCCACTGTCCCCAATGTCACAAAAATCAGTGAGACAAAGTAAAACAGAAATTGGAGTCAGAGGAAATAAAACTATAGAAACCCACTAAAAAATCAACAGTAAAGTTAAAGAGTTATGATCGGGTGACAGAAGAAACCTCAAGGAAGAAAAGTAAATTGAAGTGCTGCTTGGAAGGAAGGAATTACACAGTAGATTAAAGTCAGAGGAAGGAGTTTGAAATACCTGTGAATAGCTGCAAAAAGGTCTTCTGTGGTCCTGGGTCGACTGGGGGTCATTACCTCATCACTCCCGTCTTCCTTGAGGAAGTCACAGGCCTCTGAGGATGAACCGGCTGCGTTGGTCTCCGGCACCCCAGCTACAGAAAAGCAGGCAGGCACACAAGACGCACAAGTGACTAGAATTTCAGTCCTCAGCCAAGCTTCTAAATATGCTGCTTCCCTGCCATTCCCAACAATGTGAGAACTACAGGGAGATGCCGTGGGTCTGTAGTTTGATAGTTTACAAAGAAGGGAGGAAATGACACTAGCCTGAGAGCCAGAGCTCATTCTTTGTTAAAGTATAGAATGCCCATGGCATCTCTCTTAAATTTTGTTGCAACGTTTCTTTACGCGGCTCTTTGGAAGGGAGTGTTGCCCATTGCTATTTAATACCCAGCCTGCTGCAGATCATCTCCAGCCCCCTATTTTCTGCCATGCCTTTAGGTCTAGATTTTAAAAATAATAACAAAATGCAAAGTTGGTAACTTAATCTGTGTTTTAGAACAGAAGCCTACATACTGCTAGCTTTAACATGAATCTGATCTACCTGGGTTCTTTCCACGTGTGAGCATTCAACAACCCTATCTGGTTCAGCTGCATATGGGCAGAGGGCACAGGAGAGAGAAGCCAGGAAGCCAGACTCACCTGCTCCGTCCTGTTGAGATAGGCAGCTCTCCCCATCGCCCCCAGTATCCGCACTGTTCTCGGCTGGCTCCTCCGGCTTGGGGGCTGGTGAGACATCAGGCTGAACCATGGGGACATTGGCTTCCACTCTGCCGGGAGACATGGATCCTGCAGCTCCTCCCTCAAGAACCGAGGTGCCAGGGTGCGTGGCATGAGAGCCAGCTTGGGCTGCAGAACTCTCTTTTGCCTCCCTGCTGTGCACAGAGCCCTCCTCTCCCCTCGTGGGGCTGGGCACAGATCGGAGGGCTTCGCTCACGTTCTCTGCGGGCTCCACTGCAAAATCTTTGTGCGGAGGTGGCACCACCAGGAACAGTTTGGGCTTCTTGGAAGTGGGGGGTGGCTTCCTGCTGGGTGAAGAGTCTGGGAGTGGGGTGGTGTTGGGGCTGGGCCGAGCCTCTGCCTCCCCAGCGCTTGGAGCTCCAGGGCTGCGGCTCACAGGGCCACCGCGCTCAGCCGCACTGCCATGGTCACCCTGACTGGAGCTCTTGGCAGGCTTCGGAAGCGAGCTTGTCACAGAGGCAGGCTGGCTTTCACTCTCCATTTCATTTGTGCTATTTCGGGATTTCAGGAAAGCAGATGGCTTTAAGTGGTACTGTGGAGCAACTGGAGTTCGTTGTTCCTGAGCTGTTCGTTCAGACAACTGTGCTGCCTCAGCGCCTGAGTTCTTTCTCACGGGCCTCAACTGCACCATCTGCAATGCTTCCGTGGTTATCAGGGGCATGGGGGGCCTGCTGGTCTCCTCCTTGGTAGAAGGCGGCCTCAAGGATCCCCGGGAGGATTCTGGCTGGCCAGAATTTGTGAAAGGCGGCCTGGTGTCTTTCATGAATTTGGGGTCAAGAGGTGGGGCGGGTGGGGGTACCGAGGAAGGTAAGAGAGGTGGGGGCAATGGCAAGGACACAGGTGAATCTGGAAGAATGGGGCTCAGTGCAGGGCGGGGAGGAGAAAGGCACCAATCAGGTGGGGAGCAGAAAGGAATGAGAGCTTCTGGCGGCGGAGGGGGGAACACAGGAGAGTGAGGCAGAGGAGAGCCCTGGAAGCAATCTGCTACAGGAGGTGGGGGAGGAAGAAAAGGAGACCTGTCTGCAGGACAAAGGGATGGAGGAGAGGGAACAGGAGGAGGAGGAGCCACGGGAGAGCCCACGGCTGGATCCAGCTTCTTCATAGTGCCACTTCCTTCAGTAGAAGTATTAGAGGAAAGAGAAGTGGACGATGAGGAAATGGATACTGAAGATATCAGAGAGGACTTCCTCTCTGGTACCTTGGGCTTGGGCTTCCCCTTCCCATTTGCTGGTGACATTGATTTTAAAAACACAGGCACAGGGGTGAGTGCTGTGGGTGTATTCGACTGGCTGGAATACCCACTGGATGGAGAAATGACTCTGTGTGACTTCTCTGGTGACATGATCTTTGGTTTGACTGAACCACTGGGCACTTGGGGCATTGTGGCTCTGGACCCTTCTTGGACATGGTGGACTGGCCCATTCCCAGTGGGCACCCCACTGCTGGTTGAACAGCCCCCTGCTGGGTTCCCCGGATCTTCCTGCATGCCCGTGTAGTCAATGTAATAACCCCAGGGGTCCGTGTACTCTGACTTGACGCTGCTTGTGTCACTCTGCGATGGCGTGGCCCCACACAGGGAGTAGACATTGGGGGTGGTGGCGGAAGTCATGCTGCTGCCAGCGCTAACCGTGCTCTGGCTCCGGGAGCGGGGCAGCCAGGGCTCTTCCAAGTCACTGCAGGGGCTCTGGGAGGGCGAGCTGCCACCCTTGCCTGGGAGGCTCAGCTGCAGTGAGTGCTGGAGTGTGGCGATCAGGCTCTCGTTGAGCACCTGCCCATTAGACTGGCTGCTCTTCCTGGGAATCCTGCGGAGGGAGTCTGTCCGGGAGGGTGGCAGGGGAGGCTTCTTTGCTTTCTTCAAAGAGATGTTTCTTGATAGGGATTTATCCTGGTAATTGGACCGGTCCCCTTGGTTTTTCTGAGCTCTTCCATCAAAAACATTGACCACACTGTGCCTGGGGTTTCCAAAGCCATCGCTGCTATTGCACAGATTCCCAGATCCATGTCCAGAGTCAGTGTGCACAGATGCGCAGTAGCCATCGTGTTCCTCAGAATACAGCGACCCAGCATCCTCTTTGTTGGATGTTTGGTCCAAACTGCAGCTGCTCATGTTACTTGTGGGAGTCGAGTAGCCAGGAGTTGCTAAATGCGGCTTCAGGGGGGATACCCTTCCATTACCTGAGGACTTGTATTCCCAGGGCTCCGAGCTGCTGTGCCCTCCACCCCCTGAATAACTAGATTCACTCTTGCCATCCACATCTTGGGGGTGGGCTGGGAAGGCCAGGTTGTTTCTACAATTATACGGCATGGCCTGGGACCCATTCTCCCTATTTGCTGGAGCATTTAGAGAGACTGCTGAGTCACACAGGGACAACAGTGTGGGTTCACCAGAGGAATGAGGGTCTAAAGCCTGTGAAAGAATGGTGGTGTGGCCCTCATTCCAGTGGTGACCGGCAGACTGATGATCATCTTTCACAGCATGCCTGGAGATGAGGTGGTCTCTGGATTTTATCCTTGCATGTGATGAGCCGGAACTTTTACTTTCCCGCTGCCCTGCACTCTGAGCAGTGGGAATAGCGATGACCTCAGAAGAAGAAGACAGTGTGGCATTTGGGATGATGCTGGTGGAGTAGGTTGCGTGAGGAGAAACCACACACGCTGGGCTCATTACATTTTCACTCTCGAAGTGTCTCAGCTCCTGGGATTTGGGTCTCAAAAGTGTTCCAGTCCCTGAGGCACCTCCTAAATGGCCTAAGTTTTCATCTGCTTGTGGGTGACCTCTCTGGTAGAGGAAAGTGCCATTCATATCTCCTGCAGGGCCGAGGGCACCCAGCCTCGGCTCAAGAGACTGAATGTTTGCCCTTGCTCCAGAACGCGGAAGACTATGGAAGCCAGCATCACTGTTGAGGCGGGAAGGGAATACAATCCCCGCAGAATCGCTCAGCACAGACATGTTGCCAGAGGAACCTGAGAAGTGGCCCATCTGGGCAGCAATGCCTTGCCCCTTCTGTGCCCTGATTCTCCTCATGGAAGGTGGTACGACCTTCACATCCTCCGTCTGACAGCTGGAGTCCCTGGTTTCTGAGCGCTGCCCAGCAGACCGATAGCTATCGAACCTTCCTAGTGTAGAGTAGTACTCAGGGGTGTACACTGAGTGGCCATCAACATCATCTTGGCCAGTGCCTGATGCTGGAGATAAAGCAGAAAGAGGCTTGTTACCTGAAAATAAAATCCATAGTTCATCAAGTGTACCCTCACCCCTCTCTGACAGAATTTTAAAAAAATTTTTCTATTTGATTTAATTTCCTTTCTCCTGTAGGTATCTAAGTACATTTAAAAAGATACTGATAGCTCTAAAACAAAAATTATTGTCATGAATGTCAGGTACTTCTCTTAACTTGTGCCACCAATCCTCCTATGGCTTGAGTGCTGCATATGGAATTCTCAGGGTATCCCTTCAAGATCAAGGCTGCTGAGGGCTTGGAGGAGGATTTACTTTGAAATAATCACCTTTCAGTAAAGTCTTCAAGGTGCCTTTCGACCACTGGGTGACTGTGCAGACCATCTATCAAGCAGTGACACATCTTTCCCAAAGGCAGATGAATGTAGTAATTGAACAATAGGGCCACAGAGATACCATATTTGAGGGGTACTGGTATAAAACAGTGTTAATTACATTAATTCTTTATGTCAGAAGGAAATTCTAAGGCAAAGAAAATTGATTTACAGGCCCATCTGTGTTCCAAACATTTCATTATCCATCTGAAGCCATTATCTGTCTGTTGGTGACATTCAAAATTCAACAGCAATCTGTTGTGTTCTAGTCGGGGAAACCAGCAGGAACTGATCCAGTGAACATTTCCTCAAATTAGGATGATTTATTCGTTGGAGTTTTACAACCAAACAGAGAATAGTATGTTAAGAAAAAAAAAAAAAAAGACAGAAAGAAAGAAACACAAGGAAGGGCCAACAGAGAGGGACGTGGACGGGGTAAACCTTAAGTGTAAACAGTTAGATTTCAAGCTACCAAGGAAAGAACAGAGCTTATGAGAAAAAAAAAAATCACAAAGACAAGAACCTACCCAAAGTGTACTGAGAAAAAAAAAAGTCAATCCTTAAGACAAATCGAATCTCTAAAAATAGTAGTAAAACTGTAGTTCTCCCTGTTATCTCCATCCAACAAGGACCCAAAAGTATCTATCTCAACACGGGCTTTGCTGAGCAACGCGAGTCAAGCACACCTCTCTGTGTCAGTGGACACCTGGATGTGACCCTAGGACTGATGGGGTTCCTAAGGCTTCCCTCTCCCAACACATAATCTAACCAGGGCATGGACTGGATATAGAATGCCTTTTGCTCACTCAGATAGCAGAGGGTAGTACTGAAATGGCAGCAATGTGCTTGTATCAACCTCAAAGGAGATGGCACCCTGGAAGGAAGGATCCTGGCATAAAGCCTTCTCCTTCACTGTGATGATGGAGAGGAATTTTTATGCTTGTATTTTTAGCAAAGATGATCTATTTCCTCTCTCTACCCTCTTTCAAAAAGTACTCACTTGCTGAAGACAGATAGACAGACAGACAGACACACACACACACACGAGGCTGTCCCACACAGAGAGGGAAATGGGCAAAAGGGCAGGACAGAAGAAAAACCCACTTTGAGGAGGTGCAAAATTTTGCCATTTAGTAATTTAGAAGATGGGAAGTTGACTGGTATCGGTGTATCAGTGTATACGAGTTCAATTCCAAACACTCAAAATACCTCATTCCATTCAACAATAAGTTTTGAGTGTTTGGAATTGAACTCATATAAACAAATACATGTTTTTCTTTCAAAATTGTACTAGTTTTTGCATGGAGTTAGTGGTAGATCTTTAACTGTCTTTAAGTAGCATAAACAAAATCCTGATACTTTTGGGTAGCAGTTTTAAATGTGAAACCATTCTAGGCATGTAAAAAAAATAGAAATACAGCTATTTTATCACCCTCTACAGCTAAGTATAACTTTCTTATTAAAACAAAAACATTTCCTAAAGACCTTAAAAAGCATATGAAAAAACTAATGTATCTTATCACAAGGACCACCAAAATTCTATTCCCAAAACAGACCCTCCAATATTTTCACAGTATAAAAAGTTTCAGAATATGATAGGAAACAGATGAATGCTATACATGCATACATCGTTTTACTGTGCTTAGCTTTATTGTGCATTGCAGATAACTGTGTGTTTTTTTATTTTTATTTTTTTACAAGTCGAAGGTTTGTGGCAACCCTGTGTTGAGCAAGTCTATTGATGCCATTTTTCTAACGCGCTTCCTGTGTGTCTCTGTGTCACGTTTTGGTAATTCTTGCAATATTTCAAACTTTTTCATTATTATTAGATCTGTTATGGTGATCTGTGACCAGTGATCTTTGATATTACTATTGTAATTGTTTTGGGGTGCCACAAATCACACCCACATAAGACAGCAAATGTAATTGATATATGTTGTGTGTGTTCTGGCTGCTCCACTGACCAGCTGTTTCCCAGTTTCTCTCCCTCTTCTTGGGCTTCTCTATTCCCTGAGATACAACAATAATGAAATTAGGTCAATTAATAACCCTACAATAGCCTCTGAGGGTTCAAGCGAAAGGAAGAGTTGCATGTCTCTCACTTTAAATCAAAAGTTAGAAATGATTAAGCTTAGTGAGGAAGGCATGTCAAAAGCTAAGACAGGCCAAAAGCTAGGCCTCTCGTGCCTAATAGTTAACTGAGCTGTGACTGCAAAGGAAAAGTGCTTGAAGGAAATGAAGAGTACTACTCCAGCACACACACAAATAAAAACACAGCTCTATTGCTGATATGGAGAAAGTCTTAATGGTCTGGACAGAAAATCAAACCAGCCACAACATTCCCCTTAAGCCAAAGCCTAATCCAGAGCAAGGCCCTAACTCTCTTCAATTCTGTGAAAGCTGAGAGAGGTGAGGAAGCTATAGAAGAAGAGCTGGAAGCTAGCAGAGGTTGTTTCATGAGGTTGAAGGAAAGGAGCCATTTCTATAACATAAAAGTGAGGCAGCAAATGCTGATGGAAAAGCTGCAGAAATTTATCTAGAGAATCTAGGTAGGTTAATTGATGAACGTGGTTATACTCGACAACAGGTTTTCAATGTAGATGAAACGACTTTCTAATGGAAGATGGCATCTAGGACTTTCAAAGCTACAAGAGGAGGAGTCGATGCCTGTCTTCAAAGCTTCAAAGCACAAATTGACTCTTGTTATAGCCAAAGTAGCTGGTGACTTTAAGTTGAAGCCAATGCTCTTTTACCATTCTGAAAATCCTAGAGTCCTTAAGAATTATGCTAAATACAGTCTGCCTGTGCTCTGTAAACGGAATAACAAAGCCTGGATGACAGCATGTCAGCTTACAGCATGATTTACTGAATACTTTGAAGTCCACAGTTGAGATCTACTGCTCAGAAAAAAAAAAGATTTATTTCATTTACAATGCACCTAGGCCGGGGGGCAGTGGCTCACGCCTGTAATCCCAGCACTTTGGGAGGCCAAGGCAGGCAGATCACCTGAGGTCAGGAGTTCAAGACCAGCCTGAACAACATAAAGAAACCCTGTCTCTACTAAAAATACAAAAAAATTAGCCAGGCGTGGTGGCGCATGTCTGTAATCCCAGCTGCTTGGGAGGCTGAGGCAGGAGAATCCCTTGAACCCAGGAGGCGGAGGTTGCAGTGAGCTAAGATCGCACCATTGCACTCCAGCCTGGGCAACAAGAGTGAAACTCCGTCTCAAAAAAAAACCAAACATACACACACACACACACACAAAATACAATGCACCTAATCACCCCAGAGCTCTGATGAAGATGTACAAAGACATAAATGTTTTCATGCCTGTTAACACAACATTCATTCTGCAGCCCATGGCTTAAAAAGTAATTTTGACTTTCAAGTCTTAATTTTGTAATGCATTTTGTAAGGCCAAAGGTGCCATAGATAGTGATTCCTCTGATAGATCTGAGCAAAGTTGGAAACCTGAAAAGGATTCACTACTCTAGCACAGTAAGAACAATTTTAATTCATGGGAGAAAGTCAAAATATCAACATTAGTAAGAGTCTGGAAGAAATTGATTCCAGCTCTCGTAGATAACTTTGAGAGGATCAAGACTGAAGTGAAGGAAGTGACTCCAGATGTGGTAGAAACAGCAAGGAACTAGAGTTAGAAGTGGAACCTGAAGATGTGGCTGAATTGCTGCAATCTCATGATCAAACTTGAACAAGGAGGCATTGCTTCTTACAGATGAGCAATGAAAATGCTTTCTTGAGATGGACTCTACTAGTGAAGATGCTGTGAACATCGTTAAAATGACAACAAAGGATTCAGAATATTATATAAACTTAGTTGATAAAGCAGCAGCAGGTTTTGAGAGATTGACTCAAATTTTGAAAGTAGTTCTACTGTTGGTAAAATGCTAGTAAACAGTATTACGTGCTACAGAGAAATCTTTCAAGAAAGGAAGGATCTGTCAATGTGGCAAATGTCACTGTTGTCTTATTTTAGGAAACTGCCACAGTCATTTCTACCTTCAGCAACCACCACCCTGATCAGTCAGCAGCCATCAACGACGAGGCAAGACCCGTTACCAGCAAAAAGATTGCGACTGTCCGTAGGCTCAGGGGATCCTTAGTATTTTTTAGCAATCAGGTATTTCTACACTGTACATTTTTTTTAACATAATGCTATTGCATACTTAGTAGACCACAGCACAGTGTAAACGTAACTTTTACAGGTACTGGAAAACCAAAAAATTCGTGTGACTTGCTGTATTGCAACATTCACTTTATTGTAGTGGTCTGGAACTATAGCTGCAGTATCCCTGAGGTATGTCTTTACAGGTTAAAGGACAGAACAAACTACAAAAAGACAACTACAAACAAGTGTAGACCACTTAGGTGCTGCTCAAACTTGATGGAATTTATCTGATTTTAAGACATAATGTACGGAAATAATTATTTATACTTTTTCTTTTATTAACAATATTTTGAATTTCTAAAAAATAATGTAATTAAGGATGCTGAGTATTTACCAGTTAGTTTATTTAAGGTTTAGGCTATGAGTTTTTAAAAAGTCTTGTCAAGTAGATAGTTTCTTAGTATAAACTACCAAAAATTATTCATAAAGGGATTCCTTTAGATGAGGCCTTTTCTGCTTAGAGAATATGTATGGGGATAAGTTCACTAGCCAAGTGTAATATATATATCAACAAAATAATCCTATCTGATTCTAAAAGATGAAACCTAATAATGTGATGTTCAGATACATTTCTGTACAGATTTAAGATAAAAGAAAAAATTCAAAATGTCCAATTCACTGAAACGAAAGGCAACAAATTTTAGTTTATCAGATAAGTTTTGGAAGTAAGCATTAATATCATACCTTGATTTTAAAGTGTTATATACTGGCTAGTCTCCAGAGTCTATTATTTATGAATTTTGAAATAAAAACTGCATATAATTAAGCATAATATACCTTTCTAGTTCATGGAAGTACCTCTCTATGGTTAGATTTCTTAAAAAATCCAAAGCCCCTGGCAACTTGGGCAATGTCTTTTGGACAGGGTGCATCTCTCCTAGTGAATGCCATTCCTTTGGGCCATCATTTTCTTTTTTGTCTAATTTGTTTGTTATACTTCCCCTATATGTCTTATATCTAGAAGAAGATTAATTTTAAAGAAAATATAAAGTGTCTATTTTTGATCATCATTACCTAGATATACTACTTTGGTAGTTTAAGACTTCCAAACCAGAGTCCTTATAAGTGTAAAATACTGGGAAAAAAGGCAAGATCAACCAGAAGTCCTGAAAGGACAGAACAAATAAATATGTAATCCAATATTTTTGCTAAATAAAACTGTATATAAATGTTAACTCCTCATTCTATCCAGTAATCCTCCAAACTAGCCTATCTACAAAACTAGAGTCCTTGTCTAATTATCTTTTTTTTAAAAAACTAGCTCTTAGATACAGTTGTCTCATTGACCTCCAGTTCTAATCCAGGTCATGTCATCGACCGCAATGATATTGACTGTCTCGTGTCTGGCAACTGTCACAACCCAGATGATGTGGGGAAAGCTATTTTCTTCCCTCCATCATTAGTGGCAGTTTCATGTCACATGTAAAAGAAATGAACGTGGATTCCAGAGATTTTAATCACTGATTTAAAAAATACTAAAATTACAAAAGATACGATTTATCTAGCTGGCCAGAACATTCTAGTAAGATCAAAGAAACAACTGAGTTATTGCCTTCCATACTGGTTGGTTCAGTAATAAAAGTGATAAAAATTTGTAACTCTCATTCTAGATGTCATATTACGTATGCATATAGACAATGCATATGGAATACTTATGTGTATGTGCATCTTTATTTGGGCCACACTATCCTTCTGATCTTACAAAGGGCCTAAACGCCTGTCTTTAAAGTCACTCCTTGAAGGCACATCTCCTAAAAAGACCAGTTAAAGTATAAATGTTGCTGGAGTGCTTTAGGAAATTACTCCATTAACTATCTACTGAACATATGAGTACAGATTAGTTTCCAAATTAGTTAGCTGTCACTTCAAGAATGGAAAAAAGAGTCTGAAAGAATAAGGCATAAACTGAGAGGAGAGAGAGAAAGCACACGTTTCCTTAAGGTAGGTTGAGGGAAGGTGCCTGGAGACCTGAGGTAGCCACAGAGGAACCAGGCCACTAATACCAGCAACATGTGGGGCACGAACCAAAGACAGACTTCACAATCCCACAGGAGCAGCTGCAGTCTTGCCTTTGTTTGTAATAAACCAATCCATGATAGAACAGGGCGAACACCTGTATACCATCTGGGTCACTGTGGCTGCCTGCAGCAAAGGCAGAGCATTGCTATTCTCATCTGACTGTTGCTACAGCATAGAAGGCAGAGCATATACACTATACAAGTGGATGGCAGTAAAGGAGAAAATGCCAGCTAAAGATAAGCGAGTCTGTGCTCTCTGATACAAGGCATTTAATCAGAGATGTTTGGGAAAACAAATAGAGAAGCACAATGTCTGTAGCACCCAGAAGCTGACATACAACCTCAAGGTGCTATCACAGATAGATCACTATTGCTGGTTAAACTCATTTTGACTAAAAGACTAGCTGCAAACTTTAGAAATAATGACTCCGAGTTTCTACAGTGTAACTTTTGAGAGTAAATAAAAACATCGAGTGAAAGTAACTATTAGGAAATAAGTCCATAGGTTGGCCAAAGAGGAAAGGACACATTTCAAGACAGGTAGTATTAAGTTTCCTATAATAACGACCACAGTAGCTATTATGTTTATGGTAGTACCAGGTACTAACCAAGTACCAAGGGCCTCACATGCACAAATTGTCCTCAATCAACCCTAAGAGGTAGGTTCTAGTAACATCACCAAGCCTGTTTGTTAAATGAGGAAGTAGACTCAGAGAGATGAAGTTAACTGAGGTCACCCGGAGAGCAAGTGGCAGATTTAGGGTTCAACCAAGCGGGCTGGCACTTGAGTCCTTAGTCCTAACCCAGGAGCTATGCTATGGTACCTCCGCAGACATTCTGGTATTATGGGCCCTATTAGAGGAAGTTGATCTAGAAAGAGGAAAATGAAAGGATTATCCAAAACGTTTATAAAGATAACCAGAAACAAAATGAGTAAGTAATGAAACAACCCTCTTCACCAGCCAAACACAGGTTGAACATAAAGAATTAAGAATAAAGAAGCTATGAAATTGTTTCACTGAAAGTAATACAGGCACCATCCAACATAAATGACTATTTTCTATCTTATCGACATTTACCAATAATCCGACTGTTGTTTCTGATGACAAAATGCCACCAGTAGTGTCATTATAGTTATAGTGAAAGTCCATATTCGTAATTTGACATCCTAGAATGACTTTTCTGTTTCATGAAAACTTAAGATCTAAATGACAAGTAAATTTAATTGTGGGAATAACCAATGTTCCATGTCACATAGCGATGATGAGGTAACTATGAATTTCTATCGTCCCAGTTAATCGTTTTCATGTAAGCTCTTCCCTCTCCTTGTACCTTGTACCTTCTCCCCCAAATTCAATCATCTCTCTCCATGGGATGTTAAGATTTGCACCTAATGCCTCATTCAGGAAGGAAGCTGGCCCATTGGGGCACCAAAACGGCTATCAGAATGTATCGATTTTATAAGCACCATGAATGAGGTTAGCGCAGTAAGGCCGAGCAGCAGTGAGGGGCAACAGAATACAGTTCTGATGAGCCATACCTAGCTCCTTCTGTATGTTGTCAGGGACTCCTGTAATAGTCTTTCTCCTTTTGACTTTCTTCGGTCGTCTTACCAGAGTGTCTGTGTAAATTAGAGACCGCCGAAGGCTGGCCTGGCGATCGAAATTCTCCCCTAATGTAGAGTAGTAGAACAAGCAAAGCAATGTTATTTTCAAGCAAGCTGACACCATGCACTTTCTTCCAGAAGCTTGTAAAATGATAAGAAGGTATTAATAATGTTAGCTAGTCATATGATGATGAATGCTGAAGGGCAAAAAAGGAAGGAAAGCACATTATCACAGTAAGGCTGTTTTCCAAGTTCTGCCTTCCAAAGGAAGCACCTTGATCTCATTTTCAAATGAGCTGGAGTAGCAAATGCAAATTTAATAACACACTGGAAGAGTCCCTCTGTGTTATTAAACAAAACAAAATTTTGGAAGTGTTTCATATACATCCTCTGGTCACCAAAACCACTCTACATTAGCGTGTAGGTGGTGATGGTAATGAGTATGTTTCATTCATCCGGTCATCTTGCAGAGATCAACATTAATTTCTTGCCTCGTGTGATGAAATAAGTAACTTAATAAAGATTTCTTGAATGAAAAGCTTTTTCTTCAATCAAGGAGGCTGACAATTTGGATAGACTGTGGTAATTGTTGTGGTGTGACATACAACCATAGTGAAAAATGAAACGCCTTATAATGATAAAGTACTTTTACCACAATGAGACCCAGTAGCAGTGCTGTTGTTAAAGATGAATTGCTTCTATTTCATAATTACTTTTTAAAGTTGATCTTAATTCAGACATTTCAGGTGATTTTGCAATCAAACCTGGAATGCCACATCATGGGACTTCTTTTTTCCTTCTAGAGTGTAGGTGTGTTTGATTAACACATCATGAGAAACCATAAAATAATAAAGTATGTAACAACATCTGTTATTGATTGATCTGTTTTAAATTACCTGCCAGTTTAAAGTCTTATAGCACCGACCTTTTTGAATGGTTATTTTCCTCAAAAAGTTATTTTCAAATATACATATACATATACACATACACATTACAAACTTCTATCACTTTATGCATAAAAGTATAAAACATTCACTTTTGGCATTATTGACACACATTCAACGTAGGTATGTTGTGGACAATGTAACTTCTAATTTGGTAAGAAAAAATTGGGAACCTTATCTAATCAAAACAGAGAATAAAACATCTGAAAGATCAAAACACATTTCCCCTACTGAGGAACAAACTTAAATAAATGCTTGCAAGCTTACAAATGCTTACAACCTTGTCGCTAATGGAGAAAAACAGAAATGACTGAGAGAAGACCCTTGAATACCAGAAGGTGCCAATGTTGTGAAAAACTGGGTCACTAAGTGCAATGGCATAAATGGCGCATGTGAGGGGCAAGTCACAACTGCAGTGCTTCATTAGTTCCCTGCAGCAGAAGAAAAAACTTCCTTGTATCAAGACATTAAGAACAGACAAAACATTAATAGAAAGTTACGCTTAGGCCAGTGTGGTGGCTCATACCTATAATCCCAGCACGTTGGAGAGCTGAGGTGGGTGGATCACTTGAACTCAGGGGTTCAAGACCAGCCTAAGCAACATGGTAAAATCCTGTCTCTACCAAAAATACAAAAAAGTATCTGGGTGTGGTGGCATGCGTCCGTAGTCCCACCTACTCAGGAGGCTGAGGTGAGAGGATCGCTTGAGCCTGGGAGGCGGAGGTTGCAGTGAGCCGAGATTGTGCCACTGCACGCCAGCATGGGTGACAGAGTGAGACCTCCATATCAAAAAATAAAATAAAATAAAATAAAATTGCATTTAGTCTCCAGTTTTGCTTCCTAGACAAAAGATAAAATCACCCAAGCTCCCAGAAAATTAAGAAACAAACCATTTGCGGATGAACACCTAAGACACACGTCATTGAAGGCACCAAATGCTTGATCTTGCATCATGACCTAAAAAAAGTCTGTCTCTTCTACTGGATTATACATTTTTTGAGGGTACAGACTGTGATGCATGTACTTTAGCATCCCCTATGGCACTCAGCTAATGCCTGGCACAAAGCAGTTATTCAATAAATATCTGTTGAATTTAATCACTGCCTTTAATTGAAAAATGGCATTCATCAGTCATGATTACTATTTAGAAATAAACTTGAAAGTCTGTGGGTATACTCTGGCTCTGGAGGCTGCCCAATTCATGAACTGTTCATTGCTCAATTAAACTCTTTTAAATTAAAAAAATAAATAAATAAACTTGGATAGCTCAAACACCAGTACAAAGCCAGTTTGTAAAAATTACTTAAGTATGTTTATCCTCTACACTTATCTTCCAGGTGGAAGAGTTGTTGTCCCACATAGCAGATGATAGAACATATTTACATGTACATATTAACTTAAGTATTTTTTCCTCAAGTTTTAGAACATGCCGAGTGCCCACAAGACTATAACTAAAGGGATTAAATCAATTTTCAAGCCAGCAGCTCGTGGTGCTAACATTCTACCTCTATGCGTGGTGGGCTGCACTCTGGATTTGAAATTGCCATTTTTTTTTTTTTTTCCTGCTGAGCCTTACTAGGAAAATCAAACTAGAGGCTCAATGCTCATCCCAACGAATGAGCACATGACAGTTCCCTAGAGGAATTTTCTTTTTTTAATCCCAAATATCTTCTAGGACTTTAGAAATATATAATTTAAAGAGCAGGAAGCTGTATAACCTATGTCAGTTCAACCACTAAAAGTGAAAATTTTAAACTTATTGCTTCTTTATGACAGATTAGAAAAACTAATTCTTTAAGAAATATGTGTGTATATGTAAACACACAGATGTAGAAAATGGATCAATAAATATGTGATTAGGTATTATATTTAATTTTGGTATTTCTGCAAAATGTTAATCACTCGATTAAAAGTAAATTACATTTTGACATAACTCATATTGCTCTTTCTTTATTTTCATTCACCTTTCCTGAGTAGCATTTTAAAGGCCTCTCTTTAAACTCTAATTCATCTCTACTTAGTCATCAGATAGGATAGAATTAAAGCTCAGAGACATGACACTGTCTTCTGTTGTGACAGTGTAATTCATTGCAAATGATTCTTCATTCCTGAAACTCTAATTACTCTTTTAAATCTCTTAATCTCAAGATAATGCATTTCACCTTACTTCCCTTAAGGATTGTCATATTTCATTGCACAATCTTCTTATCTTATAATATTATTTCATAGGCACTTAATTACATATAATGTAATTACATTTCTGCTGCATTTAATCAATCAAATAATGTAATTCATTTTCTTATAGAAAATAAGCAGCCATGTATTTCATTGACCAGTAAACATTATACTTTGTTCTAAAACATAGTTATACTTTTAAAAATAATCTTTAAAAAATATGATCTAGGTAAATAAGAAACATATTCAGAAAGATCAATAACATTGTTTGCTGAGAAAATGGCTTAAAATGCCCTGCTATTCTCTTAAGATTTAAGTAAAATAAATGTGGAAAAATATATACTGAATTGAAAATAATTCATGCACTTATTTATTAAATTTCTGTGGAATTTAAAATATGAGTTCTAAATGTAATTTCTAAATATCTGGTAAGGTTTTAAAAAAAAATCTTCAGCGACTATGAAAATGCTATTAGCCCCTTACAAGCTCACCGATGCCATGGCAAAAAGCTTTCTAAAGCTTTCTAACAGCAGTAGCCTCAGAAGCACAGCAAGGATCCTATGGGTTTCCAGAGTAAATGTTCAGGAAAACTCATTCTTTTTGGTCACCTAGTTTTTTTGTTACCTTCTGGCCTTAAGGGCCCTGCTTTGTATGAACTGATTATCAATGACCACTATTAGTCATCTATTTCCATCTATTTCCATCAAACATACAATTCAATTAATAGTTGAAGCTATTAACTCTTCACATGTCTATTTCGCACTTTGTGCCCTCCCCAAACCACTAACCCATGCTCCTTGTGGGCTACGGAGGTGATAAGGCAGGAAAATTTTGATTTTTTTTTTTTTTTTTTGAGGTGAAGTTTTGCTCCTTTTTGCCCAGGCTGGAGTACAATGGTGCGATCTCTCGGCTCACTGCAATCTCTGCCTCCCGGGTTCAAGCAGTTCTCCTGCCTCAGACTCCAGAGTAGCTGGGATTACAGGCACATACCACCACGCCCTGCTAATTTTGTATTTTTAGTAGAGACAGGGTTTCACCATATTGGCCAGGCTGGTCTCGAACTCCTGACCTCAGGTGATCCGCCCGCCTCAGCCTCCCAAAGTGCTGGGATTACAGGTGTGAGCCACCATGCCCAGCCAATTTTGCTATCTTTTTAGCAGCTCTCCTAAGTTCATGGAAGATCATCTTTGAATTTTATGTACCTTGTCACCTTAATTGTCACAAATGATTACAGGCTGAGTATAATATTCCATAAGAACTTGAATTTCAGGTTTGGCAATTAATATTTGTAGTCTAGCTTAATATAACATATTCTGAAAATTTCATATTCAGAAGAAATTTCGATTAAGTAATGTCTCCTTTTTTCTACTTTAGGAAATTTCTAGAAAATCTATCATTAGAAACATCACAAAATAATTACTTATTTACTTCTGTAAATATTACTTAACCCTTTAGAAGGGAAATATATACTTTTTCTTCATACCTAGGACCACATTTATAAGATGTTTCTATATAACCAAAGGCTTACTAAAAAGCAATTTAATTAAAAGAGACAATCTTAAGATGAACGGTTGGACCACTGAGTTCTTTGACGCCAGTGTTTGGCGACATAGTCTTCGAACCCAACAAGAAGTAGACATTTTATATGCACACACATATGTAGTTTTAATATTCCTTTCACTAAACAAAGAGCATGAAGTTGGACCACAGCTATTTACCTTTGATGTAGCAATGAAATGCTAACAGCATATAACAAAAAGCTGTAGTCATTCTCCCAAGTACATTCTGAACCTGTCTGGCTAGCAAAGCGTACCAGTTATGTTAATAGGCACCACATCAGCCTGGACTGTTTGGGCTTGCTGTCGCATCTTCTCTTCTGGTGTTGGCAGTGGAAGCGACTTGGTCCAGTTCGTCTGAGTATTAAGGTCAGAGAAGTCACTTGAGGTTGGTGTTTTAGGTCTCCTGATGGAAAGAAATCTTTCTTCTTCTGATGAAGACAGAGAACACTGCAGAGAAAAAAGAAGCAGCAGCCACAGTGTATACAGAGCTGGCAGAAACCTTTTAAAATATATTTCTTATTTTTTAAAAAATTGGATTGGTTTAAAAGAAGCCAAAATAATTGATCGCTTTTAGGAACAGAAGCAATGGTTTGCTCAGCCTCTTGAGTCTGACCTATAATATGCATGATTCACACTAGCCTTAGTCTGTAAACTGTGAGGACTGCAAAAGGTTCTGCTGACCCACAAAATCTTTGAAGTCCTTTCTGCTTTCCCTCTATCTACTGTGGTCGGAAAGCTCATGGAATGGCTGGCGTGGTGGCTCATGCCTGTAATCCCAGCACTTTGGGAGGCTGAGGCGGGTGGATCACTTGAGGTCAGGAGTTCAAGATCAGCTGGCCAACATGGTGAAACCCCATCTCTACTAAAAATAAAAAATTTAGTCAGGCGTGGTGGTGGGCACCTGTAATCTCAGCTACTTGGGAGGCTGAGGCAGGAGGATTGCTTGAACCCGGGAGGCAGAGGTTGCAGTGAGCCAAGATTGTGCCACTGCACTCCAGCCTGGGCAAAAGAGTGAGACTCTGTCTCAAAAAAAATTTAAAAAAGAAAGCAAGCTCGTGGGTTTAGTTTAACATTAGAAGCCTAGAGAAAAACATCATGGCCGTGGCCATCAGTTTCCATTTTTATTAAAATTTAGTTTTGCTCAAAGTAATTTCTAGCCTCAATCTTATTTCCTTTAGGCTCTGACTTCAAGGGACATTTCAAAAATGATAGAGCTATTGTTGTTCAACTATTTGTGCTCTTCCGAAGCCACTTATATGGGAAGAAATCAGTGTGAAATTGTTAACTTATACGGCACTGACTAAAGCTCTGCTCTGAGCCATATCAGAATTCTACGAAAACATTTCTAGCAGTGTCTGTTTTGATACAGATTAACATCCCCACTGAAGAGCCCTTCTTCAATACCTTTCTTTCCCATAACACCTTAAAAAGTGTAAGCAAGAAATTTGTGTTGGCAAGCATTTTTTTGATGGACTTCAACCTGGCTCCACAGCAGCTGGTTCTGTGACTAAGATGCTCCAAGAAGGCCAGATGAGTGCAGGGTGCTTAGGAACACAACAAAAAAGGGTAATCGACTTTCGTGGGGGAAATGACAGCTTATAATATAAAATAAAGTTACACATTTAAGTCCAAAGCATTTAAACTGAACTACCACTTTTGAAAATAAAGCTTTTAGAAAGAATTTCACTAGAGAATAAAAAGTCAGTGAACCTTCCCAAAGGGAATACCTGTACAACCAGCACCCAGTTCAATACACCCCCTACCCCAACCACATACCACCAAAGGAGGGTAACTGCTATGCCAACTTCTAATACTACAGCTTTGTTTTGCCTATATTTGAACTTTCTGTAAAGGGAATCGCACTGTCTGTTCTCTTTTGTGACCTATTTATTTCATTTAACGTTATGTTTGTGAGGATTTATCTAACTTTACAAGGCATGTTTTAACCTTTCTGGATTTAATGCAAGTCTCTAAGAGGACACAGGTGAGAAATACAAAGAAATGCATTGGTTAGAAATTTTAGGCCAGGCGCGATGGCTCACGCCTGTAATCCCAGCACCCTGGGAGGCCGAGGCGGGCAGATCACCTGAGATGGGGAGTTCGAGACCAGCCTGAGCAACATGGAGAAAACCTGTCTCTCCTAAAAATACAAAATTAGCTGGGCATGCTGGCACATGCCTGTAATCCCAGCTACTGGGGAGGCTGAGGCAGGACAATCACTTGAACCCAGGAGGAGGAGGTTGCAGTGAGCCAAGATCACACCATTGCACCCCAGCCTGGGCAACAAGAACAAAATTCTGTCTCAAAAAAAAAAAAAATTTAAACACAAGAATACTGTCATCACTGTTTACTGCTACTGCATTCATCTTGCTGCAAAAATCTGTATTTATTCTACAACTACTAGAACTCTATAAATCTGAAAAAGACTAGGTAAGAGCTAATGAAAATAGTTTGCTGTTGGCGATAGGGCCCTAGACTAAGAATCCAAAGACCTGAGTCTGTTCCTAAACTTTGATGTTTCCTTTGCTGTAAAATGGGGCTATACAGCCTACCTTTGTGCATCCACAGAGGTGCTCTTAGGACCCAATAAGATGATAAATGTGCAAGTGTCTATGACTGTTAAATATCATGGATATGGGCCAGGCGTGGTGGCTCATGCCTGTAATCCCAGCACTTTGGGAGGCTGAGGAGGGCAGATCACAAAGTCATGAGATTGAGACCATCCTGGCCAAAATGGTGAAACTCCGTCTCTACTAAAATAAAAAAAAAAATTTTTTTTTGCCTATTTTTTTTGCTACCCTGGGCGTGGTGGTGTGCACCTGTAGTCTCAGCTACTCGGGAGGTTAAGGCAGGAGAATCGCTTGAACTCGGGAGGCTGAGGCTGCAGTGAGCCGAGGTTGCGCCACTGCACTCCAGCCTGGCAAGAGAGCGAGACTCTGCCTCAAAAAAAAAAAAAAAAAAAAAAAAAAAAAACGTGGATATGGAGGTGGTGCTGATATAAATATGACTTTAGAAAAGCAAAGTAATGAATTGACATGTACTCACTTTTTTTTCTTTTACCACAAGGAGACTAACAATAATAAAGGCATGTGGAAAAGATAAATCATATAATTAGATATCTCAATACATTTACTTGATGTTCTTAATACATAAAACACATAAAATGATCATCCAGTTTCTTTTCCACCTAAGGAAAATGTGAAATAATGTTTGTAATTAAATTGACAAATATACTCAATTTATAAACTGAGCGTGTTGTTGGTGTCTTATAATACTAAATTGCACTATATCCATTGATACTTGATCTGATTCTGGTTAAAAGGGTTAAAACTCACACAGATCCTTAAAGACAATCAAAGGGGTTTTTGAGTCAGCAGCAGCTAAGCCATACTGATGTAAATCAATTATTTCCAGCTGTTTTGCAGTTGTGACACTTAAGTTTGATTTATAATACATATTCTCTAACCTTGAGATGCACACACACACACACACACACACACTTAAAATTAATGTCACTGAAGAATTTCATGGCAGTTTGTATAAAGGCCACATGTCTGAGTTTGAATCTCAAGCTAGTAAATTAGAGGATTACTCCAATTTCCTGATACATACACATAAATATAATTTTTCAAGCAACCTTCAATTACCGTATAAAGCTTGAAGGCAATAAGAAGCAAATCCTAACCAGAAAGGTTTAAAAGAAAGCAAAGTAAAGCTTTCAGGCTACGGCTCTCTATTCCCTGTAGCAAGGGCTCCCTTTTCCACATGACGTCTGCTGTGGGGGCAGGATGAAGCACTGTCTACCGTTTGTAAGCATCTCAATGGTGCTCATCAGCCCCACTAACCTACTTTTCTTCTAGTTGACTGATAGTGTCAGAATCGATAACTCTCATAATGAAACAGCACTTCCCCGTAGGGACAATCGCCACGGATCACTCCAGTATGACAACTGACAAAGAGAGTCCATTTTGTGAAGTGCTCCTTTCTCTTACAAGAAAATTTCCCAGACAAGCAGGGCACAGATAAAGTTATATGCAAATGTGACTGTTAGGTCTCACAATCTACTAAATGACAGTAAAACACCAGCATGGATGACTTCCACGATGATGTGACTTTCACGCCTCCCAGTGTGTATAAACACAGCAGGGGCACAGAAAAACCTCCCTCATTTCAATGGCAGAACACAACATGATTAGCCCATTAAGATGGACATAGTAATATCAGATTATTACACTGGCCTCTTAACTACCTCCATTTTTCTGCCCTTGTTGACCATCCTCCCCTGCTCCTTCTCTTCCAATAGTCTACTCTCAACACAGCAGGCAAAGGGGTCCTTTCAGAAATGTAAGTCAGATCATGTTGCTCCTCTGTTCAAACCCTCCAAAGTCCTTACTATGACCTCCAAGACCCTACATGATCTACCAGCTGACCACTGTTATCTCCCTGACTGCATTTCCTACTGTTCTTTCCCATATTTATTCTACTCCAGCCACATCATCCTCCATGCTGTACCTTGTACCTTCCATGCACACTCCTGCCTCAGGGCCTTTGCACTTGCTGTTCCCACAGCCTGAAATGCTCTTCCCGTAGACATCCACACAGGTAGCCCCTTCTTTTTCTTTAGGTCCCCTTAAGAGTCCTCTTTTGTTGGGGTCTTACCTGTTCATCCTATTCAATTTCAACCTCTTCCTAATATTTTGTATCCCCTTTCCCTGCTCTTTTTTTCTCTTTAGTACATATAACTAGTACATATATATTTTATTTATGTATCTTGTCTCTCCGACAAGAATATAAGTTCCATGAAACTTCGAATCAGAATTGCATAGAAGGTTATTTCAGAATTTGAGCTTCAGAAGGGCCATCATTTAGTAACTGATGGCTATATGCCTTGCCCTTGGTGGGGACTTTATAGAACTTATCTCATTTAATCTTCACAGTGTTTGCCTTGTTTAATAATAAGGAAGTGGAGACTCAAAGGAGTAAAGTAACTTGACTTTTGGAAAGTTCACAAGTGGGCAGTTGAGATTAGAAGCCAGAACTGACCCCACAGTCTCTCCTGTGAAACAGTGTAAAATAACAATGTGGCAATATTTACAATAAACTACTAGGTCTTCTGATCTCAAGACAAAATCTCCCTTTATATCTGTAAATAAGAACGAAACCTTTTGAAAAGCTACACAAGTAAAAAAACTGTGTGTACCAGCATCCTGGCACTGTCACTTACTAGCTGTATGTTTTGATCAACTCAATCTCCCCATACAGAGAACAGAATGACCCAAGTAGCATTCAAATGCTTCATGTTAATGAAATCCCTCAATATAGGGTGACTTTTTAAAAAACTGAGTTTAAAATTGCCTTGCTCTCAGAACTTAAATGCAGTTTTGAGATCTGTCAGTTGGTCAATAATGTTCACCAATACCCCATATCCTGGTCCTGGAAGGAATGGAGAGTCACAAATGAAACATAAGCCATGATTCCTTGTGTCAAATTGCTTCATTTAGAAAGGGAGAGAAACAGGCAACACTGACAGTTACTTTGTAATTTTTGGATGCTGGAAGACCTGCATTTTAGAGATTTCTAGGTTCTACCCGGAAATCAGACAAGCTCTCACCAGATGGACAGTGTGGAGCCTGAAATAGGGTCTCTTTCCCATATATTCTCATACGAAATATGCTCTCTTTCTCAGAACAGCCAACTGATCCAAAAGTGGGATTAACTAAGAAACACAGATTAATTCAGTCTTTTTTGTTTTGATTTGTTAGTAAAAGTTAGAAAGCTGAATTATAGCCAGAGCTAAACTTAGTATTCATTTAGAATTATTACATGAAAATAGAGAACAGATGAAACTATATAGAACATATCAACTCTACAGAACTATATAGTTGATGTCTTTAAGAAGACAGCCACATCCATTCCAGTCCTTTCTGGAAGACACTTAGTCTTTGATGCTCTTCCTCCCAGAATTAAACCTCTTGTTTTGACTCTTGGTTTTCAAGATCCTTAATAGTTTCATAGGGTGCCAAAACGTCTGCAGCCTTTTTTGGCTATATGCTTCTTCTGTCTTTAGTAGATTTAGACACAAGAGACCCTCACTTATTTCTGTTCTCTGTGCATTCTTTTTTTTTTTTTTCTCCTGGCGCCAACAACAACAGAAAAAGTGGGGGTAGTGGAAATGAATCCATGTAGAAGCACAGTTCATGGTTCATCCAGCAACTCCATGATGGCCAAAGGTGACTTCCACATCCATATTATTAAGTAATTTTAATGTTCATTCTTTTTTTCTTTTAAGACGGAGTCTCACTCTGTCGCCCAGGCTACAGTGCAGTGTAGTGGTGCAATCTTGGCTCACTGCATCTCCGCCTCCCAGGTTCAAGCAATTCTCCTGCCTCAGCCTCCCAAGTAGCTGGGATTACAGGCACATGCCACCATGCCTGGCTAATTTTTGTATTTTTAGTAGAGATGGGGTTTCACCACATTGGCCAGGCTGGTCTCAAACTCTTGACCTCAGGTAATCCGCCAGCCTCAGCCTCCAAAGTGTTGGGATTTCAAGTGTGAGCCACCGTGCCCAGCCTAATTGTTCATTCTTTCATATGTATTATATTAGTCCCTTTACCTCAAATCTAATTGCTTTATCAAGAGCTTTAAACTTTCTTTTGTTGTTGTTGTTTTTGAGAAGAGGTCTTGCCCTCTTGCCCAGGCTAGAGTGCAGCAGAGCGATTACAGCTCACGGCAGCCTCAGATTTCTGGGCTCAAGCAATCCTCTCGCCTCAGCTTCCCAAGTAGCTGGGGCTATGGATGTGCACCAGCATCCCTGGCTAATTTATTTATTTTTCATTTATTTTTATTGTATTATTATTTTTTTGAGACAGGGTCTCACTCTGTCACCCAGGCTAGAGTGCAGTGGCAGAATCACAACTCACTGCAGACTCAAACTCCTGAGTTCAAGCGATCCTCCCACCTCAGCCTCCCAAGTAACTAGGATGACCGGCACAAGCCACCATGCCCGGCTAATTTTTGAAAACTTTCTGTAGAGACAGGGTCCTGCTATGTTGCCCAGGCTGGTCTTGAACTCCTAGGCTCAAGCCATCCTCCTGCCTCAGCCGCCAAAGTGCTGGAATTACAGGCTTGAGCCACTGCACCAGGCCCTAAGAGCTCTAAACTTTCTTATCACACAGTGAATTAAAATATTTTGGATCTTAACTATCCCATATTAAGTGATCCTTTCCTCAAATGAAAGAAAATACTTAATCAGAACACATATGTTTAAACTGATACAGTAAGTTGTTTGTAATCATATTTTAGTATAACAAATTATGTATTAAAATCATACAACATAATGAATATTCAAGAACTCACTACTCAACCCATAACCTAAAATATTACTAATAACCTGCATCTCCCTCCATGCCCCAACCCATCTCCCTGCTTCCCCAGAGGTGACCACTAGCCTGAATTTTGTTCCTAATTACTCCTTGTTATATGTGTGCGCGTGTGTGTGTGTGCGTGCATAAACTTGCTTTGACTTTTACAAAAATAGTATTATTCTCTTTGTGTTTTTCTTACTATTATCTTTCTAAGACACATCCACGTAGTTATGTGAAACTATAATTCATTCATTTCACTGGGGTATACATTCCACTCTAGTACTAATTTATTCACATTTTTTATTGACGGACAATTGGGTTGTAAAAGATGCTCTTTGTATTATCTCAACAATGCAAAACTCCCCATAAGAGAATGAGAATGGTTAGGAGGAAAGGGCTGTGGCAAAGGCTCTACTCCCCATACACTCATTACTGGGGGAAAAACATGAGTCGTAAGTCTAGATTTAAATCCTGGTTTTGCTTTTAGGGGTGATAGATGTGTTCACTCTCTTATGGTAATGGTCTCCTGTGTGTACACATATGTCAAAATTTATTATTTGTATACTTTATATATAGATTTAAATGTGTATAGATTATTTTATGTAAGTTATACTTCAATAAAAGGTGTTTTAATAAAGAAAGACCTTGTTTCAGTATTTAAAAACTATGTGATCTTAGGCAAGTGATCTAATCTCTCCAAGATACAGTTTTCTCGTCGATGATATGGGCATAATCAAAGCTACTTTGCATGGTTGCAATAAACACTGAATATATTCACATACAGCACTGAGCACAGTCCCTGGTGCCTGCGCCTTTCCATGTGCCAGGTGCTTGGCATCATACTGGAAACACAGAGATCAACAAGATAGGGATGCTGTCCACTAATCTAGAAGAGAAGGCAGGTATAAACAGACCCTGATTATAGAGTAGTGGGATGGAAACAGCAAGAGAAACTGGAGTGGGTCATTGGAGACATTCTCGCTGGTTTGCAGGCAAAAAGGCGTGGGAATGACAGACCCCAATATTCTCATTTTTGCCTGCAATGGTATAGAATAAGAAGGTGCCATAACTGCAGAGCAGTGAGCATCGACTCATTTGTGTTTCTACAGTTTCCTGAAATTACTCACAGAGACCCAGTAATACATGATTGGATACGGAGTAATCACTTCTTGACTGTAAGCTACCCTAGGTCAAGAATGGGATCCATATACTGAGACCAAGTAGCACTTAAAAACTTTTCGGGGAAAAAAAAAATTGAGTGACGCATACCAGACAAGTCAACGAGGAATAAGAGATGACAAAATTGGGCATAATGAGGAGGAATTGGGGTAACTGAGTAATCTTGCCCTTCTGCTTAACCAGCACGGTGCAATGAAAAGAAACGAGCTCCAAGAAGCCCCGCCTTCGCATGCTCCCCGCAAGAAGCCCCGCCTTCGCATGCTTCCTGGTGCTTTCGAGCTATGTGGTCTTGAGAAAGTCATTTCATATTTCTGAGTCTCCGTTTCCAGATTAAAATCATAGTAATAGCTATTAAAATAATCTGTTTCATGGGGCTGTTTGTGGAAAATAAGATCTAATTTGTGAAGAAGTTCTATATCCTAACATGTACCCCGATGAAGAAGCTAGCCATAGCATAAACACTATGTAGTTCCACACACAGATAACCTGTAAAGCCATGACAATCAGAAATTCATCAGTAGCTGCTGAAACCTCTCAAATTTATTGCCTTGGGCAGGGAATTCTATGTGGGTGGAACAAAAGACAAGATGATTGGGAGAGTGGCCAATTTTTATAAAAACAGACATTGTCCATGGAATCATTTTCTTTGAAGCGTGGTTTGAAATACCAATCAGCTTAATAACACTTATCATCATCATTTGAGCATCTACTACGTGCCAGGCACTGTGCTAAGGGTTTCACAAACATTAATTTACTTCACCCTCACACCAACTCTCCAAGGTAGGTAGGGTAACTATGTAATTTTACCGAAACTAGAACACCTCTGAGAGTGAAACGGGGTGCAATTAATAATTACACAGAATAACAGCTGTAAACCAGGGCTGTCCTAAGCAAACCAGAACATGTGGTTTATATCTCTTTACAGTTGAGGAAACTGAACCTCACAGACGAAAGCAACTTATCCAAGGCCACTGAGCTCTGACAGGTGGAAAAGCTGCCCCAAACCTACGCTCTCAAGCATCATGTTAAATAAGCCTCCTGTGTTTACAGGTATGGCAGCAAGGTTACTGCCTGTTCTTCAAAGTCTTCCTTTGACTTAAATATTTCTTATCAACAAAGCCTAAAACAGAAGCTGACATGCCAGTTCAAAGAAAAACAGGAAACAGGGAAATTTCGATTTCTATCACGACTATTAAAGCCAACTGTTCACTGCCAAAAATCTAGATCTAATACAACTCTTCAGGGGTGAATTTTACACAAGAGATTGCATAACTCATGATTGAGATCCTTTCTGCTAAGATAATGGGAATTCTGTGAATGTTTCCCAGATTCAGTGAACACATCATCAAATATAACTTCCAATAATGGCAGGTGGAAAAATTCCCTATCGACTCACAGTAAGTATTTTGGCACTGATAACTGACCTGCCTTCAAATGCAAGAACCTCTTTGGCAGTACTTGGCATATGCTGAAAACTGAAAAGAGAAAAAAGTCAAAAATAGAACACAAAGCAATGGCATACGCTTTCATTTCAGAGTTGAATGAAATGGTATTTTCTGGAATTTCTTTCTTTCTTTTTTTTTTTGGAGACGGAGTCTCACTCACTCTGCCACCCAGGCTGGAGTGCAGTGGTGCGATCTCAGCTCACTGCAACCTCCACCTCCCAGATTCAAGCAATTCTCCTGCCTCAGCCTGAGTAGCTGGGACTACAGGTGCATGCCACCAAGCCTGGCTAATTTTCATATTTTCAGTAGAGAAAGGGTTTCACCATGTTGGCCAGCCTAGTCTGGAACTCCTGACTTCAAGGGATCCGCCTGCCTCAGCCTCCCAAAGTGCTGGCATTACAGGACGCACTACCACACCTGGCTTATTTCTAAATTGCTTTGCCAACAGCATTTTTTTCAATGCATCATGTTTATGTTTAGATGATATGCATAACATATACAATTGGAAATATTTTAAACAATTTTCTTCTTGCTACACTATATTCCCACTTTGAACATCAAAGATATGTGTGGATCTCATTAGCAAAACATCTTTCTTCATAACATAACACATAGAGTCCTACTTGGTGTTTCACATTAGGATAATGAGGATAATTATTCTAGAACAATTAGCCAGAGTAAATAACCAGAATAGACGTCCTCTAGGTTCTCTTTTCTAATTTATATGTCCTTAACCTTTGCCTTATTAGCAACTCAATTAAGCACATAATGGATTTTTATATTTGTTGAATGCAAATTAGATGATTTTTGTAAGAAATACCTCTTTTAATGTTGATAATTTGTTAACTCATGCATCCCTTCTTCCATATAGTCACTGCTCTTTGTACCACACCCCTCCCCTCAACACCTACTAGGAAATATAAAATAAAGGTTTTCCAGATCGAATTTCCCTTCCAAATTGACTTCTACACACTCTATATTTAAAATGATCCCCCCTTTGGGAGGCCAAGGCAGGCGGATCAGGAGGTCAGGAGCTCGAGACCAGCCTGGTCAACATAGTGAAACCCTGTCTCTACTAAAAATACAAAAATTAGGTGGGCGTGGTGGCACGCACCTGTGGTCCCAGCTACTCGGGAGGCTGAGGCAGGAGAATCTCTTGAACCCAGGAGGTGGAGGTTGTGGTGAGTCAAGATTGTGCCACTGTACTCCAGACTAGGTAACAGAGTGAAACTCCAACTGAAAAAAAAAAAAAAAAAAAAAAATCCCAACTGTTAGGGTGATGTTAAGAACATGAACCACGGTTAGGAGTCTTAGTCTTAACACGGAAGACCATACTGCTGGCTTGGAGCCCCTTTCAAACAGTTACTGGATTCCCACCTGATTTCAAATGACAGCTTGATGATCTACTAAATCCCATGAAAACTTAGGTCTATTTCTAGACTTCTATTCTGTTTTTAATATTCTGTTATACTGGTTTGTACATTCAGCTGCCACAATGGAGGAATCCCTAACTCTATGTTCTCATACCTGGTCAAATCAGTTCTTCCTTACTGCTCTTTTGTTTTACAGCTTTCCTAGCTATACAAACTTCAGATTCAGTTTCCTTAGTCCTCTCTCTCCTCCTCTAACCCCTTAAAGTAGCCTCACATCAAGACAAAACAGAACAGCCTATAATCCCAGCACTTTGGGAGGCCAAGGTAGGTGGATCACTTGAGGTCAGGGGTTCGAGACCAGCCTGGCCAAAATGGTGAAACCCCATCTCTACTAAAAGCACAAAAATTAAGCTGGGTGTGGTGACTCACACCTGTAATTCCAGCACTTTGGGAGGCCAAGGTAGGCAGATCACTTGAGGTCAGGGGTTCGAGACCAGCCTGGCCAGAATGGTGAAACCCCATCTCTACTAAAAGTACAAAAATTTGGCTGGGCGTGGTGGCTCACGCCTGTAATCCCAGCACTTTGGGAGGCCAAGGAGGGCGGATCACAAGGTCAGGAGATCGGGACCATCCTGGCCAACATGGTGAAACCCAGTCTCTACTACCAATACAAAAATTAGCTGGGTGTGGTGGCATGCGCCTATAGTCCCAGCTATTCCGGAGGCTGAGCCAGGAGAATCGCTTGAACCTGGGAGGTAGAGGTTGCAGTGAGCCACGTTCACACCACTGCACTCCAGCCTGGACAACAGAGTAAGTGAGACTCTGTCTCAAAGAAACAAAAAACAAAACAACAACAACAAAAAAACAGAAAAAAATCCACTCATGTTTTTATTGGTATTGTGTTAATCTTATAAATTAACTTGGGCAGAATGGTGAGCTTTTTGATATTAACACCTCTGAGGATGTGATATGTCTTTTCAGTTATTCAAATCTTATTTGTGTTCTACAGTTTGTTTTTGCTTTTGAGACAAGAGTCTTGCTCTTGTCACCCAGGCTGGAGTGCAGTGGCGCACTCCTGGCTCACAGCAACCTCCACCTCCTGGGTGCTCCTTCCTCAGCCTGCCAAGTAGCTGGGATTACAGGCACACACAATCATGCCCAGCTGATTTTTGTATTTTTAGTAGAGATGGGGTTTCGCCATGTTGGCCAGGCTGGTCTTGAACTCCTGATCTCAGGTGATCCACCCAACTTTGCCTCCCAAAGTGCTGGGATTACAGGCATGAGCCCCACGCCTGACCATATAGTATTTTTTAAAGTTTCATATAGATCTTGTCCTTTTCTTATTAAATGCATCTGTACTTTGCAATAGCTATTTTAAATAGATTTTTCCTGTTATATCTTCTACTTTGACTTTGTAGATATGAAAGTTATTGATTGCTGTATATTAATTTTATACCTTACTATATCATTGAACTGTTATTTATAGAAGTTTTGAAATATTACTCTCTTGGATTTACCCAAGAAAGACTTAACCACGAACAAAGAGTGATAATATAATCTCAATCTTTCTCACTTTTGCACTTTTTATACTACAGCTTTCCTGATTGTGTTGGCTACCTCTTTCTATACTATGCTAAGTGGTAATAATGATAGTGAATGTCCTTCTCTTATATCTCATTCTAGTGGGAGCATCCCATTAAAAATTGTTGGATTTGGAGGACAAGGCAGATAAACTTTGTTAAGTTCTGCTATATTTTTTTTAATCAAGAATGGCCATTAAATTGTACCAAATAACTTGTCAATAGCTACAGTTTTGACTATATAAAAGATTTCTCTTCAGATCGATTAATATTATTAATATATAATTAGATTACCTAGTATCAAGCATCCTTGCATTGCTATCGGAATAAACCCAGGTTGATTTTGGAATATTTCTTTTAATGAGCTGTTAGATTACATTTCCTAATGTGTTATTTATGATCTCTAATGCCAATATTCATGAGTGAGACTGGCCAGTTAATTTTCTGCTTTGTACAGTCTTTGCCAGGTTTTGGCATCAGTGTTAAACTAATTCATTAAAAAGAACTGCACTTTTTCCCTTTTTTCCTTTGCTCTGAAAAAGTTTTAAGCATTGGACTTACCTACTCTTTAAAATCTTTGGTAGAAGACCACCCCCACCCAACATACACAAGACCATCTGGGCTTGGTACTTTTTTCAATTTGATGTAAACGTTTGATAAGATTTCTTTTTTTTTTTATGGTAATCACTCTGATAAAATATTGCCTCTTGGCCGGGTGCGGTGGCTCACGCTTGTAATCCCAGCACTTTGGGAGGCCGAGGCGGGAGAATCACGAGGTCAGGAGATCGAGACCACGGTGAAACCTCGTCTCTACTAAAAATACAAAAAATTAGCCGGGCGTGGTGGCGGACGCCTGTAGTCCCAGCTACTCGGAGAGGCTGAGGCAGGAGAATGGCATGAACCCGGGAGGCGGAGCTTGCAGTAAGCCGAGATTGTGCCACTGCACTCCAGCCTGGGTGACAGAGCAAGACTCCGTCTCAAAAAAAAAAAAAAAAAAAAAAAAATTGCCTCTTTTCTAGGGTCAGTTTTGATACACTGTATAAACTGGAAAATCAGTTTCAAAATTACCTATGTATCTCCCATCTATCAAAAGATGATATACGTCAGCCCTCTATATCGTGGGTTCTGTATCTGTGCATTCAACCAACCATGGATTAAAAGTATTTGAACAAAAAATGAAAGAATGGCTGTATCTTAACTGTATATATACAGTCATTTTTTGTGTCATTATTCCCTAAGCAATACAGTATAACAACTGTTTACATAGCATTTACATTATATTAGTTATTATAAGTAATCTAGAGGTGATCTAATATATGAGAGGATATGTGTAGGTTATATGCAAATACTACATCATCTGATATAAGGGACTTGAGCATCCATAGATTTGGGTATTTGTGGGAAATCCTGGAACCAGTTGCCCATGGATACTGACAGATTACTGTATATAATTTTTATTCCTAATCATAAAATTCTCTGCTTAAAAAATGTGTTAGAGATTTCCTGTTAGCTATGCAATAAAGGAATTCCTTCACTTAGCACTGCCCCTCTGTGAGCGCACCTCAGCCTCCCTCCACCAGCACTCCTGTTATCACTCCTGGTGAACTCAATATCCATAGCACGGCCCATCCAACACCTACCTGAATCCTTCACAGCCTCACTTCTAACCTGCCTTGGCTGCCTACTCTATGGACATACTCCCTGACCTACCCATTGCAGGATGCCTGAATTGAGGTTACAAAGGTGTTTCAAAAATTGGTAATCCTACAGAAGTTGCTGAAGGTGCGAGAAAAAGAAAAGAATCGAGACCATGCCCAATGTTTTTGACTTAAGTGACTGGTAGAATGGAGTTGTGGTTTACAGAGGTGGTTTTGAAAAACTATGAAAGAAGAAGTTTGTTTTTTTTTTTTGGAAATGTCAGAATCACATATTTGGATTTGGACAAGTTTGAGATACCTGTAAGACATTTCAGTGGAGGTGGACAGTAAGCAGATAACTGCATGAGTCTGGGCTAAAGATATACACTTAGGAAACATCAACGCATGGTACTTAAAGCCACGGGACTTGATGAAGTCACCCAAGGAGTGAGCCTGTTACAGAGTAGCAGGGGTACAAGGTTTGAGCCCTGAGTTAAACCAACTTTTAGATATTTGGAAGAAAAGGACTATCCAACAAATGATTGAGAGGCAATGGCTAGTGAGGGAAGAGGAAAACCAGGAGTCTGTCATGTCATGAGAGCCAAGTATTCTTAGAAGAAAAGAATCATAAACAATGTCAAATGCTGAGAGGTTGAGTAAGATGAGGCCTGAGAATTAACTATTAAATATTAGATTTGGCAACATGGAGGTGACTGGTAGACTTAACAAGAGTAGTT
This sequence comes from Nomascus leucogenys, assembly GCF_006542625.1. Classification (NCBI taxonomy): domain Eukaryota; kingdom Metazoa; phylum Chordata; class Mammalia; order Primates; family Hylobatidae; genus Nomascus; species Nomascus leucogenys. The sequence continues at coordinate 124,586,871 of NC_044383.1, forward strand.
TCAGTGTGAGCTGGGGATAAAAGTTTGTTTGGAGGGGCTTCAAAAGAGATTGTGAAGAAAGGAAGTGGAGATGCCAAATCTAGACAGTTCTTTGGACATGTTTAATTATAACGTTGAACTGAACAATGTGGTAGAAATTTTGAGGGGGATGAAAGGTCAAAGTAAGGTTTCTTCAAGATGAAAGAAACTATAGCATGTTTGTATGATGATGGTTGTGATGCAATCAAGACAGAAAATTGATTAGGGCTAAGAGAGAGGGATGAATGGCAAATATGAAGTCCTTGAGAGGTTGGCCTTATTCATCCCACTGGAAAAATACTGAGTGCCTACTGTGTGCCAGGCCCTGAGCTAGCCACTTGGGACACAGCAGGGCATTGCAATGCCGGGAAAGGGTGAGTCCATTAAGGAGGAGATGTAAGAAGTTTGATGGGTTTGGTGGTGAAAAGATATGACCCCTGATTGCTTTTGTTTTCCTAGTGCAGCAAATACCAAGGGTAGAGTCTGAGTCTGTTTTCTGTCACTATGAAAGAATATCTGAGACTGGGCAGTGTATAAAGAGTAGAGGTTTATTTAGTTTATGGTTTCGCAGATTGAGAAGTTCAAGGGCATGGCCCTGGCTTCTGGCAAGGGCTCTCATGCTGTGTCACAACATGGTGGAGATGATCAAAAGGGAAGCAGGCATGTGCAATGACGGGAGGACCTGAGGGGCTCCTGGCTTTATAACAACTGACTCTCACTGGAACTAATCTATTCCCACAAGAACCAATCCCATCAAGAGAGAGAGGGCAGAAACTCACTACCAAGCCAGAGAACACCACCAAGCTATTCATGAGGGATGTTCCTCCATAGCCCAGACACTTCCTTACTAGGCCCCACCTTCCAACACTACCACAGTGGGATCACATTTCAACATGAGTTTTCGTGGGGACAAACTCCATCCATATCCAAACCACAGCAGGCAGGATCTGCAAGTGAAGCAGAAGAAGTTGTGTTTGGAGATTTGAGAAGGTGTGAAATATTACTTGGGAGAGTGCAAGAATGAACTGATGAGTTAATATAGTAGGACTGCTAGGCAGCACTTGAGGCTTGAGGTCATACATTTACAGTGAAAGAGACCCTGGCGTTCTTCTCTAGCCTCGTTTAACTAACCAATCAGGCTTTAGTGCAAAGCAGGGAAAAGTTGGATCAAACTGGAGTTGAGTTCTTTGCCAGGAAAGTGGCAGAAGAAGAAAGGAGCCAGCAGAGTTGAAAATGTGTGCAAAGAAGTGAGTGCAATGGCAGGCCATGTAATATAAGCCAGGGAAGGATGAGTGTGGACATGAAGAGGGCAGGGTTAATGGGTGAGAATTTCTCAGGGGGTCAAATAATTTTTGTAATGAGATTCTAGAGAGACCAAGCTAGAAAAACAGCAGATGGAGTTACCCTTAACTCTTCTTTGTCTCATAACTTAAGCAAATCCTGTAGGATTCACTTTCCAAATAAACCTAGAAACCCCACCACTGCCACTCTGGTCCCAGCCACTCTTGGCTATCGCTTGCCTGGATTACTGCAAGGGCCTATAGTCTTGTCTCTGTGCTTCTGTCTTCCACTCTCTATGGTCTAATTTTCCTACAGACAAATCCCGTTAAATAATCAATCAGATCATGTTACTTTCCTGCTCAACTCCTCCAGTGACTCCCCATCTCACCCAGGAGCAACTAATCCAAAATCTTTACTATGGCTAATTAGGTCCTATGTGATCTGGTCCTTGGTTATTTCCTCCAAAGTCATTATCGCCACTCTTCCCCTTGCTCAGTGCCTACCTTCTCTGGTGTGTGACTATTCTTCTCACAGGATAACTACAATAAGGTTTCCAGGCCTTCCCATGTATCATGTTCTTTTTTTTTTAATGTTTTATTTTTTATTTTAAGTTCTGGGATACATGAGCTGACCGTGCAGGTTTGTTACATAGGTATACATATGCCATGGTGGTTTGCTGCACCTATCAACCCATCGTCTAGGTTTTAAGTCCCACGTGCACTAGGTATTTGCCCTAATGCTCTCCCTCCCCTTTCTCCCCACCCCACTGACAGGCCCTGGTGTGTGAAGTTCCCCTCCCTGTGCCCATGTGTTCTCACTGGTCAACTCCCACTTGGGTGACGTTCTTATATGTCACTCGATGGTCTGCTCTAATGACGACTCTCAGAGTCCTTCTTGGACACTCAATCTACAATGGCAGTCCTGTTGCTCTAGAACTCTCCTTACTATTGTTTTATTTACCTTCATAACACTTATCACCACCTGGTGTTGCATGATGCTTGTTTGTTAACCATGATCTTCCCTTCAGTAGAAGGGGCTTTGGTTCACTTGATGGCTTCTCAGGACTTAGAACAAGGCTTGGCATATGGGCAAGACTGAATAAATATTTACTCAGTAAATGAATGAGGGGGTGAGCAAGATGGTGGCCACGTGCGAGGTCAGGTGTTCAGCTATCCTCACGGCTACCTGGTCCTCGATCTCACTCCGCTGTTTCTGATGGGGGCTCTGGAAGCAGTACAGTTATACCTGGGCACCAGGGACAACCTGACAGAGGCTGAGAGACTGCTGGCCACCAGCCTGGCCATCACGGCCGGCACCGTCCTCCTCTCTGCCCACTTCCTGCTTTGGCAGACCCTGGTATTGTGGGTGGCCTGGGCCCTCAGTACCACACTCCTGGTGCCCCACGGCCTGGAGGCCATCTTGCAGGTGGTCTCCATCGCTGCCTTGGCCAGGCGCTTCTGAAGAGAGGTCAGGGCAGGAAGGCCGAGGATGGGAGCGCTGGAGAAGAGAGCAGCCCTAGGCCGCTGGAGAACAGCTGCGGTGCTTAAATTCTGAGCCTCAGTCCACTAACATCTCAGCAGCATTTGCACTTAGCTCTAAACAAATTCTGTCTCTGTGATTTTTTTTTTCAATTCCAAATTTACTATAAGTGATCCTTAAAAAGTATCTAAGCTGTTATTTTATAGTAGCTTTCCTTCACTTGTTTTAACTGTGTGTTTTCTATGTTTGTAATAATTACATTCAAATAGCTAGATATTTTCTCTTCACCTTTTTTTTTTTTGAGATGGAGTCTGGCTCTGTCACCCAGGCTGGAGTGCAGTGGCATGATCTTGGCTCACTGCAACCTCTGCCTCCAAGGTTCAAGTGATTCTTCTGCCTCAGGCTCCCTAGTAGCTGAGATTACAGGTGCGTGCCACCATGCCTAGCTAATTTTTGTATTTTTAGTAGAGGCGGGGTTTCACCATGTTGTCCAGGTTGGTCTCAAACTCCTGGCCTCAGGTGATCCACCCACCTCAGCCTCCCAAAGTGCTGGGATTACAGTCATGAGCCACCTTGCCTGGCTCTCTTTACCATATTTTTTAAATAAAGCAATGTGTATGCCTCCAAAAAAAAAAAAAAAAAAAAAAGAATGAATAAACTGCTTGTTCAAAAAGCTCACAGAGTACAATAATACCCTAGGCTTTCACATTCACTCACCACACTCACTGACTCACCCAGAGCAACTTCCAGTCCTGCAAGCTCACAGAGAACAATCTTATTCCACTCCCCACTTTCTACATAAGGAAATTAATGCCTTAAAGGGGTGTGATGCATCCAAAGAAACACAGCAAGTGGCAGAATTGAACTTGAAACTCTGGAATGCCACCATCTCCTAACTACCCCCTTCCTCATCATTCACACAACTACACTTTTGGTCTCAGTCCTCAGTGCCATTTTGCCTGTTGCAACAGACCCATAACTATTCTTCTTACATACTTTACCCTCTCTGGATCCCTTCCCCATTTCCTGACTATCCAAGTCAGAAGAATTTTTTTTTCACCTAGTACTGTATGCCAAACACTTATAACAGCAGGTTATATATAATGCTTTTTATTCTACTTAGTTCTCCCTACCCTGGAGAGCTGTAAAATCCTTAAGGCATGTATCTTACTAATCTTTGCATTTTGCAGATCTGATATATCATACACTTTTGTTTTGTTTTGTTTTGAGACAGAGTGTGGCTCTGTCGCCTAGGCTGGAGTGCAGTGGCATGATCTTGGCTCATTGCAACCTCTGCCTCCTGGGTTCAAGCAATTCTCCTGCCTCAGCCTCCCGAGTAGCTGGGATTACAGGTGCCTGCCACCATGCCCAGCTAATTTTTGTATTTTTAGTAGAGACGGGGTTTTACCATGTTGTCCAGGCTGGTCTCGAACTCCTGACCTTAGGTGATCCACCCACCTCGGCCTTCCAAAGTGCTGGGATTACAGGCGTGTGCCACTGTGCCCGGCCCCACATACACACCTTTTTTTTTTTTTTTTTTTTTTGAGACGGAGTCTTGCTCAGTCGCCCAGGCTGGAGTGCAGTGGTGCGATCTCAGCTCACTGCAAGCTCCACCTCCCAGGTTCATGCCATTCTCCTGCCTCAGCCTCCCAAGTAGCTGGGACTACAGGTGTCCACCATCACGCCCACCTAATTTTTTTTGTCTTTTTAGTAGAGACAGGGTTTCACCATGTTAGCCAGAATGGTCTCGATCTCCTGACCTCGTGATCCGCCCGCCTCGGCCTCCCAAAGTGCTGGGATTACAGGCATGAGCCACCGCCCCTACATACACTCTTAAGAAACATTTATTGCACTGGCTGCTTTCTGTTTCTAAAACGTTCTTCCAGAAATGAATGATTTTTCTGTTTCTAAAATATTCTTCCAGAAATGCTCATTCTTTCAATCCCAGTCACCTCTATGCTGAGTAAGGCCTATCCTTTTCATTTAACATTGCAACTGTCCCTCCAGTTTATTTTGCTCCAGAGCATATGCCACTTTCTAACAGAGCAAAATTACTTACAGTCATGTGCAGCACAATGACATTTCAGTCAACAACAGGCCACATATACGATGGTGGTCGCATAAGATCATAACGGAGCTGACAAATTTCTATTGCCTAGTGGTGTTGCGGCCATCATAACACAGCACAGCGCATTACTCCTGCTTGTGGTGATGCTGGTGTAAACAAACCCACTGCCCTGAGAGTCATATAAAAATATGACACAGTTGAGGCCCGGCGTGGTGGCTCACGCCTATAACCTCAGCACCTTGGGAGGGTGAGGCGGGTGGATCACCTGAGATCAGGAGTTTGAGACCAGCCTGGACAACATGGTGAAACCCCGTCTCTACTAAAAATCTGCTAAGAATTGCTAGAACCCAGGTGGCGGAGGTTGCAGTGAGCCGAGATCGTGCCCTGCACTCCAGCCTGGGTGACAAGAGCGAAACTCCGTCTCAAAACACACAAACAAGCAAAAAAAACAAAATTTGACACAATTATGCACAATACATCATACTTGATAACGATAACAAGTGACTATGCTACTGGTTTATGTATTTACCATACTATATTTTTTGCTATTTTAGAAGGTATTCCTACTTGTGAAAAAAAGTTAACTGTAAAACAGTCTCAGCCTGGTCCTTCAGAAGATATTCCAGAAGTGGGTATTGTTATCATAGGAGATGACAGCTCCATGGGTGTTATTGCCCCTGAGGAACTTCCAGTAGGACAAGATGTGGAGGGGAAGACAGTGATATTGATGCTGCTGACGCTGTATCCTGTGTAGGCCAAGGCTAACGTGTGTTTGTGTCTTAGTGTTTAATAAGAAGGTTTAAAAAGGAAAACATTTTAAATAGAAAAATGGTTACAGAATAAGAATATAAAGAAAATATCTTTGTACAGCTATACAATGTATTTATGTTTTAAGCTGTATTACAAGACAGTCAAAAAGTTTAAAAAATTTAAAAGCTTATAAAGTAAAAAAGTTACAGTAAGCTAAGGCTAATTTACTATTGAAGAAAGAAACATATTTCTTTTTTGTGGAGATGGGGTCTCAGCTTGTTGCCCAGTCTAGTCTTGAATTCCTGGACTCATGCAATCCTCCCACCGTGGCCTCTCAGAGTGCTGGGATTACAGGCGTGAGCCACCGAAACTGGCTAGAAAACTTTTTCTTTATAAATGTAGTGCAGCCTAAGTGCACAGTGTTTATAAAGCCTACAATAGTGTACAATAATGCCCTAGGCCTTCACATTCACTCACCACACTCACTGACTCACCCAGAGCAACTTCCAGTCCTGCAAGCCCCATTCGTGGTATGTGCCCTACTGAGGTGTACCATTTTTCATCATTTCTACTGCATTTTTATTGTGCCTTTTCTATGTTCAGAAACACAAATACTCACCATTGTATTACAATTATCTACAGTATTCAGTATAATAACACACTGTAGCCTAGGAGCAATAGGCTATATACCGGAGGTCCCCAGCCCCAAGGCTGTGTACTTGTACCCATCTGTGGACTATTAGGAACTGGGCTGAACAGGAGGTGACTGGCAGGCGAGTAAGCATTACTGCCTGAGCTCCGCCTCCTGTCAGATCAGCGGCAGCATTAGATTCTCATAGGAGCGCAAACCCTATTGTGAACTGTGCATGGGAGGGATCTAGGTTGTGCACTCCTTATGAGAATCTAACTAATGTCTGATGATCTTACATGGAACAGTTTCATCCCAAAACTGCCCCACCCACCCCAGCCTGGTCCATGAAAAAATAGTCTTCCATGAAACTGGTCCTTGGTGACAAAAAAGCTGGGGGCCACTGGGTTATCCCATCTAGCCTAGGTGTGTAGTAGGCTGTACCACCTAGGTTTGTGTAAGTGCACCCTATGATATTTGCACAATGACCAATCACCTAACAATGCATTTCTCAACATGTATCCCTGTCATTACACAATGCATGACTGTATTTGTTCTTAGTGCCTCCCTGTGAAATCAAAGCTCCATCAAGGACACAGATTTCTTGCATTTGCTTTACTGTTACATCTCCAACACCTAGAATAGTCTCTGACACATAGAAGGTGATCAGTAAGTCCTTATTTTACAAAGGAATTATAATTTTGTGCTTGAAGGAGCTCTTTTTCAGAACACATTATGGAGGGGTGAGGAGTGTTTCTGAGTCCTAAATGACCACCACTGCTGGATGTACAGCTTGGATGCATCTGTGCATCACAGTGACCTAGTGAATGGCAGAAGGGCCATAAAGATTAATAAAGATTTGGACTCAGGGCAAATATTTACTTAGTAGTAATAACTCAAGGAATTACTGTTGAATGAATTAGCCGACTAAGCAGCCAATCACATACTATGCGGATGCACACAAATGAAACCCTCACTTCAACCTGAAGACATTCGCACATGAGTTATGGAGAGAGACCTGTAGGAAGCGGTAGAGAAAACATAAGGCTTATGCGTCTAATTTCCACACCAATTTCAGGATCTTTGTCAATGACAGCAGCACTAAGACTTGTTAACTTTATATAGTTAAGAAGAACAAGGCTGAGTGTGATGACTCATGCCTGTAAAGCCTAGAACTTTGGGAGGCCAAAGTGGGCAGATTGCTTGAGCCCAGGAGTTCTAGACCAGCCTGGGCAACATAGCAAAACCCCATCTCTACAAAAAAATACAAGAATTAGCTGGGAGTGGTGATGTGTACCTATAGTCTCAGCTACTCGGGAGGCTGAGGCAGGAGGATCACTTGAACCCAGGATGTTGAGGCTGTGCCACTGCACTCCAGCCTGGGCAACAGACTCAACAGAGTGAGACCCAGTCTCAAAACCAAAAAACAAAACAACAACAACAACAAAAACACAAAAAACAGAGTGCTGCAATTAATCTAATCATGATGAATAAGCAAAAGGATGGAAAATGTGCCCTAAGATCATCAAATTGGTTATGTTATAGTGGGTGGCAAGTGGCTTTTTTGATGCTCCACAGAATCAAGAAATGGCTAAGTTAATACAACACTGAATGAGGTAGCTCAGAATGTTAAGGAAAGAAGGAAAGAAGGGAGTGGGGGAGGCAGGAAGGGGAAGCAGGCAGTTAGCTATTATGATAGTACATTTTGTTAGCTGATATTTAATTAGTATATAATAATGTCTAATTAATCTATATTCGATAAAATAATTTGATATTTATTTTATTCTGAAACCAATTTCTTAACAAAGATTGCCTTGAGATGACATTCAGATCTAATGATTTAACATTTTTCTAATATACTTCAACTTGGTTCTACATATTTTAAGAAAAGGAAAAATACAAGTTCCCCATAAATATCTCTAATGATATATTCCAAGGATTTCAAAATACTTTTATCCAAGAACAAGACTAACCTGAATTTTTATTTTTATTTTTTGAGACAGGGTTTCACTCAGTTGCCCAGGCTGGAGTGCAGTGGTGCAAACATGTCTCACTGTAGCCTTGACTTCCCGGGCTTACTCAATCCTCCCACCTTAGCCTCCCGAGTAGGTGGCACTACAGGTGCGCTACCACACCCAGCTAGTTTTTGTTCTATTTTTTGTAGAGACAAGGTCTTGCTACATTGCCCAGGCTAGTCTTGAATTCCTGAGCTCAAGTGATCTGGCCACCTTGGCCTCCCAAAGTGCTGGGATTACAGGTGTGAGCCACCACACCCAATTAAACCTGGATTTTTAAAAATCACAAAAGTAACAAAAATTTTATAGCAGCAAAGAAAGTTAAGATTTGAAAGTGGCTGGGTGCTTTTGTAAGAGACCAAATATAGGAAAGCCATGAGGGCAGACACTGTAAATTGGAGAGGGTTGGGAAGGGCCCCAGAAAATAGCTCTCCTCCCACACACCAGGTAGGTCCTCCCACTGCCTACCTCCTCCCTTTCACAGAAAGAAGGATGCTGTGGATCCCAAGGAGACCTGTCAAGGGTCCCACAGTCAACTTCTCATTCCTGGTCTAGTGATACCAGTGCCAGCAAATCACACTAAGGTAATTATTATGGAAACATTTGTGTTTACTACGATGTCATGACATATCACATCATATAAAGGATGACTTTTATATATATTCCCTTATATACGAACATTTTCTTCGCACTCATTTTCAGCAGGATAGGAGCCTGTTTTCTTGGGGGTGATTTGTCCACACTCTCACACAGGTCTGGGAGAGGGCTGCTTGGCCATCAGGGTCCGTGGCAATGGTACAGAGGAGTAGAAACTAATGCAGAGGCTAACTTCCCTCAGAGTTGAGTGTCATGGTAAGCAAAGAGCTATGTGAGAATTTAGAAATTATTTTTCCATTCTCCAGAAAAATCTTAGGATGCTGTCATGGCAATGCCAATTTGCTAGTGGACTCTATACACCCAGAAGCCATCTGTCTCAGTGGGCCCCACTATAAACTTCTCTTCCTTCTCTGAGCATCAGTATAAGGCTAAAGTGTATCTGGATAAACAAAAGTCTCACTCTGTAATTCACCTTCTGGTTTTCATTTTCCAATCATGCCAACAAGAGAAAAATAAAAATTTTCAAAATTAAAGTTCAGATTAATTTTGAAATGGCTGATTTACTCATTATAGTAAGAGACTGTCTTTGTATATTTTAAAGGCTCAAAGGAGTAATCCAATATGTGAAAATACCTTTCAAGAAATAGGAAAAACATTCTGTGATAAAAATCTGGGTGGGGAGGTAAGGAATAGGAAGTTGTTGATCAAAGGGGACAACATTTCAGACAGGAGGAATAAGTTTTTAGATCTATTGCACAGCAGGATGACTGCAATCTCTAATAATAAATTGTATATTTCAAAATAACTAAGAGTGTAAATTTCAAATGTCTTGCCATAAAAAAAATAGGTAAGCACAGTGAAAGATGTTAGTCTGATTTAATCATTCCATATTGTATACCTATATCAAATCATCACATTGTGCTCCATAAATGTATATAATTATGATTTATCAATTTAAAATATTAATTAAAAATGTAGACCAGGTGCGGTGACTCATGCCTGTAATCCCAGCACTTTGGGAGGCTGAGGTGGGAGGATCACTTGAGGTCAGGAATTCAAGACCAGCCTAGCCAATATGGTGAAATCCCGTATCTACTGAAAATACAAAAATCTGCCAAGCATGGTGGCGTGTGCCTGTAATTCCAGCTACTTGGGAGGCTGAGGTACAAGAATTGCTTGAACCTGGGAGGTGGAGTTTGCAGTGAGCCAAGACTGCATCACTGCACTCCAGCCTGGACGACAGAGCAAGCAAGATCTCACCGAAAAAGAAAAGAATCTAAAAAACAATCTGGGTGAAGATCATTTGAAGATCAAAAATTTAAGGTAGTAATTTCCCTTTTGCTTTTTGAGGCAGGGTCTTGTTTTGCTGCCCAGGTTGGAGTACAATGGAGTGACCACAACTCAAATTCCTGGGCTCAAGGGATCCTCCTGTCTTATCCTTCCAAGTAGTTGATACAACAGATGCATGCCACAATGCCTGGCTTAATTTCCCATTTTTTGATCAACTATTATCTTATTTGATTCTCTGAAGTTACCTATTTGAGGAAAAGGACAATAAATTTTGAATAATGTTCTTCAATCAATAAGGCATTTATAAATTGGCCTAATTCCATTGAAAGTTTTTAATTAATTAAAAATGGTTGTGAAACAAAACACTATTCATCAAATCTTATTTTAAGTAATTCCAGTGTCAATCCACATTACTTAGTAAATGAAAATAAAACTACATAAATCAAAATCTTTATACATTTTTATTCTTTCATATGTATTAAGTATTGAGAAAATTACTTATCTTAAGTGGTTTGTGCATATCAACAGAGATGGCAGAGGAAAAGGAACCCAAATGTAAAATAGCATCACTAAATGAATTGGCTAGTGCAATAATATTAAGCAAATGCCCTTCTTCTATTCTGTCTCTATTAATAACACTGACCACTGCAAACAGTGGGTTCTGCTATTATGATCAGAGTTCTTCTTTGTCATACAACTGAGTTCTTGGTCATATGAAAACTCAAACAACAGAAATAAGCCCTTTATTTTTCTAACCAAAAAAGAATATTTGAGATGCACAAATACACTCATTTTATGTCTCCTTTATGAATTCCTTAGATTCTAATCTTACCTTTTAAAAAATTGGATAGTTTTATATTTTCTGAAAAGCTGCAAAGAGTATTAAAAGTTTCCTGTGTACCCTTTACCCAGTTTCCATTTATGTTACTCTTACATAATTATGGCACATTTGTCAAAACCAAGAAATTCACTTGAGACAATACTATTGATTAAAATACAGGCTCAGTTTTGATTTCACCAGTTTGTCCACATATATCCTTTCTCTGTTCTGGGACTCAACCCAGGACCCCATGTTGAACTTTGAAGCTTACCTTTTGATCTGTTTCTTCATCTTCGTCTTGGTAATCATCACAGAACGGGCTGGCGTTGGCCGCAAAGGTGGGTCCCTGAGAGTAGTACTGAGAACTGCGGTAGCCATCATGCCGCAACTTATCACATTCTGCAGAGGTGCATGCAGGGAGGGGAAGAAAGCCATTAAAAAGCTGTACTCCTCTTTGCTTACTTTACGTTTACTCCTCTTTTTTACTTTTTAAAGTTATATTTTTCTAGGCATTCATAGGATTTTAAAATAATGATAAAAACAGCTAAGAATTATTGAAGTACCTACTACATACAACATACCATATTTCAATTAAATATTAATATTAAATTAATACTTGATAAGATTGTATTCAGAGCTCACAACCATCCTGTGAGGTAGACACCATCATTAATTCTACTTTACTCACAGGACATTGAAGTTTAGGGTAATTATGTTATTTGCTCAACAATGTTATGCAAGTGAGCAGTGGACTCGGAATATTAACCCAGGGCCTTAGTTACTAGATTATGTGATGCTATTATTCCACATAAAAAAAAAAAAAGCGATGCTCATGCTATGCTTGTTTCCTAGACTCATTAGCTGGAAGTGACACATGAGATCATGGATTATAATGCTCTCATTTTATATTAATTTTCTCAATTTAATTTTGATGTCAAACAGCCTGTAAATGCTGTGTGGAATTTAATAGGAAGGCAGGTGCCAGCCTGAGACATCTGCCAGTCCACAGAGGAATGCGTGGCACCACTATGGTGCCATGGATCTCGGGGTACTGGGGCCACTGGCTGTGTGGAAAGGAGGATCCTCTTCGAGGGGAAAGCACTGCGCTGGTGGCTCTCATGGGTGGGGGCTGGTGCTGTAAGAAAACTTCCAATGGCTCTTTAATGCAACGAGATGCACAAAGGAGCATTTGCCTCAAAAAAGGATTTGCCACAGGGTTCCTTTAAATATCCAGCTTTCTAAAGGAGCACAAAACGTGTGTGGTTTTGGAAAAGTTTTCTCTTTGCACAGCTTTATAAAAACCATGCACCTACAGGCACAGAACTAAACTAGGGCATCTTCAGAGTCCCTTTCTGACATCAGGATCCATGATTCTTCCTCAAAGAGGAGACGGCAGTCACTTCAGTGGAGGGCTAAAAATATTAGACCAATTTTAAATAAGCCAGGGGATAAAAAAAAAAGTCCTAAATCTCCTTTGCTACCTCACAGTGGGAGTGGAAGGACAACGTTTACAATTCGGAACTGCAAATCAGACAAAATGAGGATCTGTTAGCATGGCAAACTAATGAAAAAATGCAAATGTAATCATAAAATAGCTAACTAATACTGCTTCAGATTACTTATAGGTCAAAAATTTTGTAGTCTGGGCTGGCAACTACTTGTAATATTGATTAAAATTGATATTAAAGAAAATTTCTGTAAATTTCAGAACACAACATATTTTTAATGAGAATTTACTCATATTGATCTAACCCTTTATAAGAAATATTTTCACATTTTCTCCATTTGACAATTTTCCTGAAATAAAGAGTATGATTAGAAACTATATTCTCAGGCTGGGCACGGTGGCTCACGCCTGTAATCCTAGCACTTTGGGAGGCTGAGGCAGGAGGATCATCTGAGGTCGGGAGTTCGAGACCAGCCTAACCAACATGGAGAAACCCTGTCTCTACTAAAAATACAAAATTAGCCAGGTGTGGTGGCACATGCCTGTAATCCCAGCTACTCAGGAAGGTTGAGGAAGGAGAATCGCTTGAACCCGGAAGGCAGAAGTTGCGGTGAGCTGAGATCACACCACTGCACTCCAGCCAGGGCAAGAAGAACGAAACTCAGTCTCAAAAAAGAAAAAAAAATTTATTCTCACTCTACAGGGATAACGTTATATGTTATATAAAGCATGATTAGTAGTTTTTTTCTTTTTTTTTTTTTTTGAGACAGAGTCTTACTCTGTCATGCAGGCTGGAGTGCAGTAGCATGATGATCCCTGCTCACTTCAGCCTCAACCTCCTGGGCTCAAGTGATCCTCCCACCTCAGCTTTCTGAGTAGCTGGAACTATAGGTACATGCCATCACGCCTGGCATTTTTTTTAAATTATTTTTTTTATTTTTTGGATACGGGGACTCACTATGTTGCCTAGGCTGGTCTTGAACTCCTGGACTCAAGCGATCCTTCCACCTTGGCCTCCCAAAGTACTGGGATTACAGCCATGAGCCACTGAACCCGGCCTGACTAGTAGTTTTCAAACGGTATTTTCTGCAGAGTTCTGGGATTCTGTGAATACTGGATTAGATTTCCTTTAAATAGCCACCTCAAAGCTAAGATTAAAAAATAACACTCAAGAATGGCTATAATTAAAAAGCAAGGCCAGGCACGGTGGCTCACACCTGTAATCCCAGCACTTTGGGAGGTTGAGGCGGGTGGATCCCTTGGGGCTAGGAGTTTGAGACTAGCCTGGGCAATATGGCAAAACCCCGTCTCTACTAAAAATACAAAAAAAAAAAAAAAAAAAGGCCAGGTATGGTGTCACATGCCTGTAATCCCAGCTACTCCATAGGCTGAGGCAGGAGAATTGCTTGAAGCCGGGAGGCAGAGGTTGCAGTGAGCTGAGATTACACCCCTGCACTCCAGCCTGGGCAACAGAGTGAGACTCTGTCTCAAAAAACAAAACAAAACAAAAGTCAAAAGCAACAGATGTTGGCATGGATGTAGACAAAAGGAAACATTTACACACCATTGGTGGGAATGTATATTAGTACAACTTCTATGGAAAACAGTATGGAGATTTCTCAAAGAACTAAAAATAGAACGACCATTCGACCCAACAATCCCACTACTGAGCATCTATCCAAAGGAAAAGAAATTATTATAGAAAAAAGATACCTGCACCCATATGTTTATCGCAGCAGTATTCACAATAGCAGAGTTATGGAATCAACCTAAGTATCTATCAATAGTTAATTGGATACAGAAAATGTGGTAGACACACATCATGGAATACTATGCAGCCATAAAAAAGAATTAAATCATATCATTTGCAGCAACCTGGACAGAGTCAGAGGCCATTATCCTAAGTGAAATAACTCAGAAACAGAATATCAAATAGTGCATGTTCTCACCTTATTAGTGGGAGCCAAACAATTGATACACATGGACACACAGATGGAAATAAATAGACACTGGGGACTCCAAAGGGAGGGAGGTTGGAAGGAGCGTGAGGGTTAAAAATTACCTATTGGGGGCCCGCGCCAGTAGCTCACGCCTGTAAACCAAGCACTATGGGAGGCCGGGGCAGGCGGATCACCTGGGGTCAGGAGTTAGAGACCAGCCTGGCCAACATAGAAAAACCCTGTCTCTACTAAAAATACAAAAATTAGCTGGGTATCGTGGTGGGTACCTGTAAACCCAGCTACTTGGAAGGCTGAGGCAGGAGAATTGCTTGAACTCAGGAGGCAGAGACTGCACAATATACCCATGTAACAAACCTGCACATATACTCCCTGAATCTAAAAAAAAAAAAGACTCAAGTTCAATAGTTTTACATACCAAATTTTAAGACAATGAAGGAATTAATTTATTAACTTATGCTGCTAAATTAACTTTCCTGTGGTCCTAGAAATAAAGCTGTTCCTGCTATCTCTGTAAAACTAAAGTCTAAAGATCAGAGTGAAACTTGTAAAATAAACCAATATAAACTATTACCATTTGCAGCTACTTATCTATGTAATTCAGGGTTTTCAAATACTTTACAAATATAAAGAGAAGTCCGAAGCCCTTTTAAACCAAATTAATTTGTTGTTCAAAACTGTTTTATTTGCTTCATCAAATGAACCCTATAAGAAGTTTAAATTATAGGGTAGGGCACAGTGGGTCACACCTGTAATCCCACTGCTTTGGGAGGCCAAGGTGGGAGGATTGCTTGAGGCCAGTTCAAGACCAGCCTGAACAACATAGTGAGACCGCATTTCTAGAAAAAAATTCTTTTTAATTAGCCGGGTGTGGTGGCATGTGCCTGTAGTCCTAGCTACTCAGGAGGCTGAGGCAGGGGCATTGTTTGAGCCCAGGAGTTCGAAGCTGTGGTGAGCTTTGATCGGGCTACTGCACTCCAGCCTGGGAGACACAGCAAGACCATGCCTCTAAAATGTATAATAATAGTAAAATGAATAATAATAAATAATTATGTTTTAAAAGTTTAAATTATAAAACTTAACACTACTCAAACATTACTTTTACAAATCTATGTAATGTATTGGATACCATGTAAGACTGTGTTTCTTTTATTTTTTTTGAGATGGAGTCTTGCTCTGTCGCCCAGGCTGGAGTGCAGTGGCGCAATCTCGGCTCACTGCAAGTTCTGCCTCCCGGGTTCATGTTCATGCCATTCTCCTGCCTCAGCCTGCCGAGTATCTGGCACTACAGGAGCCCGCCACCACACCCAGCTAATTTCTTATGTGTGTAGTAGAGACGGGGTTTCACCGTGTTCGCCAGGATGGTCTTGATCCTCCTGACCTCGTGATCCGCCCGCCTCAGCCTCCCAAAGTGCTGGGATTACAGGCGTGAGCCACTGCGCCCAGCAAGACTATGTTTCAAGAGGATGTTTCCCTGGGAAATAAGAAGAGACTGCTGGGCAAGATCATTTCTAAGGGTGATTATTAGTTTTATATTCTTGGCAATAATATTGAAAATAGCCAAAATGACTTGACACGTGTTACATTTTAAAAGACCAAATATTGCAAAATCATCATCCACAACTTAAAAGCATGAAAGACCAGCAACTATTACTACTTCCAGCGTGTGTCACCTTTTTGAGCCCAGTTTAAAAGACAATGCATCTTTTTTTCACCATGAAAGTTATGTCACAATTTTTTTTTTTTTTTTTTTTTTTTTTTTTTTTTTTTTTTTGAGACAGAGTTTTGCTCTTTTTGCCCAGGCTGGAGTGGAGTGCAATGGCGCAATCTCGGCTCATCACAACCTCTGCCTCCCAGGTTCAAGTGATTCTCCTGCCTCAGCCTCCTGAGTAGCTGGGATTACAGGCATGTACCACCATGCCTGGCTAATTTTTGTATTTTTAGTAGAGACTGGGATTCTCTATGTTGGTCAGGCTGGTCTCAAAGTCCTGACCTCAGGTGATCTGCCTGCCTCGGCCTCCCAAAGTGCTGGGATTACAAGCGTGAACCACCATGCCGGCCACAAAAATGTTTTAATAGCAGTATAATAAACGGTAGTAAAACAAATGAAATATGATGCTGGATCTAAGATAAGACTAGACAATATAAATTCATGGCAGCTGACCAATTTTTTTTGCTCTTATCAAATTTCTGAAATCTAGTAAACTCATCAAATTCCACTGTCATTTATTCCAACTCTAGGGGAAATTTAGAAAATTCTCCCCTTGTCAAGTTGCAACAGATCTCAGGTTCTAAAACCATGGTTTTGTTTATTAGAATTGGAGTTTATTGTCTGTGGGGTGAAACAAAAGTGACAGCAAGCCATCATGAATAAGCAACGACTTTTTAAATACTGAACTGAGAGAGTAACTGCAAAGCAGAGCATAATTTAAAGCCAGGTTATGCCTGCAATCACAGGCTAGAAACAAGATCCTAAATGTAAAAGAAGATCAATCGTTCACACATACTCTTCTTGCAACATAAATTTAGACTAAAACTGTGTTATTATTCTCACAGTTCTGCTTGGATAAAGGTATCACTGTTGGTTGTGTCCTCTAGTTTTCCAACCTTAAATTTCCTCCTCCTTCCTTTCACGTCAATCCATTTTCCGTAGCACAAGAACAAGGGACAAACATTTCTTGGTAGATCAAAGTTTTAAATACAGAAGAAAAAAATAATGTCATAGTGCTAGATGGTCATCTGACTCTCACATGAATTTATTGCTGCTGTGGCCTCCAAATCTCTATGCATTAAGCTATTCTTTAGTCATTCAATTTTTAATATAGTAGTCCCTGACTTATACTCAGGGTATATGTTCCAAGACCCCTGGTGGATGCCTGAAACCACAGACAGTACCAAACCCTATCTATTGCTATGTTTTTTTCCTAGACATCTATACCTATGATAATGTTTGAGGTGTGACAGGAAAACTAGCAGGAGCTTCTTTTTCCTTTTTCACAATTTCTCAGATGGAAGATTCATTTTTACCACAGATCTTAGCAACCTCAACATATGATTTTCTTTTTCTGTCCTTATTAAGTCAAAAGCTTTCACCTTTTCACTTAAAGGAGACACCTGACAGCTTCTTTGGCATATCCAAATGGCCAGCATTACTCCTCTTGTCCTTTGGGGCCATTATTAAGTAAAATAAGGGTGACATGAATACAAGCACTGAGATGCTGACAGGCAATCAGATAACCAAGCTGGCTACAAACTGACTGATGGACGGGCAGTGTCTGCAGTGTGGATCCGATGGACAAAGGGAGGTTTCACGTCTTAGGCAGGATGGAGGGGGCTGGTGTGAGATTTCATCACACTGCTCAGAATGGCAAAAACTTTAAACTTATAAATTGTTCATTTCTGGAATTTTCCATTTAAAATTTTCAGACCATGGTTGACTGCAGGTAGCTGAAACTATGGAAAGTGAAACCACAAATAAGAGAGGACTACTTTAAACATGCTATTATCTACATGAGGAAAATGCAAGGTGCTTAGTGATGCTGATAAAAGTACGTGGACATTTTTACCACGGACTTCTGTAATTTGTCATGATTGATTTCTTCATACGTATAATTCCACAAAAGAAAGCATACGATGCAGTGAAAATTTTCCCAAGTTTATTATAAAGATTCTGAAATATAATCTGAAGGGGCAAAGTTCTTAAATACATGGTTACTAAGTATAACCTGCTTAAATGAGAGGGAGATGGAGAAATAGAAGCAACAGAAATTGAATGCAAAGTGGAATAAGATAGGATTGTTTTTCTATTTCCCAAGAAAATGATATGGGAAGATGAGGGGATGCTAAAAGAAAAAAAGTAAGAAGTTTGTTGACTTCTTAGATCATGTGAGAAAGGGAAAGAACTGATGGAAGAAGCAGTCACTCCTCTGTATTGGAGGGGGATTGGTTCCAGGACCCCAGAATCCAAAATCCATGCATACTAAACTCCTGCAAATCACAGACCCAGAAAGTCGGCTTTCTGTATAATGCAGGTTTCGCACCCTGTGAATACTGTATTTTCCATTCTCATTTGGTTTCAGATGCAGAAAATACCTCAGTATTGTATTTTCCATTCACATTTGGTTTTGGTTGCAGGACCCAGAATGTATGGAGAGCTGACTGTATTGAAAAAATCCATATAAGTGGACCCTCCAAGTTCAAATGTGTTGTGTTCAAGGGTCAACTGTATTTAAAACAAGCACTGTAGTGTGAAAAGCCAGAAGGACCAGTTCGGTAGGCCAGTTATCATTTTTCAGGTCATGGGTAGCGTTGACGTGTATGAGTATGAGCTCCTAGGAAAGTTTTGAAACATTCAGGTCAAAGCATAATTTGGTATTTCTAGCATGGTATTCTACATATACCATATTTTAAAATCTGAATGTGGTTTATTTTTAATAGCATTAAATTTTTTGCAACCTTCCTACCGTAATTCAAGGTCATTAAACATTGGGAGGACTCCAGTTCCAAAGTTAATTATAAAAATAGCAGTCATGATGTACTGCTTCAGTGAGAAAGTCTTATGAGGATCTAGAGTCTAAAAACTCTTTTTTTCAGATGACTGATTTTTAAAGCTAATACTAATGACACTTTTCTAAACTGAAAGCCTCTTGCTATCATTATCTGATCTGTGTTTACAATAATTCTCTGAGAATTAAAGGAAAGCAGTTACTATATCAGTCTTACAGATTCTGAAGCCCAGGTATTAAGTTTCTGGTAGATCGAAGTTTTTAAACTTCTATCCCAGTTAATAATCTACCAGATTAATAATAACAGGGTAAAAGGCCAGTTCTATCACAAAACTTCATCTTAGTCCAGAAGGACTGAGAATACATAAGACTATAAACATTCATGTTTAGAAGAAAATAAATTCCAGTCCAATAGCTGAATGAAGTATTGTATGGCTAAATAATCTAGTTTGAGCTTTTGAATAAATACATAGGAAAAACTGACTGCACCTGAATATCATGTATTGTGAATATTAGAGAACTTATTTTCTTAATGAAAAATCAAACCAAAGTGCATTTAAAATAGAAGGGATTTATTTACCTACCCCTTCATTAATTTGTTGGGCTTGGCAATACTGGAAAAGAGAAAGAAATCATACTGATATAGTTAGGATTCTCCCTTGTCACTCATGCACAATGAATTTTCCAAAAATATATTTAGATTTTCCATAAATTCTCCAAAGCAGTTGAACTTCAATTTATTTAAATTGTCTTCAACAATAAACAAACTAGAACATAATTAAAAGACAATAGATGTTCAAACATTTAAGTTATTCAGTTGTGTGTGGCATATCAAAGAGGTGAAAAGCTGTTTTAAATCTTAAAGACACTGTGTATTTAATACAGATCTTTTCTATGAATATTTTCCTTTATAATTTATAGTAGTTTTAAATAATAAGTTTCAAATAAATAGGCCCTTTTGGTTTATTATTAGACTAATGATTTATTCTTTTCTCCTTTCCCCTCTTTTTACAGCAAGAGTTGTTATGTAGCTATACGGGAATATGTGTAACAGCATAAACGCATGCTTTTATATTTCAAGTATTAAACTCAAATTTACCTCCTAATAAATGCAAATTTGAGCCCATAAGACCACTTCTTCACCAATTATCACTTCAATGACACAGCATTCAAAGCGACATAAAACATAAAAAAGAGAAAATATATGCCTTTAACGATTAAGCCCAAGACTTTCTAGAAGTTCTAAAAGTAAATATTTTATCTCTTAATGGAATCTATAAAGACAAAACATTCCAGATAATGGAGTACAATGTGCTTAGCTGCAGGTGAAGCTAGAAAGAGAGGGCCAATATGAAAGTATGCCAACTATCACCCTGGTGTCAGGGAAAAGGGAAATTTCCTGAAGGGACTAAGTCTTACTTTGCCTTAAAAAAGGAAGAGGAGGCTGGGTGTGGTGGCTCATGCCTGTAATCCCAACATTTGAGAGGCCAAGGTGGGTGGTCACAAGGTCAGGAGTTCAAGACCAGCCTGGTCAATATGGTGAAACCCCATCTCTACTAAAAATACAAAAATTAGCTGGGCATGGTGGCGGGTGCCTGTAGTCCCAGCTACTCAGGAGGCTGAGGCAGGAGAATTGCTTGAACCCGGGAGGCAGAGGTTGCAGTGAGCTGAGATGGCACCACTGCACTCCAGCCTGGGTGACAGAGTGGGACTCATCTCAAAAAAAAAAAAAAAAAAAAAAGAGGATGAAAGTTATCTAGACTTATACCACCAGAAAGTTGGAAAAGAGAAAGTCAAGCTGGTGACAATTATGTTTTCTTTCTAACCTCCAGGTTCAGTGATTCTCTTGACCTGTGCTTTGGCCAGCCATTTCTTTCTAAACCTCTGAATACTCTTCTTCCAGTCAAGGCAGAGCTAACTTGGAGAAAACATAGAATGAATACACAGAGGCATCAACACCAGTTTCTCGAGTCACCTTTGCCACCAACTAGAGAGAAGAGCAGCAGCAGTCAAGAGCTCCAACTCTGAAACTGGGTAGCTGTGTCTTGGAATCCTAACTTGTAGCTTGTAACGGGTAGTGGGACTAAAGGGTTACACTCCAGCCTTCAAGGTGCTTACAGTTTAGCTGCCTGATTAAACAAATTCACAGGCCAATGTACAGAGCAGTGGCGTCCCAAATTAAGGTGCATCACAATCCATGGGAGGGCTTGTTATAAAAATACTGCTGAGTCCACTCCCGTATCTGATTCAGTAGGTCTGGGGTGGAGCCTGAGAACTTGGATTCCTAGCAAGTCCTCAGTCAATGCTGATGCAGCTGTCCTGTGAGCCACACCGTGAGAAAACTGTTTCAGAGTAAGGCAAACACCTAAAGAGAAGTAGAAATAAAATTAAAGGGATCAACATGGTATCCATTTAGGGTGGAAGTGAAAGTGAAAGAGAAGTCTTCTCTACTTAGAGGAGGTGTTAGGTGGGGCTCCCAAAGAGGGCAATAGAATTTTGCTTCCTACATATTCCATGTGACAAATGATAAAAGGCCCAAAGGAAAAGAGGGTTGGTCTGTTCTTTTTATTATGTCACAAATGATCCACACTCGCCAAGCGAATAACTTAAAAGGGAACATAGGATAAAGAATTTAGCTGATATGGTACAGATCAATGGTGGGGGAATGCTATATCTGGTATCTACTTTTAGTCCCTAAAGAATGCCATTCTGTTTCAGGAAAAGCTTTAGCTTTGCTACTGTAGAAGTGTGTCTTACATGTCAAGATTTCCTTAAAATGCTTGGAGGGTTCTTAATTTTAACATTCCACTCCAGCTGCAACTGCCGGGAAAGCTTCCTGGTCAGGCCACCACCATCTCTCGCCTGACGGTGACCTCCACCTGGTCTCCTACTTTGACACCCCTGTCTCCTTTACTGTGAACTTTCAACGCACAATCAGATTGATCCATTTCAAAATAATGAGTCAGATTATGCCACTTCTAAGTTCAAATCTCTCCATGCTCTGAATGTAAAAGCCAAAATCCTCCTAATGGTTTCTAAGCCCTACATGATCTGGCTCAATGTGGGTGGCTGGCTGGTGCTCAGTGAGTTCCTTAAATGAATGAATGATCTGTATTTGTTCAGTAGCGTGCTTGAAAGGGTACCGTAATTATATGACAAAGGTGATGGCCCCATTGGTCACCCAGGTAGATTTTATCCTCGGCCACATTTTCCGCCTTCATTAACCCAACGCATATGACCCGACCTCCCATTAAATGGGCCTCTTCTCCCATCCACAACTCACATATTTGAGTAATAAGAGGATGAGAGGAGAGTAGGTGGAATAGAATGAATAAGGAAGATGATGTCTGGTGCACCATCATGGTTATCTATCCAAGGAAATTTTGCCTCAGTAGAATTTCAGGGAAACTGACCAATCTAGGATTAAAAAGCTAACTGCATCATGGGCAACTCCCCAAAGCTTTCTAGTCAGACAGAACAGATGCCACAGGAAAGCTGCATTTTCAGAAAAAGCTTGCAGGCAAGTTTAGGCGGGGAGTAAGATGGAAGAGAGGAGGTGGTGACAGAATGCTACCTTTGAAATCGACAGGTTTCTTTGCCAGGGGAGGGGAGAAAAAAAGGAATGATAAGCAGACTGCCTAAAAATTATTTTATAATAACACAATTCCAAATGACTTCTCATTTCAATTTACATTATATATTTAGCAAAATAAAATGACCAGGTTGGGAAGAACCACAGAGGGAAAATACTAATTGTGGTCATCGGCTCAACAGTCAAACTGGAAATGAATTTGTTAACAATGCATTAACACATTTTAGAAAGACTGGTTTTCCCCCATGTCTTGGGATCAATATCTCTGTCACTGACATTAAACACCACAGACAATCTCATTTTATGTAGAAGGGTTAAAAATAAAAGGCCATTTTGATTAATATTCTTGCTCTGTGATTAATTCCTATTAGAGTGTTAAAACCACCCAAAACAAAACAAACAAACAACAACAACAAAAAACCTTAGGAGTTAAACATTAAAACTTGAGCCACTGGATAAACTGTTTGTTAGCTTTGTTTTTCATTGCACACCATGGCAAGAATTACTATTAAAATGTCATTTGCCATTGCAGAAAACCAGCTTTTAACATTTCTTCTTGTCACATGCCCAAATGAATTTAAGAAGCCTTGAAGAACTAAATCTAATTTAAATTAAGGTGAAAGCTTTCTGATGCCATGATTAATGTGAGTGTGCTGAGAGTCTGCAAGTCCTAGTTGAGCACCACCAGAAAGAGCCGCCAAATTGGAGGCGATCTCATTTCACTTTAGAATTAAAAAGTCATATCATTGGCAGCAGAGGAGCATCACCAAGGTTACTCAAGATCAAATCGCCTGCAAAGATTCTAAGCCAACACCGGAGACTTCGGTTGTACCGTGAATAACAAACCTTATCCACAGTACCTTCAATGTAGTGTTTTTATGCTGCCCTGAGTGAAATATAGAGGCCACTCAAGTTACTTACTTTATCAGGAGTTAAAATAGAATTGCTGAAACAGCAGACTGGCTACAGACACAAAAACAAAACAAAAAGCCTTTTGTTTAAACAATCCGTAGTGCTTTGTTAAGACCTGGATCACTTAAATGACTGTCTTTGCCATTCTATCTTTTCTGTGTTGCTTACCGTTAAAAAACAAAAACAAACAAAAAAAAAGGTATGGGGTTGGGGGCAACACGTATCTTTAACGATCTGAAAAAGCAATGATTGTTCATTTTTCCTTTGCTCTGGCATCCAACATCCCCCTCCCAAGTTAAGGACACCAAGGAAAGCACTTCTTTTGGGGTTACTGTCCCCAGAGTATACTTAGTATTATAGAAAATTCCGTGCCATCAAATCCAATAGGAGAAGTTAAATAGCCCCTTTTTGTATATAATTCCCATTCTGTTAATCCCATATTTTTGTCTGCTCTTTTCTTTTTCTCAATAGGGCATTTAATCCATGGTTTCATCCGGCTGGGCAACTTTCCCTCAGGACAAAAATTCCAATAGAGCCAAATGAAATACCACACATATTTTTTTTAAGCCTTTAATAACATCATTTGTCTTTGAAAAGTCAACTAATTAAATTCACAAGACCTGAGCAAGAGAGCACCAAATAAAGTCCTTAGGGACTAAAAGTAGATACCAGTCCTTTTCACCAAAGAACTAACAACATGGCGGGGGCCACATTGCAAGCAAGGTTCCCACACCATGTAATGAACAGCCTCAATCTCCGGCTCCGTCTCATAACATACTTCCCCAATTCCCTCTAGGAGACAGAGGCTGCAACCTCCGACCCTCCGCTTTGCCCTGAGTTGACTGCCTCCTTCCTGCTTCTTCAGGGAACATCCTCCCATTCTCTTTCCATATCTGCAATCCTTTCCCCTCCTGTTGACTCCTTTTGTCTACGGCCCTGTTTTCATAAGCTCTAGTTTTTAAAACATGTAATAATATCAGTTGTACCCTGCCACCACCTCAAAATACTATCCCTTCCCTCTCTGCTCTGTTGGCATCATTCACTCACCTTTCTTTCTTTAAAAAAAAATTACTTTTATGGTTTTTCTGCTTATAAACATCATTCTTATCTCAGGAAATCTGGCTTCTTAATCTAAAGACTTCCTTGAAACTGCTCTTTCAAAGGTCACCAATCGCCACCTAACAACCGATTCAACAGCCTCTTCTCACAATGACTCTCTCCCCACCTGTGAGCGCCATGATGACTGCCTCATCCTGGCTGACTTTCTTCTTCCCCAGTTGTGCTCTTTTGCAGACTTGTCTCTCCCAGTGCCCTAAAGTAAAGCTTCCAAGCCTCAACCCTCCCTCCTCCTCACCACTGGCCCTCTCCATCCCTGATCTCATCACTCCACATTCTCACCACTTGTTCCCCGGCTTTGACTCTGATCTCTCTCCTGTGTTTTAGGTGACTTTTCCAAACATTTTCAGGCCCTCTACAAACACAACAGTATTTGCAGTCCCAATCACTGGACTGTGTGCTGGGGACACACAAGTGAAAAGACAAAGCCCTGTTCCCATGGATGTTACTGTCAAGTGGGGAGATAAACATGCAAACACAATTATATAGTGTATCATAAGCAGTGGAATGGTGGAGTGTAAGCTTCCATGACAAGGTAGAAAAGGGCTTCCTGAGGCTACCCAGGGGAAATCCAGGAAAGGTTGTGGGTGACTCTAGCACCCAAGGATGACTCACAAAGGGGAAACAGGAGTTGGCCAGGTGTGAGAGGTTGTGGTTCAGAAGGGAGAAGTATGGCTTGGGACATGCAGTAGACAGAAAGAAGAACAAGACAAGCTAGCATTCCAACTGAAGGACTTTACCATTACACATGAAGGCACAAAGTAAAAAAAATTGGGTGGAGGAGCAGAGATGTCTGGAGAGCAAAGGTGATTCTGCAGATGAGATGAGACAAACAGGCTTGAGTTCAGGAAGGTTTCCAGATGCTAAGAGCTTAGGTTATATTCTGTTAGTAATGGGGAGCTGGTAAAGAATTTTTAACTAGGGCAGGCTGACCAAGTTTGTTTTAAAGATAACACCCAGGGGTGAGGCTTAATAATACCACCGCTATGAACCTTGTACATAAGCTAGTCATACATACATCTTATCTCTGGCTAGCTTTCAGCCTCTGGAGGAAAGCATTAACGTCATTCATCTTTGATTGCACTATAACATCCAGCCCAGTGCTTCACTTGCAGTGTGCACTTAGACAATTTTTCCATCCACACAAACTTTAGATTACACATCCCAGTTTGTCAGGACTTAGGCTCAGCCGTCAGTAATATCTTTGTGTCAGTTAACTTCACACATATTACCCTTAAACAGTTAAGTACTGAGAAGCCAATCAGAATTTTAGAGCTTAGAAGGGAACATAGAGATCATAAATTGTTTTTCAGAGGCGGAAGCCAAGTACGAAGATGGGACGTGATTTCCAATATCCGGCAGCTTGCCACTGACAACACTGCAACCAGAATTCTGGTCTCCTGTCTCATCTTCTGGAATCGTTAATGACAACAAAACAAGATGTCAGTGCTACTGCAGTTTTGCGAAATATGAGACAATTATACTTCCTTCCTCTGTTCAGTTGCTTTTTTCAGAATAACATAGCACTCCTCCTGCCCCCCAATTCTATGCCAGTATTTGTTTCAACTAGAAAATGATTTAAAATTGTATAAATGAATATAAGTAATCGAAAGTGTCTTGCTTGAATCTTAAGTGGCTGGGCGTGGTGGCTCACGTCTATAATCCCAGCACTTTGGGAGGCTGAGGCAGGCAGATCACCTGAGGTCAGGAGTTAGTGACCAGCCTGGCCAACATGGCAAAATCCTGTCTGTACTAAAAATACAAAAATTAGCTGGGCATGGTGGTGCACACTTGTAGTCCCAGTTACTTGGGATGCTGCGGCATGAGAATCACTTGAACCTAGGAGGCGGAGGTTGCAGTGAGCTGAGATCACACCACTGCACTCCAGCCTGGGCACCAGAGCAAGACTCTGTCTCAAAAAAAAAAATTTTTAAATACCTTAGCCAGAGACATCTGAACTTCTCCTTTTGCACATCAATTTTACTGAAGTATTCTTTGGGAAGTAGCAAACTAGGCAAATTGTAAACTCAGCTGCAAGTGCTAAATCATTAGTGTATTTATTAATTTCAAATGTTTATCTTTCCTTCCCTTGCAACCTGTGCCTATTTTTTTCAAGTCTACTGAGTTACTAATGACCAATTATAACCCTAAAAATAAGCACCAAACGCCATTAAGACGAAAGAATGGTTATAGATATTAATCAAACATGTCATGTGATGCTTTCTTTATTTCTCTTAGACTTATTTGAATTTTAATGAAATCAGGGGTGAGTGAGGAGACTTCAGGAGCAACCATGAAGTCACCACCTTTAGGCAACAATGAGCCAATTTGCATTTCTAAATTAACTGGCTAAAGAAACCAAATCCATCTTTGGCCATGAGATTCCCAGGGTGAGCTCTGTCCCTGTGAACTTCCATAAAGTGCAGGGCAGCTGAAAGGGCATCAAAGGGACAGGTCTCTTCAGTGCTCTTGAGGTCTGAGATCAGAATAGGCCAGCATGTGTGAGCACCAGGAACCCTTAACTTCTCTGGGTCTTGTTTTGCTTATCTACAAAATGGAAAGGGGGACTGACCAGGGGACTGGGAGGCTCCTTCCAGCTCCAGCATTCTAGCGGTCTTTCAGAGGTTGATGGTGAGTGGGGAAAGGCATCTTGCTCATGTGGATGAAACGAACCTGAGTATTAAGCGTCTGTCACTGTCATCAGAAGGTGTTCCTTGTTCTGTTCCTTTATCCCTCCTCCCCACAGTATATCTCTGGAGCACAACAGGTAGGAGAGAAAGCCCCAATTAAATCATGAGGCCATTTGAGATTTATAAAATTATATCTGTGTTCCACTGCACTTCAATTAAAATGCACCCCTCCCTCCACAGACACTTATAACTTCCACATTGAGGGGCAGGTACATTGAGATATTAATACTTTACATGAATATGTTCATTTCATTCCCATGTAAACAGATATTATGGTCTTTATAGATGAGAAAACAAGATCAAAATGTTGAAGAAACAAACAAAATTAAACTCAAGTAACCTATACCTAGTATGTAACAGAGTCAGGATTGGAATTTAGATGTGACTCAAAGTACTTCACATGACACCTGGACTTCTCCTGTTAGAAAGCAGGAAGATGGCTGGGTGTGGAGGCTCACACCTGTAAAGCCAGCACTATGTGAGGCCGAGGCAGGTGGATGACTTGAGCCCAGGAGTGTAAGACCAGACTGGGCAACATGGCAAAACCCCATCTCTACAAATACAAAAGCTAGCTTGGCACGGTGTTGTGTGCTTGTAGTCCCAGCTACTCAGGGAGCTGAGGTGGGAGGATGGATTGGGCCCGGGAAGTCAAGGCTGCAGTGAGCCATGATCACATTGCTGCACTCCAGCCTGGGCAACAGAGCAAGACCCTGTCTCAAAAAAAAAAAAAAAGAAAAAAGAAAGGCAAGCAAGCAGAACAGGAAGCTTCTGAAGTTTAGGTCACATTTTGACCTAGGTAAAGGTTATACAGGTGTTCACTCTATTTCTTAAGCCATACATGTTTTATGTACATCTCTCTGTTATATGTCATATTTTTTTTAAAGTTACAGAAAAAAAGATGAAGAATTCAATGTGGTTAGCACAAGGTGGGCAAAGCAGATGTTCATCTTGGGCCTGTCTGAGGTGGTGGGCAGATGCATCATGCCATCAGGGAGAGCTCTCAATCAATGTCCACAGGCCATTCCTACAAAGGCATCTCCTAGACAGTCCTGGGAAAGTGCCACAGGACCTTCAAGTGGAGAACCGATGGCAAAAGACAAGGGGTATCTGCGGTATCTCAGGGACCCATGTGCTCTAGGCAGATAAATAAGACAGACAAGCACCCTCATCAAATCAGAAGGAGGCCCATAATCTCTCCCAAAACAAACATACTTGTCTACACCAAAAGGGAGCTAGGAGGCTTCATGACAACTAAGGGTGGATGCAGTCACCCTCAAAGTCTGCTGTCGGTAACTGTAGAGAAATCTGGCTGGAACAACTTGGAAATCTAGTCCATAATTTTAGGAAAGGTAAATCTTTCTCTTTTTTTTTTTTTTTGAGACAGTCTCGCTCTGTCACCAGGCTGGAGTGCAGTGGCGCGATCTCGGCCCACTGCAGCCTCCGCCTCCTGAGTTCAAGCGATTCTCCTGCCTCAGCCTCCTGAGTAGCTGGTACTATAGGCATGCGCCACCACACCCCGCTAATTTTTGTATTTTTAGTAGAGACGGGGTTTCACCACGTTGGCCAGGATGGTATCTATCTCCTGACCTCATGATCCGTCCGCCTTGGCCTCCCAAAGTGCTGGGATTATAGGTGTGAGCCACTGCGCCCAGATGGTAAATCATTCTTTAATGTTAAACAGGTCAACGTGTGCACCATTGTTTTTAATCACTTGGTGTAAGTAGTTATTTTTTCACATTGTGTAATAAATTCTCAACTCCTATCCTTTTGGGTATAATAAATATAACCCTCTGACTTTGAATGACATAGGCCAGATTCAACACTCCTCCTTGTGCTCACACTTTTTAAATTCTAGAGCCATAGAAGACGCTGACCTGCTAAAATGCATTTCTTCAGGAAAAAGCTGTGACTAGAGAACATTTCTGATGCCAACAACAGCTGCTCTGTGAACTAATTCAGGCAGGAGTGTACACAGAGACAGTAACTAAAGTGCCTGTTAAACATACTGTGAGAAATTATGTTTATCTCTCTCTCAAGTTGGGCTTTTTGGGGATGGAGCCTTAAAAGTGGCATGTCTTTATTTCAGCCTTTAATATGCTCATAGTTGTCAAATGAGGTCTATAGGTTACAAAAAAGCAAAATCTGAACCTCTCATTCAGCTTACTCCTATCTTTTGATTTCTTTTCCACTTAGTTGTAGCCCTTCTCATAAAGCTAAAAACTATGCAGATAAAAAT
Source organism: Nomascus leucogenys (assembly GCF_006542625.1). Taxonomy (NCBI): domain Eukaryota; kingdom Metazoa; phylum Chordata; class Mammalia; order Primates; family Hylobatidae; genus Nomascus; species Nomascus leucogenys. The sequence goes on from NC_044383.1 coordinate 124,616,273, forward strand.
TTAGCCAGATTTAGGTTACTTATCATCACAGCTATCTCCAATGAAGTTCATGAAGGATTCAAACAATGATGGATGTAAAAAGGGTAGACTTCTTTTGGAAACTCAGTAAGAAGCTGAGTGAATTCTTCACAGATAATGGGATCCATCTTCAAAAATTTATTTTTTGTTGCTAGCCAGATGTCTATTGAAGCAAATATTAAAATGCCATTTTTAAATCTGGGTAAATGTTGAGTATCTCTTATCTGAAATGCTTGGGACCAGAAATGTTTCAGATTTGTGTTTTTTTCTGATTTTGGAATATTTGCATTATAACTACTGAGTGAGAATCCCTAATCCCAAAACCCAAAATGCTCAAATGAGTACTTCCTTTGAGCATCATGTCAGTGCTTAAAAAGTTTTGGATTTTGGAGCATTTCAAATTTCTAATTTTCAGATTAGGGATGTTGAACCTGTACATGTTTGTATCTTCATTAGCAGTGAATCATTACCTAAATCTCCAGTAACAAATCAACAAACAAAACCAAGACATTTAATCTAAGCCTGTGACCATCAAATTTTATCAAAGTCTCCAGAGACTCTCCAGCTGTAAATACAAAAGATATCTGCTATATTCAGATCAGAGTAAAGCGAAATTATACATGAACAAGAGCCTGCTCCAAATGCCATTTTACACATCTTGAAAGACTATCTCCTCTCTCATGTGGGGACGGGAGCAGGAGGGAGAGGGGGAGTGAGGGGACCTCCCAGTGCTTTTCTTTGTTCTCTGACTGAGCCCTCTCTCCCTGTGTGCACAACGTACCTCATGCACACCTCCATCACACTACTGCCTGTTTACTACTGTAAGACAGTAAGCTTGCAGTAGCAAACCTCAAGACAAGCTTTGCTACAAGCTGCTGCCAAGACAGCAGGCCTGGCTCTTTAAAGTTGAGGACCCAGGAACTTTCATCCGTTCATTTAAACACTCCTGACATAGAACCGAACAGATGCTCAATATTGATTAATTTATGTCTATTATCTGCTTTTATGTACTAAGTCAAACTCAGTTTTTTCACAAAACATTTTCCAGTAATTCAGTGGCTTCTTCAGTTAATCTGTTAACTACTAAGGATTTATGCATTGTTTTAAAAAGTATATGTTTACATTTCATTATGCATTTATTGATACTCGCTGTGCCGTTTCCCTTCACACTTTATGGTTCCCAAGAGTAGACTAGCTCCCCATAAAAACTGACAGACTAATTCATACAATAAGCATTTAATGGCAATGAAAAAGCAATAACCTGTTTAATATTAAAGAATGGTATTCTTTTCTTAAAATTATGGACACAGTAAGAATAGAAGAAGAAACAAAATAGATTACTCACTGTGAATACCTAGCTACCTTTCTATACTTTTCAGTAGAGAATGCTGAGGTTGAATGAACTTAGACTGATAACTTATATAACATCAAATCTTAATAGTGCCACATATTCAGAGACTGATTTTTTTTTAATCTTCACTGATAATGAGGTAATAAATACCTTGCACTCACGTTGTGTTTATTTCAGGTTGCTAAGATGATATAGGGGAAGAGGTACGTGAAGTTCTGTACATGTGGTTAAAAGTAAATAACTGAGAACAAAAGAACTCAGATAATCTTTCTCATTTCATCCTTCCCAACCACTGTTCATAAGTCTATAATTTATCTAAAATCTCTTACGAAGTTTTTAAATCCAGACTTTAAAGGTTGCGCTCCAGGAATTTTCCAAAGTTATTAATTTTATTAATAGTAAATCCCTTTGATGAACCATTTTAGAGCATTAAAGCAATTATGAAAGCATTTATCTTTTCAAAATAAAATTCAAGTTTAGGCAAAACCAGTGGGGATAGATGATATTTCATATAGACGTACTGCATATTCAAAAAGGAAAGCAGAAATGCCTATAAACAGATGTTCAGTTTTTCAAGGGGAGAAAAGTCAAGTCCTGATTTGGAACTTGAAAATACATGAAATGGGAGTGAAGCACAGTTTCCTGGAAAGTGATCAAAAACAGCCGAGCCTGAATATTCAAACTCACACATACCTTCACGAAAGCGTTTTCTACAAGCCAGACCATGTAGTGCTCTGTTGCTTAGGAGCTGGGCAGAGAAATGCTAACCAGGCACTGCCTCAGGGATTTGTCCTGGGAACGGTGCCATTTAACATTCTTATTAGTAATTTGGTGGAGGAAGGTGAACTATAAGTAGAGAAGTTCCTGGTCACAATTTACTAAAGATAAATCACAAGGAAGTAAAGGGATCTAGAAGAAACTTTGGTTGGATTTAGGTACATTAAGGGACCAATATTATGACAGCAACAAAGCTCAAAGCACAACTCCAAGGCCATTTACAAAAGAACCAAACAAATGCCATTCTTCTCATTTAAGACTGAAGTCACTAAAGACAGAGGTTACTCAGGCTAAATAAAAAGGGAAACCAACAATGCCCTCATTTCTGGATAGTCCAATAGCAAAGTTATGAGATACAAGATACTGGAAGATACATTAGATAATCTAAGCATTACAAAAGATTAAAGGAACAAAAAATAGAGCCATGATCTGAAATGTCTGCACAGTTCTGTTCAGAACACCAAATCTATGGTGAACCTATGGATAGTTATTCTTTCTCTCTCCAGGCAGAAATTATCTGCCCTCGTTAATTCCCATACAGCAATTTTTGATTTGTCTCCTCAGTATTTTCCACATTGTGTTTGAGAGCTAGGACCCTGCCTTTGTACTCTGCACTTCTGCCAGAATAACAGATTCCCAATAAATAAATCATTGTTAAAGGCAGTATAGTGTAGCAGTTAAGACTATGAGCTCCACAGCCTCAGACTGTCCAAGTTTAAATCCTGGTCCTACTGCTAATTAACTTAGAGATCTTGGGAAAGTTTCTAATCGTTGTGCTTCTATTTTTCCATCTGGGCACAGTAACCGTAAGCAGTAGGATCTTCGGGAAAATTAAAAGAGATAATACATTTAGTGGGCTTAGAACAGTACCTGGCATTAGAGTTAAGTGTTTAATAAATGTTATCAGTCATCATAGTGGTGGTACATTAAAGAATGAATCACTTCATAAGTGACTGACATACAAGATAAAATTATTTTTCTAAATTTTCCTTGAATCAATGACAGAATTTCTCCCAAAGTCAAGTCTTCCACAACTAGATAAAATATAGGAGCCCCAGTTAAATTAAATTTCAGATAAATAACAAATACTTCTTTGGTATACTAATGTCCCAAATACTGCATGGTAGGAGAAGTCTGGTAGAAGCTGCATCTGGTAGAATAAGAAGTTTGGTTTGTTGTACTAAGAAAAAGTCTGAATTTTACAAGTTACTCCTTCCTCTTTGAAGAACTACTTTCCTTCTTTATCACCTTTAGGCTGCCCTCCTTGCCACACATTTACTTTTTAACATCAACAATAAATTGGTCCAGGTGCAGTGGCTCATGTCTGTAATCCTAGCATGTTGGGAGGCTGAGGTGGGTGGATCACATGAGGTCAGGAGTTTGAGACCAGCCTGGGCAATGTGTGAAACCCCATCTCTACTAAAAATACAAAAATTAGCCAGGTGTGGTGATGCACTCCTGTAATCCCAGCTACTCAGAAGGCTGAGGCAGGAGAATGGCTCGAACCTGGGAGGTGGAGGTTGCAGTGAGCCGAGATTACGCCACTGCACTCCAGCCTGGGTGACAGAGTGAGACTCCATCTCAATAAGAAAAACAAACTTACTACAATAAACTGAAGTAAAAATGAGAATTTTAAACTAGATATAGGAATACACTCTTCCTAAATTTTCTACTTGACCAAGTATACCTTGCTCATCTGCTGGCAGAACCTAGGCTCAGAGGAGCCCAGATGGATGATAGCCCAGTTCCGATAAATCAAACCATTCAGCATGTCTTCAAAGTCTATATATAGGTCCTTTTTCCAGCCAGCCAGCTTGAACTAAACAGAACAAATAAGTGTGTTCAAAAAAACAAATTGGTTTTGAATACTTACAATGGTTTTAAAAAGACAGTGGCAAAACTGCCCATGTCAGCAGTGGTTTATTTGGACCAAATTAACACTGGCGGTTAAACATGCTAAAGTGTTTCTAAGAAGGTGTGGGCTCCTGGAAATAGATTTGCATATCTGCAAATAGGCAAGTTTCTGCAGAGACCAGAACATCTTAGGCATGTGTATTATCCCATTTTCACACTGCTGAAAAAGATATACCCAAGACTGGGAAATTTATAAAGAAAAAGAGGTTTAATGGACTCACAGTTCCACATGGCTGGGGAGGCCGCACAATCATGGTGGAAGGTGAAAGGCACGTCTTACATGGTGGCAGACAAGAGAGAATTGACAGCCATGCAAAAGGGGTGTCCCCTTATAAAACCATCAGATTTCATGAGACTTATTCACTACCACGAGAACAGTATGGGGGAAACTGCCCCCATGATTCAATTATCTCCCATTGGGTCCCACCTACAACACAGGAGAATTATGGGAGCTCATTCAAGATGAGATTTGGGTGGGGACACAGCCAAACCATATCAGCATGTATTAGGTTGTATTTATGATATTGTATAAAGACGTAGCATACTATACATTCAATAAAAGTAGATCTGGTTTTATAGATAGATATCAAATTTACGCTCTCAGCAGTCAGTAACCCAAGAAAAATCCTCACAGAGGATGCCATCTTACCCCTCAGTACTGATTTGAGGTTGAGCTTGGCTTGGCGGTGCAGGTCCTCAACACAGGGGGGTCTTGTGGTGGGAAGGAACACATTCTCCTGCTGGTGCCATGGGGCAGTGTAGTGGACTGTCCATCGGCTTTCCTCATCTAGGTTGGAAACTGCTACAGAAAAAAAGATACAATACATTCAGGTGTCAACTTCATTGGCTACAAGTTCATTACATCATGATGTGTTTCCATGCCTAACACATCCAAGGGTAAGGGCCAGCAAGGGAGCAATGGGGCAAATCCTAAATTAGATTTGATCTTAGATTCCAGGGGTCTTGCCCACAGTGTTTTATTTATAAAGGAAAAGCTGAAAGTGTCCACCCTCCAAACAATGTTTTCATAGAATCATTTGCTCAGTTAACTTCTTCCCAGCATTTTAGGTCCTCCCTTTACTCCAATGTTTGAAAACATTTGACAGAACTGATAGAGACCTCCAATTCCTACTTAACCCCCCTTCCACACACACAACAAATAGCAGTTACTCAACTGTATAATGCCATTGCAACAGTAAATGTTAGACTGTCCTGATAGAAATGAATTTCCTACCAGGAGGTTTATAGCAAATATTCTCCCTCTACAGCATTATTTAAAGAGCATCACTGTTATAAACTCAATTACATTTTTAAAAAATTAAGCGTAAACATTCAATTTACATGTAAATGACATAGCTAATACATGTGGAGATCCATTTGTGTTACAAAATTCTCTCTGCATTTCTTGCTTTCATGAAACCCTTTTATATTAAAAATTTTTTAAATTACAATGCAATTGACTCTTCCCAAAACAATCCAATTCAACTAAATTTTCCCAGCATAGAAGAGACCAAGACACTAGAGGATAAAATAACAGGTAAAGTCCTGAGACTAAGATAAATCTCTACAATAATTTTTCTTTAAATCCTCGGAGGCTTGAGACCTCTCTAATTCATTTTTCCTGACAACATAAGCTAAGTTGGGGCATCAGTGGAGCCCAAAATGAGGCCGACAGCACCAAAACAAATTGATCAACAATGTTTTAATACTTTCTATATATCTGCCATGTAACCCAGGCATAAGAGAGACTGGAAAGGTATTGGAGAAAGTCCTTGTGCTGAGGCATTTGCTTGAGGTAGCAAGTCTGACCCCTGTAAAGCCAGCAGATATTTGAATTGTGAGTGAGGAGCAAGTCTTCCTGACTCTGATCTATGCTACAGAGTTCACATTGGGCATATCCATGTCCCCAACATAACATGTACCTGGAAACTAGACCATAAAATGCATTCTCAAAGTAACGTGAGAACACACACATAAACTATTAAATCCATTTGAGCATATCTAAAATTCACTAAACATACTCTATAGCACAGTTATTAGGGCTACTCTA